>NC_139352.1:27866046-28604169 GCF_055883805.1 Amblyomma maculatum | reverse complement strand
AGGAGCGGCCGAAGGTATATCACGGCCGGTCTCGTGGGAGAGCGAAGCGCTCTCTCCCTCGAGACCGGCCGTTGGTATATATACAATGGTAGCGGAGGCTTCATAGACGCCCATTGGTCCAAAAAATGGCGGCTCATGGGCACCGCCATATTGGGGGGCAACTACGTATGAGTGACGTTGAATGACGTCACGCATACGTATGTTTTTAGCGCGAATTTTAAAGTGGTCTTTTTATAGAACCCGCATTTTCAAGCCGGTATCTCATGAAGGTTGCCTTTCAGTGCGCACCAACCTTTGCCAGTCAAATGTGCTCGAGTTCCTGCTAGTTATGGCCTTGTTAATGTGCAATTCGGCACCCAATGAAAGTGACTGGCAAAGAAGGCAGCATAGAAAGGCAGCAACACTTTCAGACGCTGGCTTACCTTGGCTGGCCAAGCATGCAATCATGGATGATTCGTAGTGGAAACCTTGGTGGAAATGCTGGTGCTAGTACTTTTGAGTACAAAGTATGGTTTGGTTTGGTTTGTGGGGTTTAACGTCCCAAAGCAACTCAGGCTATGAGAGACGCCGTAGTGGAGGACTCCGGAAATTTCGACCACCTGGGGTTCTTTAATCGCACAGTACACGGGCGCCTTGCTTTTCGCCTCCATCGAAAAGCGACCGCCGAGGCCGGGATTCGATCCCGCGTTTTTGGGAACAGTAGTCGAGCGCCGTAACCACTGCGCCACCCCGGCGGGGTGAGTACAAGGTATGGTGCACAAAGCACAGGCTCAAGTGCACAGTTTGCAATACAGTGTACGGCAAGTATGGTTTTAATATTCATGGTTTATTACAGCAACCAAACAAATACAGTGATAAAGCGCACCAACAAAAAATATGCGTCACAGGCAGCTCAAGCAGTAGTTTCTTTAAGCTGGCTATTCATCTCAATGGTCACAGTGCGGATAGAAAAAAGCCCTGCAGTTCCACGAATGTTGCCAGGTAGGAAATTGAAAAGCATAGAAGACAGTGCTAAGACAGATTCAATTGAGGCAAACATGACATGACATAAGTAGGCGCATCAACACGGGTCGCAGCCTTTGTGACGATAGATACGCAGGCGGTTCGAAGTGCTTGGAACAAACCCGCAAGTCTCGCAGCTGCCATGGTGTCTTCTCCAGGCTGACGTTGTGGCAGAACTGCACCCACGCTCGGCACCTGGACGTGATGCAACGTGCACGTTATTCACAATTGCGCCGTATGGAATACTGCATACTCCAAACGCCAATGCGTCATTATTCCCGTCAATGCTAACTGCAGTACAATATACTTCCATTATATATGAACTATGGTAGTAAATGCTCGCCCCAAGCTCTCAGCGCCCAAGTGTGCGGTTACGTACGTTCGTCCTCATGCCATGCGGGTAGCTATACTTTTCGATGGTTAATATTGACGAGAATGAAGTGCGTTTCAAGTTACCCTAACGCGGTGATGCATATGCAGAATAGCAATAACAAGACAGGCAGTAACTCCTGCTGAGTGAATTCAGTTAAAGCACCCTCAAGGCCGCGCATATACACGTGGCTGAATTTCGATACTACCAGTTGCGAGGGTCAAATTGGCTTCGCGGTGTTGGAAAACTAAACAGTGTTGTGCTCCGACTTGTCAGGCAGCACAATTGGTTTTAAATTGGCCTTCCGGTCAGTGGCATGCGCGTCGTTGCTCCTGAGAGCCCGGTATCAAGTTAACGCTGGTGATAGCCGGCTGCATGAAACTCACCATAAATCAGACAAATGGTGGGCCTCTTTCGCACAGCGCAGCACTTAAAGTGTGTGCCCTGTAGTGTAGTACATAAATATCCTCGAAAAAATGGAGCCACGTGCGCACGAACTGGTTACAGAAACAGAAGCGAACAGCCCAACGAAAGCATTCGGAGCATACCTAGAGCATACTCCTTGTAGCAGACGACGCTGACAAGAGCTCGCCAGTGAAAGTCCAGTGGGAAGCGGTGTAGCTTGACACCGACGGTACTGTCCATGCTGTCGCAATGTGCCACGGAGCATCGTTTCTTCACACGCCGCAAGCTCATCTTGAAATAAAGCGCTTCAAAAGAACAGCGCGAAGCGTGCAGAGACGTAAAAAGACTTCGCACTGGCCGCACGTCGAAGGAAACGACAAAACCGAGAAAACTGCCGCAGCGGTGCGGCGGGGTGCAAATTTTACAAAACGGTGAGAGAGAAGCGACGCGAAAGGACGACGAAAACTTCGCAAAAGGGGCATTTCGAGACCGGCGAGCTAAATTTATAAGCTTTACCAGGCGCGCTATTGCAGACAGCTGGCGATAAGAAACCGCTTCGTGAGCTCCCGCGGCCACTGTGGCCGGGTGCCGGAACTAAGGCCTGCAAAGTCAAGCTGCAAATTCACCGCACACTCAACAAAAGGGGGCGTAACAAGAACGTTGAAAAAAAAATTAAAAATGCGGCGTAATGTTTTGCTAAAATAGTTTACCTATTTTATAAAACATGGCATTAAAACATTTATTTATTTACGTTGTTTTATAGCGTTTTTATTCGTGCTTTTGAATTTCATTATCTAAGTGTTTCGGCCTACCCAAAGTGGCTGTGCTGCTGTCGCGCTAGACAGTTTTTGGGCCCAGCCTTCGCCACCATTTTACATCCGCCTTGCGGCCGCCGGCGCAAATATGGCCCGGCTTGATAGCTTGCGCCGGCGGCCGCTCGCAAGGTTTGCCGCAGAAAAATCGCTCCATGTGGGTCGGCCTTTAGGGTGCTTCGATAGTAACGCAAGCTCCGTGGTACCTCCTACCTCCTCTGAACGGCTGCGCTGCTATCAAGGCATACTGGTCGGTGTTCCCCTGCAGCTCCTGCATCCACTTTGGCGGATAATAACTCCCCTCGTCCAGCATACCCCTCTTGACAAATCCTCCCCACCACTGCGCGCACAGTTCAGCGGCACAGAGCCTGCCGTCTTTCAAGCTGCTGCTTTTGACTCAATTGTTCTTGTTAAACAACTGATTAGCCTATGTAATTTTTCTTCATGTTGTAGTCGCGTATCAGGTGGATTTAATCAAGGTGGCATGGCATAGCAGGGAGCACAATACTCAGGCAGAATAAACAGTTTTTAAGAAATAAGATTGATATGTCTTTTGCTACTTAACCTCCCAAAGAAACTTCGCCGAGATGTAACAGGTCAAATGCATGTCGTCATCATTGCAGCACAGAAGCCAGCGCTAGCAACGAAGACCAGTCTAAAGGAAAGATTATCAAGGAGGAGAAAAATGTGTCCACAAAGGTAAGAGTTTCCGCTATTTAAGCGTATTAAAAAATGTACAAATATGAAA
Organism: Amblyomma maculatum; assembly: GCF_055883805.1. NCBI lineage: Eukaryota > Metazoa > Arthropoda > Arachnida > Ixodida > Ixodidae > Amblyomma > Amblyomma maculatum. The sequence goes on along the minus strand of NC_139352.1, from coordinate 28,600,832 downwards.
AGTTACTTTTTATTCTCATTTAATTTTGCTCGCTAATCCTACCTTGTCTCACTAAAGGTCATGTCTATATCTTGTCATTATCAACCCTCGCGCGCTGAAATAATTGTTCGGAGGAGACCTTGAATTGTTTGCCTTCACGACACACGTAAAAAATTCGGTCACGCTGCCCTAATTACATACTGCTCAATACCAAAACAGCAAAATATACTTCAACTGTCATCCAAAGCGCCAGGTACGCGAGAGACTATTCTGTAACGGCAGCGGTGTTTTCGACGAGAAAGTCGACAGCGTCATTGTAACTGCGAACCGGCTTCATTGGTCTGTGATGTCGCGTCCCTGTGAAAGGAATCAGATATTTACCTCAAGGTCATAGGACACATGGCGGTTCGTGAGGTCAGATATCAGCCCAAAATCTCAAATGATATGTAAGGAAATAAATTTAAACAATTGTGCATTAGAAAATTTATTATTTATAAGAAAGCGGCCGCTGACCTAAAGTCCTTAGTGTCGAAAAGCAAGTGCGTTACCCTCGCACCATGGATAACCATGAGTTTATCGAGAACGTTGCTTTGTGAAAGCACCAGATAAAAAAAATATTAAGGAAAGGTTTGCGAGGACTAAACCTAAAAAAAAAAAAAAACAAAGCGAAAGCTCGCGACTCCTCAATGGATGTCTGCGAACCTCAAGAACATTACAGTCGGGTCGAGACGACACGAATGTGTCGAGGGCGTTTTGAAGGGGAGGTTGTGCGTATTTACTAACCATCAAGCAAAATCGTTCAGAATTGGCACTGCAGCGGTAACAGCTGATATTTATAGCTATCCATCCACAAAAGACACAGTAGATTTCAAAAACGCGATAACTAATAGTGTCTTCGACTGACGGAACGCGTGGAGTTTTCTCTGCACTCCTGCATAGCCGCCGAGATCCTTATCTGTCTCGGAGGCCATCCTACGTTCCTACAAATGGTGTGTAGAGCTAGTGCTAACTAGAGACGCCGGCGCATGCTGCAAAATGTTGCGATTGTGGCGGAGTTTGTTTGTCAGGCACTACAACAGTGCTCCACGAGTCCCGTCAGCCGAAGACACCGTAACGTATTACTCAAGTGTCTACCCCTAATCATATTTTCGTTTATGCATTTTCCTTTTTTTTTTGTTACTTGATTTCGTTCTGTGTAGCCTATTGCACCTGAATTGCTTGCTTTGATTAGTGCTGTGGCCCTTCAGTTTCTTTGATTTTGCTCTTTGCAAACTAAATGTTATTCTGCTTACCGTTCTCATCGCTTATTCTTATTGTTCTAGATATATTTCCCCTTCCATCTGAAATGTATATGTATACATACCATGAGGGTAAAAGAAATAAAAAAAATATTGCTAACCCTGTATAGCGGGAACTAGCCTTGAGTTAACTGTCCTGTAAATTGGCAGCGATGGCCGTAAATGGTAGGCAGGTGAATGCTAGGCTATGTGGTATTGTGGCAGTCAGTTTTGTATATTTGTGGAGGTATGTATCGGTACGAATGAAGCTCGCAAAGTGTGTGAAGGGGACATAGGTAGGCAATGCTTAAGAAGAAGCGGGCTGGGTGGAGGCTGTGCGCCGCTAGGCATGTTCAGGTCATATGAAGCACTGTGAAAAACTGCGCCGAACTAAACACACCACAAGAAAGGAGACGGGATAAAGGCGCTCAGCGCAGTTTTTCACAGTACAAATATGAATCAACTAGCCCAAGAAACGGTATTAATCATATGAAACACACGCCGACCAAACTACTGAGGGGCGTACTAAATATTTTGCTATGAAAAACACGAAAAGGGTTGTAATATGACACACTATTAGTTTCTCAAAGGGCTTCACGCAAAGATTTTATGCATAGATTTCCCGCTTGCTTTTGTGTTCGCACTCAATGTGTTCACTATATGGTGTTTACTATTGTGTTCTGAAAAGTTTTTCAAGCATAAAAGATAATCAGCAGTCTAACCCTAAACACTGCTGATAGCGAAAGAAGTCGAGCGCATCAGTGGTAGATTAGGAATTTTAGGAAGTAAGATGGCAGCAGCTGACATGTAATAACTCGGTGGACGTTGTCCGGCAATAGGCACAGTATTGAGTTGCGGGCGATTATAAATGCTGAGGAGCCAGGTAGGAAACTGAAACAGAGAGATTATTTCAGAGATGGTCACCGTGGCTGGCGAAACACACCTGAGAGAGAGGTTTACGTCCAGCACTCGGCAAAATCTGGCTGTCGGCGATGATCGCGCCTTGCTCTCCTGTGTTCTATGAGTACAGGATCAATCACACTTAGCGGGAACACTGCTACACGTCTTGGTACAATGGCGCTTCGAATGTGGCCGACTGATGCAGAGTGGCCGACGGCATGAAGCACCAGATCGAGGTAAACCTCGTGCGCTACTGTGCATTGTATTGTGGCCGGGTTAGACTAAAGGGTGCCTCACAGGTGCATGGCCGTGCGAAGGTGTGGTCCCGCTAAATATGATTGACCCTGTACATTAAAAAGCGCAACTCTTAGGCGCCCGTTTCTGGCTTGAGGGGCATCGCCATCAGCGAAACCTGGGCGCAGATGACTACAGTGGTCTATAGGTACCGACCTCATCGCAGTTGGCGCTGGGCAACCTAGGGTGCAATATTGTGCTCGGCCTCCATCTACTCGTTGTGCTCATCCGGCATTGAAATGGCAGCGTTGGGATAAAAAAGAAAGGCCGTTTACCATTGTCGCCTCCTACACTTAAAGGAGCCGCGAAGCGCTTCGCAATGTGATGTCGGTTATGCTTCAGGTCAATTCTTTATGTCACAGGGATGCTAGCTCGAAAGGAATTGCAAGAATCGGTGCACAGAAACGGGAGTTATTCAATGAAGAAATTTAAAAATAGAAGCAAACAAAAAACTGCCCTCAACACAAATTTTGCGGGGCTTCCAATTCCCATTTCACTCTCCCATTGACGTCATTGGGTGCGACCAATCAAAAGAGGCGAACCGATGACGTCGCGGAAGTTATCAGTGCATGGTTGCCTGCTTAACTCGTTCCTGACAAAGATGGCAGCGTCGTTTCTATGGTTACAAGGAACACGTGGGCGTAAGTTGACAGCGTCGCTCCCATGGTGATAAACAGGTGGGTGGTCAGCGACGCTTCACCATCCGATATCAGCACTGCTAGCACCTTAGGAGTGCATAAGAAGTCACCGTAAATGGACTTGCCAGACTAATCGGAACTCGAACGCGAGATATCGCGACGGAGCGATGACCTGCGCATTATTCCGTGCGGGGATACGCCGAAAGGGGACGAACAGCAGCCGACCAGCAGCGACCACCGCGCGGTGTTGACGACGATCGCCCAGCAACGCTACCAGATCACCACCAAGCTGACGATGCGCACTGGTAAATATGAACCGCAGCACTTTTTGTGCATCCTTTCTTGTGACTGAAATGAATTCTTGTAGAATGCAGTGGCTCGATTAGATCGTTTCCGCCAAGTCGTTCTCGGTACGCAACGATGTTTCGTCAATAAGCCAAGACACGTGTATATATATATATATATATATATATATATATATATGTATATATATATATATATATATATATATATATATATATATATATATATATATATATATATATATATATATATACATTCTGTGATTATCCAAGTAAACATTAAAAAAAAGAAAATAATAAAGTACCATCCCCAACACTTTCCTTGGGCTCGCCGACTCTTGGCTTCTTTCCTTCATGTATGAGGTTGCCCAGAGGTGGGCAACCTCATGAGGTCGACCTCAACCTCAAAATGACCTCAACCTCAAGGAGTGAGGTGAGGTTGAGGTGAGGTCGGTGACAGCTCGCAATTTTTTGAGTGAGGTCCCGAAATTGGACCTCAACCTCACGCGTGAGTTTGAGGTTGAGTGAGGTCGTCATTGTGTGAGGTCGAAATTGTGAGGTCGAGGCTTTTTGCTGTTGCCGCGGCTTTCTTCGAAGAGCGCCCCTTTTGACGTGGAGCTCGAGCGTACTGCCGCGGTGTGCCCGCCGACTCTCGGTGTTTGGTTACCCCCCGTTCGGACGACCGGATGCCGCAGCCCCTGCCCAGCTTTCAGCATTCCACCGTAATGTCCGCAGCCCGAGGACGCTTCCCTCTGGTCTTCTTGGAAGGAGATATTTTTTTTTTACTTCACGAACTCCTCATGCTCCCCGCCCGCCACCCCCGTTTCCTCTGACTTGTTTGTGCCGATGCTTGCCGCATACTCAAACACCCAGGAGCGCGCAAAGCACGTAGCTCACGTTGACCCGCGGTGCTTTTGTCGGATGCCGCAAAGAAACAAGCAAACTAAAAAGCGAAGCAAACTGTCTTTGCGTAGACGGCGCGGAGAACTGTTGGTCGTGTGCATGCCCGTTTACAGGCGCTAACGTCACGGCTGCTGCCTTACATTCGATAAAGGACCCCTCTGTAAATTACACGGAAACTTAACAGAAAATGGTGCAGCGAAATTGTTAGAGGACGTGATACTGACAGATAAAAAAAAAAGGAAAACATGAACAAACCAGGAAAACCGGCACAATACCATCTGAGCATTTTATCGAAGTCCTCCCTTTCGAATTGTACGTCATCGTTCTATATTCCGGTCCTGTAAATTTATATTCTTGTATTCTCCAGAACAACCTCTCTTTGCTCTTGTGCTGCTTGTTTCTTCTAACAGATTCACAGGTGGCCCCGAACAACTGCAATGGGATGAAGGTGCTAGTGTACCGGTAAAACATGCAAGAGGATGAAACGGAGGGCACAGCTTATAAGGCGCAGCTTGTATACAGGAAAGAAGCCTGCGCATGTTAACTATTTGCCGAGATAGAAGAGGCAAAAAAATTATATGGGGCTTGCATACAGTAAAGCCCAATGAAAAAAAAAATGATTTCGCTCCGCTAAGGCCCTTTGTTTCTCTCTCAAAGTTTAGTAAAATCAAGCAATGCAGGAGGAAGGAGGAGAGTAAAGGATCCTTAGCTTCATAATATCAGGTTTCTCTTGAAATCTCTTATTCAGGCGCAGATAAAAAAGAGAAAAACGTTCTCCTACATATTTTTATGAGCTAGAAAGTATTGAGATGGTTTCCGGCTCGACATTTTGGTGTCTAGACGGACGAATTGGTGTGGCGAACTGAGCGTGTCTCTTTTGTGCTCCCGTCTGCTCGAGACGGACAAATCAATCGGATGAAAATTTTAGTGACCAGATGTCGGAATAATTTTTTCAGACATTTGTTTTTTTTCTTTAAAAATCAATTTAGATATACGTGAATGAAGCCAATTACATGCTAGCACTGAGGAATGCAGTACTAAGTCGATGTCTCAAACCTTCTATACGCTCTAGGAAGCGCAGTTCTCTTCTGTTTTTAGTGTGCAACATTTGTTATTAGTTTTGTCAACATGGTATTTCTTTATATATATTTTCTTGTATGTAAATTAAGTTCGTACACTGCCGAAAAGAGAACAGGCTTCTTCCCTCACATTAGGCTCTTTCTTTGGCATCTTTTCAGAGGCCCATAGCACAACCCTCCTTTCCACTTACCGGCGCGGTCATTTAGACTTTTTTTTTTCTTTTCCAAGTATTGGAAAGCGCGATCTAGTCTCTGAAAGCGGAGCTGGCACACATACGCCACTGCCTTTTGGTGTGTATTGGTGACAGTTCGGCATTCACTGCATGAGCAAAACCAGATGCCATGGAGGCGGACGGCGAAGGAAGGAGCGCGTGCACAGCAGGGGGCGCGGTCCCTCCAGGCTGCTTGCTCGCCTCCTTTCTGTTGTTCTTGTCTTTATTTTACGTTTATGTGCTGTGACTATACGACAGGGAAACGGGAAACTAACGGGGAAACGGTTTCTCTAGGTTCACGTACGGTGCATGCGGCGAAGCAGCTTCGGAGACACCACCGTGCAATATTAGTTCAGTCTTCAAAGGAAAACAAGCGAATACCACAAAGAAGCTCGGCTCAGAATTGTTGGCGAAATGGCATCCAGTATTCAGTTCGGACGTACAAGTAGTTATATCGTGTGTTTTTTTATTTTAGGCGGGTGGGAGTTGGACATTTTACTCCGGCGAAATTTGACGGGCGAGCCAATGTTCGCGACAGACAAGTGGTTCACGTTTAACCCTCTTTCCTAGCAGTTCCGACCCTTGTAATTTTTTAATGTAAGCGTGGTGTTCGAAGAAGCAATTCCGCCAATTCTTGCAATACGCCACGGGATCACAGAATTATAAACAAACGCCCAGGAGTGGCCGGTTGGGACCTCATAAGATAAACAGCATTCCTTTTCGAAATTTTCTGAAGGTTTATTCGGCGTTGGCCGAGTTTTATGATTAATTGGTGTTTTGCTGTCTTTTCCTCTTTTGTTTGTTTTGTTGGGGATTTAGTCTTCACAAGTCGTTTCATGAGCGGCTATTATGGAAAATCTGTGCCCCGTTAATATGACATCCGTGAATATGGAGGGCCCGAATTATGGACAGTTTTCTGGGGGCGAAGATTTTTCAATATATTTATGCCTCGTTAATATAGAACAGGGTTAAGTGGAGAAATATGGGAGAGGCCTTCGCCCTGCAGTGGGTATAGTCAGGCTGATGATGATGATGAATATAGAAACTCGCTCTTTGAACAATGGACAGGGGATGAATGCACACAGCCTAATCGGCCCATGTATTTTTGTCTCGTCAATACGGACATTGTTTGAAAAAAGCAGGGGAGTCCGAACGCAAGTTAAGAAGGGTGCGCAGGCCGGGAACCTATACAACAGCCGATACGGTCGGATGCCTGAACTAGTCCTGTGGAGTTGGAAAGAACCAAAGCGGGCGTGTCGTCGTTTTAGAAGGTGAGGGGGGGTGGGGGGCGCAAGAGCGGAAAGGAAGGGTGGAGAAGGAGAAAAGGAGGGTGGATGGTAGAGATCGTACACAGCAAACCGAGGGTCAGCTAACTAAGAAAGGCCCAAAAAGGAGGGAACCGGGAGATTTCTGGGTGCAGCGGCAGCGCCACAACTACAGGCCTCAGTCGGGAAAATAGCAACATGTGGTCGCAATAAATTCTGCTGAACGTGAACAGAAGAGAGGCCGGTAAAAGCGTAAGAAAGAAATAATAAGAAGAACGACAAGCGCCAAAATTGGGGGTGGGAACTGAAGTTTTTCTATCCCAGAACACAAAGTGTGTTCCACGAAGCCGTTAACGCTTTTCGGTCAGGGTTAAGACACACTCACGAAGTAGAGCGACAAAAGAAAGGCGACGAGCACGCAACCGGAACCGGGCGTCCCGTCCTGGACGCCCTTCCTTCTCATGCTTCTGGTTTTCGTCACTGTTTCGCTGCCGAACTACCACATTTTGCACCACAGCGATCCGCATGTCGGTTTCGCCTTGAGTCAACGATGCGGCCTTGACAAGGTCTGAGCTCTTCGTAGTCGGCTAGCCGTCGTTCTAAACTGTACTTCAGCTTGATGTGTTTGTTTCATAGGAACACATACAAACGGCACAGGAAAGGGCTGTTTGATAGCCCTCTGTATAGTAGCCTGCCAACTTGACTCCGTCGCTTCCTTACAGAAACAGTGCAAGGCAAGAAAGAGAATCAGAAGAACGGAAAGTCAGGGAGGTTAACTAGGGAAAAAGAGTGCAAAGAAGCAAAAGCCTGTAACCCTCAACTTTAGTCTGACTTTTGGCATGGCGGGAGTTAAACGCAAAAGAATAGAGCTGAACTTAGGCGCGAAGCGGGAAATCTGTCAATACAAGCGGGAAAAGCCATCTCAGTCAATCCAAGCCGTGAAAGACTGGACCCAAGTTCAACTAGGCCTCAGCCTTGCCAGGTCGACGGTGGCATCGATACTACAGGGCTCTGATAAATGGCTCAACGTCGGCATCGCTCATCGCAGCGTCAGCTACAGTCCGACAGCGACCAGCACAGTTCGAAGAAATGGAGTCAGCCTTGTTAATGTGGTTCGGAAATGTGTGCGCGAATGGTGCTGTCGTGAGCGACGAAATGCTTCAACAGAAGGCTCGCTGCCTCGGTAACATTATGGGTGCGCACCCTTCCTTCTCCTCCGTCTTGATAGGTTTTACCTGTGATGACTTACGGAATTTTTGTTCAGTAACAGGGGGATGTTTACTGAGAAATATTATTCTACGCTCTGTCTAGGCGTTACTGACTTCAGCTACTCACGAGGATGGCTGACAAGGTTTAAGAACAGGCATGACGTTTCGGGTCGACGGATTTATGGAGAAGAGGGCAGCATCGACATCTCGGCTGTGTTTATATACCCAAATTAATTAAAACAGCAGCCATTAATTAGAATTTTTTTCTCAATTATATACTTTTCGTTTTTATTCATGACTCTTTACTATGGATGACTCGATTTATGGACAGGTTTGGTCGGAAACCAAAGCGTCCATACTAACGAGGCACGACTGTATTCCTATTTGTTCCTAATTTAATGTATTCTGTCGCAAAACAATGTATATTGTATTAAAAAAAAGCTCGGCAATCATCAATTTTTTTTTTCGAATTAAGAAAAAGAGCAAGGATGAAAGCTTGGGCTCGTTGGTGTCGGTTTTCTTGCCTCATAGCGCTAAACAGACAGGGAAAAAGAAGCGCCCGTGCCGTGTGTCTCACTGTGTCCCTGTCTGTTTAGCGCTATGTGGCAAGAAACGCAAAAGAGCATGTCGTCATCGTTGTCGTCGTCACTAGGGTCAACAGCATTTGTCTTTTCAGTTTATATTAAGGACTGGCTTGTTTTATTTCTAATACGAATCTTATTCACGTGGGTCAGATGGGATAAACTCTTTGTATTGCATTATGGGCCTATGCGTAGTAACGTGGTACCCATGTGGGCCTTAGATTGAAACCGACCACAAAAGGGTAGGCGAGGAGGGGGAGAGGATTGCCACTTTAGTGCAGAGTTGGACATGTAGTGTCCGGAGGTTTTCTGCTTTTATCCGGGATATTAATTGTTGTAAAAATTAGGAGTAAAATACAGCCTTCATACGACAAAATTCTGGCTAGCCTATATACCCTAGGATTACCGCGAAATGTATATTTGCTTTAAATTACGGTTGAATTTATTGATTCTTTTTTTTTCTTGAGGTCGAGCACCCGACCTCAACCTCACATTTTGAGTTTGAGGTGAGGTTGAGTGAGGTCGCCAATGGTCACCTGAAAAGTGAGGTGAGGTCGCCTGGGGGACCTCAACCTCAATTGATGAGGTTGAGGTTGAGTGAGATCGTCAAATATTTTTTTAGTTTGAGGTGAGGTCGATGTTTTTGAGGTCAAATGCCCACCAAGATTATAACGAGCACCCTCATTTCTCCTTAATTGATCTGCTTGTAGCTTACGGGGGTCTCGGTTCTGGCAGTCTTGAAGCCATAGGTAGCGTAAGAGGGTTCTAGCACAGCTTTCGCCCTCGCTCTTGATCACGTTCTACGTGACGCTGGCGGTAACAAAGGACGTTCCACGTCCGCTGCTATGGCTGAGGGTGGCGCTGGTGAACACTCTCAAGGTTCGTATACAGACAACATAAATACCCAAGCAAGTAGCAGAAGGGACAGCGGCCGATGTAGCTCAGTTGGAAGAGCACCGGACGCGATATTCGGAGGTCGTGGGTTCGGTTCCCACCATCGGCACGTTGTTTTTCTTCTACTTTGTGTTTAGTTATCTTTCCCCTAAACAAATCACATTACTAATTTCTGTGATTATCCAAGTAAACATTTAAAAAAAAGAAAATAATAAAGTACCATCCCCAACGCTTTCCTTGGGCTCGCCGACTGTTGGCTTCTTTCCTTCATGTATTATAACGAGCACCCTCATTTCCCCTTAATTGATCTGCTTGTAGCTTACGGGGGTCTCGGTTCTGGCAGTCTTGAAGCCATAGGTAGCGTAAGAGGGTTCTAGCACAGCTTTCGCCCTCGCTCTTGATCACGTTCTACGTGACGCTGGCGGTAACAAAGGACGTTCCACGTCCGCCGCTATGGCTGAGGGTGGCGCTGGTGAACACTCTCAAGGTTCGTATACAGACAACATAAATACCCAAGCAAGTAGCAGGGGGGACAGCGGCCGATGTAGCTCAGTTGGAAGAGCACCGGACGCGATATTCGGAGGTCGTGGGTTCGGTTCCCACCATCGGCACGTTGTTTTTCTTCTACTTTGTGTTTAGTTATCTTTCCCCTAAACAAATCACATTACTAATTTCTGTGATTATCCAAGTAAACATTTAAAAAAAAAGAAAATAATAAAGTACCACCCCCAACGCTTTCCTTGGGCTCGCCGGCTGTTGGTTTCTTTCCTTCATGTATTATAACGAGCACCCTCATTTCACCTTAATTGATCTGCTTGTAGCTTACGGGGGTCTCGGTTCTGGCAGTCTTGAAGCCATGGGTAGCGTAAGAGGGTTCTAGCACAGCTTTCGCCCTCGCTCTTGATCACGTTCTACGTGACGCTGGCGGTAACAAAGGACGTTCCACGCCCGCCGCTATGGCTGAGGATGGCGCTGGTGGACACTCTCAAGGTTCGTATACGGATAACATAAATACCCAAGCAAGTAGCAGGGGGGACAGCGGCCGATGTAGCTCAGTTGGAAGAGCACCGGACGCGATATTCGGAGGTCGTGGGTTCGGTTCCCACCATCGGCACGTTGTTTTTTCTTCTACTTTGTGTTTTGTTATCTTTCCCCTAAACAAATTACATTACTAATTTCTGCGATTATCCAAGTAAACATTTAAAAAAAAGAAAAGAAAGTACCATCCCCAACGCTTTCATTGGGCTCGCCGACTGTTGGCTTCTTTCCTTCATGTATTACAACGAGCACCCTCATTTCCCCTTAATTGATCTGCTTGTAGCTTACGGGGGTCTCGGTTCTGGCAGTCTTGAAGCCATAGGTACCGCAAGAGGGTTCTAGCACAGCTTTCGCCCTCGCTCTTGATCACGTTCTACGTGACGCTGGCGGTAACAAAGGGCGTTCCACGTCCGCCGCTATGGCTGAGGGTGGCGTTGGTGAACACTCTCAAAGTTCGTATACAGACAACATAAATACCCAAGCAAGTAGCAGGGGGGACAGCGGCCGATGTAGCTCAGTTGGAAGAGCACCGGACGCGATATTCGGAGGTCGTGGGTTCGGTTCCCACCATCGGCACGTTGTTTTTTCTTCTACTTTGTGTTTAGTTATCGTTCCCCTAAACAAATCACATTACTAATTTCTGTGATTATCCAAGTAAACATTAAAGAAAAGAATAAGGTACCATCCCCAACGCTTTCCTTGGGCTCGCCGACTGTTGGCTTCTTTCCTCCGCGCTGTGTGTCGGACGGAAACCCAAGTGGATTGGGATAAATTCAGACAGATCAGAGAACGGGAAGAAATTGGAGATATAGAGTGCATTCAAAATTGGGCCACCCAATTAATTACCCATGTCAACGAGGCCACCAAAGAAATTAAAGGCGAAGCTCTACCTGAGGCGATGGATAGCAGGCTATTCGGCATGTTCAAAAAGAAAGAAGAGCTAACGAAGAAGCTCGAAAAGCAAAAGTGGAACCGCAATCTCAGAAGAGAGATAGCCAGACACAACGTCGAAATAGAAAAATACGCCCGGAAACTCGAGTCGCAACGTTGGGATAACAAATGCGACGAGATGGAGGGCACCATGAATGGGGCCAAGACGTGGCAACTGCTCAGGTTCCTGATAGACCCGACTAAGACCAATACGGTCGCCAATATAGAACAGGTCAAGGCGAGGTATAACTTTAAGGTTGCGGACAAACAGCTCATTGACAAGCTCAAGTCCATGTACGTAGCTCCCCCCGCCACAGCGCATTACAGAGATTACAACGGACCGGCGAACAGCGAGCTTGACGCGTCCATAACAGTGGCAGAAGTCAGAGCGGAGCTGCACGGCCTAAAAAGACGCTCGGCCCCCGGGCCGGACCTCGTTAATAACAAGATGCTCGCAAATCTGGACGACGAATCGATCAATGCCCTAACCAAATATTTAAATCAGGTGTGGGAGAGTGGTCAAGTACCCCAAGAGTGGAAGAGGGCTAAGATCACCCTAATCCACAAGCAGGGAAAACCACCGGGCTTGGAGAATCTCCGCCCAATATCACTAACATCCTGCGTAGGCAAACTACTTGAGAAAGTTATTCAGAGGAGGCTAACCAAATACACCGAAGAGAATGATGCGTGGCCGGCTGAATTGGTCGGATTCAGGCCCGGCCTTTGTACGCAAGATACCATGCTCAGACTACATAACGATGTTGTCAGAGACTTCAGGAAAAAAAATACGAAAGCTATTCTAGGCTTAGACCTTAAGAAAGCTTTTGACAACGTCAGCCACGACGCCATTCTCGACGGGCTCACTGAGCTTAGAGTAGGCGAAAGAACCTACAACTACATTAGATCATTCCTGCGAGACAGGACGGCGATCATCAGCTTTCAGGGCTTATGTTCGGAGGAGTTCCCGCTGGGTAACAGAGGCACTCCGCAGGGGGCTGTGCTCTCACCTTTCCTTTTTAACATCGTAATGAGGAAGCTCCCCAGTAAGCTTGGCCATCTCGATGACTTAAAACTAAGCATTTACGCGGACGATGTGACCGTCTGGATGTGCGAAGGGAGCGACTCGTACATCACATCCAGGCTCCAAGAGGCAGCAGATATAATCAGCTATCACGCAGAGGACGTAGGTCTATGCTGTTCGCCAGAAAAATCGGAGCTCCTGGTAATGACCAGCAGTAGTGGGAAGATAACTCCAGATATCAAAATTAAAGTCAACGGAAACGAAGTCCGGAAAGTAGATGAAATTAGAATATTAGGTATGATTATCAACCGCAGGGGTAGTAACAAAAGCCTAATTAAGAAATTAAAAGATCAGGCGGAGCTCGTAGTCAGAGTATTTAAGAAGACGTCCAACAGAAGGAGTGGTCTCACGGAGGCTAGTAGACTCAGACTCGTACAAGCTTTTGTCACGAGCAGAATGTGCTACGCGACTCCATTCCTAAATATCAACAAGATCGAAGAACACAAATTAAACACCATAATTAGGAGATGCACGAAGTGCGCTCTAGGACTCCCCATAACTACTTCTAACGACATTCTAGAGAAAATGGGGTTGCATAATGAGTGGAAAGAGCTGGCTGCGGCGGTCAAGCTGTCCCAGAGAGAGCGACTCGCAGGAACGGCGGCGGGTAGGCAAATCCTCGATTGGGTAAACCTACTAGCGCCCGGGGAAGGCGAAAGTGACAGAGAAAGCATAGATCGAGAAATCAGAAAGCATCTATACGTCTCACCCATACCGAAGAACATGCACCCCGTACACGACGAGGGGAGGAGGAAAAGCAGAGCTAAGCATCTCGCTAACAAATTGGACAAACTCCCGCCGGGATCGGTCGCCTACACCGATGCAGCGATCGGGAAAGAAGGCGACGTAACCTCGGTCGCCCTATTGGACACTGGGATCGCCATAGGAATAGAAAGAAATCGAGATCTACCGCCGGTAGAGGCGGAGGAGATTGCAATAGCCATTGCCATTGCACGACCAGGCGTGAAACACGTCATCAGCGATAGCAAAGCGGCGGTTAGAAATTTTAGCAAGGGTAGAGTCAGCAATCGTGCTGCAAAACTTCTGAACGAGTCGTCTCTCGCCGAAAGCGTGACCATAATCTGGACCCCAGTACACGCCGGTCTCGCCGGCAACGAGGCTGCCCACATGCTCGCCCGCTCCTCGCTACCTCGGGGTGCTGCGGACGCCTCCACAACATCTAAAACCAAAGAATGTATAGGTACCTTTAGGGATGTAACCGACAACTTGAAGAAAGACCGGAGGATATATCCGCCACCGGTTAGATCCCTGAGTAAAAAGGAATCGTACGACTGGAGAAGACTCCAAGGTCGAAATTTCTTTTCGCCCCTGTGGAGGAGTTGGACGGGTGCCAGAGGGCGGAAGAGGGACGGTGCAGAAACCGAAATTTGTAAATTTTGCGGCCACGTGGCAACATTAGATCATATAATATGGAGATGCGTTCGTGCCCCAGGGCGCAACGCGATTAAAACTAGCGATGAATGGGAGACCACGCTAAGAAGCTCCGACGAAAAAACACAGCGATTCGGCGTCCGCCTGGCGGCCGAGGCTGAAGACCTCTTCTCCTAGACGAGGCCGGGTGTCCTCTGGCCGCGGTGTGACAGACTGCCTCCCTGGACGCCTGCGTGCGGACACGTAGGTGGCTGCTGCACCATATTCGGCGGAAATAAATGTTCTTCCTCCTCCTCCTCCTTCATATATATATGCCGTATGCGATTTGCAACACCTCTGTATCCAGGCAGATTAATATATATATATATATATATATATATATATATATATATAATTATTCTGCCTGGATACAGAGGTGTTGCAAATCGCATACGGCGACCTCATCGAGAGGGGCCAGCTAGGAGCCTGAAATGGGTATCCAGAACATGGTGGCTCGCGCGTTGTGCACGTATTGCATTTCGTTTTCTTCTTTGGAATGAGGCCTTCTAAAAGCGTACCGCATGCCCTTCAAAAATGAGAAGGGTGCAGTGCACCAGAAACTGGCAGACTAGGTTTCCACATTAAGGACATTTGAACCTTTCCAACATGTGTGCATGCTGTAAAAGCACAGTATTTAACTGGATTTACTAGTGCAGCTTACTCATTTATTATCATTGCATATGTGTACAAAGCACTATCAGTAATGTAATGACTAATCTACTGCAGAACTTATTAGAATGTACAACCTTTTCTTTTATATTCTTTTATTCCTTGAGGAGACAAAACATTAAAAAAACACTGCATAGGGTATTTTGTCTCAAGGTATGCAGGTCACTTGTGGTGGTACTATTCTTGCAGTATGCTAGACATTTGAGTCAAACCAATGTGGACTAGAGCTTTGTAAATCCCGAGATTGCTCTTTCACAGATGTCTCTCTTCTTTTCATTCTAGAAAATATTATGTGGCCTACCACCAGTTTGCAAGATGGGTTTGGGGGAGAGTGAACTGGAGAACAAAGAGTGATCCCTTCAAGTGCAGTGACCATGATTAGGAAGACGTTTCCATCGGAACGCTACACAGAGTTAAATGTCCTAACTGTGAGGGGTAAAAAAAATAAACTTGTTTTTTCAAGCTTCATTTGTTTATACAGTGCACAGCTTGCAGCACGGATTACAGCATGTGGTACTGTTAAGCCAAAAAGCAAATAGTATGTCAGGCAAAGACAGAAAAGGGCTACACAGATATACAACTTTTGAAACACATTTTTTTCAGGGTTCTTTATTTTTGGTCTTACACTTTCCGGAACCATGAGGCCAAACTACAACACCATATTGCAACACCGGGAAGAACCAAGAAAAGCAAATGCTTCCCCTGTGGCCATGTTAATGGCTATTTTTTAAATTTTCCTTAGCAAAACAGTGCACAGGGTGACGGAACAGAGTCATGAAGGCAGGAAGCGTGGCCTCTATCACTGTCAGCAATGTCTAGAAGTTTTCACAAATAGGAATCTGCGTTCTGTCACCCTGAGAGATGGATAGAAATTTAAATCAACACATGTGATCTGAGGAGATGGGCACCAGTTATAAAGCTCCAGTTGAAATTTTCTGTAGAAGCACATACAAAGAAACAATAGAAAGAGCTTGTGAGCAGAGTTGTATCCTCACAGCCGCTATTTTAATGACGTCCAACCAAAGATTGGTGATGTTATCAAAAGACACATGCGGAATTTCCTGGAGTATGTATAGCAGCGAGACTTGAATCAGAAAAACAGTTTACGAGGCAGTTTTTATCGGTCATATATCTAGACAGAGATCTTCATTTTAGCAAGCCAGTTTCAGAGAGGGCCACAATCTGGACCACAGGTTTTGTTCAAGAATATTTTCAGTTCAGGTTTGTCCCAGCACAGCTGCGCTGCATTAAAACTGGCACATTTCGCTGAGTTTGAGTTCTGCAAAGTTCAACAGGGTCATTTACAGCACAACAAGCTTTGCTTTCTAAGTGCTAATCATTAACTACAAGAAAAGCACAGCTGTAGGGAGTTGGTTAAGGTTCCAGGTAATATATATATATGGTTAAAGTTCATATGTCCAGCCTCGCTGGACATATGAACACAGGGCTTCGAACAAAATATAAAGGAAAGAAGGACAGATCTTCATTTCTGAGCTCCGCAATTTGCACACCATAATCCCTCACAACGTCGAAAAAAGATGCTGACTGGGGCACACTGGACCACAGCAGATTGTTTGCATGCGACTTATGACATCTTGCAGTGGCCTGGTCCCTCAAGAACAAGAACATTTTTGCTACAGCAGTTTGAACTTGTTTGCACTTAGGGGCTAGTGGGGACTGGATCAAATGCAGATGGTCAAAAACATGAACACACTTTGCAGATGCAGAAAAACATCCATCTTCAACACACAGGTCATGCACACGGTCGACAAGGCACGGCTAGATTTTGGGACTGGCAACAAGGAACTTTCAATGGTGTAGTGGCAACCAGTAGGAGCAGCTATCGAAACCAGCTGGATGATCACCACAGCTGGCATAAAGTCCATTTTGCAAGTTTTGAAGTCATGGATGAAACCACACAATGTGCAGCAATGATTCTTGGTACAAAACTTTGTCTAAGACATTTTGCATCCAAGGCAACGGGAAAGCATTTCAGCAAGCTCGATGGCTGCATGCTCTTTGAACCCGCAGTCAAATTTTCTGTGGCATATGCTGTTATGGCAAATGTCAGGAGAACACAGTAGAACAGTGCACGAACACTTTGTAGCAGTCAGTGAGCAAGGTCATTCTTCATGTATCATGTCATAACACCTTGATAACACATCTCCTCTTATGTGGCTTGCAGAAACCAGGCTTTCACTGTGATGTTGGCTATATGAGATGAGAAGAATGTGACTTGCTCTTCTGTACGAACATTTATGTGCAAGCACTTGCATTGAGAATCAGCTGCGAGTCGGTGCTGATCCCAGTACTAGTACTATGGGCTCATAAGGAACATGATGAAGCTTTGCCTTTTGAAAATGATGCCTTTCTTCGCTGGAATAAGTGTCACCGAGATCCACGCCATTCATTGTTTCAGACCCTTATTGCCCACATTGCTATACCAGCCACTATCTTGTCACTTCTCGTGATCGTTGAGTGATGTGGCCGTGCTGAACTGTTGCTGATTCTCATGGTCTGGCAGCTCCATTAACCCACGGCCGATTCCTCAGCACTGGCCTCCTTTGGTTGTCACTGTCCCCTTAGAAATGTTCATACTGGAGCAGCCATATCCTTCCCATAGGGACAGCACTGCCTTGAAGATGTGGCCGTATTCCAAGTCTGCAAACACTACAATAAAATTGCACAATTATTACCACCTCTCTTGCATTTACCCACAGCCACAGCCAGTGTGGCAAAGCAACTGCAACTGGCAGTCAAAGTAGCAGATGCACTCACAATGTGAATGAACTGGTTTTGTGAGATTTCCTATCACATAACAGTTTTACGCAGCCCCTGGAAGTCATATAATCGATATTCTAATGCGTAAAATAAAATACCAGAGCTAACAACACATCAAGAGAACAAAAGTTGTTTTTTGTCAGCCCTCGCGACAGACCTCCTATGCCACGAGTCAACGTTGAAGATTCTGAAAGTTGTTTCGTAGAACAATGGCTTTGTATGTGTTGACCTTCTAGACCACTTCCCTGAATACAACTATCGTATCGCAACTGCCTTAGCAAAGCTATGACAGTGTGTTTTAAATCCAGCAGGAAATCAACTGGCTCAGCGAGAAAATAACGCCATCCAGACACCAACGACCTCCGAGATAAAGATCAAGCTTCCAAAGCTGCAGCAGCGGACGACGACAAGATTGACAGCCCTTCTGGCAGGAATTCTAAAAGTCGCCGACATGAACAAGGTACTGCTATCTGTTGACAAGCGCCACTACCTGAAGGCATTGGTCACAAACAGCCACTGCACTTGCCAGACTTCCACCAACTCCATGATGCTACAGCAGCACCACAGAGCTTCTCAAGAAGTGCTTCGGCAATGCAGAGCTTCTAATCCAAGAGCATATGAAGAAGTTGACTCACGTAAAGCTAGTTTGGTCTTCAGACGACATACTCAGACTTTGCCGTCTGTATAATACTCTAGCCACACACATGAAGGGCTTAGAGACAAAAAGCAGAATCCCTATATCTTACTTTTGGCGCCTATCACATGACAAACGATCCTCCTTGACTACAGCTGTAAACGCGTCGAGAGAACTAGTTCAACAACACCCGGCATGAAATGGAGCTTCAAGAGAAGCATTGCATGGCAACAAAAGAATGTGCCTGTGACTGTTTGCAGCTCGACAGTCATGGTGCTCTTAAAAGTGCATGGAAGACTTCAACACAGAAAACTTAATTATCATGGCAAATGGCCCATCATTCTGCCTAAGCACAGTGACTTTATTGCTAAAGTGTATTGCTAAACCCCGCCACTGACAAGTGCTGCTTGAAGGCATGCAGGAAACTTTCACTACACTCGGAGGGAAGTTCTGGGTGAACAGCACAAGGCAATTAGCAAATAGTCAAGGAGTACATTATCTGTCAGAGCTACGATGTGCAACCAGCCAACAAGATGTGCAAGCCACTTCCAAGAGTCAGAATCACAAGACCCATCTGTTTCAAGTCAGTGGTGTTCACTGGAGTGGTCCTTTACATATCAAAGGGAATGATTTGTCAGTGTTTATATCATTCTGTGTCATCACCCTATATTTTACCCAGTATTAAATTCAGTTATTCTTTGTTCATCCATTGCTTGTTCTTTGAAAAGTTAACATATTCACGACAGTCCTGAGCAAAGCTATCAACAGGCCGGAACTTCAAAAGGCTAGGCTTGAAAACCAGTGAGAAGAACTCGACACTGATGAACAAAGGCTTGTCACAATAAACACAACCCAACAGCAAAGATGGCGCATAGAAGTTTCACCGCTAGCCATGATACGCCAAGAAATGAGAAACCTAGGCCCGTATTCAGAGTTTGCGTTGTTATCATAAGTGTCGCTATCTCCCGGTCTCGAGTCACCTGATTGGCAAAAACGCTAGAACGTGATGTCGCCACCTCTTCCGGTTCCACAGTGGCAACACCCAGTTCCGCCGTTTCGACCAATCGGATGACTCGAGGTCACGTGAGCTAGCGACACTTCGATAACAACGAAAACTCGGAATATGGGCACTACTGCAAGTCATAAGCTTTCACTGTGACATCGGAAACATACCATCAATGAGACTGGACAACACAGATCACCTCAAGTTCCTAGCCAGCATCACACAGCATCGTGGTGTACCAGCCCATCATATGTAGGTCTTCCAGATGGGTCAAAAGGATGGCCAACAGCATGCCCGGGAACTGCAGGAGTTGCACCTCATTTCTTCACCTTGAAGTCACTCTGAAAAAAAAAAGAGTATACCACCATTTCAAGGGCAGTATACTGTCGCCCTGCCTATTTAACCTATATGCAGAGTGCATCATGAGGAAGGCCGGTCTGGACGAGTCTTCAGCTGGTGTGAAGATTGTTGGAAAACGTATCAACAACCTTAGATATGCGGATGATACCACTTTAATGGCAGAAAGTGAAGTGGAACTCAAGAGACTTCTGATGCGCGTACAAGAAGAGAGTGAGAAGTTTGGGCTTAAACTGAACATTAAAAAGACAAAGATCATGGCGTCTTGCCCTATCAAGTCCTGGAGCATCAATGGACAAGAAGTGGAAGCTGTGACAGATTTTCTCTTCTTGGGCTCCAAGATTACCTCAGAAGGAGACTGCAGCCATGAAATTAGGAGACGCCTGCTTCTGGGAAAAAGAGCAATGGTTAGCCTTGACCGCCTAGTAAAGAGCAGAGACATTAGTCTGCCAACCAAGATCCGTATAACTCATGCTATGGTCTTTCCAGTTGTGATGTATGGATGCGAGAGTTGGACTGTCAAAAAGGCTGACCGCCGAACAATTGACGCATTTGAATTGTGGGCTGGCGAAGACTCTTGAGAGTTCCTTGGACTGCCAGAAGATCAAATCAGTCGATATTGTCGACCATAAAACCTGAATGCTCATTGGAGGGTCAAATTCTAAAGTTAAAGCTCAGCTACTTTGGTCATCTGATGAGAAGAGAGGAGTCGCTGGAGAAAGATTTGATGTTGGGAAAGGTTGAGGGTCGGCGGAAAAGGGGTAGGCAGCGAACGCGGTGGTTAGATGGCATCTTCGAGGCACTGCAGATGAAGTTATGTGATGTTAGGAAGATAGTGAGAGACCGGAAATCGTGGCGTGACATGGTCCATAGTGTCACGAAGAGTCGGGCACGACTGAACGATTGAACTGAACTGAATCTCGCCGGGGTGGCGCAGTGGCTACGGCGCTCGACTACTGTTCCCAAGGACGCGGGATCGAATCCCGGCCTCGGCGGCCACTTTTCGATGGAGGCGAAAAGCAAGGCGCCCGTGTGCTGTGCGATGTCAGTGCACGTTAAAGAACCCCAGGTGGTCGAAATTTCCGGAGTCCTCCACTACGGCGTCTCTCATAGCCTGAGTTGCTTTGGGACGTTAAACCCCACAAACCAACCTAAAACATTAACTGCATATACCGTTGAGATGAGTGGTAGCTCTAGCCTCTCGCAACTTGCCCAGATCGTTGGTAGCAACATACTACTATCAAGGTCTGGCACACTATCCATTAAAAAAAATACATTGGGAACATGTTTTCGAAAGAAGCGCTGCTTTATATTATAGCTCTACGTCGCTTCAAGCCGAATAGGATGGTTACCTTTGTTTTTGCGTCCCTATTTTGCTACCTGGACGAAAATCAAAAAGTGTACATTCCAAATAATATTTAGCGTGGGGTGCCGAATTTCATTTTCTTTATCAACTGTGCTTACACCCAGCGACAAACGATGGGGGCAGAAGCGCGCGCAGCAAGCGGACAACGCGATAAAGGGAGGAGGGAAGAGATAGCAGCGACTGACTGATGCTGCTGACGCCGATAGTGAGTCAACCCCAGCTGCGGAGTTGGTTTCAGGGACAACGCCGCCGATGCCGACGCAAACAATATGATACCCTCGCTTCCGCAGCGCCAAGAACCAGGTCTAGCCGTGGGAAGGTGGTCACGTATTCGTCGACGTGCCGGGGCCTACGTGAAATAACCGCCGCGTCGGCAACTGAAGAGCACCCTATCCGCCACACAGGAACAGGAAGGGGGGGGGGGGGGACCCTCCCCTCCTCTTTCTGCATGGCGGCGATGGTGTTCTATGCAGTCACGTTATCTTGACTCTCTAGCGGCGTCAGCGGCATCCAGCAGTATCAGTCGGTCGCTGCTAGTGCTGGGGGGATGAAAGGGGAGCTGAGCTGGTTACGAGGCCGACGACGACGCCGACGCGAAACCCAGGAACGGACGTCAAAGAGCTGCGCTCTAAAACGTGGTCATTGGCACAACTTTCACTGATCAGCCCGTCACGATACTTACGTCTTCTACTGTTTTTCGCAGAGCGCCTGGCATCGTTGGCACCGCGTTGCTGCGTAGCCGCCGTTGCTTGTAGACTACGGACGCATAAGCTACCGATGAACACTCGAAGGCGTCTGGAGTGAAGTGCGCCGAGCAAACACGCCTATTCGGTTCTTTCACAATGCCCAGAGCTGCTAACCACATTCTTTTTAGTTCATTATGGAAAGGAAATCTGTGGTATGACACTCCTCCAACGCCTTCGCTGCTCGAGCAGCCTGGGACTGCACAGAATTTCTTCATGACAGCACGAAATATAACCAGGCACCAGGCTTCACCAGCGAAGGATACGAAGAACCACACCACCTACAACAAACCACCATGAAACCACGAGCAAACAGGAGCTACATGTGCAGCTATATCTACTAGAGGGGTGCAAAATTCTTGGATTCGGAAAAATAGACAGAGCCTCTAGCGGGTTTTTTGTAACATTTTATATAAAGTGCTTTAATCTAAAATAAATATGTCGGTTTTGTAAGTATATTAGAAAACGCAAGAACGTGACAGAGCGTATCATTAATCATGAGTTCATTTAGCCGTGAATTTATTGTTCGTCCAATCATCGAATCGGACCCAATGTCGTCATATCCGCTGCCAAAAAATGGCTGCTGTGTGCCGGCACCATCAGTGGTTCGAACTCGCTTTCACGAACAAATTAAAATATTAAATACTGGATAATACACAAAACAACCACCGTTATTAGTGTCACTATAACTCAATCTACGTAACCAAGAGGCAAAACAATGTGCTTAAAAATCGTTTCGGGGCTCCTTTAAGGACGAAGTCTAATTGCACCGAGGTTAGGGTGACCCGAGTCGCCATTATAATGTAAGTGAAAAAGAGATACCTTGGGCCCAAGATCATGCTCTGCTCTAGTCGACCTTTCAAGTTCATAAAAATTGCTGCTATTCCTGAAATCGAGAGCAGATGTAAGCATGCGAACGTGGCGCCATCTTTGAGACACCGCGAAAGCCACTGTTTCCCGCTGTACCCCTCCCAACCTGGAGCAACCCACTCTCATAAACTCCTGACAGCACATGGATGATGCTGATGTACATAGTGGCATGTATCTTCCTTTTGCATGGCGTCATTGAGAACGACAAACTATAAATTTTGAGTTCTAAATGTGCACTTTCCACTGCATTAATTAAAACGATCAAATCAAAATTCACTGTATCCTAAATGCACTGCTTCAGTGATATCTCAAAGAAACATTGAGGATAAATTGTAAAGATTTTTGGCATTCGTATGGGGAGCCCCCAGCGTTCGTAAGCTGGCCCAGTACGAGGGCAGAGAACTCGTATCGTTAAATCTCGTAACATAAGTTTCGGTGTCCGGGTGCTCTTGTTTCTTTGCCTGTAGGACAGGTTTCGGTTTTCGCGCAATGTCACGTCAAGGTCGTCAATAATGCCGCTAAAAGCATTTCATGCTTAAAACAGACTTCTCGGACAGTTTAGTGAATGACAACATCGGGATCCTGAGGGATTTCTTAATTTGACTCGTCTTACCCCTAAAACGGAGCAGAATGGACCGCCAAAAAGGGAAAATAAAAAACACAGCATCAGCGCGAACTGAAGGCGTCGCAGAACCGTCGTGAAGTACCGCGTGTAACTGAGCGCTCATTCGTTTTCATTATTAGTTTTAAGTGGCTGCTTAACCAGAAGCTCTGGGACTTGATCACTAGCTTTCCTTCGTAACATTTCTCCCATTGTCCACATTGTGACGCTGCCCAACAGGATTTACTGCAGAATATAGGATCGAAGCGTTGACAGAACGGATGCATGCTTCTCACTACATTTGCTGACGACGAAGAGTAGATTTTCTGTGACTTAGAAAGTTGCTTAGAATTTCGCATTGTTGTGTACCGTAATCATCTTGGTATTTTATGGGTAAAAGGCAGTAGAATGCAGGTGATGCTGTAGAATGGCCACGAAGTGGTGGGGCATATTACCTCGATCCGGACGTATTCTGAAATACACATTCAAAAGGCTGAATTTGAAAGCCCCGTGCTCATGGTTTATTCCGCAGAGCACCGCGGAGGTGGTATGGACCACGATGAAGATGTGCGGCGTGTGGCTCTGGCCAGGCGTGCTGTGTCTGACGGCGAGCGCCGTTGCCGCTTCCTGGCAGCTGGTGTGGATTAAAGACTGGACCGACGCCAATAGCCCGGGAAGTGGCAGCAATCCGTACGACCCTCGCTGGATCCAGGGACTAATCGGGTTATGCGTCGGCGCTGGTAAGGGACGTGACTCCATTGACGCCACGTAAAGTGTCCAGCGCACAATTGTCGTGCAAGTACTCGCCCCGCTGCTGCCGTCCATTCAAATAGCTGCCGAAAGTGGCTGGTGCGTTCTCGCTACCTCTTGCAGCATCACTGTCGCGCCACTCGTTTTATTTCAGGTAATTCTTCGTACTTGTCCGCAAGATGACACAACTGGAGGTTGATCGGCTATCAAATCTAGAAAGATTAAATGCGCTCAGATTGAATTATGTTTGGTTTAGTTCGTGGGGTTTTACGTCCAAAAGCTATTCAGGCAATGAAACGCCGTAGTGAGGTTTCCGGAAATTTCGACCACCTGGAGCTCTTTAACGTGCGCTGGCATCGCGAACGGGCGGCTAGCTCTTGGCCTTCATCGAAAAGTGGCCGCCGAGGCCGGGATTCGATCCCGCATCCTTGGGCACAGTAGTCGACCACCCGAAGTACTGCTTCATCGCTTCGGTGTCAGATTGTGTTAGATGGTTTAATTATAATCTGAAATGCCCTTAGAAACTACGAAGACTAAAAGTAAACAATCACCCCGCTGAGAAAAGCGACGGTCAGTAGCGATATAATGAGTACCTGAAATTGCTAGTAAGCAATTGCTAAATTATATTCTTCCCGGTTATCAATTTGCGTTTCAAGTTATTGTTTCCAATTACGTTATTCGCTGCACATTATTGTTGTTCATTATGTCTTTGTATGTTGTTTATTATATTGCCTTTATTTTTTATGCACCGTCCGCCATGCGAATATAAACGTAAAGTTATCCTTTAGTAATCAGACATCCAGCTGCTGTTTCTTGATCAGTTACTAACGTCTGCGTAGATCTCTAGAGTGTGTTTTTAAAAGGTCTATTTTTACTGAATTGTGCACCAGAAATAATAAGCTTTCTGGGAAAGGGCGCTCCGCTCCTGGCTAAAAATATTGAGTGCGGGCAAATAAACACGGTGTTCCGAATGGCCTTCTTGCGCCCTCAAAAGAGCAGAACAACGTCAGTGTGCTAGGAAAAAAACATCTTGTGCGTATATTTTTTTATTGTCAGCTAATATGCTAATGACTACCACAATTATCATATTGACTGCATGCAGTGTTTTGGATCCGGTATTCAGCAACGTGAAGGTGCAAAGTTATTTGCAATTATTATACTAATACAATACATGTTATCCAACGAAAGGGCCTTTCATCTGATTCTTTTTGCCAAGTGGAAAGGAAGCTGAAACGCTGTTAAAAAACTACAGATGAGGAGACACATCTGTTTGAACAGTTGAAATTTCTTTACCTATCTTTCGATTTGTTAGCGTTTTTCAAATACGCGAATTGGCAGTAATGAGACCTCCTTTATTAACTACTTTTTGCAGCACTTTATTACGGTAAAATAAATACCTAAGACATAATGCCAAAACGAGATCACTTCGGCGCATACCGTCCTGGCACATCCCTGCTGTCATGACTATTTATCGACAATAAAGAACTGCACGTCAGTCACATTTTTTGAACGAAACACATTTGCATTCATCCCACTCACTTACAGCCAAAGACTGAAATGCACAATGTCTTGCATAAATTGAGCCTTTCATTTTTTTTTTTATTTTTAATGCAGGCTTCTTTTTATTCCGCGCGTTCCTACATCATTTTATACCAATTACATTAACTATGTGAGAAACCAAGTCAGCCAGAGCTTCATGTTCGCAATAGCTTTGCATATTTCACCGTCTTATTGTCTCCAACTTTTTAACCATTTCTTCTAAATTGACCTTCTCTGAAGTGCCTTAAAATGCGGCGAACAGTTATCAGCTAGCAGTTTTGTTGGTAGTTTGCCGCTCTGCTAGAATTCATATGAAACATCTTAACGTAAACTTACAATTCACCTCAATCTTGTCTTTGACTTATATTTCGTGTGATCGTTAACAAGTGCTTTGCGGCGGAACTGATTCATGTGTCGGTGCCACTCTAGCTGACTTTGTTAAGCGTTCCATTTCGCAGTGGTCGCCCGCATGGTGGGAAACATCTTGCTCTCCTTCGCCATCGACCGAATGTCACGTGTGCTGCACCATAGCATGCTTGAGCACGTACTGTTGAGCCCGGTGTCCTTCTTCGACGCAACTCCACGGGGCAGGATCCTGAATCGGTTCACCGCGGACCTGAACGACGTAGACAGCCGCATGGCGAGTCTCAGCCGCCAGACGATCCAAAACACCCTGATTGCACTGGCTCGGCTCGCTGTCATCGGAACCGAGAGCATCGCCGCCATAGCCGTGGGCATTGTCGTGCTCATCGTTTTCATTATCGGTCTGGTGAGTTATGGCACTCTTCACCATGGAGTCCAATGAAAAATTCGCAAAATCAGAGCTAAATATCGGTTCTTGGCCAATACTTTGTAACTACCAGTTTCCCAAAACACTTTAGAACACGCAATTAAGGATTCAAGCGACCAAACGACGTTTACAGGTATAACTTTTGATGGAGCGAGCAATTTATTTGTTCTGACCACGTGACCGATTCCAAAATTAGGATATGTATTTGCCAAATACTTTTTTATTTAATTCATTATTATGTTTTAAATAGAAATGAAAATTTGATCGCTCATTGACTGATTATATATAACCTGACTGTCGGATAGGGTTAGTTAGGCAGGCTCGCTTCGTAATTTTTAAACCACTGCTTGGCAACTTTAATTAAATTGAAAGTAACGTTGTTGAGTTTTATCTCGTCGTCCCATTTATTGTGCGTATTCAAGCGCTCGTAGGTCGCAATCTAGTATTAGACATTTTTGTCATCGGTGCCACTGTAGATGGGGAGATGACGGCGTATGAGCCCAGCTCACATGACGGAAGGCACCGTAGCCGCTCGCATTTGATCATAGGTCGTCACCGTCCTTGTCGCTGGCAACTTGTGGGTGCGAAGTTCCAGGCTGCTGCTCTCGCGGGTTCACGTTTCCCGCAAACGCCACCAATCGTAAGAGGTGGATTTATTTAGAGAGTGTGAAGTTACGAGCATTCAGGGCACTGTATGGCGCCCTGTGTCAAAACACGAGGCTTTGTTGATACCCGTATCCCCGTTTCCGTTATTTTTGCCTGTCTTTGCAGTAAACTGCGTAAAATGACCACTCCGCTGTATTCTGTTTCTCTACGTGCTGCGACAGCGCACCCAGTCCCACCGTTAGCTGTGTGTACAGGTGCTGCTTACATTCAGGACGTACTGTACACATTTCAATTTGTTTTTTTGTCGTCATGAACCTATGACGTCATTCTGGGTAGGGACTTCCTGGTTAGCACAATGCTGTTATCGACCGCGCACGCGCCGAGGTTGAATATTCTACTTTGCCTGACATAGACGTGGTACCGTGGCCCCTATCTGTGGAAAACTATGCATCATTGAATATACCGACGTGCCTCCGGATTCTTCTATCATCGTCACACTGTCACTGTGAACCAGAGGTCTAAAGGCTGAGGTTGTTGGTGGCTGCAGGTGGGGTTAGCCATGCAGGTTGTGCCTGTAATTGCTGCGCGGTAATACCATTTAAATATTAATTACTGTCCCTAAGTCAGGCACATACACTCAATTGCATAGTCATCATCTAGAGTCCTGATCCGAGTCCTGCAGGAAAACTAAAAGATGGAGGGTAAGCTCCTTTTTACAAGACCGGTATCCGCACGCGTAGACAATGTCCTGATGTCCCGTGGAATATGGACTATATGACTCCTATGAGGGACTCCTGTTTCGCGAACAGCACAATTCTTTCAGCACAGTGCCCTGAACAGCGAATAATGTAATGTCTCAAAGTCCATATATTTGAGATGCAATTCAATCTCGTTAATTTTGCCTTTAAGGAACCGACAAAAATGTCCGAATGAAATTAAAGCTCGTATTATCGAATGGGTTTGAAAACAAAAACTGCCGCGAACCGTTTGCGTCACTGCAATTTTTTCTCATGAACACCTGTACGACAGTTGTATGCCTTTCAGAAGAAATACAAGGGCGAAAGATATTAATTTCCCGGTTTCTTCAAGTACTTTGCTTTGCGCCCACTGTCGGGAAGGTCCTCCTCGCAAACCTGAAGGTCTATGTTAAAAAAAAAAAACAACCCCGTAGAGTTTTGAAGATGGTTCACTGCCCATTCCACGTGGCCACGTTAGCCTAAAGGTGCACGTTTTCTCGAATTCTTTCATGGAGGCCGTGCTGACGAGTGCTGTCAACGCGACACGCTTCGTGAAGAGCGCACACTTCTCGCGGATGCTTCAGCACGTCACAGAGAGCATCGACTCCCTGACCATCGTGCGGGTGTTCGGCATGACGGAGCGCTTCTACAGGCGCTTCTGCCGCCTGGCTGACCAGAACCTGCGTGTGTCGCTCGCCTCCGTGACGTGCAGCCGACTGACGAGGACGTTCGTCGTGGGCTGCAGCCAGACCATCGTGCTGGCCACGCTCATCTTCACCGTGGTTGTCGGCGCCGGCGAACCGGGAGATGTGTCTCACTCGAGCAGCGTCGGTCTAGCACTCAGCTCGTCGCTGTCGGTGAGTACCTCCACGTTCACAGGGGAGAGTTCGTCGAGCGCCAACAGATCCGGACTTTGTTTCTGTCTTGGTTGAGGTGCTCATTTCTGTTTTCTTAAAGTTAGCATTAATAATTTGCCTCACAAAATACACCACTTTTTTTTTCAGGGCAGTTTGGCAGGTTGCGGTTACGAATATGAAATGTTTCAGTGCATTCTTGTGCACTGCTGCGGAATGATATGCAATCATGCCGCAAACGCTATATATTTGTGAAAAGGTTTTGCAGCCTCTTTTCAATGCTCTTCGCGCGTTGGCGTTGGTAACAGCGCTGAAAGTATTAAAGAGTGTCAAAACTTTACAAGGTGCCCTGAGCTCCTATTAGACCGAAAACAGGGCTAAAATAACTTATGTCACGAACAAGAAAGATTTTAATAGAAATAATTAAGAAGAAATTAATCGATTCGCAACGCAGAAAAGGCCAGTGCGGTTTGCAAGGAGGTAACAGTGTGTTGGAAGAGACAAGCCTGCAACATAACTATCTGGCCACTGAAGTGTGAGCATAAACTAACATCATAGGGCGCCAAAAATCGTCCGATAGTAAAATGTATTCGCATTTCCTATCCCAGGTGCACGTCTTGCGTTTTTGATCTCTTCACCAGATTCCAATGACCATGACTATGCTCTGCATCACCTTCCTGGCACTGACGCAAACCATGGTATCCTTGGAGCGGGATATAGAGTACACAGAACTACCGAAAGAGGTAAGCATGACCATAAACTCTACTACGAATATTGCATGATGATATACAATGTATTTTCTGCTTCAAGTTGAGGCTGCTAAATCACGGAACCATTGTACAGCACAGTGACCATCCATTTAACTAATGGTTATCCACGTCAATAATTCGTGCCTTTGCACGCAATAGCCTACATTTTTTTCTGTGTGGTATACATTATATCCTAAAAATGACACATTTGGCATCCTGTCTTCATCTGAGCATTGCCTTGTGAGCCGGTTTACGAAATAAACCTGTATATCATTCTATTTTATGGGGCACATTTTTTGCCTATAGGCTGAAGGAAAACTTGTTTAGTTTTGTTTGGTTTCGATTGTTAAAATTAATGTCCCAAGACGATATCGGCTATGAGTTCGAGAAGCTCCGCAAGTTCCCATCATCTGAGGTTTTCTACGTACTCTAAAATTGCGGAGTAGGCGGGCACCTTACAATTAATTTCCTTCAAAACACGGCCTCCGAGGCCAGGATCATATGCGCATCTTTAGAATCAGTGGTCGAGCGTTCTACAAATACTGAGCCATCACAGTGTTCGTAAAAGTCAGCATGCAGTGGTGAACATTATGATGCGATATATAAAGTTTTTAGGTTTACGTTCTGTGTGCAAGGTAGAACATGCACATGAGCTAGATGTAATGATGGCGTGCGAGTTTTAATCAATAGTAACCTAATATAATCACTATTTCAGGGTTTTATTTAATGTCAGTGCAAATCATTTGAAGAACTGCTTTTGCACACGGCTAAAGTACCGATGATAATATGTGTTTTTACTATAAAACGTGGCAATACTTTTGAAGGTGGCATTCCACATAACGCAAAACATGTCAGTTTTTCCTACAAAGGCCTATTCCTCGGTCACTACTTGTCGCCGAAACATGTCTAGGAACCTATCAATCAAAGTCTCGCCTGATATTCTGCCATTTCCGACTCTCTGAGAAGCTCACTTCAGCACTGGTGTATTTTTGTCACTTGGACGACGTGCACAGCCTATCTAAATATTTTCAATTGAAATGATGTCACCACAGCGGCTTGGCTCTGCCTTAAGGTCCACTCTTTCCTCTTGCCAGTTGTTTACAAACGTAAAAAGGTGCCTCTGGTCATCGTTCTTTTTCAACAAATATCCGAAGCGACAGTCGTGCGTGCCTATGGAATCATCATGTTTCCAACGATTCTCTGATAAACCTGTTTCCTAAACTGTCATTTGATCTCACTTAAAGAGATGCGCACATGTACGGAGAATCATTCCCTTCAAGTTATGTTCCCGTCTCTATGATTTAAAGTGGAACGCTCATGACAAAATCTGTATAGAAAGTGCTTTTTGGAGTTCCAGCGGCCCACGAACTTCAATTAGTCTGACGAAGTCCCAATTTTTCATAGGGCGCTTATAAATGCAAAGTGTTCATCGGTCAACGCATTATTTTAAATATCCAATAACTTTCACAGATGTCTGAATATTGAGTTGAGCGTGTTATTGTTTGAATGAAAAAAAAAAAAAGAAGTGAAAGAAAAAAAACTTTACACACAAATAAAATGCGTAAAAGTACAGCGGTTATATTGACAATTAACACTGGATTTAAAATTACACTCTTTGTTCGCACACGCACGTCACACAGTTTTCTAACGTCCGCTCTCCGTGCTCACTCTTCGCACATTTTCTCAACGTCCGCTCTCAATCACGACGCACCGCGCACTCTGTTCTCACGCGCTTTGCACTCCTGGCGTTCCCCAGATCGCACCCTCTCACCGCATGCGATGCGAGCAAGGTACGAGGTTGCATGGACGTGCGGGAAAGCGGTGATCGGGTCAACGCACCACTCAGGGCCCAAAGGGCGACCAGCCGCCGCCCAGGGGAAGGAATTGCGCAGTAGTAAAAAAGAGGGTCACTAACAAATGGTTATCTGTGCAGATGACTTTTTAAATTTCATGGAACCACTATGGGGCATGATACCGGCTAATTTGCTTCGGGAAAGTCGGTAACAAACATTAGAAGCTTTTGTCGGATCTTGCGAGTAATTTGCATCTTTATAACTTAGTTGGCAAACTTGGCGTGCCCTAGTAAAGATCAAAAAAGAAAACCATGTCCGAATCTGTTTCACTCCAGAACTCTAAAGCCGCTGACTGCTTTACTTTCGAATGGACTGAAAGATCACGTGGTGTAATACCAGACACGAGGAAATAACAGTCCTGATGACATTAGGTTTTCATTTAAATCCGCCGATTGCTTCTAAACATAGGCTGTAATATGTGCATCCGCCACACCAGTCAACTGAAAATGACAGGAAGTTACAACACATTTGTCAAGACTGAAATATTGGAGAAGCAAGCTCTCATGAAAGGACAAAAGTGAAACAAATATTGTTATAGAGCTAAGCTTGTTGGCTCAGCGCATCAATAAGCCTGATCTGATAGAGAGCCCCGCACACTGTTCCGCTGCAATAGCGACGGCAGAGCGATGGCTCAATGTTGACACTCGCTGGCCGTACGCGCTGAGCGCCGGTGCGGTTTCGTGGGCTACACTGAGGAGTATCGCCGTACCAATGGATTGGCAATATGCCGTTTCTATTTTTCCCGTTATGGCAACGATCTAACACAAGGAAACTTTCGAGAGACACCAAGAATTATCACTAGGCGTAGCTTCGACGGAGCGACGCTGCTGTGTGGCTGCTGCCATAAACCTCCCACGTCTGCCTCACAAGTAAACGAGGCACACAAAATCTGTCTGTCGTCGTTCGACGCTTGATAAATCAGGCAGTCTAGCTGTGTAGCGATATTGTCGAGCCCACACTCCGAATGGCGCTTTGCCGATGCCGTCTCATTGGGAGCAACCAAGGTTCCACTGATTAGAAGTATTCGTACCATCGCACAATTCTTCAGGATCCAGGCCCCCTGCTGAAACTTAAGTTGAGACCCTTCATGGATCACTGCCTTGTCGTGGCGGAGGGGCTTGCGAAACTCGATGAAGTCGTGAGCTCTGCTGTGTAGGGCCACCCAAGATAGACAGGTCACGGCAGAGAGTTCTGACAAAATGTGATTCACTGGAGAAGGTAATGGCAACCCACTCCAGTATTTCCTGCCAAGAAAACCCTATGGCCAGTCACAATACCATTATCGATATGGCGCCGGAAAATGAGCCCCCCAGGTTGGAAGGCGTCCCACATGTTACTGGGGATGAACAAAGGGCGGTTCCTAGTAGCTCCAGGACGAATGAAGCGGCTGGGCTAAAGCCAAAAGGACGCTCAGTTGTGGATGTGTCGGGAAGCGACCGGAAAGTCCGATGTTGCAAGGAGATATATCACATAGCAACATGGAATGTAAGATCTATGACGCAAGGTAAACTGGATATCGTCAAGCGAGAAATGGACAGATTGAACATTGATATCTTGGGTATCAGCGAGCTCAAGTGGACCGGAATGGGAGAATTTAACTCCGGCGACCATTATGTCTTTTATTGTGGGCACGAATCCAAGAGAAGGAATGGGGTCGCTCTCATAGTAAACAGAAGAATGGGCAAAGCAGTGCTAGGGTACAACCCCAAAAACGACCGAATGATTTCACTTCGGATCCAAGGTCACCCTTTCAACATAACAGTTATCCAAGTCTATGCACCGACCACTGCTGCTGAAGAAGCTGACATTGAGAGATTTTATGCGGACCTACAATGCCTTTTAGACCGCACCCCATCATCAGACGTCGTTTTTCTCATAGGAGACTGGAATGCTAAGGTCGGGAGTGAAGAAATATCCGGAATTACAGGCAAGTTCGGTCTTGGTGAGCCAAATGAAGCTGGGCAGAGGCTAGTAGAGTTCTGTCAAGAAAACAACCTGACCATAGCGAATACTCATTTTCAACAGCACAAGAGGCGCCTGTACACATGGATTTCACCGGACGGTCTGTACAGGAATCAGATCGATTATATTATTTGCCGGCAGAGATGGAGAAGCGCTATACAAGCAGTAAAAACAAGGCCTGGGGCCGATTGTGGCACCGATCATCAGCTTCTTGTTGCCAAAATTAAGCTTCGATTGAGGAAAACGCAGAAAACTAGAAGGCCTTTCAGGTATGATCTGGATCAGATTCCATTAGAATATGCTGTGGAAGTGAGCAATCGATTTCAAGAATTAGATCTAGAAGACAAAGAGCCCGAAGAGATGTGGACTGATGTTCGTGATATAATACAAGAAGTTGCTACTAAGGTAGTTCCAAAGCAAAAGAAATGCAAAAAAGCAAACTGGTTATCTGAAGAGGCTTTGCAAATAGCTGAGGAAAGGAGGATGGCAAAAGGTATGGGGGAAAGAGAAAGATACAAGGTTCTCAATGCGGATTTTCAGAAAATAGCAAGGAGAGATAAGAATGCCTTCTTGAACATACAGTGTCAAGCAGTTGAGGACAACAGCCAATTAAGGAACACAAGAGCTCTGTATAAGACAATCAAAGATATCAAAGGAAGCTTCTGTGCTAAGCTGGGCGTGATAAAGGACAAACGAGGCAAGGACCTCACTGAAGCCTCAGAGATAAAGAAGAGGTGGCAGGAATACACAGAAGAACTGTACAAGAAGGACCCGGATGTGCAAACCCAACATAGGACGGTTGTGATTACTGATCTCGAGCCGGGCATCCTGAAGAGTGAAGTTGAATGGGCCTTAGCCAGCCTTGCTAAGAACAAAGCTAGCGGAATTGATGGTATTCCAGCTGAGTTGCTTCAAAACCTCAACCACGACGCTGTTAACACACTGCATACATTATGTCAAAAGATTTGGACAACCCTGCAGTGGCCACAGGATTGGAGGAGGTCAGTTTACATCCCCATTCCAAAGAAAGGCAGTGCCAAAGATTGTTCCAACTACCGCACGATCGCGCTTATTTCGCATGCTAGCAAGGTGATGTTAAAAATCCTGCAAGGTAGGCTGCAGCAGTATATGGATCGGGAGCTTCCGGACGTGCAAGCTGGGTTTCGCAAGGCCAGAGGAACTAGAGACCAAATTGCCAACCTTCGCTGGATCATGGAAAAAGCAAGAGAGTTCCAGAAACCCATTTACTTCTGCTTTATTGATTATGCGAAAGCGTTTGACTGCGTAGATCACAGCAGATTGTGGCAAGCTCTCCAAGAGATGGGAGTTCCAATTCACCTCATCTGTCTCCTCAGGAACCTTTATGAAGGGCAAGAGGCCACAGTCAGAACTGGGCATGGTCTTACTGATTGGTTTCCGATTGAGAAAGGGGTGAGGCAAGGCTGCATACTGTCGCCCTGCCTATTTAACCTATATGCAGAGTGCATCATGAGGAAGGCCGGTCTGGACGAGTCTTCAGCTGGAGTGAAGATCGCTGGAAAACGCATCAACAACCTTAGATATGCGGATGATACCACTTTAATGGCAGAAAGTGAATTTGATCTCAAGAGACTTCTGATGCGCGTACAAGAAGAGAGTGAGAAGTTTGGGCTTAAACTGAACATTAAAAAGACGAAGATCATGGCATCTTGCCCTATCAAGTCCTGGAGCATCAATGGACAAGAAGTGGAAGCTGTGACAGATTTTCTGTTCTTGGGCGCCAAGATTACCTCGGAAGGAGACTGCAGCCATGAAATTAGGAGACGCCTGCTTCTGGGAAAGAGAGCAATGGTTAGCCTTGACCGCCTAGTAAAGAGCAGAGACATTAGTCTGCCAACCAAGATCCGTATAACCCGTGCTATGGTCTTTCCAGTTGTGATGTATGGATGCGAGAGTTGGACTGTGAAAAAGGCTGACCGCCGAAGAATTGACGCGTTTGAATTGTGGTGCTGGCGAAGACTCTTAAGAGTTCCTTGGACTGCCAGAAGATCAAATCAGTCGATATTGTCGACCATAAACCCTGACTGCTCATTGGAGGGTCAAATTCTAAAGTTAAAGCTCAGCTACTTTGGTCATCTGATGAGAAGAGAGGAGTCGCTGGAGAAAGATTTGATGTTGGGAAAGGTTGAGGGTCGCCGGAGAAGGGGTAGGCAGCGATCGCGATGGTTAGATGGCATTCTCGAGGCATTGCAGATGAAGCTATGTGATGTTAAGAAGATAGTGAGAGACCGGAAAGCGTGGCGTGACATGGTCCATAGGGTCACGAAGAGTCGGACACGACTGAACGCCTGAACTGAACTGAACTGAACCACATAAGCTCTCTGGGCGCATACTTCTTAGCGATCACCGGCCAGCACGAGGGCGTGGAACTTCGGTTTATAGCAAAAGAACAGTCTAAATCCAAGGCAGGTTCTCCACCTGTAGGTTACTGTCTGGGTAGAGAATCTGAATAACAATTTTAGACATACCAGATTTATCAAAAAGGAAATCCAGAGCTCATTTGTCGCAATATGAATGTTTATGCACCGTTGATGATATTGCTATTCGCGTGCCGTATTTGTTGCTTTCTTTCTTACATGTTGTGTCATCATTGTTTGAATCCCCTGCCGTCTATATTGCACTGTTTCTTTTTTCTCTATACTTGAGATTCTCTTGTCCTCTGTAAACGCTTCCTTTGCAATGGGTTTTGTATGCACTGCTTGTTGTGCTCGTTACATTTTGTAGTCAGTGATGGTTGTGATTCGCTGCTGCATTCTGTACGCTACGCGTGTAGTCGTTTCTTGGACCTAGCCAAGGCGCGCAAGCAGCTTTCATGTAGAAAGCACCTAGAAATATCTCGTTAAAATGGACATTTTGTTTCCGAATAACCTTCTTCATAACGGGTATTGTCCACCATAGCACATCGCGAAGAAATATTTTAGGAAAACACGCTGTGGTAGGTATCTTTTCTGTAAAGGGGCGCTGGGGGGGGGGGGGGGGGGGGGGGGGGGGGGGGGGGGGCAAGGAGATCAGTTATGATAAAATTGAGCAATTAACCTTCAAATCTATACAAGCTCATTGGTATCGACCATTATGATATAAATCATGTGGCGCAATTTGACGTGCCTACCGGTTTATGATAACCCACGGTCGTATAAAAAATAAATGAACTTTTATATAATTGCTTACGTACATGACATCAGCTCTCAGTCGGTTTAAAGCGACTGCATTTAGTTTTCGACATTGCACATTCTGCAGAGATAATCACCTTTCCGGCCATTCATGCAATACGGAAAATAACAAGGTGTAATGGTGCGTTAAGCGATTTCGGACTGCGAAGCATGAAACCACAAAAAACAACGATCATTACTAAGTGATTTACAATTTTAATTGTCTTCCTCAACAGGCCCTCCACTCAAAGCGCAGGAACTGAAATATCTAACTGGAACAGTTTAGAGTCTCATGTCATATCTGTCCATAGCAAACCGATGAAATAAACATGGGCACTAATGCGCTCTGCGCATTTCCCCCTTACCTTCCGTCCGGACAGAGAATTTTCAGATTAACAAGGCATCAATACATTCAAAAAGTTTAGTCCCCAGAAACACTGTCCGCAATTAGAGGCGCTCCTATCGGGAGGTGTATCAATGTGTAACGACTGTATAGCGAAATCGCCGAGTGCCGCGCATTAAAACTTAGGTAAATACCTTTGATCTAAAGTGTCCTCACTCTAAATAAAACATTGCTCTAAAGAAGTTGTTGGCAGCTCGCTTTTGCATTCTCAATTCTTCGAATACATCGCGCTGATTTCTGTTTTAAGCGCGTCTACTAAGGACGTGTACCGTTATGCACATCATTTTATGGAGTTAAACGTCTTAGGCTGTAATTAAGAGACGCCACAGTGGAGGGCTCCGGCAATTTTGACCACCTGGGGATCTTTGACTTGCTTTGAAATCAGCCGCCGCGGCCAGAATTCGATCCCGCATCTATGGGCACAGTGGCCGGGCGCCCTAACCACTTAGGAACCGTGGCCGCGTCGTTACGCTTTTTTTTGTCCCTCCACATGAAATATCGGGCTTGCACGCACGCAGTGTCATTACAACGTAAAAGAAGCACAAACTTTATGTGCACTGTGTTTATATCTCGAGATACGAATACCAGTTCCTTCGTCTGGATTTCCCTATTTGTTTCCATTTTTGTACAATGCCGTCAGTATCGGCGCTTTTTAAAAGGGCGCTGACAGTGCTAACTGCAAATGTCGCCTTTTTCGCAGGCTGAGGTCGAAACGATTGCCACCGATGAAGACGCTCCAGGCAGCTCGAGTTTTAAACCGGGAGGCGGAGACTCGGCGGGCACAGTACAGCTCATGCTAGGTTCCAAGTGGCCGACCGAGGGTCGCGTTGAGTTCCGGGACTTCTCGGCCTCTTACCGACCAACGGTGCTCGAAGACTCGTTGAAGCATGTCACCTTCACCGTGCAGTCGAAAGAGAAGGTGAGTCCGCGACGCGATCAAGGTTCTACAACAAGACACATGGTAGAAAAATAACGACGAGAATCGGACAAAATATGCTCGTACTATGCATCCCGCATCACCGATGTGGTGGCTTAGTCCTAAAAGCGGCCATCTCGTCCATCGCCAGGTTGGCATCGTTGGCCGCACCGGCGCTGGCAAGTCTTCTCTGGTGCTGGCACTGCTGCGAGTGCTCAAGAGCACCGGGGGATGCATTCTCATCGATGGAGTTAACATCGCTTCGGTCCCGCTCCCTCGACTACGCAGAGCCATCACCGTCATCCCTCAGGTATAATTCCTTCTCGTAGATAACGCATTAATAACTTCAAAATGAGAAAATAGTTAACAATAACGCTTGTAGCGGTTTATTTCATTCTTTCATAGATTGATGTTTGTTAATCGCAAAGATATCAGCAATGTTATGTCAAATTAATTTTTGCTCCGCCTATGCATTTCGTTTTTTTTATTCTTTCTATTATTTGCGAGTGATTCAGATTGATGCGCCCAAGTTTCTGTGTTTGTATTTTCAAGTGCTCTTCTTGAATGTTGTTTGAATGCGTTCCTAAAGCTTCCCGCTGATTGTCATAGCAAAAGCCTCTGCTAGGCACTATAGCCTAGAGCTTTCGCTCCGGCTTTTTGTAACGCAGAGCAACAAATATTGAAACAAGAAAACAAATAAAGAAATAAACAAGAGTGCATTGTTATTCAGACCATGTATACTAGCGCCTCTCAGGTTCCAGCGTCTTCTAGCAACTTCCCAGACGAGAAACTGAACTAAATGTGGCAGTGACTTCTGAACACTACCACGTTGACATATCAATTCAACCCGACCAATAGGAAGTCTTCAGAGGTCTATATACAGCGCAGAAAATTTGCGTTAACCGGCTGTCTATCTCCTCGACGGATAAGACGGTTGTTTATCTGTAACTGGTAATTTTCCACTTTATTCTCTAAATATCTGGTTGATTGTATATTTCTCGTTCCATATTTTTTAAAGTTTGTTCCCTGAACAACATTTTTGTTTTGCCTACTTCATTTTACTATTCCACAATCATGAAGTGAAATGTTGCTTTTACACTTTTTTTGTGTGAAAGCACTTCTAGCTTATCGCGATGGAGTTCTTTGATTTCGAGATTTCGCTGCCTTTCTGTTGCTATACCAGTAGCCAAGCGTAACGTTTCTACGGTAACAATCAAGAACAGCTTTGATATCCATCGTTATACTACGCCTTGATATGAGTGAATTGGTTACCATGAATGCCATGACCGTGACCGACTGCGTAATCAGTGTCTTAGAACCTTTCCTAATAGACATATAACTAAATGCTAACTGTGTTAAAACCACATTACAGCAGTACATTGTTGTTTGAACGTTGGCTCTTATTACGTATTACTAAGCTTAAATAGGTTTGATTAGGCTTCCTTAAGCTTAATAGACCCAACTAAGCATCATCATCATCATCAGCCTGACTGTACCCACTGCAGGGCGAAGGCCTCCCCCATATTTCTCCACTTAGCTCGGTTCTGTGCTACCACATCCACTTCACCCCTGCGAACTTCTTAACCTCATCAGCCCACCTACCTTTCTGCCGCCCCCTGCTAGGCTTTCCTTCCCTTGGAATCCAGTTTGTTACCCTAAGCGACCGTCGTTATCCTCTCTTCGCACTACATGTCCTGCCCATGCCCATTTCTTCTTCTTCATTTCCACTAGAATGTCGGTTACTTGAGTTACTTCTCTGACCAACACTGCACGCTTCCTATCTCTTAATGTTACCCCTACCATTTTTCGTTCCATAGCCCTCTGGGTTATCCTCAACTTAAGTAGAACTCTCTTGGTTAGCCTCCACGTTTCAGCCCCTTAGGTGAGTACAGGTAAGATGCAACTGTTATATACTTTCCTCTTGATCGATACCGGTAAACTGCTAGTCATAATCTGTGAGTGCTTGCCAAATGCGCTCCATCACAATCTTATTCTTCTTGTTATTTCCTTTTCATGGTCCGGATCTGCGGTTACTACCTGTCCTAAGTAGACATATATTCGCCTACTACTTCCAGTACTTCGCTACCTAATGTAAACTGCTGTTTCTTCCCGAGGCTGTTGTACATTACCTCAGTCTTCAGCGTATTGATTTTCAAGCCTACCTTTCTACTATTCCTGTCTAGGTCACCAATCATTATTTGCAGTTCATCCCCCGAGTTGCCTCGCAAGGCAATGTCATCAGCAAATCGCAGATTACTGAGGTATTATCCATCTACCCTTATCCCTAACTGCTTCCATTCCAAGTCTCTGAATACTTCCTCTAAACAAGCTGTGAATAGTACTGGGGAGATGGTATCTCCTTGCCTAACACCTTTCTTTATGGGAATTTTGTTACTTTCTTTATGCAGAACTACGGTTGCCGTGCAGCCACTATATATATCTTCCAGCACTTTCACGTACGGCTCGTCTACCCCCTGATTTCTCAATGCCTGTATCACCGAAGAGGTTTCAACTGAGTCAAATGCTTTTTCGTAATCAATGAATGCTATGTATAAGGGCTGGTTATATTCCGAGCATTTTTCTATCACCTGATTGATGGTATGGATATGATCGATAGTAGAGTACCGTTTCGGAAACCCTGCTTGATCCTTTGCTTGATTGCAGTCTAAGGTTGTCCTGATTCTATTAGCGATTACCTTAGTAAATACCTTATACGTAACAGACAGTAAGCTGATTGGTCTGTAATTTTGAAGGTCCTTAGAGTCCCCTTATAAGTGAGGTTTATATTTGCATTCTTCCATGGTTCCGGTACCGTCGCTGTCACCAGGCACTGCGTATACAGGGTGGCCAGTTTTTCACTAAGCATAAAATGCATGAAAAAAGCATTGCTGATCTCCGAGTGTCGCCGGTTCCTGCAACAGATTCTTTATTGTTTACAACACATTGATAACGTTAAAGGGAATGGATACTTCTCGGTCTACAAATTTGTTACAAAAAGGCATGTGTATAATATCTAAACCAGTTTCCCACATAATCTCTTTCTTTTCCACTGCACTTAGTACATTTTTGTGCAAGCTTGTTTGTTCCATAAATGTTTCTGTTCGGTTATGTTTTCATTTCTGCACTTTACTCCATGACTTAGTTGGTTATAAAACCGACAACCTCACAAACCATTTCCGAGCTGCCCAAACGAATGCTAGATTCAGACTATACGAAGGCTGTTACGATGCTGTAACCATACAAACATTGCACATTCGTACGCAGACAGCAACAGACGGCCTTTCACACATTAGGGCGTTGTGGACGACACACAGCAGGGACGCTACTGCTGTATGAGCACAGATGAGGCAAGTTCGTTTGCCTGCAACAACGCCCGCACAATCCGCCTTTTTCACAAAATATGACGCCCCACAAAATGTGAGGTAGTGGTTGAAAATTCGTTTGCTACCGGTTGAAAACGTCTTTGGGAGACGCTGCCGCCTGCTAAATGGCGATGCATGTTCTTGGTAACTACCGCCCTCTGTCGCATACGCCTGCCACGAGTATGAATGCGCATGCCCCCGTGATCAGCTCCGGCTCCACAGAATGCAGAGGCCAAGAACTGCGCATGCCAAGCTGGGGCTGGTGGTTTGTTTTCTACCAGGGGAGAGGCGCGCATGCGCAGAGCGGCTTTGTGAGAAGAGTGGAATCTCTCCATCTCGACATCCGCCTTCCGGCTCTTGCAGTACACGCACTTCCGCTCACTTATTCATCCTCGTCGGTAGCGAGTACGGATTACTACATTCTCATTGCTCACTGACACCGCTTCTACCACAAGTATTAAGGGTAGCGTGCAAGAACCCTTTCTGCAGAAAATGTAGTGTTGCTGGCGTTGTGAACGAAAAATCACGGACATGGCTGCGGCAGGTGGTAGTTTGCAGGTGCCATGGCCTGGCGTTGATTGGCCGACGAGCGGTGTGACGTTACCAGACCACGTGATATAGCAGACGCTGCTTATTGGGTTTCACATTTTAGATGTCAGAGTGAGATCAAAATAGATCCATTAGAGACCCTTGGGAGATGGAGGAGACACATTATTCCTAGGCAGCGCAGACACGTCCAGTCGTTTTCAAATATATACGATCCACGACTAAAGTGCACGGAGCGGATCCGCGCCACACCCCGATATTAGCGTCGGGGTATGGGGGCGAGAGAGCCATATGTGAAGACGACCTTAATTCACCCTCACTCTCGTGTTGAGGACAACCCAGAGGGCTATGGAACGAAAAATGGTAGGGGTAACATTAAGAGATAGAAAGCGTGCAGAGTGGGTCAGAGAAATAACTCAAGTTACCGACATTCTAATGGAAATTAAGAAGAAGAAATGGACATGGGCAGGACATGTAGTGCGAAGAGAGGATAACCGATGGTCGCTGAGGGTAACAAACTGGATTCCAAGGGAAGGAAAGCGTGGCAGGGGGCGGCAGAAAGTTAGGTGGGCGGATGAGATTAAGAAGTTCGCAGGGGTCAAGTGGATGCAGCTAGCACAGAACCGGGTTAAGTGGAGAAATATGGGAGAGGCCTTCGCCCTGCAGTGGGTATAATCAGGCTGATGATGATGATGATGATGACTCTCGTGTTGTCATGTAACAGGGCTGAAGAACACTCTGCTCGGCGTTTGCAACGAGGGAGGGTGCCCAATATTTGAGTTTTTCCCTCTGTACGGTGGCGCTAGCTGTGCGTGCACCGAAGCAAAAAACAAATGTTTAATGACAAGGAGAATCCACTTTTCTGTGCTCTCTTACCGCAGTTACAGCAAGTCTAGAGTCGGGGAGCGGCTGAGATTAGAGGTGTACACGATGCATTCTAAGCTCGCGTCATGTCCAGGCCCTATGTCTAGACCGGACGCGAGGTGAGGAGCTCGTCCCGAATCGGCACTGAATGAGCCAGAGCTCAGCCCGGCCCGGCCTTATGCTCAGGCTTCAGCGCCGGACCTGGCCTGCCTCATCCTTCTATAAATACGCATGAAGTGATGGTACTGAAGTAAATAACTTTAGGACGATAAGTTTTAACCTTCCAAAGAAACTTAGGCTATGAGATGCCGTAGTGATGGGTTTCGGAAATTTCGACCATCTGGTGTTTTTTAACTTGCACTGACATCGCACAGTACACGGACGTCTTCCTTTCACCTCCTTCGACGAGCGGCCCCCGCGCTCGGGATTCGATCCCGCACATTTGGGCGCACCAGTCTGGCACCCTAACCACTGTACTGCCAAGGTGGGGTTAAGCCACAAAAACGTGCGAGGGACCACAGCACAGAGCGAATCTCGAGATGAATACCTGATCACCTGCGCTAATGTTCAGTTCAGTCGTGTCCGACTCTTCGTGACCCTTTAGACCACGTCACGCCACGCTTTCCGGTCTCTCACTATCTTCCTAACATCACATAACTTCATCTGCAGCGCCTAGAGGATGCCATCTAACCATCGCGTTCGCTGCCTACCCCTTCTCCGGCGACCCTCAACCTTTCCCAACAGCGCTAATGTTACCGAAGTGGAAAACGAGAAAGTAAATCTCAATAGCCCTCAAGCGGCCACTGACGGCTAGCAAGGATCCGTTCACAGGAATGGCGCATTGAGGAAAAGGGTATCGACGTCGGGAGGAAACTCGGATGTCCTTGCGCGAGGAAGACACAGGAAATCACTTCCTGTTGTGCATTCGAGACGCCTTTTGCACTTTAGTCACAATCACTCTTTCATGGAAGTTCCGCGTGGACTAGATTGAAGGGGGGGGGGGGGGGGGTAAGGGGGGGCTCGGCCAATCCGGGACAATTATACCTGGGCCCAGCCGGAGTCCAAAACACACGGCTTTCGAGCGGGCTGAGCCCAGCCAGCGGCCTCCTCCTTCCCATAGTTGAGATACGGCGCTTTGCAGTGGCGATCGAGGCCTTGTTTCTCTGGTCTAAATATGCTTCGCATGTACAATCGTTGCAAAGCGGGATTTTTCATTTCGTCTTAAGGCGAAAGCCTCCCTTCGCCATTGTGAGGAAGGCGGCAACGTCTGTGCGTACCGAGATGGCCCGAAATAAAATGGGACTTCATCGACAGTGCTTACCTCAAAAGAAAGTTGGATTAGAGAATATTGTAGTGTATGGTTGTAAAAGAAGGGTATATTTGGCGGATTACGTAGGGCACCAAGGGCAGATTGTGACACTTTATTTGTGGACAACACTATCGCTAGTGCAGTGTGTTAACTGAGAAAATTTGATGCCCATTTGAAAAGGCACCGCGCCGCTTTTTCACCCCATTTCTTTCGAGGTAGAGCAGTCTATCAAGGATCGCGCTCTCTGAAGACTGCCGGCTGCTTTGTCGGTCCGTCGTCCGCAAATAAGCGAGTAGCAATAACAAAACTTGTGGTTTTCCTTCTAGCCGAATCTGTCTTTTTCTACCGGAGTTGCCCTTTCATGGGTGGTGGGCATGGTAATGAGGGAAAATATTTGTTGAGGAAGGCTGCTAAGCATGCAACCCGGTGACAGAAAGAGAACGGGTTGCGGAGATTGGCTTACGTCGTAAATTCATCAGGTTGACACGCAGGAATCGCTGATGCTACGACTGTATGCTGCTAATTTAAGGCGACATCTTTTCAGTAAGCATCAATTACTGCATCGTCCGTCCTTTCTGTTTCACATTTGGTTGTACAGCGCGTAAGTAGAGCTCGAGGATAGGGTGAGTGCGCTTGTGACGAGATCACACTTCCGCCGTACTGGTGAGCTGCCTATAACAGCTTTCGCTATAAAAAGTTTGTCCAATTCTTCGAAACTCGACCAGTGCATTCACACAGCAGCGCGATGATAGCAGGTGAGAACACAATCGTAGCAAAGGAAACAACCAAGCTCAAAGTTTTAATAACCTGTGCTGTGGATGAATACGTACAGTCGTGAGCAAAAGTGGAGAGACCGCCGCTTCGGCGGCGGGAGCAGTTGCGGGGCCGCCCCACGGCGCTGCTATCTCGCCGCGCTTGCTCGCTGCGAGACGTGCCCCCAGTGACGACAAACATCCCCCTCGCTCTCGCGTGGGTGCTTATCACGACATCACGACTGATAAATTCCTAGTGCGGATGTCGGCTACTCTGAACGCTCTCGTCGAAGAGTAGTGTGAAAAGTGTATAGTTCCCGAAGGGAAAATAGTGGCAGCTGCTCCCACTGTCGGCGCGCTTCGGCGGTAACGCCGTCGGTGGCTTGCCTGCCTAATCAGTCGGCGGCTGGCACGCTACAAGAAAAAAAATGCACGGGAAACTTTGCTCGAGCCTTGAGAAGCCACTTTTCAGGCCTGATTTTTTTCTTCAATCTGTCAATAGCCGCGAGAATGCCAAGTTGGGATCGCGGGCAAAACACAGAAAAGAGCTGTCCTTCAAGAACTAATGCATCCGCATGATGAGAGCTCGTGTGAAATGCAAGCAGAGCCTTGATGTTGCGCCTTAAGTGTTGCAAAATTAGCCTAGTTTCAACCCTTCACTGTGTCAAATGGGCATAGGGTACCTTTACTGAAGTTATTCGTTATGCGTGCGAATGGTGACGGCCTTTTGATATCGGTTC
The DNA here is from genome assembly GCF_055883805.1 of Amblyomma maculatum. Lineage (NCBI taxonomy): Eukaryota > Metazoa > Arthropoda > Arachnida > Ixodida > Ixodidae > Amblyomma > Amblyomma maculatum. The sequence continues at coordinate 28,555,876 of NC_139352.1, read as the reverse complement.
TCTGTAAGAGAGCTCACTATGCACGGAGTCATGTTGCACATTTGTGAGTCTGATGCGCGCGATTTGTGATGTCCATGAGCGACTGGTGCACATGAAATGAAACTCGCACAGTAACGGAACAAGCGGACGGAAACGGGGCGTCAAACCACTTGGCTCCAGAGTGGTAAAGGGAGATTTGATTTTAGTTTCACCAATATTTCGCGTTTTCTCCATGCTGATAAAAATAGTAATGTTTTTATCGTCAGTTGGGAACTCGTCTCTGTGTTTTTTCTCGTCTAATGCACCTAATAGTAAATTCCAGTCGGAGATCTGGAACAAGCTTTTTTTGCTTCCTTAAACGGAAAGCGCATTTCTAAGAAGGATGTGGATTGAGATGACGAGTTCTGAAAGGCTGCTGCCACGCCTGGAAGTATTTCTGCTTCTTCGTTTGCTCACTGTGTTGCTCCAGATCGTGCTTAAGGCAAAATGGAGACATACCGCTGGAACTGCGAGAAAACTGCTTGGCAGCGTCATCTCACGGTCCGTGCCTATGTGCATAGTGCGTCCTTTTAAATATTGCTCTCCTGTTCGCATAAAAATTTCCACGAGGCAGTGTCGTTGTATACAGAACCGCAAGGTACGGCTCATTATTCTCATGGTGAGAGACTGTCTGGTCGAGCCAGCCGCCTTATATCACTCGATCCTCATTGTGAGCCCTTCCCGCGGCGAAGCTGAAGATCAGATAGCTTGGTATTGAGTGCATGTTTGCGGAATAGGCTCGGCCCGCTGGCAGAAGAAACGTGCGCCTCCCACACGAGTCCAGATTGATTTGATACAGCGAATACATCAAAAGGAAAACGCAAGGCAGTCGGGCTTCCCGCTTCATGCACCCCCTTCAAATAAGTTACCACAAAATGCCGGGCACTCACAAGGGTTTTATTGGGCGCAAGATATAGTGCTCTAATACTTCGTAAATTGACCATTCACGGCAATTACACGAGCTGCACGGCGCAGCATAGACTCGTATAATGTCGGCACAACGCTCTCGCGCAGCCTGTCCCATTCCTGTTGCACGGCACTCCACAGTTCATCTGATGTAGCCGTGCATAAACTCTGGGCTGCCAGTTCTTTTTTGATCCTCCCAAACCATTCTCAATCGGGTTTAGGTCAGCACCTGCTGGTGGCCACTCCAGCGTGCGGATTCCCAGCTGGTTCAGAAGTGTGCCCACGGCGCGAGCTGTGTGCTCAGGGCTCCGATCCTGCTGAAACAGGAAAAAGCCGTCACTGAAGGGCCCGCCAAGCACATGGGGGATCAGCTTCTGCTTAATGATGTTAGCATATGCGGATGCGTTGAAGCGGCCGTCAATGCGCACGAGGGGGCCCAGGCCATCCTTGCTGATGCAACCCCACACATTCACAGCGCACCTGCCACTTGAGAGCACGCTTGACGTGTACTCTGGTAGATATCTGTAAAACAGGAGCGTGGACGGAGGTGACGAAAAAAAAAAAGGCCGAATGTTATATTATAAACCTATATAGAGAAACATCTGATATTTGACAACCTAAGATCAAGACCTTAACTTCTTTTTTTTTTTTTTGCAAACGGGTACTGCATAAGGGCCGGTATTGAATAAGAGAAGATTAATTACACCGCTACCGCTGTGACAGACCATAGCCATTGAAAACATGTTTATCTGATGCGCCGAAAAGAAATGTGAGAATTACATTATTTTGAAGCAATGGTACAAATGACTGAAGGGCGCTTACTTTAACGTCAGTGCTCAACTCTTTTTATGAAACGTGGTAACGTTTACGCGTTTCTAGTATCACAGAAAGAAAACAATATTAGACCCGCAATTCTGCTAAGTATGCGTATCGAATTGGATACCCAGCATCGGAGAAACGGTTTTCGCATACCTGCAGTTGAAGGGGCGCCAGACCTTCTGCTGCTGGTCCCAACGACTGGAGAAAGTACTCTCGTCAGAAAATACCACCTCCCTTCAGTCGGTGGTCGTCCAGTGCTGCACGGCTTGTGCAAATTGGAGCCACTGAAGCTGTTGCCTGCTTGTAAGGTATGGCTTCTGGGCCGCAACAGAGTTGCTTAAGCCTGCTTCTTTGAGGCGTCTTCGCATTGTGGATGATGACACCTGAAGACCCAAGACTTCACGTATCTCGCCGGAAGTACTGAAGGGGTCTGCCACAACAGCTGCGACGATCAGCTGATCTGTCTTTTCGTCGGTGATACGTGGTCGGCCACTGCGCTCCGCGTCATGAAGTCGGCCACCTTCATCCCGGTATGCATGTAAAGTTCGACTTACTGCATTCCTCGAACGGCCAGTAATCCGGTAAATTTCACGCTGCGAAGTGCCCTGCAAGCTCAGTTCGACGATTCGTCTTCGTTCGGCGATAGGCACCGGCGGCGACATACTTGCAAAAGACAGAGCTTAGAATGAACCAACGGCTAATATAGCCGTCATATCGGACCATGATCACGTGGGAATCGCCAGCACCAAGTGAACGCTGAGCGATGGTTCAGAAAGCGCAGTTCTTGGACGCAGAAGCTTCTCCGCGATAGCGGCTCACGATAGGGATCGATGGATAAAACGGTCGCCCAGTGTATCACCAATGCCCTGTTTCGCCATCAAAATGCTTGAACCTGTGGTTTCCCTGTCAGGCCGTGTTTCAATCTGGACCAAAATGTAGGAAATCTTGGCCGTAGTTGTGCAAAGCTCAAAACTTCGGTAATGCAAATTTACCGCACGCTCGCACGTATTTGCAATATATTAGCCTACGAAGGACAACTATCCCTGATATGCATGGATAGGGCCTCGTCAGGGACAACGGACACCTACGAGAGCAAGATTTCCTTCTACTACTTATTTCCATCGCATGCCATGTTACCCATTTCCGAGTGGCGGCTACAATTCCCACAGTTACCTCTCCACTGCGGTGACTCAGTAGTTCGCTCGACTGCTCAGCCACAGGAGGTGAATTCGATCCTGCCACGTTCGATGGAGGCAAAGCACAAGGCGCCTGTGTACCGTGCGATGTCAGCGGTCGTTAAACAATTACAGGTGGTCAAAATTATCTAGAACACTCCACTACGTCGTCCCTCGTAGCCCGAGTTGATTCGGGACATTAAACCCAATAAAACCGTAAGCTGCAACAGTTACCAACAGCAGCAAACATCCTCATTCAATATCGAATCGTTTTGCGTTACCCCACGACCGGAGAAAGCGATTTTTCAATTCGATTGCTTTATAGACAGGAACCTCAGCTCTGTCTTTGTAGTCCTTCCAAAACGCGTCATCGTGCAACTGCTGTCATCAGAACGTCCGAGTTACCTGACGCTGTAATTTATAACACGGCACTCTTCTGCAGATCCAGCAAAATGCATACTGAGCTTGCAGTTATCGGGAATAGAGTTTAAAAAAAATCTCACGTCTCATAGCACCCTAGTAAACTGTGCGCCGCTTCGTAAAGAAACCTGCCTTCAAAACGCGAATCATTTCACAGGCCCGCAACCTAAAGAAATAAAATTAGCATTTCAAGAAACAATACTACTAACGCCAAGGGGGAATTGTTTCTCTTCTTTCCAAGAATTCACCGGTTTTGTCAGCCAGCCCTGGCGGTAGTGTCCCATTCATTTACACTGTACCCAAAAAAAGCTTATCATAGGTGTACGAAAATAACAGATAATGTTCTGTGCGTTTTGGTCTGTAGTACCTTCCAAGCTTACAAAAAAAAAAAAAAAAACCTGTCCCTCATGGACATTGTCAATCGCGCGTATCAGACTCACAAATGTGAAACATGACTCCGTGCATAGTGAGCTCTCTTACAGAGAACTGATATCAAAAGGCCGTCACCATTCACACGCATAACGAATAACTTCAGTAAAGGTGCCCTATGCCCATTTGACACAGTGAAGGGTTGAAACTATGCTAATTTTGCAACACTTAAGGCGCAACATCAAGGTTCTGCTTGCATTTCACACGCGCTCTCGTTATGCGGATGCATTAGTTCTTGAAGAACAGCTCTTTTTTGTGTTTTGCCCGCGATCCCAACTTGGCATTCTCACGGCTATTGACAGATTGAAGAAAAAAAATCAGGCCTGAAAAGTGGCTTCTCAAGGCTCGAGCAAAGTTTCCCGTGCATTTTTTTTCTTGTAGCGTGCCAGCCGCCGACTGATTAGGCAGAGAAACCACCGACGGCGTTACCGCCGAAGCGCGCCGACAGTGGGAGCAGCTGCCGCTATTTTCCTTTTGGGAACTATACACTTTTCACACTACTCTTCGACGAGACCGTTCAGAGTAGCAGAAATTCGCACTAGGAATTTATCAGTCGTGATAAGAACCCGCGCGAGAGCGAGGGGGAAGTTTGTCGTCACTGGGGGCACTCTCGCAGCGAGCGAACGCGGCGAGATAGCAGCGCCGTGGGGCGGCCCCGCAACTGCTCCCGCCGCCGAAACGGCGGTCTCTCCACTTTTGCTCACGACTGTACGTACTGGCAGGTCATAAAACGCGCTGTGAATTTCGCTGGTCAAGATTAGATGCTGGTGTTTACTTCGGCTCTGCACGGTAGTTTTAGCTCGACGAGCCAGTTAAACTTTGCCTTATTTACATCTAGAGCAACAGCTATAATGATACATGTAAGAATTAAGGGGATACTTGGTTTCGTTCGGGTAACCTTGGAGCTGAGCTAAGGTAAAATACCTAGCCTGTGTAACAAGTCGCCCGCGTGTGTTATGCTGTAGCAAGCGAAAGCACGATCATATTGTCCAACGTTATATAGCCGCTTGCGACCTCTGTCAACGCCGGAAGAAACCCCCTGTGCTACCCCCTGGACACCTGCAGCCGATTGCTATCCCGACTGAGCCATTTTCTCGTGTTGGCCTTGACCTCCTAGGGCCCTTCCCCGAGTCCTTGTCAGGAAACAAATGGATCGCTGTGGCCACCGATTATGCCACGCGGTACGTGGTCACTCGCGCCATTCCAACCAGCTGCGCCACAGACGTTGCTGACTTCCTTTTATACGACGTCATACTTCACCATGGTGCTCCCCGTCAACTACTTACCGACCGTGGCCGCTGTTTCCTCTCCCGAGTTGTTGAGGAAATACTTCGTTCTTGCTCCGTTCGGCACAAGTTCACCACTGCGTATCACCCTCAGACGAACGGCCTTACGGAGCGTCTTAACCGCACACTCACCGACATGCTCGCAATGTACGTATCCGACAGTCATCGCGACTGGGATATTAGTCTGCCATTTGTCACCTTTGCATATAACTCTTCGCGTCATGACACTGCTGGGTACTCTCCATTCTATCTTCTCTTTGGAAGAGACCCCTTACTGCCCTTCGACACTTTGCTTCCAGCCGCTGGCCCCGTCACAACCTATGCCCGCGATACCATCGCCGAGCCGACGCCGCTCGCCAGATTGCTCGTCACAATCTCACCATCTCTCAAGAAACTCAAAAACGACGCTACGACGCTCACCACCGCGATGTGCACTATCCTCCCGGATCTCTGGTGTTGCTCTGGCTTCCGTGCCGTCGTGTGGGGTTGTGTCAAAACCTTCTGCCCCACTACACAGGTCCTTACCGTGTACTACGCCCAGTGACCGACGTGACCTATGAGATTGCACCGCTCCACCCAAAGTCACTGACTGCTACACCCACTTCCGAAATCGTACTGCCGCCCGCCTAAAGCCATATTACTCCCCCTGCACATCGCACGCCTAATACGCACCGGGACGTTGCCTTTTGCCGAGGGGGATAGTGTTACCGGGAAACGCGGGACCAAAGTGATGTGCTCACTGACAAATACGACGACCGAGGAACACGGGCACGTCAAAGCGTTGAGAAAGAGAACGACGCTGACAGAGTGAACACTGCACGGCTACTGAAGTCTCAGCGTCGAGTTCAGCCCATCGCAGCGCTGTTACATTAAGTAAATCCCCGTAAAAATATGATTATATGAGCCCTTGACCATGCCTAATCACCTTTCACCTTTACCTTGCACTTGAACTTTGATCCTAAATGTGACTGATTCTCTACAGAGTCTGTGGACACATAACAAGCACCAAATGACATCAAGTAAACTGGCGGTGTTAGCAAAACCAAGCCAGACAGAGCTGTCGTTCGTCAAACTTGGTTTACCGCAAACACCCCCTGCTAATTTTTACTGTCTATGTTACCGGATTTCATTTACAGGATAAGCGATGGTCGCTAGAGGTAACAAATTGGATTGCAAGGGAAGGAAAGCGTAGCAAGGAGCGGCAGAGAGTTAGCTGGACGGATGAGGTCGAGAAGTTCGCAGTGGTCACGTGGATGCAGCTAGCACAGGACTGGGTTATTGGAGTAATATGGGAGAGGCCGTCGCCTTGCAGTTGGTATAGTCCGGCTGATGATGATGGTTTTTTACTTCAGCTCCTTCACTCACACCCTGATCTGAAATACACAGGATCCGAGTCTTGTGCGAGGTACACTGCGTGCCAACTTGGACCCCATGCAAAAACACACGGACGACGAGCTCTGGCAGGTTCTCCGGCAGGCGCACCTGGCAGACTTTGTGTCGCGGCAGCCTCTGAAGCTGAACCACGAGACTGGAGATGGCGGCGGGAACCTCAGGTGAGCGCCGCAGCTTGTTTAAATATAGAATTTATCGAACCATTTAGTAGTACATCAGGAGGGGCGTGTGATATAGCGTAAATCGTATGCATCAAAAGGAGGAATTTGATGAAGTTTCCTAACATGTAGGCCATGCTATGCCCTCCGGTTTCAGTCCGATGATATATGCTGAGCCCGCGGCAATGGTAGTGGACGTGAGCAGTCTAATACAGCTGTACCATAATTAGGCAATGTGAATAGGTTCTTTTTGCTTTCTCAGTGCAATGCTACAGCAAGAAGATATGAAAAAAAAAATGCAGTCGCAGAACCACAAAAGAAAAAAGCATGCGCCATGTTTTATAATCCGAATGTTTCCATTGGCACTTTTGTAACGATGACTTGCTATTCAAGACGCCATCCAAAGGAAGCCCGCGAAATATAAAAAAAAAATTAAACAAACTTGTGAAGGAGCTTCTGAGCAGCTCTTAAACATGCAATGAGTGAGCAAGTTCACAGACAGTGTGACGTTAGCCACAGGGAAGCGACAAGCCGTTCTGCCACCAGCTTTAGAAATTTGGTCTTCCTAATTCTTGTCGCATGATGACGCAAATGCGCTCTGCTTGCCGTCGCGGAAAGAATAGAGCCTCCAAGACTGTGGAAAAAAAAATAAAAGAAAAACAATATTTGTTTCTCATCAAATAACTCAAGGTCAGTAGCATGTCATTGCGGAGTCATGCGAAGACAGCCGGAGGCCCAGACACCCACTTACGGAGCAAAGCCTTGTCGCTTTCCCGTGACAATTGTCACCATGCTGCTGGCATTGTTTGTGCTTTGCACCCTCGAGATTATATGATTGCACAAGCGTCCCGTAACTAGACTTTAGAACGTTGAAAAATGGAACATGTGGGATATATCAAAATCAACTTATTCGAGGTTTAAGAAAGTGCTTTACAGCTTTTCATATTACATTTGTAGTCTGTAGCTCTTACCTAGAAAATTGAGTGATTTATCACTTAGGTAAGAGCAAATTAAGAATGGACTGAGTGGCACTAGGCTAGCGCTAACATTATGCAACCGGTTCTACTCGCGTCCGGATCACTTTAAAATTAAAACCTTGGTCAAGTTATGTGGCACAGCCTGATTACGCTGTCGCCTCTTAGAAACGCTGAAGGACACTCGATGGTTTTTCATTCGTCACTGCGTTCTTTTTTACCTCTCATCGATCAGTTCTGGCCAGCGGCAGTTGGTATGCCTGGCGCGTGCCCTTCTAAGAAAACCACGTATCCTGGTGCTGGACGAAGCCACCTCGCAGATGGACGGAGACACGGACCGCCTCATCCAGGCAACACTCCGGGAGAGCTTTGCGAATTTCACTCTGCTCACTGTTGCGCACCGGCTGCATACAGTGCTGGACTATGACAGGTATGATGAAATTATTGGTGTCGGGCAACAAGCTACAGCCACAGGTGCAATTAGAATAATGCACACTTCCTGAGCTGCTCCCAACGTACTGTGAACAGCGCCGCCGCACGGCTCAGCAACGCCAGCGAGAACCAGTTAGCTCTTGAAACTGTAGTTCAGTTGTTTCTGCAGGCGGGAAAGAAGGGCGGGCCAGTAGGCGGCACTCATATTACCTGCCACTTTCTCAGTGACATTGCCCAAGTGATGCTCCGCTAGTTTGGAGCACACCACGGGCTATGTCACCTAGGTCTCGCAACACATGTTTGGCGCGGACACCTTGCGCCTTTCACTAGCCTATTTAACCTTCACTGTCGGAAAGAAACTAAGAAATGAACATAGATAAGCAGTGTATAATGCTCAGACACGACAACCAAAATCAGAACCAACGAAACGGATTCCGAGTGAAGGAAAGCGTAGCTGCTCGCAGCAGCGAGTTCAATGAGATGATCAGATTAGAAAGTTTCCGGAGCAAAGCTGGTCTTCACAGCCTGCACGGGATATTAATGGGTGAGATAGGGTAGAGTACATCTCCATGCTGTGGGCACAGTCAGGCTGATGATACAGTTGTCATATTAGTCCATTTGCTTGAAGAAGCAAGGACATGACATAATTTACATGTTTGGTATCCTTAGGGTAATGTACTTAAGTTTTTTTTTTTTTGTTGCGCAAGCTTGCCATAAGGCATATTATAAACCATGTAAATTATTTTTCGTAAGGAACCGGAGAAGGCTCCTTCTCTTATTGTTGTTGGTGAGCTAGTTGGAGGTCCTCTTCCCTTTTTGCGATTAGTCCCTCTTCCTGCAGAATCTATGTCCTTGATGCCCTTCTCCCTGCACAAGTCCACGGCAGGTGGCGAACATCCACTTCTGCAGCTGGTGTGAAACAATTCGGGCATGTGGTGGGTCCGATCTCTTCTTGAGATTCCCATCGGCATATTACCGACGTGGTAAGGGCCGCCCCAGCTAATCCTGCTAAGGGAACCATCCTCCAATCTTATTATGAGGGAGGGGGAAAGTAAACGGGGGAATGAGGGCACGTGTACTTTTCCTTAAAGAGTATGCTAAAATGGGAACAGCGGAGCGGGAATAAAAAGGGAGCCTGGTGGGAGGTGCTTTAGTGTTTGGAAATTCGTGTTTGAGGTGATGAGTACTTAAGTTCTACTACATTTATTCGTACATTTCGTACATGAATGACAAAAATGATTGTATCAGATATGGCGAGCCTGACCTTTTACCTCTGAGCCGTACCACGCCAACATGCAAAAAATGAAATCGTTTTCTATATCTTTAATAGCTTTTATCATGCATTAGCTATTTCAAATTCTTAGCTTTTGAACAATCGCAGCGATCTATGCCAAGCAAACATAAAATCATGTGGCAGTAAAAAACGCTGTCCATGAGAGCAAGGACGGACCGAGTGCAAATGATTTTTGTGTTTCAGATGTTTGGTGAATTCTTGCCGTGTTGAGTCGTAACATTAAATCAGTGTTCTTTCCTAAGCCGATCTTTTTTTCCCTTTCCGATAGGATCCTCGTCATGAGTGAAGGCACCGTTGCCGAATATGGAACAATTGAGCAGCTGCTCAGTGACGCCAATTCCGTGTTCTACGACATGGCACGCAATGCAGGAATCACGACCAATGACTCAAAAAGCGCACAACCTTATCCCTCTTCTGAGCCTAGCACTCGCCTCTAGGTATTTCGCATTGAATTAAGCGAGCATGTTTAAGTTTTCCAAGACACAACAGCCTATAATGAAGTGCATATTGCTAGCTTACGGTCGCTAGACTGACTGCCCTGGGGCAACCAGCACGTGAGCCATCACCGCGAAGGTTGCCTTCTTGCCAGGTAACACGAATAAGTCGTAAAAAGTCACACCTCATTCGAGCGCCTTCAAAAGGGGCATGCGGAAGCACACAGTCGCCGACAGAAACGAGTTGGGCTTGAAGACGCTGGAATTTCACAGCATGCCAAAATAAAAAAAAAAGCACTATGTGTTTTTCTGCGTCTCTCCAGACAGTGGACAATCGATTTTTGAGCCCTTCGTCAGAGACGCGGAGCAGACGCTTGTTTACTTCATTGAAGTGCTTGCAGATAGAGGCTCTCACACCTAGTACCACATCCTTCTATATTCAACACTACAAAGTACTAAATAAGCCGTTCACTTTATTTATCCTATTCATCGCTTTCTCTATTTGGCCTCCTTTCTGTACTGCGCGCTTCCAATATTCCCGGGGTGCAGTTCGAACTGGTTCATAATGGGGAAAGCAGGCTACGCTTAGCATACGCTAACCGCTGATGTGTATGCGCGCCGTTTTCTTTAACTTAACGTTTGTGAACATACTGTAGCTAAATTTACTATAGGCAACGTGTACTAACACACGTATTTGATTTATATGTTTCGATATGTGAGTTTATTCTGAGTGGTTTTGTTTCAAGATCTTGCGCCACGCTTTGATAGCGTCCTCGGTAGGAAATGGTAAAAAGGGAATGCCAGAGCCGTGTGTCTGCTATGCAACTCCTTTTGAAAAAAAGTCTAAACTCTCTAAAAGGCCGCTTAGGTGAAAGAGCTTTTGCTTGCTAGTGTGACACGGGTAAAAAACACTGCGAAGCCTTTCAGCCTTTACCATTAATGAACTCTCTCGTATTATCTTTTTCTGCAGTTTTAAATTAGAATAAAAGATTTTTATACCAGAGTCTTTCGGAGACATCAAAATTCCATACCTTTATACAAAGTCGTCAGTGATAATTTGCACCGCTTTGAAAGCGGAAGTCTTCCTTGCGCAACCCGAAGGTCGTCAGGGGACGAACATGCTACTTTCTAGGGGCACAGCAGAGGTTTGTACCTCTCTATTGCAGATGCGGTGCGCGGATCCGGTGGCTGTCGACCGCCTCGCAGAACCATGTTGGGAAATAAAGGATAAACCAAGGCCAAAATACGTATTCAACGAAGCAATTAACCAAGCTTTCGCTCTAGATAACTAGGTCCACACGAGTTCAACCACAGTTAAAGCTTTTTTCTAAAAGGTAATGCATCAACTGGCATGCGTTGTAGTTTTGCCTTAAATAGATTGAATTAGTCAATTATCAGGTAACGGCACATACTTTTTAAAGCCATTATAAAGCCAATTGTACTAATTCAATCTATTTAAGGCAAAACTACAACGCATGCCAGTTGATGCATTACCTTTTTTTAGCCCGTCCGACGAAACACTGCGCATTCGGAGTGGCCATTGATTGCTTTGGTTTACCATCTAGATGGTCGCACATCAACACTAGAACGTCACGTACGTCAGCCTTACTCGCCTGAATTTGACATCAACATTTTCCCTTATATCTCGAAATATTCTACTGAATCTGAAGACCCACTCTCGGCGGCCCGGTGGTTGCGCAAACCAACCAACAAAACGTTACTTATACGTACAGTGCGACAGGATGATCGCATCATGCAGAGGGATAAACCAGCTCAGAAACGAAAATTAGAACTACCTAGCGACTAGTTAAGGAATAAGAGTCCAACAAGACCGCCCCCTTTTGTGTGGCTACGGCGGAATCTGATACACAGCAAACTATTTATCGCAGTCAAGAACTCTAGGCCGCAGTACAGGCGGATAGGGTGACGCCTGTCCTGCATTAGTTGGATATTAAATATTTACGCCGGAATGTTCAACTTGTGGCATCCCAGAGACTGTGGACCATATATTATTGGTGTGCCCAGCGTATGCGCGCGAAAGAAGTGTGCTAGCCGCTTCCTTGAGGCGTTTAGACAAGAGGCCTCTGTCGGAGGAACTGCTGCTGGGCGTTTGGTAGGACAAGAGGAAGGATGTTCAGGCAGTTCGTGCTCTTTGCCGTTTTTTCTGCGCCAGCGGACTTGATTCGCTCTTGTAAACAAGCTACTGTGTCTGTATATGGATTTCATATGCCTTCGCCCACATCGTCACCCATAATGACCTTCTTTCTTCTCTCCTTCCCCTTCCCCAGTGCAGAGTAGCAGGCCAGATTTGAATTATTCCGGCCAACCTCTCTGCCTTTTCCTTTCAATAAATCCATCTATCTATCTATTAAATATTTATGACCACCACCAAGAGCTTGCAAATGTAGCACATGCCTTCAGTTTTCTGATAATTTTAGCCACCCTCCCGCGCCTTCATCCAGGGTTGCCGTAGTTAGCATACTAAGCGAGTGGGGCAGCGGGCACTAGGTGGCGCTAGCGCTGGGAGAAAAACTTCAGCGACAGTTTCCTATTGAATGGAGCTGTTGTCTACTGTTATGCTGTTGAAAAAGTTTGTGTGCCTACAGTGTCCGTTTGTGTCCGTTTTGTGTGCGTACAGTGGAATCGGATACAAAGCAAATTATGTATCGCAGTCAAGAACTCCAGGCTACCGTACAGGCGGATAGGTTGTCGCCTATCCTGTATATGTTGTACATTAAATATTTACCACCCCCACCGAGAACTTGCAAATGCATCAACATGCCTTCGGTTTTCTGATACTTTTAACTACCCTCCCCGCTTTTAGACATTGCAGCCGTAGTTGGCTTACTTAGCGAGTGGGGTAGCGGCCACTAGGTGGAGCTAGCATTAGGAGGAAAACACCCGCGCCAACTCTCTCATGAATGGAGCTGTTGTCTACTATCTTTGCTTTTGAAAACGAAGTGAAACGAAATGCGCCTACGCATGTCAGTCGTGCACGCAATAAGTGATTTCACAAGCTCTTTCATTGAGGGTTGTTACTATCCCTGAAGCTGCATTATTAGAAGTAGCGAAAACTTCGGTTAGGGTGCTCCACTGCGGTGCCGAAAGATGTGGAATTAAATCCCGGAATGGTGACGAAAAGAAAGGCACCAGTGGGCTGTGCGATGCCAGTGCATGCTAAAGAACACAAGGTAAGGTGGTCGAAATTTTCGGAATCCTCCACGGTGACGTCTCTCATAGCCTGAGACGCTTTGGGACGTTAAAACGTACAAACCAAACCAAAATTTTACTTTTGTTGGAGGCAGCCAGCACTCAAGACAAAGGACAAGACGCTGCCACTGGGGATAGTACTGCTTGTATTCAAATGATATCAACGTATGTTACATTATATAACGGTACGCAATTGGCACGCAATAAGTAACTCAGGAGATGAACTGCAAAGAATGATTGGTGACCTAGAGAGTAAAAGTAGAAAGGTGGGCTTGAAGTTCAAGATACAGGAGACTAAGGGAATGTTCAACACTCTCGGGAAGGAACAGCAGTTTACGTTAGGTAGCAAAGCACTGGAAGTAGTAGGCGAATACCTCTACTTAGGACAGGTAGTAACCGCTGATACGGACCATGAAAAGGAAATAACAAGAAGAATAAGATTGGGATTGAGCGCACTTGGCAAGCACTCGCAGATTATGACTAGCAGCTTACCGGTATCGCTCAAGAGGAAAGTATACAACAGTTGCATCTTACCTGTACTCAACTATGGGGCGGAAACGTGGAGACTAACGAAGAGGGTTCTACTTAAGTTGAGGACAACCCAGAGGGCTATAGAACGAAAAATGGTAGGGGTAACGTTAAGAGATAGGAAGCGTGCACAGTGGGTCAGAGAAATAACTCAAGTTACTGACATTCTAGTAGAAATCAAGAAGAAGAAATGGGCATGGGTAAGACATGTAGTGCGAAGAGAGAATAACCGATGGTCGCTTAGGGTAACAAACTGGATTCCAAGGGAAGGAAAGCGTAGCAGGGGGCGGCAGAAAGTTAGCTGGGCGGATGAGGTTAAGAAGTTCGCATGGGTCAAGTGGATGCAGCTAGCACAGAACCTAGTTAATTGGAGAAATATGGGTGTAGCCTTCGCCCTGCAGTGGGTATAGTCAGGCTGATGATGATGATGACGCAATTGGTATGTGAGTGTGTCCTTAAAAACAAATCTGAAAAATGCCACTTACACAGCACTACAACTGTAAACAAAAGCAGTGTACAAGAATGCATGCAGCATTAACGGAGAGAGTGACAAAACAAAAACTTGTCACGGTGGTTGCACAGATTGCAGTTTTCATGCGGAAACTGCAGTTGCAAACCAGAAAAAAATCAATGCAGATAGTCGGAGGGAAACAATTAGGGACAGCCTCAGCCGCCTCCTCCATGAAGACGGAATGCGTAATGCAAAAAGGAAGCACGAGGAGGTCTGCATACGCAGTTGAGGGTATTCATAAATACTGAAGTACATATTGACATGTGGCTCCAAAGGCTAGGAGGGCATCAGAAAAAATAGGGATGACTAGTACGTGAAAGGCGACCACATCATCAGTGCATTAAGGAGCTCAAGTTCGCTTCAGGTATGTTTCATAATTACTCAAGGTGGAAAATGTTTCTGCTAAAATGTTGGAGGCCAGTTTTGCATCTTTTATTGCTTTAGCAATAGTGCGCCTGGTTTCAGTCCGTCGCGTCATCCCGGGAAGGGCCACGTTTGACCTTGAGAGACCCAAGTTGGCAGCTCCTGCCAGCCTGCATATAGAGCCCCGCTTTAACCAAGCCGTATGAACATGCCTTAGGGGCCTATAGGGGTAACGTGAATGCCAGGATCTTGGCAGGCTGATTCTTACATAAGCGTCCCATGTGAAACGAGAGACCCATGTTGGCAGCTCCTGCCAGGGGACCGGACACGGACTAAAAAAAAAGGACTAGAGAAGGAGGTACACTAGATGCTGAACCATAAGCGCAGCAATGGAGGTATTGCTAACGCAATTCGACCCGGTTTAATCAGCGCTAAACCACAGACAATTTTATAGCTCTAAGATTACCAAGACTCCGATATGCCGGTCTTATTAGAAGTGTTCTTAAGGACCATTATTAGTGTAAAGAGTTCGCGAATATTATGAAAAGCCTAACGTTCAAGTTGTGTAAATCTGAAAACGGCCACGAGGGTACAAAAATTTGACTCGGTGAGATAAGCGGCAAACGCTCTTGCTTATATCTAGAAAAGGCGGAGGCATCTGAGAACATCCCAGACAAAAGCACAGCTAAATTTATTATGGTGTCTGTCAAGCACACGTATAAAAAATATCCAGGGCGTGGTGCAGTTGGTTAAAGCACTCGACTGGAGAACCGAGCGGTGGAGGT
This sequence comes from Amblyomma maculatum, assembly GCF_055883805.1. NCBI lineage: Eukaryota > Metazoa > Arthropoda > Arachnida > Ixodida > Ixodidae > Amblyomma > Amblyomma maculatum. The sequence continues at coordinate 28,540,742 of NC_139352.1, read as the reverse complement.
TAGATTCTCGTTGGAGACAGGATTATTATTTTTCTGATGGCATCATCAGGATGATGCCTCCCGCAAAATCCAAACTTTTCATATATAACCTAACCGCGATGCGGTGCGAGCTCGAACTTAACTTCAAAATTAAGGTCGACGGCAAAACCGTACAAACTGTCCACCAAATATAATCCTCGGACTTTTTATTCAAGAGGACGGATATAACGACGGAACTATAAAAAAACTCGCTAAATACGCTGCGCAAGTAACAGATATTTCAAGAGGATCGGAACGAAAGGCGGAGGTCTCAAAGAAAGAAGCCTCCTGAGACTGGTGCAGGCATTCATACTAAGCCGAATATCATATGCCGCACTATTCCTCAACATGAGGACCAACGAAAAGGAGTTGCACAAAGGGGCTATAGGGCTACTCGTCTCCTCCGCTACGGACCGCCTTCTAGGAATGGAGGTGCATTACAGCTGGACAGAACTTACTGAAGCGGTGAGAATCACCTAGCACGAAATACTAAATACGGCAAGCCGGGTTGTAACCATCTTAGAATGGGTGGGCAGAAAAACTGATAGGAGCACAGGCGCAAGTTCGCCCTGGTGCCACGATGTCGTGCGAATTGGTATTCGCGCGGACAGGGACTATGATTAGTCCCTGTCCTCTCCCGCAACATGCAGTCAGAATAATACAAGGAGAGAAGAGAAAAAAGTGCAGCAGCGCTGGTTAAAAGAAAAAAAAAAAGAATAGCCTACGTAGAAACTGCAAGCGGCCTATCGGGGACGGCAGTCGTAGCTGTAGTCAATGGTCGCGGTGCACCAGCCGTCCCCGCCACCATCCGGAGCAGAAACATTAGCGCCCGCTTGTGTCGGAACGAAGGCTACCTTGATTCTTAGCGACACTAAAACTACTATCTGGAATATCAGATAAGGCGGCGTCTTGTGCAGAAACCACCCGCATTATATCCACAACTAAATTCGATCGCAAAATCACCCTAATCTGGGTCCCAGCACGCACGTCTACCCCCGCAACGAGACGGCTCACTCTTTAGCACGGAATCGCTACTTCCGGGCAAACGCGGACCCGCCCTACTTCCAGGAGATGGACGAACCTTTGCAAACCAATAAAGGGATCGTCGAAAATTATAGATTAGGAAGACGTCTGATGCCACCAACGGATCCTAGCTTAAATAATAAAGAGGCGATTACAAGCCGAAAAGTTTCCAAACGCTGTCTGGTTGTTTCGCACCCAGATAGATGAGAGCAAACATGATAAATGCAGAACCTTTGAAGCTAGGGGGACCTTCGACCCCCTTTATATGTTTACTGCTTAGGCATCCGTTATATGCTTACCTAAACTTGAGAAAGCACGGAAAAGCAAACATTAACGATGCAAAACTTAGCAAGGTGAGTGATAAATTATTGTTCTGCGTGTTCATGTGTGCCTAGGCAACCTAATTCGGTGCTTCAACTATTTTTTTCGTCTTTCTTTTTGCAGAGGGTTTTTTTCTTTACGGCGGGATAGGGAAAAGTCATTCTGGAGATTGTTATTGAAACTGGTGCAAGTACCGTAGAACGCAGGCGAATAAATTGTGCAGCAACGTCTACCAACGACTGCCAGATATTCCTTTTATGCCAGGTATAGGAGAAGGTTTATTTTACACGTCGAGGACAGCGTCGAGGTCGAAGAGGAAGCGGGGCAATTCAGATCGACACGATGCTCTGCGCAGCAACAATTCCACAGACTGCTTCCTCTTCATCAACGTCCAGCGAAGGAGTCCATCTTCTTCTTCACTATGCTCTCCAGAGAAAAAGGAGCTATCCTGGCGACTTAAGGGGACGAAGATACAATGGAGTCGTAGAACGGCTTAAGGCGCTGTACATGTACAGTCTCGCGGCCACGGCGTCGGGAAGATGGCGTAAGCAGCTCAACAATATAGTTCACTGGTGAAGTGCCCTTGAGGACACGGTAGGGCCCATGATACTTGGAGATCAGGTTTGTTGAGAGGCCGGGGCTGCCGGATGGAACCCATAGCTACACGAGTGAGCCGGGCTCGAAATGCAGTGCATTATTCTGATCGGTGTCATGGTGATATTTTTGGCGCCACTGAGAGTCGGTCGTGAACGTCCGGGCAATCTGGCGGCACTCTTCGGCGTACTGTGCAGCTTCGGTCACTGTAGTAGATTCCGATGGGTCAGGGTTGTAAGGCAGGACATTATCAGGGGGAGCAGATGGATGTCGAGTGTAAAGCAAAAAAAAAAAACGAAGAGAAACTCGTGCTGGATTGCGTAGCAGTGTTGTACGCGTAGGTGATATAAGGAAGGACAATGTCCCAGTTCGTGTGGTTCGATCCGACGTACTTCACGAGCATGTCACCAATGGTGCGATTAAATCGTTCATTTAGGCCATTTGTTTGCGGGTGGTAGGCGGTGCAAGTCCAGTGAATGATTTTGCACTGCGCGAGCAGGGCTTGAACGACCTCAGATAAGAAAACACGGCCTCTGTCGCTGAGCAATTCACGAGAAGCACCGTGACGGAGACTCAAGTTTTTCAATAAGAAACCGGCCACATCTCGGGCTGTTGCAGCTGGAAGCGCGGCGGTTTCGACATATCGCGTCAGGTGGTCGACGGCGACAATCACCCAACGATTACCATCAGCTGTGTACGGAAGGGGGTCATAGAGGTCATTTGCAATGCTGTCAAAGGGTCTAAGCGGACATGTGAGAGGCTGTAACTCACCAGCCGAACGGTGAGAGGCAGGTTTGCGGCGTTGACAAGTCAAGCACAATCCAACGTACCTAAGGACCGAGTTATACATACCGCGCCAATAGTCGCAAAGCCGCTTCGAGTGTACGTCTTGAAAACTGCGGCGTGACCGCACTGCGGATAGGCGTAAAAAGCTGTACATATTTGAGTCTGTAGACAGCGCGAAATCACGAGGAGCCATTTCCATCCACTTGAGGTGTATTTGCGCCGGTAACGGTGATCCCGAATCTCGCAGTGGGAACCTTGACGGCGAAGGGCGCGTGAAGGGGTAATCGCTGAATTGTTGGAAAGGTAGTCAATAAGAGATGTGACCCATGGAGCCTTTCGTTGTTCGGCGGGCATGTCACTGACGTCGATCGAAGACTCCGCGCAGTCCAAGACGGAGAGGCCCGCAAGGTCGACTGGAAGCGGCGAGCGAGGCAAAGCGTCGGCGTCTTTATGTTTGCGGCCAGATCGGTAAATAACGCGGATATCGTATTCTTGCAGATGAAGAGCCAATCGTGCCAAGCGACGGGAGGGGACCTTAAGCGATGAAAGCCAGCATAGAGCATGATGGTCCATGACTACATCAAAAGAACGACCATAAAAGTAAGGGCGAAACTTTGTGAGTGCCCATACAATTGCAGAGCACTCCTTTTCCGTTACAGAGTAGTTCTCTTGGGCTTTCGTGAGTGTACGGCTGGCGTAGGCGACTACGTATTCACCGAATCCAGAGGGGCGCTGAGGAAGCACAGCGCCGAGGCCGACACCACTGGCGTCTTCGTGCGCTTCGGTAGGCGCCTGAGGGTCAGAATGGCGCAGAATGGGCGGGGCTGTGAGGAGGCGGCGCGAGGTGTTGTAGGCGTCATCGCATGCTGGTGACCACAGCGAAATATCTGAGGTATTGCCGAAGAGCACAGTCAGCGGGGCGACAATAAAGCTAAGTTACGTATAAAACGGCGGGAGTATGAGCACAGGCCCAAAAAACTCTTTAGTTGTTTGATGGTAGTAGGCTTCGGAAAGTGTCACAGCTCGAAGTTTGGCAGAATCAGGACGTATACCCTCCTTGCACACAACGCGGCCTAAAATGGTTAGCTCACGAGCAGCAAAATGACACTTCTTCAAGTTGAGCTGTAGACCAGCATCCGCAAGACATGCCAAGACCTGCTCAGGCGAGAGAGGTGGGTCGCAAAGTCAGGCGAGAACACCACAATGTCGTCAAGGTAACAGAGGCATCTCTTCCACTTCAGGCCACGCAGTATAGTATCCAACATTCGCTTAAATGTAGCAGGGGCATTGCAGAGACCGAAAGGCATGACGGCAAATTCAAAGAGGCCATGGGGGGTGACAAATGCAGTTTCAGAGTGATCTTCCACAGTCATGGGCACCTGCCAGTAACCGGATCGTAAATCGAGCGAAGAAAAGAGTTCACCACCATGTAAGCAGTCCAATGCATCATCTATACGCGGAAGAAGTTAGACGTCTTTCCTCGTGATTTTGTTTAGGCGACGGTAGTCAACGCAGAAGCGAATAGAACCGTCTTTCTTCCTCACCAGGACAACAGTGGAGGACCAGGGACTGTTAGAAGGCTCAATCACTCCATTCTGAACCATAGTGTTTACTTGGGATTCAATAACTTGGCGCTCGGTGGCAAACACTCTATAAGGGCGCTGACGCAAAGGAGCATTGGAACCGGTGTTAATGTGGTGAGCAACAGTTCGTGTGCGGCTCAAAGCAGGCTGGTGCGAGTGAAATGAAGAACGGAACTGATGAAGCAGTGTGAGAAGTTCAGAGCGTTCAGGCCCAGGAAGACTGGGATCGATGGAGCGGAGGAAACCATCGACAGAAGACTTGTCGGGCGCAAGAAGAGGCGGTGTGAGTGCAGCCAAGTCAGCTGGCTGCGAAGCGGGTGTTGCGTCACCGGTGAGATTAGAATCAATGAGCTGAATGGTGCCGAGGCATTCACCGCGACGCAGGGATACGGAAAATGAGAACGAATTAGAAATCCAGAGCCCGGTGAGGCCAGCAGATATAGTAAGTACGGCATAAGGCAGAGGAAGATTTTTGCTGTTTAGAAAGGTATGCGATGGGGTGAAAAGTGCATCGGTACTGCGGAAAAAAGCACAAGCGGTGGGCACAAGAACGAAAGGGCACGAAGGGTGATCAGTATCTTCGGCAACGACGACTTTGGGAAAAGGAACGTCCGGCGACGGTTGGTCGCGCAAAAAAACTCCAGTTCGGCACGAGCACAGTTGATCACCGCATTATGGCGCGACAGAAAATCCCAACCCAAGATAAGATCATGAGAGCAGGAAGGCAAGACGACGAACTCTATTGCGTTTACAACTTCTTGAATGATTATTCTAGTTGTGCACATCGCTATAGGCTCTACAGGCTGGGCACTTGCCGTGCATAATGAGACTCCTGAATAAGGTGCCGTAACTTTTCGCAATGAACGGCAAAGCTTGCAGACATGGCAGAAACAGCAGTGCCGGTGTCGACCAGAGCCAGTACTAATACGCCCTCAACAGAAACTTCAAGAAGATTTGCGAGAGATTCGTGAGGCCTTTGACAGTTCGCTCGTTGCGCAGTTCTCGCCTCAGGAACTGCAGCATTCAGTTTTCCTCTTGAGCAAAAAGGAACCAAGATGCGCTATAAAAAGACAGCCACAGGCCAAGGAGACAGACGCTCCAGACGATTTTTGCGCTCTGTCTGTCTCCTTGGCTTTTTCCTGTGGCTGTCTTTTTATAGCGCATCTTGGTTCCTTTAAAGCAATGTACCAACTCGCCCAACAAGAAGTTCTAAACTACCTCTTGAGCAAGATTGGGGCGCCGTCGCAGAGGAGATAGCGAGCGGTGACGCGGCGAAGTTGAGCGGCGAGGAGAATAGGTGGCAAGGTCATTTGCGACAGAACTTGCAGATGGTTCGCCGGCTGCTTTCTGATTTCGGGGCGGCTGCCAGGAAGCTGACATTCGGCGCGGCAGAAAATCGTCGGCAGCGCGATTTCGGCAGTATCTGGCAATATGGCCAGCAAATCCACAGGAGTAATAGATGGGACGGTTATCACTCGTTCGCCAAGGATTGCGGATCTGCGGACGAGGTGGAACCAATGGCTGTGGAAATTGAACAAAGTCCTGAGCAGGCCCTGAAGGCGTAGCGTCGGTCGGGCAGCGACGGCAGTGTACGTCAGTGGTGCGACAGCAGCGGTGGCGCATGTCATCGGTGTAGCAACAGAGACGTCGGTGTATGCGAGGGGCTCCACAGCCGGCGCGGTCTGAGGCATGGGCGCAGGCAGAGGGACAGATGGAAGGGTCTCTGCCACGCGGTCCGCGATGACTTGTAGAATGGGCGCCAAATTGCGGGGCAGCTCGCAGTCTGTGGGCAGCAGAGATATTTGGCGATCAACTTCCTCCCGGATGATGTCTTTGAGCTGCTGCAGCAGCGAGGTCTCAGACGTAGCGGAGAGGCCAGAAAGTGACTCCGCAGGCGCGGAAGGCTGTCGAAGAAGGATGCGCTGCTTGCGCAACTCATCGTAGCTCTGGCAAAGGTCGACAACCTGAGCAACAGTAGTCAAATCCCGGGAGTTTAACATCTGAGAAGCGTCATATTCGATGCCCTTCAGGATGTGTTTTATCATTTGTGGCTCGGACATCTGAGCGTTTACGCGACTGCACAGGTGGAGCACAGCTTCAATGTAACTGGTAAATATCTCGGCGAGCCACTGTGATCGATCCTGCAGGCGTTGTTCGGCTCGCAGCTCGCGCACAGCAGGACGACCAAACACGGTGGTGAGGTTCGCCTTGAACGAGTCCCAGTTTGTGATATCGGGTTCGTGGTTACGATACTACAAGTTGGCGACTCCGGTCAAATAAAAGATGACGTTAAATTTGTAGCGTCGTCCCATTTATTGTACGAACTCACTCGGTCGTATGACGCAAGCCAGTCGTCACAGTCGTTGTCGTCAGTCCCACTCAAGAGCTCAGGGTCTCGCTGGCGTAAGGAGCCAGAGCAGACGACCGGCAGTGTCATCGGGGCGGTTGGTGGGCGTTCGTCTTCGGCCATGCAAATTGCCGGTAGCGTGCGGGTGCGAAGCTCCAGCGTGAGGCAAGGGTATCAAGCCGCACCTCCACCAAATGTAGGAGAAGGTTTATTTTACACGTCGAGGACGGCGTCGAGGTTGGCGTCGAGGTCGGCGAGGAAGCGGGGCGATTCATATCGGCACGATGCTCTGCGCGACAACAATTGCACAGACTGCTTCCTCTTCATCAACGTCCAGCGAAGGAGTCCATCTTCTTCTTCACACAGAAAGTAATTTTGAATTCGTGACAATGCAGTCATTGCGAGAAGTGGCAAGTCATAAACGCCACTTACGTTCAACATGCGTGGAACTAAAACCCCTCAATAAACTAAACGTAGCGCCAACATGTGAATATTACCGCCCACCTCCTCTCGAGCGCTTTCCTTCGGCATTCGACCCTCCCATTGGTCGAGTGCCGTCACGTGTTTCCGCGCGCTTTTTTCTTGCTTGTGTTGCTGACATCTCTCCGCGGTGCCAAACGACACGCGCGCGGCGCATATCATCGTGTGTTTTGCTGCGGCTCGAGCCTCTTTCGCGCTGTTTTCTTTTAAGTCCTTTGTACGAGATACCGTGATGCTGCGCTGACAGGTGCAACACACGTGAGAATAATGGCGAGCGGTTGTTTAGAATACTCTCCGCTAATCGAGATGTAGCGCGCAGGGAAGATTTTCTGCGCCCAATCTGCCGGGCGGACTTTAACTCAACACCATGGTCGCGGCTGTGTGAGTTAAGTGAGTAATTGCTCATCTCTAATAACCTAATATACCACCACACAATGCGTACGGATTCGTTCATTTTCTTCGTCCTGCCAAGTGACATATATGCCTGTGCACCATAGTTTTACAGTTTTCGTCACTTACCTCGATTAAGTAAAAAATAAAGTCCCTCTTTTTAACGATTCAGCCATGCTTTGTGAGGCGTTGTCACTGTCGTGAATGTAAGCTTAGTGCATGTTTTCAGTGTGTCGCCGCATTTAACGAAGCAGGGACGGTTCTTAGGCGGCCGGGAAAAGCCACACATTTCGTGCTTTGCTTTAGTTTGTGTGCTAGTTCTCGATGTCGCACGCCACGCATGCAAGCGCTGATCGATCTGCAGCAGAAGTCGAAACCACAGGGAAGACAACTGCTGCCACGCTTTTCATGTTTATCGGCAGCTCACAAGTCAGTCAAAGATTTTAAAAACTCCTTACAGACTTGCTAAGTTCTGCTCTGCCACCTAGTTAGAATTATTTTAAAGCATGTCGAGCAATTTGTCCAACAGGTGACGAGCGACGGACACATAGAGGTGAAGGCGAGTTGAATGGATGCCGCAATCGCGTACGTAAGGTGTAACACACTGACCGCTGAAACCTCATTTTAGTGTAAAATTCCTTTCGACGTTCTGTATTGACGTTTTAGCAGCGAGTATTCAACGTGAACACGCTGTGATAAAATGCAAGCTGAAATGCTCTGGTGAGACCCGGCGCCTCCTCCGGAGAGCGTGTGCTAGACGTGCTCCCCGTAGGTGGAGACACGGTCGAAACGTGAGTGGAGGAGCAACGCCACCCAGACTGGCTCAAGGCCGGGGGGCTGGCAGCGTGACGTAGACCGGACAGGGCCGCCATCCGGCGCAAGTGAAGGAGCGCTCCAACACAACCCGTATAATAGAGAGCTCAACTGACATTTGTATTGCTATAGCAATACTGCGCCAGGTTTGGAGCCGTCGCGTATCCTCGGGCGGACGCCGTGTTTGACCTTGAACAGCAACCGCTTCAGCGAGCTCCGCCAGATGGCAGCACCATTCGCGCGCCGCGCGCTGCAGCGGCGCCGCTGCCGCGCCGAACAGATAGTTTGCCGCTTCTTCGGCCTCGCCTTGTTTGCTTTGCTATGCAGGCTGCTAAAAAGAGGTTTCAGCGACAAGATGCGACAAGGAAACGACAACGTGCACAAGATACAGTGGAAGAACGTCAAGAACGTAGTGCTAAGCGTCGTGCACAAGATGAAGCTCGGTGACTACGTTCTAGCTCTCCGAGTGCTTCCACCTCGTCGGCTACTGATGAACACATGACTGCTCAGGAACACCGCAATGCCACCAAGCGAAGACAGCGCGCTGAGGATACGCCAAAAGAACAGTCGTAACCATTGTGTGTCATGTGTTACTCTGTAGACAAATTATCGAACCACACAAGCTACGCCACAAGCGAACAGACAAGCGTAGCCATGCGGCCATTGCTAACGCAATTTACCAAGCTTAACCAGACCTAAGCCACTGCCATTTTTTCTTCTGCTACGCGTGCAGTATTCTGTCTGCTAAACATTTCGACAGATTTGCCTGTCTGATTGGGTTGCTACAAAATTCCCTGCGCCGACTGTGATGCCTACATTGGCGAAACAAAAAACCTAGAAGAAAGAATTCGGCAACACAAGAACGATGTACGAAATTTTTCAAGAGAACGCAACCCCGTAGCCGAACATTCAGAACATTCCGACCACAGAATAAATTTCGAAGAAACGTTCATCTTGGAGACCGAGACCAATTACCGCAAAAGACGCCTCCTCGAGTCATGGCACATACAGTCGACCGCAAATAACATCAACCGGACAATAGGCAACCTCCCTGCTGTATACTTGCAAGGTCTTCGCTCTCTCCTGGCCACTTCACAGAAGAAAAGAAAAAAGTCGCCAGCGAGCACACCTGCACCTGCGGCACCCTCAAAGAGAAAGAGCCCAAGGCATTGTCTACAAAATTCCCTGCGCCGACTGTGATGCTAGCTACATTGGCGAAACAAAAAACCTAAAAGAAAGAATTCGGCAACACAAGAACGATGTACGAAATTTTTCAAGAGAACGCAACCCCGTAGCCGAACATTCAGAACATTCCGACCACAGAATAAATTTCGAAGAAACGTTCATCTTGGAGACCGAGACCAATTACCGCAAAAGACGCCTCCTCGAGTCATGGCACATACAGTCGACCGCAAATAACATCAACCGGACAATAGGCAACCTCCCTGCTGTATACTTGCAAGGTCTTCGCTCTCTCCTGGCCACTTCACAGAAGAAAAGAAAAAAGTCGCCAGCGAGCACACCTGCACCTGCGGCACCCTCACTCGTCTAAACCCCCCTCCTTCCTTCTCATTCCTTTCACACACATCTCACCTCCTCCCCACCTTCTTCTCCCCCCGACCATTCCTTTACTTATAGCTGCACGCAGCCCCGCGTCATGCACCCCTGAAGAAGGAGCCGAGCCGGCTCCGAAACGTCGGGTTTTATAAAATAAAAGTGTTGGTTGGAGAAATTTCAAGTTTTATTTAGTATTCTGTCTAAATTCAGGCATTAAAACACAGCAGAGAGCCATGTGTTTTCTACAGGCCTCGGCGTTTTACGCATTTATTAGTCAGAGTTTGTAGCTTCCGCTTCTTACTCTTGTTGTTCGGGTCAGACACTTTGTTATTCAATCGTCGGCAGAAATTTTTGACGAGAAAGTTTGTGCTGCACCAAAACACATATTTCAGCGCTATCTCACTCCTGTGTCCCTGCTCACAGACGTTGAAGTCTGAAGGCTCCTCATCGCTGAGCAGTTGGAGTGTGAGTTCCGTAGCTACTTGCCGTTGGATTTGGACCATTAGAAATTCTACTCGCTTGGACAACACTTCCACCAGAACGTAATTGTGAGGCGCAGCATTCACAGCTCGCATTGCTGAATAAACCAGCCTCTCCTGTCAATTTCTTTGAGAAGACTGTACATGTGATTGTCAGGCGAAACTACAACAGTCTTGCCAATTGTCAAAAGCCATTTGCATATCTCGCATTTGAACCTCTTCAGAGCGATGTGCACCGAGTAACCAGCCACATATGCAATGACTGGAATGTCATCCTTCGGTTTTGACAGCGCCTGTTCGGTCACAACAATGTTGAAATTTCCGCTTGGCACGACTGCTTGCGTTGGGAGCTCTCCCCAATTTTGATTTTTATCATTGTCGATTGCAGATACCGCGCTTATTTGTGGAAGTGTGCTCTGTAGTCGCAACGTGCTCTCACATTCATAGATTTGCCTTACTGACAAATTATATTGCGAACCAGCCAGTCGTAGGTAACATCCAAAGCAGTCTTCTAGAACGTCGGTCTGGAACTTCCCAAGAAGCACCAAGGACTTCTTGAGCTCCTCAAAGCAGTATCTTGAAATATCAATAAATGCTTTACTCGTCTGATTCAAAGCGCCATGAGTTTCTACTGACAACTTACAGGCGCCCGCCCTCCTTTCGTTCCATTCCTGCAACCAGTCCAAGCAATCGCTCATAAAGGAAAGCCTCATGTCAAATGGAGAAGGGTAGACGGGTTTTTGGTATTCGTCCCCTTTGCTTCAATCTTTTGAAAAGAGTTTTGACGATGACCACTTTCCACCATTTTACTATTATATCTATAAAACTGGCGGTTTCTTCGTGGTGTTTTGCATTGTCCTTGGCTCCAATCACTCGAAATACGTTCGGTCCAGAATAACTGAATACCTGCAAAGCAAGTTTAACATTCTGTTTCTCAATAACTGTTGGAGAAACAGCTTTCCTGGACAGAGTGTAGCCGTAGCGGAGTAACTGCTCACTCTCTAAATTATATGCGTCTTTGATGGTCTTGAAAACCGCATAGTGCATGCGCCGCTACCCCGTTGTGCTTGGTGCAAACTGAGTGAACCAGAAACACTGGTCGTTTTGTTATATCCAGTTGTTGCGCACGCACGTCAGCAAGTGCACTGGGTCAATGACAAAGAAAATGGCCGGTGGGGATCTGATGCATGCGGAAACACGAAACCATTTGCCAGTGATTTTTTGGTGCGGCTCCAAGCGGACCATTGTAAATTTCTTTCAATGTGCAGCAGAAAAGGCGGCAGCACGCAATTCGCGCTTTGCACTCCAGAACACTAATTCAAATTGCTATTGGTCACAGCTCACTCAGGGAACACGGGGAACGAGATGGCAAATCGCATAGCCTGAGATATGACGAACCGGCCGATCAGGCTCTGGGACTTGGACCCTCTTGATGAAGCTTTGACCGCGTCCAATGAGATAACTACCGTAAAGAGAGAAGACGGAATTATCAGCCTCGCATGCAGACAGTAGCCGGGCACAAGTCACGATGCAAGAAGGATCCGGACTCAATCTATTATAAACCCCCACAGGTTGTCATTTTTAATAAAGGGGAGTATAACCCGGCATGCCTCTATTGCAAGCAGCTGGCAACCCAAGATCACATCTTACGGATATGTGTGGTGAAGCCTCCGCCTCGCATGCTCCTGCCAGCTCTCTTCGAAGGGAGCTGGAAACGACTGCTGCTTAAACAGGAGAAAACAACACAGAAAGCTCTTGTTAAGTGGGCCTTGGAGGTCACCCCTGTATGGGGTTCACACTGAGGTTCATTCTTCCCATTTTTGGCAATAACGTTGTTTCTCTCTCTCTCTAGCATGGCCTGCACTTCATACGAGTGGTGTGATATGGTATAGCAAAATCCTGTATGTTTACTTTTTTCTTGAATTTCCAGAAGTTGAACAATAACGAACAAAAATGTTTGTCAAGATGGTCTACAGAAAACGTTTTTGAAATCTCCGCTTCCTCAGTAGCATTTGATAAAGAGGGTCTATTTCATGGGCCATACCTTCCGGAGGCAGTTATTGAGGGACGTGTTTTCCGGCTGCTCGTGTGGGTTTTAATTTTTCTTTCCTATACAGACAGTCCTAAGTTTGGCCAAGAAAGTACCGGCATAGCGCTTTCAAATATTGTGGCCGGCCCGAGACAAGTCACGTGTGGTTCATGACGACTAGTGAAGCTTACAATCCTGTATTTGCTGGCTGTTTGCGTCGCTTCTAATTTTGGTAGTCGCTTCCAGTTTACTGCAGTTCTAAAAATATATTCGAGTGATTTAGACTGCATATGTGTAATTCCACAAATAGGTTTGCTTCCCTTTAAGTAAGTAGCCCTTTTGAAGAATGACATCTGCCATGGTGACAATTCAGAAGGCCATATTTACACTTTAAACGATATTGCCAGTCTCCTTACATGTCTTCTAGTTTTTCAGCGCTCACCCAGCAGTGACCTCTACATATGTGCAGCATGACGGAAAAAGATGTGGAGCTTGCTCTGCATGTATGTTTGTTCCTAAACTGACCTACATTGCATCCTAGAGTGTTAAACTTCAGGTGTGCGGATATCTCGGCCGATCATCGTTGTGTGCGTTGCCCTTCTTCACTCTCTGCTAACCAGTGTTCCGAATTAAATTTAAAAAAAAAAACTGTACTTGACTTGAAGCTTGTCAGGATGTTCACGTGTTACACCTTTGGCATCTGGAAATTCATATAGAGTGATTGTGTTTAGATGCAAACAAGCAGGCACATACAACCCGCTCTATATGCGAATTTCCCTAAATTCATTTTCATTTATGGATGTACCACCCCACCCCTGATTTTTATTAATTTCCCAGAACTAGAAGGAAAATAATAATCGCACAAAATTAAAATAGTTATTGTGACACGCTATATGCCCGCCGCACAGTGCACCTGTGAGAGCAGCACCGTCATCAATGCTCACAAATTTCAATAAAAGCCGCAGTGTATATCCTTATCAAAGTCATGATTGTCTTCCAAACTACATGGCTAGTTCTAGTAGAAAATGTAGAGTTAACACCAAGTTAATTTCAGTAGAAATGCGAAAGCTCCTGCGCCGAAATGGAAGTTCGTGGAGACGACTAGGTGCAACGTTTAGTGCTAAAGTGTGTTGCAGTGTGCACGCCGGGCAATAGCTACGAAGTCATATTTATTGCAGTGAAGCAATGTCCCATACACATAAACTTGTTTTGTACTCGCTTTCAAGCATTTCCCGGGTTCAAATACACTCCACTCCTACGTTACGTTTTTATTTTTTTTTTTTTTTAGAACGTACCGCAAGAGAACATAGCAGTTAGACGGTCATCCCAGGCTCTTAACCTCCGTACTAGTGATTTCGCGCTAAAATAAATATGAGCATTCGATGTTCCTGTTTACTACTGTTGTAAAGGTGGTTTTGACGGACACCTAGGCGATTAGTTACGTCAGCGTCTAGCTTCTCTAAAAGCAGCTACCCGATCTGACATCGGTATACTTGGCTAATTAACCAAGGAAGGGTGCCTACCAATTCGACTTCAGCAGTGTCCAACCGGCAAAGGCGGCGTCTGCTCTCCTCGCATGTCATGACGCAGTGGTGACGATGCGTACTCAACTCTACAAACGAGCAGATTGATGTAACACTAAAATTGATTCTTTTTTGGTGTTCTTGTGTCCACAAAGAACTGAACAACTCTGCCGTGGCAACAGCAACAACCGCGATCGGTGTTCGTTCAGGTTCATGATTGGTTCAAGTCTCGACAGCGCTCAACTACCAAGGAAACTGGGTGCCAAAAGCAAATGGACAATCTGAAATATTTTAGAAGCAATTGCTCACGTCCGAGATCATCCCAGATGAACGTGGTCTCGTCTCGCGTCACAAAGCGTAAAGGTCGCGTGCCAGCGCTTATGAGTAAACTATTAGTACAAAGCTCCGGGGCAAAACACTAGCATGTCGATCATTCATTTATTTATCGAGCCTGGCTCTAAACGCACTCTATAAATGTCTTCCAGATGATTGCACTGATGGGTTGAGAGTGGTAAACGACATAATGAGAAACAAAAAAAAACAAATTCTCCCTCCACTGTACTTATTTAAATTTGACCATCGAAATGCAAAAGTTGCGTTTATTTTAAGGTAAAAACCCACGACATGGCTCTCCCCGGAAATAAAGGCATGAGTTGGCGATATGCCACTGCCTCCCAAAAGCTAGAGAAGGCCGCTTGCGGACGTGCGTCATAAAAGGTTTCCTCGATCATGCTGTGCACAGTTTGTGTTTTCATGCTTGGCTGCAGAGGCACAGCTGGCACTACTGGAAACTTTCACGCTCCCCACGAACCATCGGCGCGTGGCACAGAAACATTGGCAAAACCTTGCAAAAATCAAAACTCTAGTTCGCCCTAGTCTTTTTTGATGCAGCTGTTCGAAAGCTGCACTGCACGCGTACAAACAAGCTCGGCTCTGAGGACACTGTAGGTAAGGCATCAAATGCACTCAGTGTTCGGTGATTTGAGCTCAGGGCACAAAGTCAGGCTAACATTAGTGTAGGATTAATCTTGGGCGCTCACGAATGGCAGACGCAGTGCTTCGGATACATTAAGCCGTCATAGCCGTCACCTCAGCCCTGGACAGCTTGGAGGTTTGTTACGTTTTTGTGGAGTAACGAAAAACTGTGCTACGGACGTTTTGACTGTCATCGCAGATCACGCACTTCACCTTTTGGAAACTGGTATGTAATCTTGTTTCATTTGCTGCGACGGACTTTAGCACATCTGTCCTCAATTCCGTATTTGTGATTGAAATTACGTTTACGCAGTATTGTATTGAGAAGTTACGTTATCCGAAGTATCTTTATGCTGTTAAAAATGAACTGTCACTTCATTATTCTGTATATGCACAAAAGAAGCAAAAAATAATGATCCATAATTCAAAAGAGATTGTTGTTATACCTTTTTCAAATCAGAAATCCTTTATATCAGATCTCTCGTCAAGGGCATGGATTGGAGCACTCATGACCCTACTTGTGAAAAGTACAAAGCTCTCCATTCGATCGTGAGATTTTAAGGCGAAAGCCACACGTCTCATTGGTGTGTGCAGAAAGTGTACGTCCGCGTTAAGTGTTCGCCCTGGTTAGCACTTGAACGATTTAGTGGAATGACTGTACACTAATCAATTACTTTGAGCCGCAACTGTCAAATTTTCGTAGAAATAGAGCCGGACGTCGATACAGTCAGGAAACGTTAGGACAGCTGTGGCATCGAAATATTACTAAAAACGTCAAAATTGAGTTAGAAAGAGAGTATTTTTAGGTAATTATATTCAGAACGTGTAATTATGATAAGTGAAAAATGAAGACACTCTGATGATGACATCACATACGGAGGAAAGACGTCGGGAAAATGTAGATCTCACAAAATAATAAAAATCGCTTGATTCGTGTCACATTAGATAAAAATGGTCACCAATAAAAAGAAAATAAGCAAAGATGAAAACGAAGTAAAAACGGAGGCAGAAAATGAGTGCACAAAAAACAGATGAGGTAAAACGCGGCAAATTAGCACAAAGAGTTGCATAACGGCTATCGCTTTACAGCAATTGCGAAGCATCCAAGTGCCTCCAACTAATTTTGAGAACCATTCGGTATTTTTAAGCAAAATGGGAAAGTTAAATCTAATGTCCCGAAATTTTTCGCAAAGCTGGCTAAGGAAGGAAAGAAATGTGGATCTGAGAGGTCACCAAAAACATCCCAGGGACTTAAGAAACATGCAAATTTCAAGCAAATGAACAACGGCAACGCCAACAAAATATTGGAATAAAGGTGTCACATTTGAAAGCAGACGTTGTTTTTCCCTGATGTGCCAAAGCTGACAAAGGTTGCGAACTAAAATCACTTTTTGATTTGCAGGTTGTTTTAAACTATTGATGACATTTTTCTTTCCAAACAGCTCAAGGTACCTCCTGCAGTGTAGTCTGTGCTGCTTGACTGTATAATAGGGCACGCGTTATTCGCGCTGAGTGCAGCGAGAATACGGATTACCTAAAGTTATCATTTCTTGAAATTCATGGCAGTAGAATGTGAGCGCAGTTTCCAAAACTCCTTAACCGGCATCATGACCCAAGCACTCAATATTAGAAAAAAAGCTATATTGGGAGCTCTTCCAGTAGGCTTTCATAGCCTACACATTGATAGAATTGCACTGCTTTATAGAAACACCGGCGCTGCACACGTAGTTTTAACTATGAAACCGTTCACGCGATTTCCATGACAATATTCAGCGCAGGGACGCCATTTTAACAATGTGTACTACGTTAACGCCAGCTCAGTCTGTACCCAACTGCGGTTTTTATTTCAATATTTGGAATCCCAATACCGATTTGTACATTTTACAAATTGCAGTCACCTTAAATGTTAAAGGCCTTCAATGTTGAAAAGTAATGTTAAGTCCTTAACTAAACACATTCGGGGCAGGGAGGGGGCCACATACGCCGAAAAAGTGTTGGGAAGTTTTTGGCATTGCTATCTTCCAATTTCAATGGAAAAAATGAGTTTATTTCCACGTAAAAGCGAATACTCTGTTATGTAACTTTCCAAGTATCAGTTACTATTTTAAGTCCAGGCAGAACTTGAGATGGCAGAGGCACAGTCAAGCTTTAAGTCTGTTGAATTACCGTCTGGAATTAAAGTTTTCATTAAGTCGTCTGCTAAGGACAGTTACAAGAATAAATCACACTCTATATGGTAGAAGCGTCTTTCTTACAGCACTGTACAAACATGGGTTTCTAGTTTCAAGGCTTTGCATTTCACCATTGAATATTAAACCTGCAAGGGCACCCAGAAACGCAGACAGCGCCGGCAACAAGCGATGCTCTACATAAGGTGATTCTTGTTGGGGCTATATTGGGGGCCACGGTGGACACCAGGTAGTAAGCAGACTGCTTCTATTAGGCCGCTAATTACCTATATGCGCTAATTAACGCCGTCACTTCATTTTTCAGGCGTATATTGTGTTTCTAGGATTCGAACTCGTCCTCCAAATCGCATACCGAGAAAAAGAATTCTTGAAAACAATTCAGCTAGCGTTGCAAGGTCCAAAAATGTCACCGTGATAGGCGGCTTCACAAAGTGACACGTAGCGTGTTACATGCTACTATTGATAATCTGCTTTTCAAACGTTTGTTATCTCTAATATATACATGTATCTACAGGGAGTCTCAGCTAAATGTAAACAAGGTATTGGAAAACACAATGAGCCCTCGCTCTGTAAAATTAAATAAAATAAGCTCTGAGCCGCCTCTCCTAGAATACAGTATCTTTCGTTCCTTACAATAATGAATAAATAGAAACTATTCAGCTAACTTTTAATGGCCTGGCTTGAGGAAAGAGTAACAGAGCAATATTTTTAGACAGTCTCAAAAAACGGCTAGCTACCTTGTTTCCACCACGGTACGATTCACGCGCATGCATAAGAAAGTTATCAGGTAGCCAGCTGTTTTTCAAAATCTTTTGCTCAGCGCGCACTCAAAGTGGATTTGTTTTCTGGAAACGTCTCGGAACTTTCAGTTGATGCCGCCTTCACGAGGGAGATTTTAATTGCGCAATTTATCGCTTTCAGCCGGTAAACAAATTAGCTGTGGTTTAGCTTTAGTTACACCCGGTAAGTTGCGTAAGCAAAGCCGACGTAGCTTCTCTTTCTGTTCCTTCTTCTTCTTCTTTTTTTCCTTTTCCGTTTTCTTTTTTCTTTTTCATTTTCTTTTTCTTCTTCTTTTTCGTCCTCTTCTTCAACTTCTTTTCCTTTTCCGTTTTTTTTTTCTTTTTCTTCGTCCTCTTCTTCTTCATCTTCCTCTTCTGCGTCGCGGCGTGGCGTAGTATTAATTACGCAATAAAGAATTTGCTTACGCAAAAGCTTGATGGACGGAAATAACAAAATTAATCGTTTTTCTTGATCATCTACAACTTCTCAGTTGATTGTTTGTTCCTCAATTCAATAATTACAAAGTAAGCTAATTAGACCTCAGTAAACAATAAACATTCGCGAGTAAGAAAACGCACTGCAAACTTTTTGTTCGCACACCATACATACAAGCGGTTGATATTTGCGTGCGAAGAATTTGTAGTCCGTAGTTAATCTGCACGTAGCAATTTCGCAGACCATTGCATGGAGTCTTATTACGGTTAAGATTTTTTTTTTTTTTGCAAGTAAAAGCTATACTCGGCAAGTAGTGAGCGGAGAATTTCGGATAAGCCTCGCTAGTAGCTACAGCGCCTGCGCCGTAACAATGGCAGCTAGTTGCTCCGAGGCACAGAAGAAAGGAAAAAGAAAAAGGTGGACATGCCGCAATCAGGTTCGGACGACAGAAAAATGGTAAACGAACACGGGAAGAGAGCGTAGAGGAAGAATAAGTCGGTCAAATGAAGCAAGAAGCCAAGAAAATGCGCCAAATTACCGATCACAACACACTGTTTGCAGCCAGTGCATCGGCGATGAGAACATTCGTGTCGGACTTTGTGAACGACCCGTTCGGTAGCTTTCGCTGCGCATATCCAAGCTTAATCGAGTTGAGCCACCAATATTTTTCCTTTTGCTCAATCAGACGTCCCCTGCTCTCCTAGCTTTTCATTAGCCGCCTGTAAGCATAGAACTTTCCACAACTTCCGTCACGTCTTTGTGTGTTCCCTATAGAGCCAATCATGACGACTTAGCTTTGTTTACGGCGCGTTACAAATGGCGCAGTCCTTCCGTTAGCTTGCTGCGCAGGTGGAAATTGGCAGTCTGCAGCTTTCAAAAGCATCCCACGTGTGCCACACAGGATATCTCGGCGGTTGTGCGCAGGTTGCACAGTCCACATGATGTTTCGTCATGAATTAAATTAATCGCGCACCCCGCAATGAAGCGGCGTGTTGTGAGGTGTGCTAATGAGAGCAACCTGCATTATCCCATGCATTAGAAAAGAAGGCAGTAGCGAACGGAAATAACATCGAACATTGCGCTGTACAAATAATCATAAATATATACCTGCGTACCATTCTTCGTCAGTCACCATTTAATGCCCCTAGAAGCAAGTAAATTATCTACACTCGGATTAGACCCGGCGCTGTTGCTAATTAATATGAACACACCGCTGCTCTGACAGGAGACGGTTTCGACCCCGTTCCGCGGACACCGGGTTTCAGTGGAATTGAAGTGAGGTGATCAGTATTTCCAGTATTTCGCTACCTAATGTAAACTGCTGTTCCTCGGGAAGGAACAGCAGTTTACATTAGGTAGCGAAATACTGGAAGTAGTAGGCGAATATGTCTACTTAGGACAGGTAGTAACCGCAGATCCGGACCATGAAAAGGAAATAACAAGAAGAATAAGATTGGGATGGAGCGCATTTGGCAAGCACTCGCAGATTATGACTAGCAGCTTACCGGTATCGCTCAAGAGGAAAGTATACAACAGTTGCTTCTTGCCTGTACTCACCTATGGGGCTGAAACGTGGAGGCTAACCAAGAGATTTCTACTTAAGTTGAGGACAACCCAGAGGGCTATGGAACGAAAAATGGTAAGGCTAACATTAAGAGATAGGAAGCGTGCAGAGTGGGTCAGAGAAATAACTCAAGTTACCGACATTCTAGTGGAAATTAAGAAGAAGAAATGGACATGGGCAGGACATGTAGTACGAAGAGAGGATAACCGATGGTCTTTTAGGGTAACAAACTGGATTCCAAGGGAAGGAAAGCGTAGCAGGGGGCGGCAGAAAGTTAGGTGGGCGGATGAGATTAAGAAGTCCACAGGGGTCACGTGGATGCAGCTAGCACAGAACCGGGTTAAGTGGAGAAATATGGGAGAGGCCTTCGCCCTGCAGTGGGTATAATCAGGCTGATGATGATGATGATGATGATCAAAATTACCGCTGCCTCCAACTGCGGCATCCCTCAAAGACTGATTCACTCTCAACTTCAACCGCATACACTGTAAACCAATATTCTCCTTAACTATGTGCGCAAGGACGTTTTAGCCTTGTTTTACGGCAAGAGCATTAATAAGCTCGAAAGGCCGAAACACCGGCGTAATCTGCGGCGGCGTCCATCAGAATTAATTCCAGAATCTGAAGAAGAAGTCGAAAAATCAGGCGAGGGTCGAAATATAGTCAGTCAATGATGGTAAATACCAGCCTATACGTTTGGTATTTCAGAGGATAGAAATTATTACGTAAAGTAATGTGGGGCAATTTCTCCTGTTCGGGATCCGGCCCGGGCACTCTGCGTGACAGACGTGTGTGCAGCATATGTATGGGAGACAGAGGCTCATTGGTAAAAGCGTATTATAGGGAGGCATGGCAAATGCATTTTAATGTGTGGGACGCAGCGGCATGTGCATGAGTGCTGCAGTGGCGTAGTATGCACGACACTGCAATTCATGTTTGATTACTTTAATTACCCAGCATGCATCGTGTAGTGTATTTTGTCTATGAGGACTGTAATGGTGTATATCGTACTCTAGTAGCGCAGTATGTCGCGTAGTGTAATTTGCGATTGATTATAGTAGGCAGGTAGTATTTCGCGTATTTTAATTCGTGTATACGTAGTGTAGCAACGCAGTATGACACGTATGGTGTAATTCCTGTATGAGTACCGCAGCGGCGTAATATATGTCGTGTAATGTAGATCACGTGTGATTATTGAAGCAACGTATTATGTCGTGTAAGGCAATTCTTGGTTGGAACTGCAGCGCTGTTCTATGTGGTATTGTGTAATTCGTCTATGAGTACTGCCGTGGCGAATTACATCATGCAGTGTAATATGTTCACAGGTGCTGCGGTGGTGTAGTATATCGTCCAGTATAACCTGGTCGGTGATTTGTAAGCCGTAATTTATCATTATAAAAAAGATAAAAACTGCAAAGAAGAACAAGGAAAATGCACTATCTCATTGCCCTGTTAAAGCGAAGCATAAACGACCTACAAGAATTTTCGAGTTTATCTTGCGAGGACTAAGATGACGCATGTGAGGATGCATATTTATTAGCAGTCTAATTCAGAATTTAAGGTACCGCAAGCCCTGTTTGGCAGACCGATATAATTCCGTTCCTCTAAGGCAGAATGTCATAGTGTGGGCAAATTTCGTATTCGCTTTGCTGGTTTTCAGCAACATCTTTTTCCTTTACGTGCCGAGCCAGCGTGTTCATTGCACTTGCTTAGAAATGAATGAATGAATGAATGAATGAAGCCTTTATTGAAAGGAAGGGATGGCTCTCGGCCGCTGTTTGGGTTCTTGGGGAGTTAGGAGGGATGGGAGTGTAACTTCTTCGTCTTAACGGTTCTTCAAACTGTTGCTTGTTGCTTGCCATGCGGCCGATCTTCGCGCTCTAAGTCGACCTCTCTCACACTACTCGAAGCAGGCCGCTCTCACTGCCGTATGTAGCAATGGAGTGTTGTATTTCGGTGCTTGATATAACCTGACCTGCTAATGTGGGCATGTCGTCGTGTGGAATATGCGATATTTTGTTTCTTCCTTGTGAAAACGATGGACATTGCCATATAAGATGTTCTAGGTCTGCTGTACAGTGTTCCTGACAGTGCGTGCAGATGTTGTGTTTGAGTGTTTCGTGTCTTCGGAGAAACCACTTGTCAAGTATGTGCGGTGTGTAAGCAGCGTTTGTTATTACTTTGTTGAGAAATATTTCTTGTGGTCGAGTGAGCCCTTTCGTGTCCTCAAACACCGGCGTTGGTGTCGCTTCATGTAATCTGAGCTTACTGTCGTGTTTTATTTTGGTGCGTACATAGTGCATCATCGATCTACCAGAGGAGCCTTTAGTGAGCATTGTTTGGTAAGGATTTAAGTCTATCGGTTTAAGCATGGAGTTGGGGCGTGGGGCATTGCACGTTTCAGCAAGCCCACCCGCTTGCGCGGCTGCGTTTCCCCCGTCCGTGCCAGTATGTCCCGGTGTCCATATAATTTGAATTTCTATTCCAACTTCCCGCATTCCCTTCAGCCTCTTTCTGATGTCCTTGGCCACTGCGTCGTCTGTAGTTGGTGCCGTCAGCTCTGCAATCGCTGCATATGATTTGGTTAAAATTCGATAACCATTGAAGTTTAGCGCCAGAACAGTGAGTTTGCTGACGCAGGTCATGTGTAGTGCAGAAGAGGTTAAGTCTAATAATAAGGAAGAAAAACAGAAACAGAAAAACACATGACAGTCAGTATTTCATGAGCGAAAAAGCGACACCTGTTTTTGTGCTGCCGTTGATTATTGGGGAGCGGAGAATGGTGCTTGGAAAGATAATTGTCCTGACGATGCGAAAAAACAAACCATAGAGATTCTGCCTCCGATCGCATCTACGTAATCTACCTCATTGGCTTCCATGTTTCCGAAACCTTAGCTTTAAGGCCTCAGCTCGCTTTTCTCTTCGTACTTTATTAAACTTCAGATGAATATTGTTAGGGCGTGGGATGACTACCAGGTCGTTCCCTATATCACTTTTTTTTGTCCACTTTCTTTCTCAAACCTTTCTAAGGGTTAATTTCTAATTTTGCAAGAATTACCCTGCCTGTATTCGGCGTGCCAAGTTTCTATATTTGAGAAACCTTAACCGCCTCTGCTAACTTCCTCCATGTATTATGTACTCCCAAAGCGAGAAGTCACTCCATTGAGTTTGAGGTACACATAAGTAGCCCTAGTGCTCTCTTTGTGCATTTTCGTACTGGGCATCTATTTTCGCCCTCTCTGCCGCTTTTATCTCCAAGTACGGCGTCCCGTAGCTCATTAAGCTAATCATGTACGTACACTTGTACTCGCTTCATGAAGTTTCTCTCTTTCAGTCCTCTGTCCATGACTGCTATGCGCCTAATGAGGCAGAGATTCTGTATTGCTTGATGCTCCAGATCTTTATGACCTCTTCATTGCACCCACTGGCCTGGAGGATCAACCCTAATATTAAAAGCTCTTCCGCATTCTGTACTTCTATTTCTGCCACCCCAATCTTTATGTCCGTCGATGCTTTGCATCGCAGGCGTTTTGGAATATAAAGAAAGGTATCCGATTTTAGCGGCGAGCACGCGAGCCCCCTGTCCGCCACATACTCGACAATGATGTCAGTAGCAGACTGCAATAGGCTCTCGACTTCCGCATCGCTCCCCTGGCTTACCCAAACTTTTATGTCATCCGCGTAGATGCTAAGTTTTAGCCCCTCGAGGAGAAAAGGAGGGCGGCAGGCAGGAATGTTAATCAGAAACTCCGTGAGTTTGCCTGGGAGCTTTCTCATTGTCACGCCAAAAAGAAAGGCGAAAACCACCGAGCCCTGCGGCGTACCAGTGCTTCCTAGTTCTATCAAAGGCAAGTTTAGATTTTGAAACTTTATACAAGCAGTCCTGCCCGACAGAACGTCCTTGGTGTACCTGTATGTTTTTTGTCTATCTCAAACTCCTTGAGGCCGTTGATGTTTTCGTTGTGTTTGACGTTATCAAACGAGATCCAATGCTATGACCACATTCGCGTCTTTAGAGTGCGAGTCCACTTTGTCATGTTTGAATCTGAGCATTCCGTCCTGCGTGGACAAGTGTAGTCGAAACCCGACCCTCTCGTGTGGACACAGATGGATCTGCGCTATGAATGCCGCCAACCTCGTCTGGACGACGTGCTCCGTCAATTTCCCTACGCATGACGTCAGGGATATTGGTCTAAGATTATCTAGCTGCGGCGGCTTGCCCAGCTTTGGTATTGCCCAGATTTGGTATGGTGATTCCACTGCTCTGGAAGTTTTCCTCTCTCCCAAATCTCTGGAATGTTCTCTCTTAGGTACCTAATCGAGAAATAGTTTAGATTTCTAAGCATCTTATTCGTAACCTCGCCAGGGTCCGGGGCGGATTTACATTTGAGCCGGGCTGTCTCTTCCCGCTCCTATGTAGTCGTGATGGGAGCGTCTAAAGCCATGTTGGACGCCCGACCGTACTCCTTGAGAAGGAAGCGTTGGGTGTCCCCAGTTTACGTCTTTAAATTATTATCATTAAACGCCGCGTTGTCTCCCTCGAATTCGTGCTTAACTTTGGCTAGTCTAATCCTCGAATGCGTTTTTTTTTTTTACTTTGTTGGGCCCAGCAAATGCCGGAGCATGCTCCCCGTTCTGGAGAGATTCATGCCTCCCTCCATTTCGTCGTATCTGCTGCCCCAAATTTGTTCACAAAATAATAATTGTGTGTTTTGCGGCGATGCAGCATTGCTGGGCATGCAGAAAATATATCAGATATGTTCGGATGGCGACATACATAAGGAGAGTATATAGGGAAGAGTAAACCTGATGATAATAAATGGGGCATCCGAGCCTTAATTTGAAACTGACTTGTTTAAGCTTCAACCTAGATAAAATGTTACAATCCATAAAATAATAATTAAACACCTCGCTTAATTTTGGTCCTCAAAATATTTTTTGACCGTCCCGAGAGTCGCATTACTGCGCCATGTTTTCGGCACTCTTTACCTCCTTTTGCGGCAAGAGGGGCGTATTCCTCCATGTCCTTACCATTTCTCGTGTTATCTACTACACGCGAGGTAATTCTGTGACAGCATTGCAGACAATCAATGCGGCCTTTTTTCACTGTTTTGGATTACTCACAGTCGTCTGACGTCTTCAATAACATTTCTTCTTTGTTCTTTTTTCGTGAAGCAAGATGCCCGTCACACTGACCACAGAAAATGTCTCAGCTGCCCTAAAGGCAGGTGGCTTGGCTACGCTGCTTCTGGTCGGCTGGGCGGAATTAGGTCACAAGGAGACCAAAATTCAGGGCCGTACGCGAGGAGCAACGATGCTTGACGTAGGGAATCTGGTAAGCTCCGTCGTCTAACCTTGCGTTACATTACAGAGATTGCCCCAGAGATTGCCTGACAAAGAATTGTGCACACCTTTTTTCATAGAAATCGAGGTTATTTTCAGGCATAAAGACAATAAACTTAGAGGATTGCAATTAGCATCGCTTAAAAGCCTAATTGTGAAAGCCTTTCCTCGTACTTCTCTTCTTCCTATTCTGTCTACCGCTTCTCTTCTACAATTGTACTACAATTGTAGTGTCAATCTCCCGTGAGTGTTACCACTTTTCATTTTATATTTCACTTATTTCCCGTTTTGTTTCCTTTGCTCTACCCCTCAAATCATTTTTTTTTTATGCAAGTATATTAAAAAAAAAATTCTTTGCTACCCAATTCTTGGCCGATCCCCCTCTGTGGGTATGTGCCATAAGTTATTTGGACAACAACAACAACACTTCTCTTCTTGCGCTGTTTTGCGTATTTGTGTACTCGTTATAATTTCATTGCGCTCTTTCCTTTAGCTTCGTCGTCAGAACCTATTGCGACGTCTCGCTGACACATCTCGAGGAATCTCGCGGATGCATCTCGCGGACGCGAGATATTCGTCATGAGCCTAGAAAGGTTTTTGCTTTAAAATAACCACTGAATATACTAGTGCTATCACATCCATGTAAATGGTTCAGTGCCCCTTCATGACTGAATATCTTTATTTTCTTGATAAAAATTGTTAGTGGAGCTACATACGTGCTGGTTGTGTTGGAGAGTGCATCAATATATAATTTTTCAATAAAACTTGAGTTGTTACTTAGCCCCTGTCTTTCTTCTTTCGTATCCGTCGCCGCGGCGCTGTTTTAGTTCTTCACTGGTGAGAAATTTTCTCATCATACTTTCATACATACAGGTATGAAGGCTCAATGAACAGCCGTGAGCGTTTCTGCCGAGATCTTTCGGCAAGGCATCATGATGGCCGCTGAATGAATGAGCTGCTGTGAAAAGCGACAACCTTGTAAAGCTCTTTTCTAACGTGCGACCACCATGTTTACGCAAGCTTCCATTCAGCAATCTAGCCATTACCACTCTGAGCTATTTATCCCGACTGCTCCGCAGTGGGTCAGTGGTTAGGCTGGTTGACTATTGATTCTAAGAACGACAGTTTGGTGTCGGCAGCGGCGGTCGCTTTCCTATCCAGCCGAAACGGAAGGCACTCGTGTAATGTGCGATATCAGTGCCCGTTGAAAACAAATTAAACTGGAACACTCTATTAAAGTGTCCCACAGCCAGTGTTTGATTAAAGCGTTATAGCCCACATACCATAACATTCCTGCCATTTTCTTTAAGAAAACCAAGAGTGATGATTCGGGCGCAAAAGTAATTTATTGGTAATTATTTGGTTATTTGATTAATTATATGAAGTCTTTCATTCAGGCAAACATTGTTTAGTGTGACGGGAAAAAATCCAATTCACTTTTCCTGACAAGGCACCGTCCACTAAAACATTGCTCAGTACTATTTCGATGGAAAACTGCAAACAAGCATATACATTCAATACAAAAGTAATTGATCCGTAAAACAGAACCAAGAACATTAAATGAAAATGAAAGGAAGTGAAAGAATCAATAGCATGCAAAATCGATAAAATGCTAACGCGCATTGTAGGAAACTACAAAGTGAAAACCGTTTACGTAGCGGAAGAAAACAGGTGGTACGATTCCACACTGTTCTCAAACATCTGACGGGCGCGAAGCTGAGCAGAAGTTCCATAATACGTAGCTGTTCACTCAGTAATAAAGGGATTGATTAATCAAGTGTCTGCAATAGATTTCTCATTTGCTCCCGGGCAGCGATATTCAAGGTAGGGAATTAGAGCAATACAATCAATTCCTACTCTCAGCAAAAATCAGGCGAAGCTGGCCTCTTCTCTCCTTGAAAGGCAACCGATCAACATTTCTTGATTTGAACAGCATAGCATTTTGCAATCCTTTGTTCCTGGAGAAGTCAGGTTAGATCACTTTGTATATCTTTGTCAAGCGGCCCCAACGCGCCACAAGGCATTAAAGCACCACGCTTCCCATTTATTCCACAGGTGATATGCATCCTCTCAGCGATCCTATACTTCGCAAAGTGTTACATTCTCTGGCCACAAGACCCGCTGGATCTTCAAAGTCAAGAAGCTGTGCTCAGAGGGGCCGTTGGAGACTGCCTGGTGTCTATCACCATCGTAAGAAAACTATCACCTCTAAAACGAAAAGACGCTGCACCAACAAAACATGCAGTTGATATTTCTGGCCGTATATTCCGTGCTAACATGAAAAACATAAATATAATTCAGATATTTTACAAAATGTTTGGCATGCTTAGTATTTCTTGTTGCACATTCGGATCTGGGACTGCGCACAGGCTGCACAAATTAGCTCACAAGATGAAACTTACAAACGTAACCACAAATTTCAATTCACACGAAGTTTATCCTAATGCGAAGCGTAGTGGATAAATGGTCACTGGGTATTTCAAGGAGTGTCCATTGCCTCCCTACTAGCCTCCAAGTTATTATATCTGAGTCACATTTACAACTATTGAAGCAAGAATGCCATATTCTTCATGGTTCCCTTCCAGCGCCACAAGCAGTGAGCGTTATAGACATGGACAGCGAATATTCGCGCGAGTTTGAAGTGTCTCAATTTCTGAAATTTTATTTGACAATGCAAAGTTAGACGAACAATATGAGGAAAATAAATGAAAGGATTCGCTCTTCCGCACAATGCCGCGCTTTTATGTCTGAGCATGCACCATGCTAAGATCAAAAAGACCTGAAATGAGTGTGTTTCGTAAGACAGAATGCGCTTATTCATTCCGTGTAACGCATGGATTTCTGTGGCGCCATGTTTAATTTGGCAGTATTCGCGTAGATGGCTAGGCTGGCAACGAAGGCTCTTCTGTTAGTGCACCTGTGCGCAACGCTTAAATAACGAAAAGTAAAATCAAGCTGCTCTGTGCAACCGGAAACGCGCATTACACGGCAGTGAAATCGGCCGGAAACGTCGACGCATCGGTTGCTTTCGCACATGCCTTGTAGCAAATGCTAGAATTTTCCACACTCGAACCTTAAATACAATGAGCACGTCGCCGTTCGCCGTGTTATTTCTGTTTGCCTGCATCACGTGCTGAGCATAAGTCCGTCAATTATTTTTATGGCGAGCTATGCAAGCAGAACAGTTATAAAAATATGCTATCTTATTCGAGTGCGCTAATATCCGCGTACGTGCATATGAAAATCGACACTGTCATTGAATATTAACAGGAACTGTGCAGTTGATAAGTTGCATTTCTGCGGACGGCGTTACGAGACAGGGACTTTGATCCCGTTTATTTATGCAGTTAGGCATAAGAGCAGACCTTTGTCATCAACCACCGTCCTCAAAATTCTGAAAATTAATTCTAAAATTAAGCTCAACACCTGACGTGAACCACATGAGAGGACGATCAAAATACAACAGTACTGAGGCCTCTCAACACCCTGCGCAATGCATGCTGCATTTATCTCACAAGACAATAAAAATTACGACACGTATGCAGCACTCGCACCTAACTTCAAAATAGAATTAACGAAGGTATCCGTGGGATACGGTGTTACCAATAGCACCAATTACGCGGCAGCAGCATCGCCATCACTCCTGAACTCGAACGGCATTAAGTTTTTATTACCGCAAACAATACAACAGTCACAAAACATGTACGCTTATAAGCGAAACCAATGGCCACTATATACCAAATCCAAAGCCTATAGACCCTATCCACTATCAGGTTTAGCTGGCGGCAGTTTGGCAACCCTGTACTGTGGAGACGCCATAACGTTGGGCGGTTCGAAACAAAAGCAAATGAAAAAATGTTTCCGACGCATCGACGCCGATATACATAGAGTTCCTTACACTAACTACAGGAACACTAGCCACCATGGGCGCGCTAAGAATCATGGACCGGTAAGCTACTTGTTGCGGGACAGTCGGTTTTTTTCGAGTACGTGGAGTGGCGTTACTGCGATGTTTCTTTTTTGTCATCATCATCATCTGAAGGTGCGTACGTAGACCGCGAAAGCCATAGTAGCGAAGGCGCAAAAGCAGACGTCGCCAATAAATGGTTTTTGTTTCCCGAAATGCCTCTAAAAACTTCCTTCAGTGATTGCACAACCATAAATATTTTTGTAACGTTTTTTTTATTTCAAATTTTGCCGATTAAGTGCGAAATATTGGTATTAGTGCTGCTCAAAACTAAGCCAATAGGAGAAAGAGCCATCGCTTATATTGGATAAATATCACACTGACATGCTGTTTCTCTCTCTTTTTGCAATTTATAGTCACAATATTCAATCTTAGGACATTATTTATGGTAGAACAACGTTTATCTTTGCATTAGTTTTGGCCAAAAGTTGTAGTTCTGCACTCGGTAGCTCTCCGGCCCATGATGCTTTGAGCGCCCATGGTGGCTGAACTGGCCGTCTGGAAACTCCATGTAAACTCCCATAGACGGCAGTACAGCTTTCCCTCTAGGTAAGAGTAACAACTTCTATGCGATATACCGGCCTCCTCGCTGCTGCGCGACGCCCTTTTGTCGGGACACTCGAGACGCCGTTTGGAACACCGTCCAACCAGTGCTCGGATGTCACCGACGCCGTGTCATGATTCGCCGTAGGCCCTCTTTCTCTTTTTCTTTCCCCCTCTCCGATGTTACGTTGTACGGGCCATAGTTGCCAGTAAGGCTGCAATGACGCCATGTGAATAAGCTCTATAGCATAAATCCTGCTTCGCGCAGAAAAACTTGACATCAAATTTTGTCTCTTTGCCATTCGCGCAAATAGCTCGAATAAAACAACAGGAACTCTGTTCCTTTAAGTTCACAAAGTGATTTATAGCTCATGACAGTGTTCTCGTTATTGTTGTTCCTATAACTTCAGAGCGATCTGTGCAAGTCAAAATGACAGGTGTTTAGATGTCTCATATGCTCTACCTTGTTATACTTGGCCGATGGCATGAGAGCGGTGGCTGGTCGAGGAAGACAGGTGCACGTGAATCGCCTAAAAAATTTACAATTGCCATTGGCGGGAGAACCAGGCGCCCATCATTAAAGGGGCATACCTAAAAGCTTTTCGTTTTTGCCAAGCAGTTGAAATCTTGCTGAGAGGATGCACAATGCAGGGAACAAACACTAAGAGTTAGTGTGCTGCCTCATGAGCTCGTTCTGAAGAGCCCCGATGCATGTGCATTCAATTCTCCGTCTCAGACTGGTGTGTCAAGAACATGATTTGTAATCATGGCAATAAAGAAGCGCAACATAGAACCAAACCTTGGCATAGTTTAAGATCTTCCTGTATTAAAGATAACCCACCAAGGCTGGCGTCAAAAAAAAAGGCAAGTGAAACTTCAATAACCAGAATGGATATCTGCACGTGGGCAGCTCGAATAAAACAGCAAAGAGAGCTGGCATCGCGGCTCTAGCTTGGGTTTCCGCCTGTCAAGGTTAGCATTTGGGGCTTGCCTTAAGTTAAAAGACGAACACCTAAGCGATGTTGATAACGAATTTGAACGTGCAAGGCCAGCTTCTGTCAAAGAACACAGTGACAAAAGGTTAACCAGAAAAATAACTTGTTTTTCCTGTCCTTCGCTGGGGGGAAAGGGATGAAGGGATATGACAATGAGGAAGAAAAGAAGCACGGGGCAGAATAAGTCAATAAGCGAAAAGCACATGGCAAAGTTGCAGCTTGTTGTGCAAGCCCGACACTCTCCGGAAACGGAGGAGTGCCTGGCAGGCTTTCACCGCTGATGATTGCCGCGGCCACTTTAAGAGAATCTTCATCTCCTTCAGTAGACGTGGGCCAAGATTATCCGGCGCTCGGTGTTTCAGCGTTCCTAATGCCACACCTCTGATGAACTTCGTGAAGACGATGCATGATTTGCAATTTACTGAAAAAAAAAAAAAAAGGTCGCTTGGGGAGAGGGTTTCTAGTGCTCCGGTCATGGTACCCACGAGCGAGCATGAGCCTCAGTGATCAGGTCGAATGCGATTTGAAGGTTGGTGGCCCACGCGCACGCAGTTCGCTCTCGAGAAGGCTAGAATATTTTGGCAATAGTGAAGGAACTAAATGAATTTTGAAAGCAGTCTACCGTTACGGCTGCGCGCAGGGTTTGTTTACTTCACACACAAGATCTTGTACTTGTGGCTCTTATCGGTACTTTCACAATGCATGCGTATGTATATTGATTTGTCTGGCTAGACTCTTCACTTCTTTTGGTTCTCTACACCAAAGTCTATGATTACTCATGCAGGCATATTTTTGCTGATCGCGTTCTATGCACCTAAAGAAAGAGTTTGCGCACGTTTACACGTGCACTTATTACAGTTACGGTGACTGAGCCGAAAGGCGCACAGTCTTCCTGTTCACCCACTGTAACTTGATATTTTCTGCCCCCGGATTCTGTGTCACGCAGGTTATCGTCTGCCTGGTGTCCCTGTACAGATACTTCACGCAGCAATACACATCCGCGTTCCTGTTCTTCGTGCTCGCCTTGGTGTTCACGGCCTCGGCCACGGACCTGTGCAGGTTCATAGGACGACTGAGACACTCTGGGGTCGGCAAGCAGCTGCATACTTCTCATTAACTCGAAACGCATTTCATTTTTTACAGTTGTCAAACTTGCCTTCTATTACAGTAGGAAAGAGCACTGAAAAAGGGTAGAGCAGGAGGGGGGGGGGGGGGGGGGGGGAGGGGGAAGCCTTAGTTCCCAGGTCGAGCTAAGTTTCATGGTATAGAATGGCGTTCAGTTTTAGACCTTGTAAAGTCTTCGCCTGGACATGCGAAGAAAAGTCCACTTGTCGAAACGTTGGCTCGACCTGCGAACTGAGGCTTCCCAACTCTACCGTTGTTCAGTGCTCTTTCCTACCTTAAGCCATCTTTTTCCTCTCGTTCTACCTTCCCTTCTGTTAGGCCCTCACTTTGAATGCATTAATACTGATGGACCATCTCCGAAATCCATCTATTGTGAATTGAATCATAAAACCACTTTAACAAGGTAAAAACTTAGCGCCATTCTGTAAAGTGCAATGCACAACGTTCAACAACCTTAACCGGCTGCTTTGGCATCGGAAGTTAACAGCTAGTTCCTTACTCTAGATGAGTCACAAAAGCATATCTTTAACATTACGGATAATGTTAAATCTGAAACGGTGACGTTGCGTAATAATGTTGAAATAATTAATTTGAATAAAAAAGAGATTATCGAGGAGCGCAGGCTTAAAATATAGCTGTCATGTAAGATTAAAAAAAATCGCAAGATTGGAGTCTGACAAAATACAGATTTGAAAATTTGAAACGACTATGTAAGCTTCAAACGGTGGGCACGCGCACAATGAGATAAATATATTTTGCACGCATAAAAAAACACATCATATACACCGGCACACAAAAGGAGTGTATATTGTTTCACGAATGTAAAGAAACAGCGCTACATAGACGGGATAAGAGAGCAGACCAACACAAGAGAGCTGAAAAGACACATGCGCTGTGTTTGTGTGCTCTTCTGTCCAGTCTTAGTACCGCAGCTTCATTCCATTCATGATCATGTACCAACCAGCCTGTATACTTTTTTTTTTACTATGCGACATCTACCTATACGGAGTGTGGAAATCTCTAACCTTTCTGGCATAAAAGTACCGTCTGCACGATATATATATGTATATACACACACTCCGGTAGGTAGATGTCGCTAAGGTAAATGAATATACGGGCTGGTAAATAATATATATTCTTTATTTATTTATTTGTTTCTTAGACATTTGCCTAAAACTATATATATATATATATATATATATATATATATATATATATATATATATATATAGAGAGAGAGAGAGAGAGAGAGAGAGAGAGAGAGCGAGAGTCTGCACGAGTTTGTATTGGGTGTGCTTTGGGGTGCTTTTATATTACGATATTATTTCTAATCTCGGCCTATGCCAGTAATCATGAATATGCATATGCAGTAAAATGCGCCAATAATCTGGTTGAATGTTTATTTCGCGCAATCAGGGGCTTAGCGGGACCTTAAAAACGCAAGCGCATAAATTTGAATCGCAGGTTTCTGTCAGAAGCACTGCCGTGACATCGTTCTTTTTTTGTGTTGCTATTTGAGAAGCAGAAAGTTAAACTTTAGTGTATTGGGTCAAGAATTATGTGACGATATAAACCACAAAATGCGGATGGGACACTGAACAACACGAGAAACGCGAACACTGCCACGTCTTGCTAGCTTCTGCCATTTTGCTCGTAATAATGAATTCAGAACTCAATACCATCTAGCCCGACTAGAATGCTTCAAAGATGAATGTATCGCAGACGCATCCTAGCTTCATCGGTGACGGGAAAGTATCTTTTGGTTATCGTCGTCTTCTAGATCAATCTTCCGCCGTCTTCATATCCTACGCCAGTGCACATAAATTAATGCTCGTGATGGAATAAATGAAAGCGTCATCATCAGCAGCAGCAGCAGCCTGACTATACCCACTGCAGGGCGAAGGCCTATCCCATATTTCTCCACTTAACTCGGTTCTGTGCTAGCTGCATCCACTTGACCCCTGCGAACTTCTTAACCTCATCCGCCCACCTAACTTTCTGCCGCCCCCTGCTACGCTTTCCTTCTCTTGGAATCCAGTTTGTTACCCTAAGCGTACCCTAAGCGACCATCGGTTATCCTCTCTTCGCTCTACGTCCTGCCCATGCCCATTTCTTCTTCTTAATTTCCACTAGAATGTCGGTAACTTGAGTTATTTCTCTGACCCACTCTGCACGCTTCCTATCTCTTAATGTTACCCCTACCATTTTTCGTTCCATTGCCCTCTGGGTTGTCCTCAACTTAAGTAGAACTCTGTTGGTTAGCCTCGTCGTTACAGCCCCATAGGTGAGTACAGGTAAGATGCAACTGTTGTATACATTCTTCTTGAGCGATACCAGTAAGCTGCTAGTCATAGTCTGCGAGCGTCATCAAAAGCGACCTAAGTATGTGGTTCAAGACGCCAAAGACTGCCATGAGTGAATTGAATTCGTGTTGGCCTGTATAACGCAATACTTGGCCAAATTATGAATAAAAAAGGTCCCCATGGACGTTACCAAGGCGTTAAGGTACTCTTTTATTAGAAGCATTTTTCAATGTGAAAGATTCGTTAATTATCCTGTTATTGCAGTGTAATATGGTTTAGTTTCGGTTTCCCGATATGACTATTTTCTAGAAAGAAACACTCAATTATTTGTTTCTTTAGCTATAGCGTTATTTTGGTTATTATACTTGCTGGTAGCGTAAGCCTAACAGCTAGATTTCTCTCGACTTCCGCGAGCAATTTCCCCAATCAGCAACTTATTTCTAGGCTACTTGTCTGGTTATGATGTTTTGAAAACGTCTTTGTACTCTTTCACGTGCACCAATTGCTGACATATTGTGGTGACTTTGTTGCAGGCACTTGCGGAAGAGGACGACTTCAAAAACGGTCTCCTTGTCTTAAACCTCTTGATTTTCTGCACCACGACTGGGAACATGGTATTTTGCGCACTAAGAGACACCATCGTCTACGATCGGCGATCATGCAAGGTAGGGTGCATATCTTGCGTATATCTAACTGAAATATAGAGACGCGCTGTATACTACGCAAGGCTGATACGATGTCGATGTACAAAAAAAAAGAGTAATAGTGTTGCCGACGGTGCCTTTTTTAGTGCCCTGTCAACGTCGACATCAAGGTTAGTACCGACGACTACAACTCGCCGCAATGTAAAAGGAAAATGTCCCTACAAGCAGAGGAACCCAGTCATCATTTCAGTTAGTTTTGCGTCGTATAAAGATGAAGTTTCTGGTTTCCAGTAACCTCAGCGCCTAAAGCTATGAAGCATACTTCTTTACTGCAGTTCAAACGTACTGGGGAAGAGGAGTCATGGTCTCCATTAGGCCTGTTCGCTTGCGCTCCTGTACACAGGTGAGACATCCAGTCAATGTTTAATGTTTTTTATGCTGTTTTGATAAAACCTATCACATCCATTTCAAACGATGGCCTCCTATTAACACGCCCGCATGTTGACTACTGTACTTCAAAGTTCAAAGTTAAAATCGCTGAGGGAGCAGCCTTTTCACTCGTTACTAATACTAAAGCAGAAAAGCAGTATCCCGATGGAGGGAACGAACAGGTGCAGACGGCAGCTCAGGGTAGACTGCATATTTACGACAGAGTGCGTGAGCGTCTGATCTCAAGAGAAGAGAGGGACAGAAAAAGTGCTGATAATGATAGCACTGATGTATGGAAACGAAACCTAAATTTGTGCGGGATACAAAATCACCTCCTGCTTCAAAAAAAAAAATCGAAACACGCGTAAAAGTACAGTATGCACGAGAACCGAAACAGTAAAGTCAGTATTGAAGTCTGTCAGGTGGGCGAAGGTTCAGCTGGTGCCAGTTCCGCGCGATCTCCAGAAGTAGTTGGCTCGTTGTCTGGAAGCGATGCCCAGGGCGGTGTAGTGTCAGAGCTGTTTTCTAGAACGCGAACTAATTTAGATGCATTCCAGATGCGACCGTTCTTTAGGAGAAATGAATTCCGGCCTCTCTTTTTGATTAGTTTAAATGGACCCAGCTGTGGGACTCCTTACTCGGACGAGGTCACCGTTTCGAAATGTTGGGGCCTTAGCACCGCGTCAAGTATTCCCTTACGACGCTTGGGCTGTCGCTTCCCACCGCTTTCAGAAAGTTCAGGAAGGTCAGCTTCCACTGTTGCCAAGGTACTGCAGGTTTTCCTGGCGTAGGCAGGAACAGTGGAGGTGGCGGGAAGGATCCGCCCGTCATGATGGCGAAAGTACAGTTTTCGGAACTGAAAACTATGCTCGAGTCCTCGTCGCCATTCTGTGGTGTCTGGTATCCGGACGGATTGAACGAACAGGCGCAGACGGCAGCTCAGGGTAGACTGTTTATTTACGACAGAGAGTGTGAGCGTCTGAGCTCGTGAGAAGAGAGAAAAGTGCTGATGATGGTAGCACTCGTGTATGGAAGCGAAACCGAAACTTGTGCATGATACAACAGTTAGCTTGACATGTCTTTATAGACCAGGCAAGGAAAAATGTAGTTACTTGCTCCTGTACTGTCGTAGGGCATCACTATTCTGGGAGCGTTTAGAATTGCAACCCTTTGCCACTGGGAAATTCTGTATCATTAGAGCGTTTGTTGGGAGATTCATTTACTTTAAACTACGTCCCATATCTGGACCCGGCACAGTACAATATAGTGTTAGGGCTAGAATGGTATGACAGAAAAAGCGCATTCAAACAATAAAAATGGAGCAGGTTTTAAAAGCAAACTACAGGGCTGAATTTCATTTTAGAGAATTCAAATGAGACACTAAACAGAGTCTAGTTGGCCTGCATAGACAACCTACTGCATTATAACGACAAAGACACCTCTTGGATGAGAAATCAATTTTTACACTCAGGAAAATGTCACGAAGTACAGATATTGCCATCAGTCGCACACATTTCAGGTGAACAATGGTGCATTGAACACGGTTTTTGCTCGGATCACGAAGGTTATGCTATAGGTTCCGTGCACGCCGTCAGGCGCGCAACGTGGGAGTTTACGTGGGAGCTGTGTTCAGCGCCACTGGTGGCCGCTTCTGCGTCCAAAGTAGGAATGCGCCCCGTAGGAATACATGTGCTTAAAAGCTTCAAAGGCATTTTTATTATTTCCCAGTGTTAGTACGATTTCAGCCCTTCATGAAGAAAAGCCCAGTACACCCTAAAAAAGATTGCAAAAAACATGAAACCTCGTTCCGAAGGAGTTGCATTTTAAAATATCACGATACGCGCACGTGGTAGTCACCTGGCGGCCGGCAGTGAACGGGACAGCAATGCATAGAGATCACATTCAACCAAAATTTTCCGAACACCTTTCTCGCTTTATCGTGTACTCATGTAGGCGGCCATTCGTTCACAGTTGACATGTGCTTTTAGAAACATTGGGAAATTATGCAATGACATTTCGAAGTCTACATGTTTAAAACTAGTGTGTTGCAATGCTGGGCATACCCCTAACAGGCCCTCTGTCAGCTAGTGTTTCCGAATCGCGTGTTTAGATCACGCAACACGCTGGTACGTGAGGTTATATATTGCGGTCGTTGAAATAGGGCAGCCTAGATATTGTAGGCGTAAAGGAGCTCTCAAGCTGCATGACATTAGAACGAAAATAAAATTCGCATGCACCGTTGCTGACGACGACGCAGACTTTACACCGGTCACTTCCGCCGTCTGTGGGCGAGCAACCTTAGCAGCCGGGGTATCGTGCGTGCCTTTCAATGACTACAGTTTGAACAGTGGAGCGCAAGTAACATCACGTAGACTCCTACTGAATATTTTACCACTGGAAGATACATCAGCTCACATAACACCTGCCAAGCGCTTCACAACAAACACTTATAGTGTCATTTTTTAAATAACATTTTTAAATATCGACGTACAATTTGCCCCAGCGATCGTCAAAGTAGACGCCAAATGTAAATGATTGGCTACCAACATGAATGAGTACGCGGTGAAACGAGAATAGCTGAATGTTTTGTTTCCTTGTTGGTCACGCTCCTGCGCGGTGTTGGTTGCCAACGGTGACCGCCTTCTGTTGTTAGCGCTGTTAGTACTGTTATTAATTAGCTTATCAAAACTAATGTCAAAGGTTGGTTTCTGTGATGAACTTGACATTGCTGAGCATCACCCTTTCAACCTTGCTGCTTTCCAGAAACCTGAAGAACATCATCAGCAAATCAAAAACTGAAATTCATCGTTTCGTTAAGCCAAGCCTGCATAGTTTGTGCTCAAGAACCGTCGTGAAGTTATACACCATAGTTAAAAAAGGGTATGTGAATTTTCAATGTATGCTTCGTGTGCTCGAACGTTCGTGCGGCTATGTACATCTCTAAAAAAACAATTTCTGTGTTAGGCTAGATTAGAAGTGCATGTCACAGTGTTGTTTAAAATTCAGTATGGGCAAACATTTTTAGCAAAAGTTAACATGCAATGATGGCTATAGGACACTTAGAAGCAGAATAATGGACTATAGGTTTGACTGAGGTTGAACAGAGGGGTGTAGATGCAAGCACCAGCTGAAAGCTCAGAGTGTGAGTGAACTACTAGCATTGCGCTGGCCTCTCTCAATACAGCTGACGTGGCCTGTACCGAACACCTCTCAGAGTGCTTTCTTTGGTCTTCATTTGTAAGCACATTGGTAGATGGCGGGGAAAAAAAATGAGGACCCTAAGTTGAGCGTGCATTTCCTTCGAGCGGTTTATCCTGCCACTCGTCTCTTTCTCCCGCCTACGAAGAGCGGAGATAAAACAGGATAAATTGCAGCTTGTTTTATTGTGTAGTTCAGAACAGCGTGCGAATATCTTATTAAAGCGAACAATCTGGTTGTTCATTGGACGTTGCATCAATTAAGAGCAACGGTGAATTTATTTACAAAAACCTCTGCTCCTTTTCTTGTTTTATTATGGGTATATCTTTGTTTCTTATTCATGGCTTCTATACGACCCCTATGCAATGCCCCTTGAGACTTATACGGCATGTGAATAAACACACATATACCTTGCAATTTCAACGTTGGCACCACTGTTATGTGCAGCAAATTTAACTCTTCAGTCTATAAAACTTTTCAATGTGACTACCGACATAGCAAGATCGAAGACGAGGTACTTTCATACAGTAGCATAGTGCGATCACACTAGATGAAGAAGGGACGAGGCAAGACTGCAGAGAAGCATTGCCTAGTAATTTCCGGCTGTGATTAGCAAGAAGCACATGAGACGGAGCATCACAGAGTTTGTAAAAACATATCAAATTACAAAGGAGGCCCTTCAGGTTTTTAGGCACGAGTATTTTGTGCGAGCGTGAAAAGAAACGGAAAATTGCCTGCTCTCCTAGAATAGGTGATATGGTTTCATTGGTGGCAGCATCGCTTAGCGATTGCCTTTTAAGTAAAAAACTAACGTGTGCCTATTATTGCACTGCAAAACAAAATTAAAGTTAGGGCCTCAGCTCTTGGCATGCAAGTACGATCCACGTGTGTTCCTAGTATGTTCTACGTATGGTTCAGGGCTTAAAGAAAGTGTTTGGTTTCACCAATGGACTGCCTACAACTTATTGTTTGCCGTTGTGAGGAATGCACAGCCTAGGATGTTTCCTAATATGCTAAATAAGCTATTTGCACGAATATATACTTAAAAATTTTCAATAACTTGTTTCAGACATGAGACTGTTTTATTACGTTCTATACGGGTTTAATAAGTAGCCGGTTCGACCCTTTTGTAGCCAATTACCTTCTTCGCGGTCCTGTGCTTCAGATTGTAATGAATACAGGAAAGGAAGAAATAACCAAAAGACAAAACCACGCCACTGCGCACCTGCGCACCTGCGCTGCCCGATCACAGAGGGCTCAATGGTGTCTGAAATGATAGGAACTTGTGTAGGTGAGCGGCTCCCTCTCAGTCCGATGACTTGTACGGGTATATGGCATCGAAGGTTGTTTTGATGCATTGGTTCGAATAACTTCGCACACGGATTATATTTCGCTGTATCCTAGATGTGTTCTAAATAAAAATTACTATAGTGCTAATGGGAACAATTGCAGAACACCCTCAAGAAGCAAACGGCATCTCCTGTTCGCCCTTTGGTGCATCATTTGGCCCGAGCTCATGTGGATTATAGCCTCCGGTTTTGCCTACTACCTCGTCATCATAGGCAGGGCTCTCGTGCTAGAGTAAGTACTCTACTTTTTTCGAACAAGAGCTTCAATAAATGTGGTATTTGGAAAATGCAACGCAGAAAAATCACCTTTAGCGCCTTAAAGAAACGCAAGATATGTGGTGAAGCTCACAGCAATGTTTGAGTTCCACCATAGCGAACTAGCGTCAGCGACAGTTTGTCCCGCTTTCACCATACTTTTGCGGCTCTACAAATACGCCGGCTGCTAATCTCACCAAAGCCACAGGTGTCAGGTTATAGAGTTCTCGTGCTCCCACGCTACTAACCGTACATGCAAACCAGGACACAGGTTGTCGGCCGGGTATTAAGTGTGAGCGCTGGAGCTGCGATGTAGAACACCACTACGATGTAGATGTACTAGTGAAATATTTATAAAAAAGGATCGGCACCTGCCTCAATCCTATTTTAAATCTTTCAGAACAGTATTGGTACGTGGCCTTTGGCGTGAAAGACGAGGAAACGCACGCCGCATAGCCGCATACTATCTATATTCGGGCAGTTCTTTTCTCGACATGTGCCTAAAAACCTAACTGAGAAAAACACTAATAGTTCTTAGAAGTTGTGCCCTTGCAGCTATCTAAGCTATTATATAAAGTCTAACATATTAAGCAGCTCTACAAAATGGCGTAATGAAAAGTTATTCATACAGTTAGGCCTACATTATCGTGTAAGTTTATGTTTTGGTTCCTTGTAAAGTGTATATTTAAAACTTAGTTCATGAAGCTTTATTGCTTCAGTAGCAAATTACCCTTGCCGAAGAAAATAACGTTTAGAAATGATTATTTGGTCGATGTGACAGAAACATGAGCAGAATATTAAGTGCAATCAAGGGCACTGATCTTGCTCACCAACTGAAGCAAGAAAATAAAACCAACCTTTCTGTCACGAGCACTCATGTGACAACTTTTTTTATTAACATATTGGAGGCCTAAAAATGCGCTCACTGAAATCCGTCAAATCATGAATGTAATCTTTCGTGTATCATCCCGAATTCATGATTAGTACTGAAATGGTACACGCAATGAGGAACCAAGCAATATGGCAGCCAGAAGTCCTGCCGTTTCTAATATGCGTGTCATTTTTCAAAACAAAATTTGGAATCATGAGGACGCTTCAGCTTTCATTTATAATGTTCGGAACACCGCAATCATTTCAACCGTCCAGCTACCTCGTACCGAGCGATCTTCGCGCCGTATGAAGTCACCACCACCACAATGAGAAGACGCATTCTCAAAAAAAGCCCCCACTCTATCACCGCATCTGCTGCCATTTCAGACGACTCTATTGCACTAGTACCAGAAACAGGTTACATCACACGTGTTCAAATTAAGTGACATGTGCACAATATTATTTGTGCACATCACACTGATTTCACTCACTACCGTAACCACTAGTATGCCAAACGACGCTGTCGCACTAGTACCAGAAACAGGTTACATCACATATGGTCAAACTCAGTGGCATGCGCACGAGATTGTTTGTGAACACCTCTGATTTCATTCACTACCGTATCTGCTACCATGCCAGACGACGCTGTCACACTAGTACCAGAAATAGGTTACA
This sequence comes from Amblyomma maculatum, assembly GCF_055883805.1. Taxonomy (NCBI): domain Eukaryota; kingdom Metazoa; phylum Arthropoda; class Arachnida; order Ixodida; family Ixodidae; genus Amblyomma; species Amblyomma maculatum. Next base: position 28,499,160 of record NC_139352.1, on the reverse strand, counting down.
TCAAACGTGTTCAAACTGTGTAAAATTTGCACGAGATTATTTGTGTACATCACACTGATTTCACTCACTACCGGAACTGCTAGTATGCCAGACGACGCTGTCGCTCTAGTACCTGAAATAGGTTGCATCACACTTGTTCAAACTGTGTAAAATGTGCACGAGAATATTTGTGTACATCACACCGATTTCACTCACAACCGTCACTGCTATTATGCCAGATGATGCTGTCGTAATAGTGCCAGAAACAGTCACGTCACACATGTTCAAACTCAGTGACATGTGCACGAGATTATTTGTGAACACCTCAGATTTCATTCACTACCGTATCTGCTACCATGCAAGACAACGCTGTCGTACTAGTACCAGAAATAGGTTACATCCCACTTGTTCAAACTGTGTAAAATGTGCACAAGATTATTTGTGTACATCACACCGATTTCACTCACTACCAGAACTGCTAGTATGCCAGACGACGCTGTCGCACCAGTACCTGAAACAGGTTACATCACACATGCTCAAACTCAGTGGCATGTGCACGAGATTATTTGTGAACACCTCTTATTTCATTCACTACCGTATCTGCTACCATGCCAGACGACGCTGTCGTACTAGTACCAGAAATAGGTTACGTTACAGTTGTTCAAACTGTGTAAAATGTGCACGAGAATATTTGTGTACATCACACAAATTTCGCTCACAACCGTTACTGCTATTATGCCAGATGATGATGTCGTAATAGTGCCACAAACAGGTCACATCACACATGTTCAAACTCAGTGACAAGTGCAAGAGATTATTTGTGAACACCTAAGATTTCATTCACTACCGTATCTGCTACTATGCTAGGCGACGCTGTCGCACTAGTACCAGAAATTTACATCACACATATTCAAATTCAGTGGCATGTGCACGAGATTATTTGTGTACATCACACTGATTTCACTCACTACCATAACTGCTGTATGCACGACGATGCTGTCGCACTAATACCAGAAACAGGATACACCACACATGTTCAAACTCACTGGCGTGTGCACGAGATTATTTGTGAAATCACACTGATTTCATTCACTACCGTATCTGCTACCATGCCAGACGATGCTGTCGCACTAGTACTAGAAACAGGTTACATCACACGTGTTGAAATTTAGACATGTGCATGAGATTATTTGTGAAAACCTCTGATTTCATTCACTACTGTATCTGCTACCATGCCAGACGACGCTGTCGCACAAGTATCAGAAACATGTTACATCGCACATGTTAAAACTCAGTAACATGTGCACGAGATTATTTGTGTACACCACACCGATTTCATTCAGTAATCACTAGCCATTACTTACTATCAACCAGTCAATCAATCACACGATCAATCACCCCAATCAGAGAACCACCATTACATATATCCTATGCACTCCATACAAGGTGCCACTGGAAGCGAAGGGGCCCCAATGTGCAGTCATCTTTGATGTCCACCGACGCGCCAAAACACGTGTGTGCTTGCCCGGCCGGCACCGTGCTAGCAGTCCGCACTTTCTGCAAAAAGTCCACGATCTGCTTTAGAGACACAAAGTATGGACAACCAATCTACAGTGCATTCTGCATACCTGCATGTATTAGAAAGAAAGACAGACAGCGCTGGTTTTATACAGAAGCACTACATCATAACGCGGTGAAGAGGATAGGTAGTAGTATGAGCAGGACAGATTTCGGGAAAGACATATGGCACGCTGCGCAGACCGACACCAGTCCATTTTATGGTTTGAAGTATCACGCATTTCACCATGAACCTTTAAAGCCTCGCTGGTTCAGAGTGTGTCTTGTTTAAAATCTGCCTGTGACAGTTCAGCGCAGTCAAGAAACGTTTCTAGCGTCTTTACTTTTTAAGCCAATATTTCATGGCCCCCTTAGAACATCCTTAACCTTTACCATGACCTGTACGGCACGCACGGTGAGTTTTGCGAACAAATGCAAAACGGCAGCGAGCGTTTGATGAAGCATCCTTGCCACGCATGGCATTGTTTACGCGATGCAAGGGGCTTTGCACCTGCAATGTGGGGGAGTTTCCAGGAAGTGCTTGCTTGAAGAGACAATGGCAAATTTAAATTTCTACGAGCTTGGCAAGCCGGTTATGCCCTCAGACTAAACCTAAGAAAGACCGAGCAGATTTATATGAAATCACAGAAGTTCTGAAGGACACTGGCACGATAGTCTGCAGGCTGCCTCTTCAATGGCTAGTTGAATTGTGTTACATAAGCAGCTTCATTCACAATCGAGGCAATAGCCTACCGTCTCAAGGGAGAAGTGCGAAACTCTATGGAGATGTTAAAGGTCTTGGAGCGGCGGTAGCTTGCGTTCCCACGCGCTAAGCGCTTGTAGTCACACACAGGAATTACAACGGCGAAGTAAAATTGCTCAAACTATTATGCTTCCAAATTATACAAAAATTGCACAGGCCCGACTTCCCCAAGATTAATCTCGCAGAAGTGTATCTCAGGTTTTCGACTGAAAAGCCTCTTAAAAGTATTTGCCTAGCAGTCGCATTAGGCCTGATGGAAAGAGCAAACGCTCAATATTGAGCACGTGATTGTTTTGCTTCCGTTAAGCCTACGGAGAAATTTTTCGTACTGTGGTCCCTCGTAAGGCACTATAGGAAGGTTCCTGCAAGAACGTCAGGTTTGGAGTCTGGCAGGAGCATATCCCTGTGTGTAGTTTGGACGAAGTACTGCACAGAAAGGGAAGAATTGAAGCTTACAAGCGGTGACGTCACAAAACAACGATCTATAACTAAGCTTAAGGGACCATCTTGTTTGGCGAAATGCTAGCTTTTACGTGTAACTATTTAGAGGCGCCATCAAAACACACCTCACAAGAGGCGACGACGGAACTGCACGAGCTCACAACTCTTCAGTACTCGCGTTTCATGCTGTATATTTTGTATACGGCGCCTGATATACCTCATGTGAGATCATTTCTCTTTTTACCAGAGCCCACTCATATCTGTGATGTAAAAAAATGAAGATCCGGGTATGATCCATTTTTCGCAGGACACTGATCTCGGGAGCAAATAACACATCATCAATGGTATTCCTCTTCGCGATAACATGTATCGCAGAGGGCGCCTTGACCTGCTATACGAACCACCTTAATCTCCGGTTTGCCGAGCGGGTCCAGGTGTTAACACAGGGTGCTATTTTGCGCAAGGTAAAGTACAATGACAGTATTCCTGCATCTTCCAGTTCTAATCCTTACCTTTGTGTCATTTACTGCTTCTAGAAATTTATTTTCTTATTTATTACACATCAGTCAAAATTAGCTTTGCTAAACTACACTGCTCGTAATGAGGGCACTGTATTGATTCAGTTTCCTCAGTTTGTCTCAGAAACTTATCTGACCAAATTTTAACAGAACATTGTTGCTTCCAAAAGTTAACACCAATTATTGCTAGCAAATTATTTTCCTTTCTGCAATACCATCTTTCAACTCACTACCTTCAAGCGTTAAAGCAGTTTAGTTGTCCGAACTTTTCATTAATAGCATCAAAAAAATTTCATTTGCGAAATTATAACCGCAATGCTGTGCTGTTATATTTTCTTCAAGGAAACATCGTTGCTGTTTGTTTTTTTTTTTTTGACGTATTGTGACAAGAATTATCACGTTGTAGCTCTGCCACTTTTCGCATTTGCATTAAGCAGAATGTTACTAAAGGTTTCCCTGAAAGCTTAGCTTTGGAACTTCCGTCTGTACCAATTTATCCAGCACTCATGTTGTAATGCATTTCTGTCAATATCAAATCTTGATAAAAGTAACGTAGGTAAACCGAAAACGGCATTTACTTTGCATTTCACTATGATGTAGTAGCTTTGCTTTCGCGATAAACGCTATAGGTGTGAAAGATGTCTAAAGATTTATTACAAATCTATACATTTACCACTTGTTGCGCATCTTATGTGAAGCTTTTAATCAGGAAAACAATATACTGAAATGCACGTGGTGTGCATAAAGTAGCACGCACATCATGACCACCCAGAATCAAAATCGCCATAGGCCGGTAAACTGATGGTTTACCGCGAGCAAGTTAAGTGGCTTAGTTCTTAGTAGTCACTAGAAGAACCGTACCTTTACCTCCTCTACTTCTGGTACATGAAGACATCCAGCATTGCACATTGCACGTAATACGCAGTCTGAAGCACAACATATTGTGCTTAAGGGAATAAACACAAAATCTTTAGTTAGTAAATATTTTTTGCCCTATTGGCATGCACGGTGAGCGGCTGTACGGGCAAGACGATGTTGACAAAAGCGACGCCACAGTGGAGTGTATTTCCTTAAGGAATTCAAAATTAAAATTACGTGAATGCTCACTCTAGACTGCAGCATATACCTGTCATTAGTGCGCTAGCGTTTCGAGCCAAATTTTGAAGAAAAGATCGCGTTCAGCGCCGTGTGCAGACTCGCCACAAGGACAGATTGGCAGGTGAAAAATATTTCAAGGGAACTTTTCTTGTCCTCTTGTAGCCTATTTCTAGCCAATATAATCCCCTCCAGGAAAAAGACAAATAGGCAAGAATGTGGCTGTCGCCAGAACCCGCCCCCTCTCCCTCTAAAAAAATAACACCATATATAAATAATTCTGGCATTTACCAAGAATCACCGAGGAAAAAATGAAAGCGGCAAAAAATGATTGAGCAAAAATTGCAACAAATAATAATGACTCAACAAAGTCTAAAATGAAAGAACCAACCAAAATGAAGAAAATGAGCAGCAAAGCTCAGCAAAGAACCTCTTTGCACAAGAAAATGCATTGCAAAGAAATAAGAAAACTATAGATAAGAAATAGAACTCATTTAAAGTAAAGAGAAGCCCTAATTCTAAGCCAATGTCGCATTATGCTAAATAATTGTCCCATAATCTTTAGCGCACTGATCATCAAACATGCGCGAAGGGCAGAGCGCGGGCTGTCGGAATACATGGCACCGCAATCCCGAATCATGTGACTGCGATAGTTGTCATATCTGCGTTCAGTAGGCGCATAGCAGCAGTTGGGATTCCTCAGTACGTTAGCCAACGCTTCGACAAGTGCACGTGCTAGGTCCATGCAAGGTCATTGTGCCGAAATGTCAATCAGTATACTTAAACTTGCCCTTGTTCATTTTGTGCTATCATTCGTTTCCCATGGTCTGTAAGATATGGGTGGATCTGACGTTACTAACAGCTGTGAGGTGTAACTGTTCTTTCGTGGAATTAGTATACGAGTATTAGAGAGCCCCGCACTCTCATTTCATACAGGTGCTCAGTTACTCTCCCTCAGCGCGGGCCTCCATCTCTTCGGGATACGTGGTGTCCGTGATGGGAGTCGACTGCTCTCAAATCGCATTCAGCAGTCAGCTGTTGCTGTCGCCACTGCCCGGGATGATCAGCATGCCCCTCGTCATCTACATGCTCGCTGTCCGTGTGGGGGTTGGTCCAGGACTGTCTTGTGCATCGGTGCTCGTTGTGGCCCTCGCGGGTTTCTGGATCTTCGTCGCAGTTTTCTACACCTTCCAGGTAAACGCCTCTTTCGTCACAGGCATGTGCTGAGCCAAAACAATGCTCGCCAATCAAGTGAATACATATAATAATCGCAGGCGCCAACTGCAGTCCCGAAATATCCTTGGTACAACTTGGTACCGCCGGGGGTTGAAAACACTACTATATCGACGTGCATTTGTAATTTCTGTGCAGGTGTCCGTTGCTGTCTGGTACAGTTGTCTGTAGTGTACAATGAATGAATGGAGTGATACTTCTAGTGCAAACACAAAAATAGGTGTCAGACAACACAGTATATTCCTAAGAAGGATAAAAGCAATGTCAAATTCCCATCATAAGAATTGTTATGTATATTTCTGCGCCGCGTGATATATACCACGCTGATGTTTGATTACTGTTTTTCGTCGATTCATGTGATTTCTTCCCGAATTACATTGCTCTTTTCCGCCAACTGAAGCAGTTTGGAGGGCACTACTACGGCAACAACATCCAAGAACTCGCATGCCGTGCAAATTCAATTGCTGTTAGGTGTGTGACAGGGCGAGCAGAGGAAGAAAGTACAAGCTGTCCTTGATTTGACAGGTCTCTCATTTATGTTTGTGTATTTATTTTTATGGTTATGATGAACTGAACGCGCCTGTCACTTGCGCTCGGTCTCTTTATACGAAGAACCAGCTAGAAGTCATTTTTACCGTATATCTGTCTAAGGTGTTCTCATACGGTTTATGCGTCCCTGCTTCTATTCTGCATTTTGGCACTAGCGCTGGAACGCAAGTCTCTTGATGCTAGGGAAGGGTAGGTCAGCCTTCAATGCAGCTTCGCAAGTACTGCACCATTATCATCATCCTGACTATACCTACAGCAGTGCGAAAAGCACTCGCATCTACTTTCAAAAACAAAAATAGCCAGGCTACGTACTGCGTCTTTCGTTAGGAACAAGCCGTCTTTATAGCATGAGCCGTTATACATGAAGAGCACACCTTGAACGCTCACGCGAGAGAATTAAGTCCATTCCATTCAGTTATTGCGCTGACAAGAAAGGTAAGAGAACCGGTATGAGCTGAAATAAGAAAACGGGTAGAGCAAGTAGATAAAGAAAACAAAAGAAGATTGCGCTGACCGAGAAAAAAAGATAAAACAAAGCAATACCAGAGCGCAGCGCGGCTTTTCGCCTTTTTTCGGGAGGGGGGCGCCTCATCGCTGACACGATTGCAGCGAGATTTTCATTACACTCAAGCCTTACTCACTTGCGTCTACCTTTGTGCCTTAATATGTTCATCATCGCTGCGACTGGCTATAATCGGAAGCGAAAGGGCTTCAAAAGCTTCCGGCTAAGATTCTGTCCACGGTCAGCTGGAGAAACAAAATAAACCGAAATAACAGCGCGTGGATTCCACAGCAGCTTCCATCTCGTGGTGATACAAATGATGCGAAGGACACCGGGCGAGCCTTTATTTTTCGAACAGCCACCTGCGAAGACGTCTAGGAGGGCTGGAGGGATTTGTAGGTGATGGAGAACGTCAATTCGTAACAATCACATTCTTGATCAACGTTGCAGTTTTTCTCTTCCGAACCTCACTTCCGCCTGTACACGCTGCTTTCCATGGAAACCACTCAGTCGTGCGAGTCCTGTGCCGATTATGTAACAGCTAGAGGAAAACATGGAATTAAGCGAGACTGCGAATGGTGTCGCCAATAACACAAAGATTTTCTAGTCCCCTGCGGCAGAGTTTACAATATTACCAGGTCGAAAAGTAGACCATGTTGGTGTTTGTTCATGTTAGATAGCGCATATGCAGCCCAAAAACGACGAAACGCTCGAGAAAGATCCACACATGCCATGAAGGCAGGCACCACATGCGCTTATTGTGCGTATCATACTAGTATGCCTTGTCCTTTTTTCGCTTCAATACCCATGATGAACCTGGCAATGCTGCCTTTCCAATTCACCTTGTTTGTAACTCTTTTTAACTCATTTTAAGTCCCTTTTTAACCGTATAAGTTGCATTTCTGCCACTGCAACGACCATGGATAGAAGGGGGCGTTCCGCGTAGCCATAATTCTGTTCATAGACGCGAACGTAGCAGCCTACTGGCTCGAGAATGCGTAACTCTATGCAAACGGTTCGAGTATTTACAAATCTGCAGGAGAACACATGCTCGTGTTCGCTGTGTTGACATGCTTGACTGGCACTTGCTCCAATACTCTTTGTATGAGGGTGTATTACAAGAAGCGTGCTGGGCTACTTGTGCCCAAAAGCCGCCGTCGTACCCCAGTTTAAGAGGGAGCTTTCAAGGGCGAGTCAACAACTTGCCGACGAAACATACGGCGCCGAAGGTAATGGCCACAAGAACTCCTAGATGATTATGCATGTTCCAGGAAGTGGTTGCCAGCGTGCATGGTGGAACAGCCATGCCACACATCTCCCGAAGGATTAGGGCGAACTAGCCAGTGTGAACTAAGCGGCGAAATTATGCACTGCATGTGAAATAATAGCTCTTATTTATAGCGCGCATGTAATTTCATCGTATTGATATTTGTTAACGGCTGTGTGCTGCAGAAACGCAGCATAAAACTTCGGGACGAACGAGTCAAGCGCATGATGGACCTGCTCAGCTCTATTCGGACGGTGAAGATGTACGCATGGGAGCAGAGCCATCTGGAGATCATCAAGCGGCTCAGGGAGCGGGAACTAACGGAGGTGCTCAAGATCAACGTCACGAACGGAGCAGTCGACGCCATTTACAGCGCCATCAGTTCTCTGGTAAGATACTCTGTGCCAAGTTATTGCAGCAATTCTCTTTCAGCGCCAATGCGCCGCAGGAGATTTGCGAAGTAATATAATAAAGTAAAAAATACTATGAGCTCTTAAGACAGCTGACACTTATCTAATATCTTAGACCACACTTGGGAGAGCATCTGAAGGAAGTTATGGCTTAAAGAGCTTTCACAGCTACTTTCAGAGCATAATTAGAGACTGTCGACAAAGTGATAACTTGTTCTCCTCTTAAGAATATGTCAAAAAAGCAGAAGTCAGTACAACCAAATTTTTACTGGATATCGAAAAAAAAAAACAAAAGGATCCGTGCTTGTTTCAGCAGCCAATAGAGATTTTTAGCCGCTTAACACTTGCAACAGTTCAAGTAAATATATTTAAGAAACGCGGTAACGCAATTTTAACTGTATTTAGAATGTACCGCAATTTTTTTGGTGCTGTGCACACTTCGTAGCAACATTCACTTCTACGCACTTTTGCGGTAGAAGTTATCGTATACCCTAAATGCATGAAAAAAGCCAGTGCCAAAGTTTACGGCTCTAGGTGTTAAGACAATATAACTTATGTGCCTTCCTTCCTACGAATTCGCGTACAGCTAACTATGATTATGTACGGGACATTGGCCCTCTTCGATCCATCGAGGCTCTTATCAGCTTCCGAGGCCTTTTCCTGCATGTATCTGCTCTCTCTCATCGAAAGCTTCTGCGGCAGCCTGACTTTGGCCATGAGATCTATGAATGGGGTGAGTTCCATGTTCGGTTTATAGCAGCATTCCATGCTTTCGATGACCCTTCTAGTTCATTGAGCGCGCATTAAGAGACATTTTAGCGCATTTTCATGAGATGTCAATGCCATAAATGATTTCACTGTGGTCTGCCATTTTAAACGAACGAATGGTTTCTCTATCCGTAACAAAGATGCATCAATAAATCTAGCGTTATTAACAATGTACACCCCCAAAAATAAGCTTCAGTGTTTTAATGCGCTATTTGCTCCTACCAGAACTGTCACAAACATCCGCCTTTACGGTAGACAGAGACGAGGGATCCCCTTTACGGTTACCCGCAGTCCTTCTAATGAGGTTTGCGGTCACAGTTAATAGTTAGGCCGGTTAACACGTAAAGCATGTGTGTCGGCGTGTTACTGAGAAATAAATTTACAAGAGGCACTTTTGTGGCGAACATATACATATTTATGTCGAGTAGTTAGAATGACATTGTATAATGACCAGACCACTACAAAAGCTACAACGACAAGTTCACGATAAAAGACGACACAGTTAACTACACAACAAAATAAGTTAAGTTAAAGTTAAGTTAAATTGGTTCACAGGAAGGGAAAGGCGCAGTAACTGTCACACTTGCTCTGTGGACACCCGAACCGCGCCGTAAGGGAAGGGAGGAAGGTGGGAATGAAAGTGGAGAATATGAAAAAATTCAATGATAAAGAAAGCTATAAAGTATTGCCAGAAACAGGTATTCAAATAGAGTAATTAGAAACAAAGTGCTACGCGCAGGATGCAGCGATAATGTTGAATAGAATCAACGTTTAAACAAGGGCGAAAGCATTCCTCAGTCAACAGCCAGACTGTGGCAATATGTTCTCTCACAGCTTTGAAGTTCCGATGATGTTCCGTAGTCGAAGTGTCGATCGGTAGCGACAGGATACGAGTTGACTAGCCGAGTTTATCGCGGGCTTTGAAATCTTGAGAGCGGTTCACTGCAAGAGTGAACCCCGAGAGACTGAATCTCCCCAGAGCTCACTGGCACGTGGCGCGATGAGACATTTTCATTATTTCACCAGTCGGTGGCGGCGCGCACCTCTGCCCACCATAAAGACGGCGGTTTGTGACATAACTGTCAAACTGTCGCGGACGCCAATTGTGTCCGCAAACCTCATTAGAGGGCATCATCAAACCGTGCAAAAAGACAAGGGACAAGGAAGACCCTAACAGGGCAAGGCGCGGAACTTCAACTAATTTATGATAACGGTGCGTCACATTTTATACATTAGTCGCAATCACTCTATAGCCTATATATTATTACTTGCTACTTTCTAGTTCAATGGGTCCTGTTCTACCTTCTTTTCTCGGTGTCAATCCCTCCGTTACCATTGTTACTTGACTGCGATCATCACCTGTCGTCCGCTTGTGTGTGCGTTCCCCGTGAAATGTCCAGTACACGCTTGCGCACCAGTGTTATGTGATGATCGTTTTTTAGGTTATAGTGTGACTGCGATGAATGTATAAAATGTGACTCACCGTTGTAATAAAATAGTTCAAGTTCCGCGCCTTGTCCTGTTGGTTACTTCCTTGTCCCTTGTCTTCTTTACTAGTTCATTCTAGCCTTTTTATTACTAGTTACGAACTAGGCTGCCTCATTAGAGGGACGGCGGGTATCCGTGCAGTGTGTATTTCCCGGCTGATGATGATGATGGCTAACTGTAAACGGGACCCCGCGCCTCTGTCTACCGTGAAGGCGGAGCTTTGTGACAAGAACATGCCAGCTTAATCATACGGTAAAATGAAAGAACAGCCACTGTGCGAGCCTAGAACTGCGTAAGCGTGCATAAATAAGTAATTATACTCAGGCAGCGCGGCACAAATGGTCACCGTTCTAGGCCATATCTTTTATTGATAAGGAGGACATAATATTCATTACTATGGCAGTTATTTTTACTTTTCTGCTACTACACTTTTTATTGTTACGCTTTAGAAAACTTTTGCACCAGTAAGTACCAAGAGCTGACGGTAGTTAGCTGTCAAATCTGTGTCTTGCTGCAGCAAGCACTAGTTAAACAAAATGCGGGGGTAGTTCACTAGATTACTACCTAAAGGTAGCTCACACAGTTTATAGTAAGCTTTTCTCGCCTATTTTTGTTCAATAGACAAGCATGGCACTGAGCAGAGTGGCTGGGCTCTGTACGGGTGAAGATGCTTCGGACGACAAATCTCAGGGCACAGACCTTGCTCTTGAGAAAGGTATGGCGTTCAAATACAAGCATATCAACATTCAAAGCTTTTATAAGCGCTTCAAACAGCAACCATATGCTACGATTACAGCGGAAGCAATTTTCTCGACCTAAGCATTTTTTCGCGCACTTTGAGCACAGCAAGTTCTTCCCTATGATCAAAGACTTGCCTGTGTTTTCCTGTGGAGTATCACCTTAAATCAGTCGTGGTCACTGCAGGAACTACAAAGTCAAACTTAAGAAATAAAATACTAAAACGATGCGTACACAACGTGCGTACAAAAGCAAACAGCCAACAAACACGTAGTAGTGTGCTGATAAATAGCGTGTGATGTTTACTGAGCAAATAGAGTTCGCAACAACTTCTTTCGGCAATGCAGCCGGAGCTGTTCAGTCGAAACGCGCCCTTTCCTACGCAGTGGTATATAGTCCCTGTGAGCAGCTGTCACGTTTCTTCGTAGCTCTAGTTAAAAGGACATTGAATGCCCATTTCCACATTATGTTTCTATCCACTGGCCATACACGTGTAGGGCCTCAGTGCAGCTTTTTTTAAAGTAGTCGCCGAGACATTCCGTTCCCATACTGTGCCTTTTTATTAGATGGTTGATATAGTTTCTCTAGAAAACTATGACACACGTTCCTTCTGAGGTGTTATTTCCTGTACCGATTTAATGACAGCTTCTCGTGACATATGTTGACAGCAGTGTGCTTAGTGTACTAAAGAGAGTGCATGCTATTTCTTTTACTGTGTGTTCAGTAGGCCGCAAACACTCTTTTTTAAGCTTCTTGCGTCGACCTTGCCTCTGGGAACTTGTATTTCCGCTAATCAGAGGCTCATGGTCAGGGCACTGTAGCTTATGCTAGCAGTCTGAAACTACATCGGTGCTTTGCCGTGTTGACGTTTTCTTCTGTCACGCAGAGGCGCGAGGGGGGTGGGGGGAGGCATTTGCAAAGGACTCTCGGAAAGACACTATATGTTGCGACTTTTGTCACAGCGGAAGGTTCTAAGGCAGTTCCATGTGATCCCTTATAGTTAATGGGACTGTTTATTTTGTCTAAAAGCAGCATGATACAGCAGCGCTCGCGTTGTGTCCCCTCTGTGTTTTGCGCTATGGAACCTCATGTATATTACCACTAGCCCGAACCCTGACCTTCGTGATGTTATCCTGCGCAAGATAAACCGGCTAAAGTTATTCAATGCACGTTCGTGTCTCCTGAAAGTTCGATGTGGAGGCAGAGTGACAACAAGATGCCGGAGTCACTATTCATTATCGGATCCCGAGATGCACCGAGTCATGTACACCTAGAAGCCTGTCAGTGTTGTACTTGAATGCCGTAAAAGAAAAAAAAAAGCGGCAATCGCACAGTGCTCTCATGCATAGAAAGTGATCTTTTCGTGCTTCTTTTGGTTTGAGCCCAGCTGAGGCTGCATTTATTTCACTTCTTCCAAGGTATGCGGGACCGCACAAAAGCTTAGAGAGAGTGCACTAAAAAGCAGCAACAGTCGCGTATGATTGTAAAAAATAAAAACCTATACTGAGAACATTGCAGTTAACCCAACCGAATAGTCCACTCTTAAGATGGCTGATGCATCCAATATGTTCCTTAATCGTGGCAGTCATGAACTTTCACCTTCAAGTGATACCAAACGAAAGAGCAGGCTGATGCTTGAACCTGCGAACACAAATTCGAGAACGTGGCCGCTCTGAATCCTACTTTTCAAGACTATCGAGTGTCACATTTTTCAATCTAGATAATTTTTCAAAATATTTTCAAAGAATTAAAAAGCGTACAAACACATAATATGTAAAGTCTAAATAGAACTTGCCATTCCTGGGGCTGAACCTTCTTCAACACAAATCGCATACAAAGACGGGGACCATATGATATGGCATTCTGATCGCCATCGATCGTATCTATCGCCTGTGATTTCCTGAAGCGACGAGACTATATAAACAACTGCGCGCGATTAGGGGGAGGCTGGGCTTGCAGCTTAGCGCGCGAAAGCCTGTGAAGCCTCAAGCAACCGCAGCCATTTTCTATCCAGGCGAAGTGTTCCTCAAGGATTGCACCTTCGCCCGGAGCAGCAGGGACGACTGTGCGCCAGCTCTCGAAGGAATAAACCTAAGCATTCCAGCAGGCTCCCTTGTAGCCATTGTGGGGTTCGTGGGTAGTGGCAAGTCCACCCTCCTCTCCGCCATCTTAGGAGACCTGCATCGAGTCGAAGGCACCGTTCGCATCAGTGTGAGTGCGACACACAGAATACATGAATACAGCATGCACGTAATGATATAGGCCGGACAGGGTCACCTTATTCAGGAAGACATAGAAGCGGGAAAAGTTATACGCACGTAAAAGTCAACAGGACGAGCACTAAGTACCAGAAAAATCCGCTGGAAGTTAGCGCTCGACCTGCTCGCTTCTACATCCGTGTACCTTTTTCGTGCTCCTGTGTCTTCCTGAATATGCAAAAACACGCCCAGCTACAAGCACTTCTCAGAGTCATCTTACCTGAAAGCATTATCCAATGGATTAGTGGCAAGTCTGCAGCTACACCACTAGAGGTCACGAGTTTCATTTAGGTAGCTTGGCAGCTGTTTTACGTACGAGAACTTTAAATATGTTTCGCAGAGAAAAAGTCATTTAAAGAATTTACTCGGGACATAGCGGGCCCTGCTGACCGAACAAAGGGCACATATCAATGATGTACGCCTGCACATTGCAGCCGACATTGCCATCAATAACGTTAAAATGAAATGAACCAATTTATTTTATTAGAGAAATGGTTGCTAATTATATAGCTTGACTGGACTCCCATCCCCTATACAATAGCAGAGCATCAGCTACAAATGCAAGATGTCAATGAAGCAAAGAATAAATGCGTGAGTGGACTGCAATCAATAAAGGAACAAGTTTACCAACAAAAACACAGTTATAACAAATGCACGCAGTGAATTGAGAAATAAAAGAACAAAAATGATGCAATAGCACATTAGTGCTATTTAAGCAGGTCCGTTATTTTATTAAAAAAGCGCGAAGTATAATCCTGGTTCGCCTTCAAGAACACGAGATGGGAGAAATGACTGTAGTGGCCACAACTAGCCCTGCCTAAAGCCTCCCAATCGAAAATATTTATCATTACCAAAGTGACGGGAATGATATTCATCGACGAATGAAAAGAAATAAAACAAAAGAATTAAAAGATAACCTGCCATATATTATTTAGGCACCGCGTAACAACAGACATGTCCTATGTGGCAGGCTTGCCCGATGTTCTGTTTCTGCCAATACAATTTTTTGGGTTACTGTTTACATTTCATGTGCCATATAGTATAACTTCTATAATTATACAAGGAGAAGAGATTAAAGACAGGAAATATTTCGAGCTACGAAAATAATATCCTAATTTACACAACGACATAACCCTAATAATTATTGATCGGTTGCATTCTTCTGAAAGCCAAGTAGGCCATTAGTATCCGAGAGAAAAAGACACTCTAGGGATGTTTCTGCAGTACGAAATTGTCGGGCTAGTGGGTTCATTACAGCGACTTCGCCTCTTCGCCATCCTTGTCTATTTCGCACAGTTCTTTCTTTGCTCTTCAGTGTTCAGTGTGATGAACCGAAGGTATGTCAAGCTAAACAATATGCGGCATACACCCAAGTACAAGGACAGATATGCATTTCCAGGGCATGAGATAAAATTTAGGACTAAAAAAGGCTGCTATGAGCTTCCTCTTCATGCAAACACCATTACAGTAAAGTTCTGAACACAACAAATGTTTGAAATACATCTTATTTTGCTTGGAAAAAAAGAAGATCCAAATGCTCAATCTCGTGATCAAGACCTGTCGCTAGCGCGATTGATACTGATGTCACTGTATTGTAAGCGCAAGCAAACCTTTAATGGCATCATACCACTTTACGCGGAACACTTGAGCACCGCCTTTAGGGGCATGACGCGGTAACTTAGGAAACCAGCCCACATAAGAGGCCGCGCTTTAACTAAGCCATATAAGCGTGCCTGCGTGGCCTAGAGGTAATGTGAATACAAGGATCCTGGCAAGCTGACTCTGATATCATCCTTCCACGTGAAAGGAGAGGCCCAGGTTGACAGCTTCTGCCAGACGTAGCGCCATGCTCGTGGTTTTTTGTTTACTGCGCCAGCGCCGGCAACGACGCCCATAATGTCGATGCCAAATATCCCTGTCGCTCTCCCGGTTAAGAGAGAGATTTAGCTTGCCAGAGACGTATTGACGTAGACGTATACCGGTTTACCGTATACCACATTCGACGCAGGCGCAGTGGCCGCGATTGCACTCACCCGTGTCAGAGCGCGTGCGCAGGAGGGGTCCGGAAAACCAGTATACGTCTACGTCAGTACATCTCCAGCAAGCTAAATTGCTCGAATGGTGTGGCGTAATATGAGCGTAAAGCCTGGGAAAGCCTCTTGAATCTAGAGTGCAGCTGGTGCATGAGCGAGCCGCACCGGCGGTGCACCGTCACTATCTCGGCTAGTTTTAACACGATAGCGTTCAAGGTCTGTTACTCAGAAAATGCGGCCTGAGCGTAACATCACGGGCAAGGCATTGTCTGGTGGTAGCTGGCAGTTGGCACGGCCGGGCACTGATTCTTTTGCGACTTAACAAGACCACATGATGTCAAAAGTTTGGGAGCGGCTGCCAACTCTAGTTACTCATTTGAGGGCGGAAGTTGGAATAAGACTCAACCTTCCAGTGGTCTCGGATGCCGTGTCAGGCACGCTACACCTATAGGGAACCTGGTGGCACTGCAACTGCACCGCAGCGTGCCTCAAAAATGTTGCTGTTAGCAGCTTGGTTCGCGATAAACGACCGAGCATGTTCAGCAACATTATAGATACGCGTGTGACAGATAACGCCCTTTCCCAGGTGCTCTCGATGTAGCCCAGTTATTATACACACGCCACGCAAAGCTTCGACGGAGCATGCAATATGATCCCTGTAAGATCATACAGGTGGCGTGAGAACGCCCTAAAAAGCCACCTCAGAAGTACTTACTCTTCTCGCAAGGATATGTGTTACGGCGCGGCGATCGACACAGCAAACTTCATTGCAGCTTGCCTATAGCTTGTGTGTGGCCTATGGACACGCCTGCGTACGCGCAGGAACGTCCTTCCATACGACTTGGCTAAAGCGAGAATTTATAGTCGGGTGGTAGAACCCACTGGGACCCTTGCATTCAGAGTCTGAGACCACGCAAGACCACACACGCACGTTTGTAAGGCTTGATTATAGTGGGACTTTATACCTATGCAAGACGGTCTTCACACTATGCAGTAGCTTACGAATGCGTTCTCAAAGTATACGGTGTTCTGCAATTATGTCTGACTCGATTTGAAAAATTTTGCCGCCTCAAAACACAGCCTCGTTTTCGGTGACACTGCGCAAAGAGCTTGCGCGTTGTTGACCCTTTTGAATACGCAGAAAGTTTTACAGTGGTGCTCACCTGGTTTGTCAGCGCATGATGCGAATCGAGAACTGCCAGAACCATCTGTGACGAGGCACTAACGCCTATATTCCGGATAAGGGCAGTAGTGGCGGCATCTAGCATCACTAAGCATGCCACTTTTGCCTCGGCGCTTTAGAGATCGCCGCTTTTCTTCAGCGACGCCAGGTGGCGCCACAAATATTTGTTCTGTGGAAATGCGGTTTTGTGCCTAAAATCAGAGGTACAGTCGACATTAGAAACAAATCAGAGATCCGTTGGACGATTAGCACTAGGTGCCCACGGCAAAACTACAAATGAGGCGGTACAGGGAGATATGGGCTGGGCATCTTTCGAAGTACGGGAAGCTCAGAGTAAAATATTATATGAGGAATCCCTGAGGAAATTGGACAGTAACAGATGCGCAGCTAAGGTATTTAAATACCTGTACCTAAAAAGCGTTGACTCACAATGGAGGAAAAGAACTAGGAAACTAACTAGTAAGTATACTAGTAACAAGGACGGAGAAATAAAGAGCATTAAGCAACAGGTGAAAAACACAGAAGGTAAAAATTGGATAAATTCGATGGAAAAGAAAAAGAGTGTGGAATTATACCGAAACTGGAAAATGCAGATCAGGAAGGAAGATTTCTTTGATAACTCAAGAGGCAGTGCCCTACTTTTTGAAGCTAGATCAGGGTGCCTTAGAACACGCAGCTACAAAAAGAAATTTAACAATGGAGATGACGCATGTGCTGTATGTGGAAACTCCAGTGAAACAATTGACCATATTATACTCGAATGTAATGGTATCCATCCGGAAGTTGGTGCAGGCGCAATCACTGTTCCTGAAGCTCTGGGCTTTAGAGATAACAGTGGCCGGGTGAATAAACCGGCGGTGGAAACTAGCAAAAAACGACTGGAAGATTGGTGGCTAAGCAGAGAAGTGACATAATGTTAGTAATGTAGGAACAAAATTTAATAAATAGAATGGTGGTTTAGTTAACCATTCTAAATCAATAATTAAGATATAGGAAGAAAAATTAGCATGATAGCTACTGCTGCCACCCCGTTTCAAAGGGGACGCTCCTATATTCCATCCATTCATCCATCTGTTGTGTAAGAATTGGATAAATTCGATGGAAAAGAAACAGAGTGTGGAATTATACCGGAAGTGGAAAAGGCAGATCAGGAAGGATGCTTTCTTTGATAACTCAAGAGGCAGCGCCCTACTTTTTGAAGCTAAATCAGGGTGCCTTTGTTCTGCAAACTTCCGCACTTGTTCTTGTAACAATGCTTAATCCTCACGCAGCTACAAAAAGAAATTCAACCATGAAGATGACACATGTGCAGTATGTGGTAAATGCACAGAAACAATTAACCATCTTGCTCGAATGTGATGGTATCCATCCGGAAGTCGATGCAGGTACAGTCACTATTCCTTAGTCCCTGGGGTTTAGAGATACCAGTGGCCGGATTAATGAACCTAAGGTGGAAGCTAGCACAAACGATTGGAAGATTGGTGGCTTAAAAGCAGAAAAGTAACATAATGGTACTAATGCAGAAAGAAAAAAATCAATAAATGGAATGATGGCATAGTTAACTGATCTAAAACAACAATTAAGATACAGCGAAAAAAACGAGCATGATAGCAACTGCTACCACCCCGTTTCAAAGGGGACGCTCCCAAATTCTATCCATTCATCCATCCAACCGGAAACGGCCTTGGCGTCTTTTGCTCTCTCAATCTGGCTTCTCCTCATGCGCGAAAAAAAATAAGGAAGCACCTTTTCTGACTTACTAGGCAACAAAAGGGTCAAGAAGGCACAAGCTTTCTGCAAGGATTCACCACAAAAAAGCCCTCGGTTGAGGCAGAAAAAGTTCGTAAAATGGTTTCGATAAAGATGCGGAACACTGTGTATGAAACATTGGAGGCACATTTATTTATTTTCAGTACTGCTGGCTCACTTACGGGACCCAAGCAGGTGGGCATACAGAACATTTACACTGAATACACAACGCAAGAAAAATGCACATTGCGGCAATAACACGTATCTAAATAAATCAGATAATACAAGTATATGAGAAGCCTGTAACTGAACAGAAAAAGACAATGTACAAGGGGTGAAGATGTTATCAATAAGAATAATCAAGCAGTGTTAGCAGTGAACAGCATTCAGGTAGCAAGTAGACGCCAAGGTGCGCAAAACCTGACCACATGAGCATATGACGATAAATCTATCAGTACCAAAGAATTGATACTCTAGCCTATGTGGACAAACTAAGACAACGCAAGGGCTCATGAACTACATATTTAGCGATCTGGTCTGAAGAATGCATGCGCGCAAAAGAGGATCCGCAAAGGGGACGCGGCCAACGGGAGCCATTCAAACTGTCGTGCTATCGTCTTAAAGTCGAAGGTTAGTACCCCCCCCCCCCCCCCCTCCAGTTTGCTTGTCTGTTTATTCGAGCCAGCCGCCACCGTTTCATACACGACTCAGCTAAGCCTCTCGGTTAATGTCACGCTTATTGCCACTCACCGCATCAATGTGCCTATTGTGTTAATGTTTGAAAACACCTACTCGCACGTGAAAGCAACATTGCTGTATTAAACATTTGCTTACATTGTTCTGTCGTATTTTTGAACGCTATACAGACGAGTACAAGCTTAATTGGACATAGCGTGCTTGGTTAGTTAGATTAAAATGCAGAAACAAATGCATATAGACTGTCCTTTCATAGGCGAAATAAAGGTACCCCGTAGTTTGAAGCGATTCACCACTAACTGATTATAACAACCACTCCAAGATTGCGTCTGCTGAATAGCCTGCATGCCACTTCTCAGGGTAGCATCGCCTACGTGCCACAAATGGCCACTGTTTTCAACGCAACGCTCCGCGACAACATCCTGTTCGGCAAGTACTACGACCCTATCCTCTACAGAGATGTTCTTGAGGCGTGCGACCTGATCAAGGACTTGGGCACATTCCCTGCCGGAGACCTGACTGAAATTGGCGAAAAAGTGAGTGGACTTTGAGTAGCGTAAATTTCATATTTACACTTAAATGAGGTTGTAGTGCTCTCACAAAGTAACACTGTGAAAATAATGCGATGACGCTCTAAGTTAACTTGCATTTGGTCTTTCTAAGACAAATAGGTAATACACTATAATCAACAGCGACAAATTAGTATTTCAGAAAGGCACCGTAAAAGACTGTCAGATATGAGCATTATGTCTTAAAAAGACCACTGACCATTCACACACGTACAAGGCTTTGAAAGCTGGTTGATTGTTCAGACATTTTAAATCTGTCCCGTTCGCGCCTCAATTGTGCCAAACCGCGGCGCTGGGCTTTCATCCGAATACCCTGCATATGGCATCATTTAGCGTATGCGAAGTCTGCTTCACGATGTGATTATTAGTTCACTAGCATCGCAATAAACAACACGCTGCGCTAGCCCAGCCGTCACCAATGTTAGATTATCGGTGGTGACGCCACATCCTGACACGAGATCGTGGCGCCTCTCCCTTTCCACCGTATCATATGTTGCCTATGCGGCGTGGCGGGAAACGTGCCAAAACAAAACTACAATTGAGCCTGGTTGGATTCTGGCGCTTTTCTGAGCGCAGCGCGGTAGCGATTTGCAGTTCTTTTGAATTGCACATTTTTTGGTGAATAAGTTGCCAGGAGAAACGTACGGACCGTTTAAATCACCAATACTTCTGGTGCTGCCCATTTTGGGTTGAAAGTTCTTCTAGGAGAATGATAATCGATTCTACGTCTATGAGTACCAATGGCTATCCTTATGCACGAACTCCCTTTCAGTGTCCCTTCATTTATCCTCAAAACATTCCTAGCACGGAGCACCTGAGCGCACTGCTTTGTTTTCCACGGCAGCAGAGTTTCATTTCGCAGGGAACGAACGAGACTTCCCGGTCGAGCCTCTGTAGCCGGGACGGCATGCCAACTAGTAACAACTGGATTACATGATTCCAGGCACAAATATTGAATTACCGGAATGCCCAAAATTAAATTCAAAGCAGAAATTTTCTGTCAAATTATCAATCGCAATGTTCCCTCGCGATCGAGACAATGCCAAGTTATGACGCAGTTCTGCAGACAGCACCGCAGTGAGGCGGCCGTGAGCACGAGGCTCTCCCATAGCGGTGCCAAAGATTTTCATGGCCGCTGAGCGTAACACCCTGCTGACTGATGAAGATGGCGGAAGAATTCATTCAAAAAATGCAAAATGGACGTCATAAATAAAAGCTAACTGAAGTTTTTTTATGATGTAGTTAACAGTACAATGACGCAAGCTGGTAATTTATACTATCCCTCGAAAGCCATTTCAGTAACACACACAAAAAAAACAAACAATTATATTAGAAATTGGTGGCTGCCTTCGCGCGAACAACCGATGATGAAGCGCGATCAAGTGCGTTCACAGGCTCCTCCCGACCTTTACCAGATCAAGGGATCGTTGTGAAAACGCCGTCTAGGCAGCCACCCTATTCGTCATTTGTGACCCCCGTCAAGCCGCGACTACAGTGCAATGGTCAATGCGCCACTTAGTTTGCACACATCTGCATCACTCCGCAGGGCTACAACCTAAGCGGTGGCCAAAAGCAGCGTGTGTCTCTGGCCCGGGCGGCATATCATCAGAGCAGCATTTACGTCCTCGATGACCCGCTAAGCGCGCTCGACCCGAACGTCGGCTCCAAGGTATTCAAGAAGCTGCTCGGAAAGAACGGCCTGCTCAGGAACAAGGTAGGTGGCCCCGTTATAAGTAGGTATAGTAGGCGGCCATACACTGGGCACGAACGAATAGCACGGCTTATACTCAGCGAATCTAGGCAGTGTTTAATTCCCTGCACCGCACGTGGCGAAAAATGTGCGTTCGCACAAAATTTCCACGGTGCACAAAATGGTTTTGAGGCTCAAGCGCCCACTGCTGCGTTTACTTTATTGGCTTAGGTGAGGCAATTACTTTCCCCAGATAATATTGTATTTAAAGGTGAAATGCGAGCATGAAACATACCTGGCAACACACAACGATTAATGGTGTGCGAAATACTTTCTACGTAATAGACCATAAGCAAGTATCGCTTGTCCAGAGAAAGAGAAACAGAAGAGCAGAACGGCAGGAAGGTTAACTAGGCGATGTCCAGTGGCAACCCTATACACGTAGAAGGGGAAAAGGAAGAAAAAGGAAAGGAAGAGGGGCAATGAAACAAGTGCTTCAGCTATCCAGAAGTCTTACACTTCCCAGACTAAAGCGATTCAAATATTCGAAACTTGATTAGGCGATGAGCTTTTTTGGAATTTGCTGATGCAAATTACATTGCCCCTAAAGTTGAAGTAAGCTTGCACCCACAGGACAAATTCAAATGGCAAGTGCCCACATCAGAATACCATCGAAGACATAGTTTATGACGTGTGCTCAGGATTGCTCGAACCAGTGTTCTACTTGGTAACGTTGTTACGACCGTGCATCCGCATTTGCGCGCTCTATTGTTCGCCTGTGGGCATGGATAAGTTTTGTGAATATGTGGTGATGGTCCAATGGCTCTAAGTGAGCCTGTTTCCAGGAATCCTGTTTTGTAAGCATGTTTTGCTTTGTGGACAACCTGCAAATGCCAAATTGACCCTGTCAAGAGAACGTCTGGAAAAACACAAAGAAACGTCCCCCTGCGGGAAATAGCAGGAAGTGCTTTCTTTCTTTTGTTCACCCTTCCAGTCGAGAAGTGCTATCCTCCAGTGATGAATGCCTCCTATCCAAAGGAGACGACAGAGTGACATGTCCGCTGACATGCAGGACAAGAAAGGAGCATGACTCATACGGCCATTAAGTGATTTCCCGGGAATGCAGGAAAGATTTGCAATTGTCGAAAAGGGACCATGTTGGGAGCCCTATGCGGCGCCACGTGCACTCGGGTTTCTGAGAAGTAAAACCCCTTGTCAGAACCAGCCTGTGGTTTCTTTGCTGAAGAATAGAAATGTACCTCCTCTCCTCGCCGTTCCCAAGCTTTTCCCGCCAACAAGTGATCACGCCCAACGAATGAATGCCGGACCAGTCAGTGCTTCAGACCATCAGTGCAGTGATGTGTTCGATTGGATGCCGATACCTGAGGGGCGTGCCCTGGATTTGGTTGGTCAGCATCTTCAGAGAGGGGCTGGACATAGGGGGTTTTTAAGGACGCTGCAGAGCACGAAATGTCGCTCTGAGCCCTGGGTAAACGGCTCATCCAGTCGCTTCTCGCTATGAACTCTTAACGCTTGCCATTTTGCTGATGTACCCTTCTTTTTCGTGTAAATAATCTTGTAAATAAGTTTCTCAAAGTGCCATTAAACCTGCTTGTACATATTTCACCAACTTCGAAGATTCAATCCTACTTCAACCCCGAGTCTCTGCACGCTACCAAGTGAAGGCCGGGTCGACATAGCCCCAGCGTCACGACAACTGGTGGCAGCGGTGGGATCTGAATCTACAAGCCACAACATCTGATGACTGGAGGTGGGATCTGGATCTACAAGATACAACATCTGGTGATTCGAGGTGGATCAGAATCTACAAGCCACAACATCTGGTGATCGGAGGTGGCATCTCAAGCAACAAGCAGGAGCAACAATCGGCCAACAAGAGAGCAGCTCGGAACATCGATCGCATGTGTGGGTGAGTGCTTGGCTTTTCTTCTGATGTGGACCAGGTTCTAGAACAGGGTTAGATTTTAGAACTGGTAAAAAGTGTTGAAACGCCTTTAGGTTTGGTAGTTTGCACTGTTGTTTTGGAAGTAGCCGACACTCGGAGCGATCATGGACCTACAAAAGCTGCAGAAACCGGAATTGTTGCTATTGTGTGAGGAATTGGGAATTGATACAAGTGGTTTGGCACGAAAACCTTTGATTATAAAGGCAATCACAGATTTGGGAACCGATGATGAGGAGCTCAGTGAAGCATGGAACCTCATCGGTCAAAAAAAGGAGCAGCTCAGACAGCAGAAAGAGCGGGAAAAAGAGGAAAAGGAGCGGGAAAAAGAGGAAAAGGAGCGCGAACGTGAGAGGGAAAGAGAGGCAAAGAAGCTAGACATTGAGCTCCGGAAATTAGAACTAGAGTTGAGCAAGAGGTCGGGCGATTGTCCCCAGCTAGCGGTACCTCTTCTCAACAAGGAGACAGATTTCAAGATGTCAAAGTACATGCAGCCATATGTGATATCAGGGGATATCGGTCTGTATCTGGCTAACTTTGAGCGAACTTGCGAAAAACTGTCCTTCCAGCGAGACACTTGGTCTCAGAGATTATTGACGGTTCTGCCCTGCGAGGCAGCGGAGGTTGTCGCGCGACTAAGCAAGGAGGACGCGGACAACTACGAGAAGGTCAAAGCTTGCCTTCTGAGAAAGTATAGGCTTAGCGCCGAGGCGTTCAGACAACGTTTTCGGAACGCTACTAAGTCCAGGGACGAGAGTTACCCTGAATTCCTGTACAATTTAAGAGTAAATTTGGGCGAGTGGCTAAAGAGCACAGATTCCTACAGTGATAGGGACGCTGTAGTCGAGCGAATTCTTTTGGAGCAGTTTTATAACTGCCTGCCAGAAAAAGAAAGAAATTGGTTACAGGACCGAGGCGACATTAAGTCGGCAACTGAAGCTGCCGAACTCATTGAGGGGTACGCTTCGCGCCGACAATTCAGCAACCCAGCAGTGGATAGGCCCCGCAATCCCAAGTTGAGGGTGAATAACCGTCAGAAAAGGCACTTTGCTAGATTTGCAAACGAAGAAAGGAAGACTTCTTCAGGCAAACGCCCTAGAAAGGACGGCAGTGAGAAAAGTGGGGAAGTGACCAACGCGCAGAACACAAAGAACATGCTTGGGGCTAGGAAGCCGCTCACATGCTTTAGGTGTAATGAGCAGGGTCACATTGCCGTCAACTGCCGGAAAGAGAAGATTGCTTTCTCGTATGTCAGGGACTGCGATGAAAATATGCAGCTTTTAGAACCCTACCTGCATGACCTAGTAGTCAACGGGAAGCCTTGCAAGGTACTGCGCGATTCGGCCGCAACGATGGATGTTGTCCATCCGGTGTATGTGTCGCCTTCCGACTATACAGGACAGTGTGCGTGGATCCGCCAGGTAGTGGAGGAACAGAGTGTGTGCTTGCCAATCGCGAACGTGGTCATCGAGGGCCCTTTCGGCAAGTTAACAACCGAGGCTGCCGTTTCAGGAAAGCTTCCTAAGTGCTATCCGTATTTGTTCTCCAACAAATCGGACATGCTACTGCGAAAGAGGGGCATCCTTTTCGGAGACAGAGTTGTGCCAGCCTTAACACGTTCAAAGGCGCGAGAACTAGCTACACTGCTCATTCCAGAAAAATCCACAGCGGAAGAAACGGCAGTTAAAACTGTGGTCGATGCGGAAGATAGCGGGTCGGAAAACTTTGAGAGCGAGGCATCTCAGATAAGTCAACTTAAAAGCGAGCTTGATGAGACGCGGAATGAGGACGTTCTTGAGAGTAACATCTTGCCGCCAGTGTCTAGTAATCTCACGAGACTTTTAAGTGGAACCCGAGAGGACTTAGCTATGGAGCAAGCCGTGGTAAATCTAACGTTAAACCTTCCCGAGGAGATGGGGGATAACTTGATTTGCCTCAGCGGAAAAGGAAGCAACGCTCAGGAGCTTCTCAGAAAGACGGAGCAGAGAGGAGAACTAAAGAAATCCCAGCTGTCCAATCTGGGCGAAATAATAACAGAGTTTGAGGCCTGCTTCGTGGACAGGCCAGGCAGAACTGATTTGACTGAGCACGATATTGAGCTGACTTCAGACGTGCCAGTGCGATCAAGGTGCTACCGATTTTCTCCAAGGCAAAGAGAAATTCTGGATAGGGAAGTAACTCGCATGCTGGAATTGGGAGTAATAAAACCCTCGGAAAGCGATTATGCTTCGCCTATGATCTTAGTAGAAGCTCCAGGTAAAGACCCTAGGCCTGTGGTAGACTACCGAAAGCTAAATTCTCTCACCAGGGATCAAGTGTATCCTATTCCGAATATTGAGGAGAGAGTAGAACAGGTCAGTAGAGCGGCATATGTGACTACACTGGACCTTACTCGAGGATACTGGCAAGTACCGCTCACTGAACGCGCCAGCAGATACGCGGCTTTCGTCACTCCGACGGGCAGCTACCAGCCAACAATGATGAGTTTCGGGCTCAAAAATGCTCCATTTTGTTTTTCCCGACTCATGGATAGGGTTTTAAAGGGGTGTGAAACATTCGCGGTGCCTTATTTAGACGACATTGCGGTTTTTTCCGACTCATGGGCGGACCATATGGTACATCTAAGAGCTGTACTGAGCCTTTTGCGTCAAGCTGGACTAACCGTAAAGGCCGAGAAATGTTGCCTGGCAAGGGCGACCGTGGACTACTTGGGTCACAATGTAGGTCAAGGTTTCAGGAAACCCAGCGAGATTAAGATTTCTGCGGTAGCAGACTACCCGCGGCCGAGCACGAAGACGGAAATTCGAGCATTCCTGGGTCTGACGGGATACTACAATCACTACATCCCTAACTATTCATCTTTGGCTAGCCCTCTGACCGACGCTCTCCACAAGACAGAACCGACAAATGTAGTCTGGGACGAACAAAAGGAAGCCTCCTTCGTAAACCTGAAGGCTGTGCTGATTAGCCGTCCGATATTGCGAGCTCCAGACTATGGCCGAGAATTCACGGTCCAGTGTGATGCCAGTGATCGAGGGCTAGGTGCTGTTCTCTGCCAGAGAGATGACGACGGTAATGAGCACCCCGTGCTCTACCTGAGCAGAAAACTGAGTTCTAGAGAGAGAGCTTATTGCGCGTCAGAGAAAGAGTGCGCTTGCATTGTATGGGCCATTCAAAAATTGCAGTGCTATCTTGGAGGGGCCAAATTCACCGTAGAGACGGACCATTGTCCCCTGGCTTGGCTGCAAACTGCGACATCGAAGAACAGTCGCCTTCTTAGGTGGAGCTTGATTTTACAGCAGTACAATTTTGAAATAAGATACAAAAAGGGGAAGTTAAATGGGAATGCGGACGCGCTTAGCCGCTCTTTCTAAGCGGTCCGAGATGTTCCTCACCATGTATCCAAATTGATAATCAGGTTTTTTTTTTTTTTCGTGCGCTTGTATATGTGTGACTATGTAAAGCAGCACGTTTGGTTTTCTAGGAATACGTGGGTCCTGAACGTCTTGAGAGTGGGCTTTTCTCGAACAACAATGGCAGTTTTCTTTTGACCTGGTCTCTTCAGACGGGAGCCGAGTGCTTGTTTAGACATGTGGTTGAGTTTCAGACAGCTCGAGCAATTTGGCCTACAACAATCAAGACAACGCGACAAGCAACAGCGAGCTTCAAGCATTCACGTGCAGGCCATTAAGTCGTCTCTTCATGCAGCAGCTGCGACTGCTGCCCTCCGAGACTCTTCTGGCGGGGGAGGAGGCTGTTACGACCGTGCATCCGCATTTGCGCGCTCTATTGTTCGCCTGTGGGCATGGATAAGTTTTGTGAATATGTGGTGATGGTCCAATGGCTCTAAGTGAGCCTGTTTCCAGGAATCCTGTTTTGTAAGCATGTTTTGCTTTGTGGACAACCTGCAAATGCCAAATTGACCCTGTCAAGAGAACGTCTGGAAAAACACAAAGAAACGTCCCCCTGCGGGAAATAGCAGGAAGTGCTTTCTTTCTTTTGTTCACCCTTCCAGTCGAGAAGTGCTATCCTCCAGTGATGAATGCCTCCTATCCAAAGGAGACGACAGAGTGACATGTCCGCTGACGTGCAGGACAAGAAAGGAGCATGACTCATACGGCCATTAAGTGATTTCCCGGGAATGCAGGAAAGATTTGCAATTGTCGAAAAGGGACCATGTTGGGAGCCCTATGCGGCGCCACGTGCACTCGGGTTTCTGAGAAGTAAAACCCCTTGTCAGAACCAGCCTGTGGTTTCTTTGCTGAAGAATAGAAATGTACCTCCTCTCCTCGCCGTTCCCAAGCTTTTCCCGCCAACAAGTGATCACGCCCAACGAATGAATGCCGGACCAGTCAGTGCTTCAGACCATCAGTGCAGTGATGTGTTCGATTGGATGCCGATACCTGAGGGGCGTGCCCTGGATTTGGTTGGTCAGCATCTTCAGAGAGGGGCTGGACATAGGGGGTTTTTAAGGACGCTGCAGAGCACGAAATGTCGCTCTGAGCCCTGGGTAAACGGCTCATCCAGTCGCTTCTCGCTATGAACTCTTAACGCTTGCCATTTTGCTGATGTACCCTTCTTTTTCGTGTAAATAATCTTGTAAATAAGTTTCTCAAAGTGCCATTAAACCTGCTTGTACATATTTCACCAACTTCGAAGATTCAATCCTACTTCAACCCCGAGTCTCTGCACGCTACCAAGTGAAGGCCGGGTCGACATAGCCCCAGCGTCACGACAACGTATAGGAACGTTAGAGCTACGAAAGAGTGAAGCTTAGAAATTAGGACAACAGAGCCAATACGGTTTAATGGCACTTTACAGTTTATTTACGTGAGAAAAACTAATCAAAGAAGAAAAACATCAAGAATGTTTGCTGGTAGGGAGGGGCGCCAGATGGTGTAACACGTCCCTACTATCGATGAGCGAAAAGAACTAGTTTCAGCAGTTCTCTTCTCGTCTCGCTCTTTTTTCTAGTACTATGCTATGCGACGTAAGATCAGACGCGTTCACCGGAGTGATAAGCGTGTTCCGAAACTGTGGATGTGTAAGCATCCGATTGATAAATTTACTTCTGCTCAGTTAGCATTTTTTTTTCTTAGAAAAGAAAAAGTGATTATAAAAAGCTGCAGTGATTATAACTAGACAATTATAATCAGTGATATTTCATCCACAATATTAGTGATAGCCATGGAGAATTTCCGTGAAGGTCATAACGCAATTTACTCTTTCCTCCGTTCCCTCGCAACACTCCCCCTCCTCAAATTGCTGCTTTACGTACCAGCATTTGTCTCTTCCGCCACTACTCTCCTCTCTCCAGCTGCGTCCCCCTCCTACACTTTTCTTTCTCGCCCACATGCTGTGTCATTGCCAGTGACAAAGGTCACTTGTAGTGGGCTGGCCTCCTACAGTAGTGTATTCCGCGCGCACATAGACTGCTCTGTTAAGTGTAGGACGCGATAGAGCCATAAGGTATCCCTCAGGATCCCTTAGCTCATTTAGGCCGCTGTCGGCATGACTAGCCTTTCAACATCCAGACAGCGTCATTCTCTTTCTTTATCGGTCAAATAAGGGTGAACTGCGCCCTTTCCACTTCGCACTAGGTTTAGGTTCACGGTATTTTAACGTCCCAAAGCGACTAAGGCTATGAGAAACGCCGAAGTGGAGCGCTTAGAAAATTTAGACCACATGGGGTTCTCTAATGTACACTGGCATCGCACAGCACATGGGCGACTAACTTTTCGCCTCCACCGAAAAGCAGCTGCGGAAGCCGGGGTCACAGCACTACAGAGCCCTAATTACTGCGCCATAGCTGCTAGTCCACATCGCAATAACTTAAGCGTAATTTCAGCAACACTGGAATGCCCAACTGCTGTACATTTTAATATACTGCGCGCTTCGAAAGCAAAGCCGCGCCGGAAATAATACGGCGATCAACTGGGCACAGGTGGATTCAATGTTCGCGCTTGGGGTTAGTCGGTATACATTGAGAACTGTTAGCCCCGAGACGAAAAGCAAAAAAAAAAAAAAAAGAAAGAAAACGAAACGAGGGTTGGTTGGTTGGTTGGTTGGTTTGTGGGGTTTAACGTCCCAAAGCAACTCAGGCTATGAGAGACGCCGTAGTGGAGGACTCCGGGAATTTCGACCACATAAAATTCATGTGTGGGAAGGTGCCGTAACGAGGTAGTGTTACGGAGCTGGCTGAGAGATGTCCTAATATTCTACTTTGCAGACACGGCTGCTGGTGACCAACCAGGGATATCTGCTGAAACATGCTGACCAGCTGTATCTGATGTGCGGCAAGAGCGGTGTCCCGTACAGCAGGACCTCGCAGCTGCTCAAAGACATCCGGGCACCGGCAACCTTGGCTCTGGGACTCTCCGGCGCCACAGCGTTGGAACAGGAGAACACGTGAGCCATACTCCACGAAGTTTACGCTACACGCTTGCACGAACAGATATAATTCCGCGCATCCCGGCCTCAGCGGCAGCTTTTCGCTGGAGGCGAAAAGCAAAGCGTCCGTGTGCTGTGCGATGTCAGTGCACGTTAAAGAACCCCAGGTGGTCGAAATTTCCGGAGTCCTCCACTACGGCGTCTCTCGTAGCCTGAGTTGCTTCGGGACGTTAAACCCCAAAAACCAACCAATATAACTTCGCGCGTTTAAAATAGGGCAGCAGATGAGTGAAGAGCAGGGGTTAAGGTCAGTTGTAACCCTAACGAGACTTTCAGTCAATGCTGCGCATAACGTGCTTATATATGGACGGCATAATTCACAAGTTTATTGCTCCTAGAGTGACAAAAACAAAACTTGCCAAAATCGAGACAGCACGTTTCCGCAGCTAGAAAACAAGAAATAAAAGGGAAACGTAGCATCACAGTATTAAAGGCGGATATTGTTCACGTGGCTTTGCGTGTGAATTGGAAAATGAATTATGCACTAAGTTTAATAGCTAGCTTTAACTTCATGAGTCAGCCCATATCTTTACGGCAGCTACAGTTGACGCTAATGTCTCATGCAAGAGCGAAGCCGAATCCTTTTTAGTCACGTTTTATCGCTGCTGCAGCTGGACAATGAAATATTCCAAAAAACAATGTTAGTGGCCTCTAATCCGAAAATATGTCTACTAACGTTATGCGCTTTCCATTCATTTTTATATGTGTAATTTATTGAAATAAAATAAATTGTAGAAAAAATGATCATCTAGGCCATTTAAGCTTAAAAGAGCATTATGCAGTGAGTCGCTTATTCGGTAGGTTGATTTCCCCTAACGAACTGACAGAGTATTGGTTTTGCATTGGTTTTGGGGGTATAACGTCCCAAAGCGAATCAGGCTATGAGAGATGCCGTAATGGAGGACTCCGGAAATTTCGACCACCTGGGGTTCTTTAACGTGCACTGACTTCGCTTAGCACACGGGTGCCTTTCCTTTCGTCTGCATCGCAAAGCAGCCGCCGAGGCCGGGTTTTGATCCCACATTCTTGGGCACAGTATAGTCGAGTGCCATAAACACTGTGCCACTCCGGCAGGGCAGAGTATTGTAAATTTGCACCTCATAAAGCAGCGAAGAAAAAAAAATACTGGCACGAATCTTTACTAGCAGCAGTAAAGACGAATAGACTCAATTATACTAAAAGAAAAGATATTTCGCGCTAAAGACTCCTAGATTTATACGTCCTGTTTCCCCAAGAGCATTCGGCAAAACGACACCTGATTTGTGTTATTTGGTTCCAGTTGTGAAACGACGATCACGAAATTTGCGACTGCAGCACACATTTACTGCATCCTTAATGAGAATGTAACCTCTTAAACTCGTGTTCTTCCAGCACTGACGTCAAAGACTTCAGCGGAGACGAATCCAAAGGGAAAATGATCAAAGAGGAACAAAGTGTCTCTACAAAGGTATACGAGCGTTCATGTATTCTCGCCACTCTTTGTTTTTTGTAAATTGAGTTACGAAAATATATGTGGTTATCTCAGGACAGGGATGATAACATTTTCAACATTTTCACTTCCGCCGACAATTTTCGCATTTCAATTGCGTGTGTGCAGCTGGTGAATGACGAAGTTCTACGGGAATCAGACTGGCAGGGTTTGTATCGCTTCCATCGTGTGAATATCGCCTGGTGCAGTGCCACTTTGGCGACCTTACAACATTGGGAAGCACAGTTCACACTAAACATGAATCCACCCAAACCTGCCCCGCCGGGGTGGCACAGTGGTTACGGCGCTGGACTACTGTGCCAAAGAAATAATAATAATAATAAAGGGGTTCGAATCCAGGCCTCGGCGGCTGCGTTTTGGCGACGGCGAAACGGAGTGGCGTCCGTGTGCTGTGCGATGTCAGTGCACGTTAAAGAACCCCAGGTGGTCGAAATTTCCGGAGTCCTCCATTACGGCGTCTCTCATAGCCTGAGTCGCTTTGAGACGTTAAGCCCCGCAAACCAACCGATTGCGACGTCATTGCCCGTGAGGTGACGTCATGACCGGATGTGACATTATGATGTCACATCCGGTTATGTTTAATATTCGGAACTGACGTCATCATGACGTTATATCCAGTCGACGTCATTCATGCACATACGAAACTGACCCCGCCTGGCGTCTGATCCAGGCATCCGTGCCGCAACAGCATACAGAAGAAGTCACAGTAAAGCAGGAATCAGCGGCGATTGAAATTGCTTTACAGGAAGGAAAAGGTGCAATATCTGTCACAGTTCTCAGCGGACACCTGAACCGTGCCTTGAGGAAAGGAAGGAATGTGGGAGTAAACAAAAATAAAAAGAGAGGCCGTAGTGAACGGCTACCTACCATCACGCAATAAAGGATTTCGCCTCCGTGGAAAGTGCCCCCTAGAATTTATTACGCATGGTCATTGGCTGCGCTCCCGTCATTGCTAATGTAACACGTCGTTTGATCCCTGATTCATACCAGAAAAGCTAGCTTGTGTGAGCGGCACCAAGCAGTAGATCTTGCTCACGATGCAACATTCAGTGAAAGAGCCGCCAATTTTGTTGAAAAGAAGCTACAAGGCAGTGGTACAGCGGGAGAATAAGTATTGGAGTTGCCATCGTACCACCAGCACGCCGGCAACTGCTTCAGAAAGCCAGGCTGGCTATGGAAAGTGCTCAAACTGAAATTCAGTGTTACAGCACCTGTAGCACTATCGATGCTGCCGGGTGTACGTAAGCAACGACTGTGCGACTTCTTTCCCTAGAGTGCCCTGGAGGTGATGTGGAAGACAGTGAAGTTGTGCGGTGCATGGCTATGGCCAGGCACGCTTTTTCTGGCCGCCAGCGCGGTCGCGACATCTTGGCAGCTGGTGTGGATCAAAGACTGGACCGATGCCAGTAGCCCCGACAGCCAGACTAACCCGCATGACAGCAGCTGGATCGAAGGCCTGGTTGCGCTCTCTGCAAGTGCTGGTAAGCAGTGGTAGGAGGGGAACACCCTTTCCATGACATGTCATTTTCGTCTCACATCCTGACTTGCATGCATATACCATCACCGTCAGTACACCTACCAGAACACGCAATTCCATTGCTATTAATACGCAGCACAGCACACTGTTCGCCTTTATGTACCTGTTTCATATCCTCCTTCGAGGACTTATTTCGGCATATTTCGACTCTCGAACTGACATACTTTTAACGCCCGACTGTCATATAATGCGGCAGTCGTGTCTCGATTGCTTGTAACGTGAGACTGCATAGCCATTTGTTTTTCATTTATTTTAGTAGATTACAATATGATCGCGATAAAACTTTTCAGTTCAAGAATTAGCTTAACTTACAAAAAGCTTTGACGGTCCTCCTCGTTACATTTTCATTGTCTTGGTATTATACACAACGTTCCCACCTCCAGAGGGCCGGTTCAAAGTATAAACACGGCGAGGTGCATACCTGCAGCTTCGTTTTTGTAATGTTATCCAACTTCAGGCTTCGTTCTGCAAGAAATAAGAAAAAGCACTCAGATTTTTTGCATGCGAACGTTGCATTGTTAGCAGATAGCCTTGCAGATTTCTAGACGAGTACGGGCTATCAAACCAATAAGCCCGATTTGATGATATTTAACGATTCCTTTAATGAGGTGCCTTCAATAGGATGCCATAAATTCGGAGGTCTATCAAAGTACCAGTATCTAGGCTTATACGGGTGAACGAAGTACAGAAACACTGAAAAAGCAAGGAAACAAAAAAATGGTGAGACGACGCCACCGTAGTGAAGCACATAGCATTATGGAGGTAGAACAAGTATGTAGTATTGGGGGTTATTTCTAAGAAAATCCTGGTGCCAATGCATTACTTTCGGGAATATGACCACGGGGCCACGTGATCTGCCCAGAAGGCTCCGGGCCGAACGGCTCTGTTTCCGTTGATAGCATGGCTCATACGGCCACGGGACCGCCGAGAGCGCTAGCCCTGTCCATGTCGCGGTGCTGGTCACGTGATAATCGCAGAGTAAGATTGGTCACTGCGTCACGACTGGTCACGAAAGCCCTTGCTACCGGCCCCACACCGATGCATATGTGGGGATATCGGATAAGAGCTACCTTCCAAGAAAGCACATTTATTATGCACGCAGACAAAAAATTGCCTAATGAGAAGAGCCTAAAAAGACAAGACCTTTCACTTCAAAGAGCGCCATATGAAGAAGGCGAATTTTACTTTTTGTAACAGAATACGCAGCACTGTAAGTATATTTCTTGATTTCTGTGCAGAAAACGATTGTACACGTCTGGCAACATTAAATTGTGGCTATGCTCTCGGCAAACCGCGGTGATACCTCATGTTTGTTTTTTTGGGCAGGAGACAAACGTAATCTTGTACCTTAAAGGTGTCGTGCCATGGTCATCCAATATATAATTTTGTAGTCTGGCAGATTATACTGCACCCTATTACTGTATTTCCGAAATTTGAAAGCTCTTTGCATTCTTTACTTCCATATAGGTGACTGAAGTTGAGACCGCGAAGCTCCTCCCGTCGACAGCGATTGCCATGTTGAGACAATTGGTGACGTCGCACACACCGACTCCGCATCGTCTGCCGCAGTGCCGAAGCCGATAAGCTGCTGATACCTCTGTTCGCGCTTGCTCAAAGACCAGCATGACTCTGAATGAGTGTACTCAGCATGTTTCTAAAAACAGAACACAGACTTTAGAGAAGCGCAATTTAGCTTTTGCCCGCTCATCGACGTTCAGTGCGACCGTCGTGAACTCGCTGAAGAGAAAATTTCTGTACATCGTATTGTAATGATACAAGCCATAGCCATCATCCGGACCACAGAGAGTGGAGCATGAGCTCTTGCGCTGCCGATAATGCGTTCTTCAATGATTTCGGCCTGTCTTATTAATGGGGCGTGTGACTGGTGACTAAACTCTGCCTACCACCGCTCTAAGCGCGTTCCGGCTGGTTTAATACTGGTGCAAGATCTATCCAGAGAACTCATGTGCCCCTGGTTGTTTTTCCATAAGCCCTCAAGTTAGCTGTTTTTCCAGCAACCTGAAAAACATGTCCATTACTACGACGTGCACCTTCCTTCGCAGTGGTCACAAGAATGGCGGGGAACATGCTGCTGGCTTTCGCCATACATCGGCTGTCCTGGGTCCTGCACCACAGGATGCTGGAGCACGTTCTCTTCAGCCCGGTGTCGTTCTTCGATGCGACGCCGCGGGGCAGGATACTCAACCGGTTCACCTCTGACCTGACCAGCGTGGACATGCGCATGGCTACGCTGGGTAGACAGCTGATCCAGAACAGCATGGTGGCCATCTCGCGGCTTGCCGTCATCGGTACAGAGAGCCTCGCTGTCATTGCGTTTGGAGGCGTCGTGTTGATAGTGTTCTTCATCGGTATGGTACGTTGTACTTTATTGCATTCACAGACAGCTATGTTGATCACTGTATTTGTTCCAAATGCATAAATAACTGGTGACGGCCCACACAGCACCTCTATTCATGACATTTTTATTGCCCGCCATACAAACCCTTTTTGCTGTACATAAATATGTTGTATTATTTTGACACACTCATAAATATGATTTTGATTCTCGTTCAAGGCCAGCAGGTGCTGGATACAAATTTAGGGGCGCTGAATTTCACCTCTGGTACCATTGGATCAGAGTTAGATATGTACGGCACTCCTACGCCAAGTGAGCAAGCTCGCACGGCTTCGATGAAGCAGAACATCACGTCCAGTGCTCTGTCCTATAATGTATGCCAATGAGTATGCATAAGAAAAAGCTGCACTACCAACAGAAGATGCAGCGTAAAAATATTCAAAATTAATTCGGAACAAATTAGGGATTAGTGGTTGATCGAATATCAAGAGGAAAGTATACAACAGTTGCATCTTGCCTGTACTCACCTATGGGGCTGAAACGTGGAGGCTAACCAAGAGAGTTCTACTTAAGTTGAGGACAACCCAGAGGGCTATGGAACGAAAAATGGTAGGGGTAACATTAAGAGATAGAAAGCGTGCAGAGTGGGTCAGAGAAATAACTCAAGTTACCGACATTCTAGTGGAAATTAAGAAGAAGAAATGGACATGGGCAGGACATGTAGTGCGAAGAGCGGATAACCGATGGTCGCTTAGGGTAACAAACTGGATTCCAAGGGAAGGAAAGCGTAGCAGGGGGCGGCAGAAAGTTAGGTGGGCGGATGAGATTAAGAAGTTCGCAGGGGTCAAGTGGATGCAGCTAGCACAGAACCGGGTTAAGTGGAGAATAATGGGAGAGGCCTTCGCCCTGCAGTGGGTATAATCAGGCTGATGATGATGATGATGATGAATATCAAGGGGCATATGCGGAAACGAACACTCGCAATGACAACCTGCAGAAAAGGGAATTCACGCTGTCGATCAAGTGGGCGTACCTTTAATGTGGGAGCTGTGGAAGCGAGGGATGAGAGCAAGGGCGTGCGTCGTTACGTTGAGGAGGGAGAACCTTTGGCACGTTTTACCGCGTCCCACAAATTTGTGATCGCAACAGCACCTGCTGCCATCAATGAATTGCCAATGAAGGTCGCATGTAGGAAACGAATATTCTGATACAAGTCAAGACTGCAGCGGCGACCATCCCTGAAAGGAGGACCCGAAGCCAATGGCGGCAACCAATTGTCCCAACGTCGCAGTTAGCACGTACAGCGTGCAATTGCAGATGAATACCGAGTCTGAGATTAGTGGGATTAGGATTGCGAACGACGTCATGCAACGGACCATTTGCAGAAATCTGTAAGTCCGCTTCTCTGCAAGGGTTGTTTTGCAACCAAAAGGTCTCGTGCCCATACTCCACTCTCGCAGTCTTTGTTCAAATGAAAAGAGGCAGGCGCATCTTTATGGCGCATTTACGCTGGGGATTCGCGAAAGTGTGACAGGCAGGGAGCGTGAGGAATGGGCCGAAACCAGTCATGCTTGTGAAGCAATTCGCTGGATAATCTCAACCCCCTTCATCTTTTTTTTACTTATAAATGGGGGGGGGGGGGGAGGGGGGTAATCAACCATTGTACCTTTTCGACACCTTTCCCTAAGTCATCCTGAAGTTGACTGAAGACATTCAAGAGTTTACTTAGAACGGGAAATTCGCCCCTGTTTCTTTCTTAGAATAATGCGAGAGTGGCGTCTGGGAACGAGAACGTTTAATGCCTTGCAGAGAAGCTCACTTACAGATCTCTAAAAATAGTCATCATTGGTCTACGCCATTGTTTGAAGGGCATCCTTTGAGGGGTATTCACGACTGATTCCTGTGTTGTTTTGTTCATAGCTTCAATTGTGGCGACTTAGGCTATAAGAAACGTCGCAGTGGAGGGCTCCGAAAATTTTGACCGACTGGGTTTCTTTGACGTCAATGGACATCGCACAGCACACGGGCGCCTTGCTATTCGCCTCGAACTAAAAGTGCCACCGCGGCCGGGATTCGATCTCCCGTTCTTGGGTATAGACACTGCAAACCTGACTTTCACTGTCAGGTTTGGCAGGCAGCGGTTGTGGCAACCGTGTATTTCGGGCTGCCATAACGTTGGGTGGTTCGAAACTAAAAGCGAACAAAACAAATGTTTCCGACGCGTCGGCGCCGGTCTATCGGCTGCTGTCAGACAACAGTAAATCGACTCCTCCCCGCTTCGCGCGTCTCGTTTGTCCGACACTGAAACGCTTTGCAACACCGCCCAGCCATGCAACCAGAGGTCGGATCTCTCCAACGTAGTCCATTTCGCTCTCTTTCTTACTCTCTCTTTGATGTTGCGTCGAGCGCGCCATAGTTGCCAGTGTCTCCTGTCACGCTAAGCATCGGGCAACTAGCCTTATTCTATAACCAACCTGCACGCTAACAGTGGGTATCTCGACTCGCCGCGGTAGCTCAGTGGTCTGACACTCAGCCGCTGATCCCAAGTTCGCGCAATGGCTTCTCGACCGCCGTGGTCGCGTTTAGAAAGATACGCAATTCAAGAGCTCTCGTGTGCTGCGTGATGTCATTGCTAACTAAAGAACGCAGGGAGTCCTACAATACAGGCCCCTTGTAAGACATCGCTCGAGACGGTTAAGCGCATACTTTGACGTTAGAAAAGAACGGCCATCGAGCATGGCGACTGAATAAATTCCGAATTATACCATACGTTTCCTTCTCTTTTAACCTGTTCACATGAATCTTTTACCGTTTTGTCACTAGATCTAGAATATTTATGCGTATCGGGAATTAAAAACGAATTATTCGAAAACAAGAAACAAGAAAGCTGTGGCTACCCAACACGTAGGCAAAACGGTAAAGGGGGGGGGGGGGGAGGAAGAGAGATCACATAAAGGGGGGGGGGGAGGAGAGATCACAAAGAGAAAAAGATGAATTTATTGTCTTCTTTGGAGCATCCCTTATAGGATTCTTTTTTTGCGTAGAAACAAACGAAATATAAGTCCGTCTGCACTCCGGCATTCAAGCCGTTACTTTTTTTAATGTTTGACGGCTGATGGCTGTCACAGAACACAAAGGATGGCTCCGACTGTCTATCTTCCGGGTCTCTACAGAAGATATGAGTTGAAAGTCGCCTCAATACTTTGTCGCCACCTGTAAAAGCGATGGAAATAAGCCGATATCTACTGAGCTGTCTCATTGCATATTCAGCGTTAATAAGCTGTGGAATCTACCATCGCAAAAAGAATAGCGATTGTAATAATCGTTTGTGTCTTCGCTTTCATGACTTATGGCTCTGTCGCAGGTTCTCCTGACGCGTGCAGTAAATGCGACGCGCTTCATCCGGAGCGCCCACTTCTCGCGGATGCTTCAGCATGTGACGGAGACCATCGACTCTTTGACCATAGTGCGGGTGTTCGGCATGACGGAGCGCTTTTACAAGCGCTTCTGCCGCCTAGCAGACCAGAACCTGCGCCTCTCCTTGGCCTCGGTGACGTGCAGCCGACTGACGAGGACGTTCGCTGTGGGGTGCAGCCAGTCCGTGGTGCTGGCCACGCTTATCTTCACCGTGGCTCTGGGTGGCGCAGAGGACGAGACCGGGAACGTGTCACGATCAAGCAGCATCGGGTTGGCACTTAACTCGTCGCTGTCGGTGAGTGGTCACAGCGGCCAGTTAGCCGACAGGCTTCTTTGCACCAAATTATGGCAACCAGTGTACAACCGTGGGGCCTGATTCTTGCAAAAGTTTCGCAGCCGGTCTCCGAGCCAAGTCATTCCTACGGGCGCAGGATGATTATTGTCTTTATTAGTGATTATTTGATGAATATTGGACGGGACTTTCGTTCAAATTTTCCTTCGCGTACTGACGACATTACTGTTTCTTTTTATGCAAAAATAACAAAAGTACAGTTATGGATAGTGAAAGCGAAATAGTGATAAATACTAGTGGACACGTGGAAAATGGAACCTTGGTGCAGAGGCTTATCATACTTTGACCACATTGCGTTCGCGCAGTGTTCAGAGTTCTAAGAGCTTTATTTAAACCGAAATTGCTCTCTGCTTGATTATATTCATTGCAACGCGAGGTTTTATTTTTTCTGTGGCTTACTGGTCACTATTTAGGTGCACCTTCGATTCTCTGTACCTGAAAATGAGCACGATTCCACAACATCCAGCAAGGCAATGTATTTGAAGCTTAAAATGTCTTACGGTGCAAACAGTGACCTATTGGAGGGAATCCGCAACGAGGAAACAGTTTCATTAAAGAAACGTTTTTCTTCAATACATTTAACATTGTTTGTATTGGTATTCCACCCATTAGATACCGATGACGATGGGCATGCTGTGTGTCACGTACCTTGGGATGACACAAATTATGGTTGCCTTGGAACGCAACTTGGAGTTTACAGAACTCAAGAAAGAGGTGAGTTTCATCAGACACTGCGTCGCACTCAATCCGCATTCGATGGACACTGCTATTTCAATTCTCTAATCCGGTCCAACTAACATCGAATCTGTGATTTTCTTCAGATAATTACTACCTTGCAAGAATAATTACAAACCTCTTCCCACATGACCTTAGATTTTTCGTGTACGCAAAATTGTTTGGAAAAATGAAAAATCAGCGTAGTTTTTTCGAACCATTTGTACGCTTGGATTCGTTTAAAAAGATTGGTATTCCTTATCATCATCATCATCATCAGTCTGACTATACCCACAGCAGGGCGAAGGCCTCTCCCATATTTCTCCACTTAACCCGGTTCTGTGCTAGCTGCATCCACTTGATGCCCGCGAACTTCTTAACCTCATCCGCCCACCTAACTTTCTGCCGCCCGCTGCTACGCTTTCCTTCTGTTGGAATCCAGTTTGTTACCCTAAGCGACCATCGGTTATCCTCTCTTCGCACTACATGTCCTGCCCACGCCCATTTCTTCTTAATTTCCACTAGAATGTCGGTAACTTGAGTTATTTCTCTCAGCCACTCTGCACGCTTCCTATCCCTTAATGTTACCTCAACCATTTTTCGTTCCATAGTCCTCTGGGTTGTCCTCAACTTAAGTAGAACTCTCTTGGTTAGCCTCCACGTTTCAGCCCCATAGGTGAGTACAGGTAAGATGCAACTGTTGTATACTTTCCTCTTGAGCGATACCGGTAAGCTGCTAGTCATAATCTGCGAGTGCTTGCCAAATGCGCTACATCCCAATCTTATTCTTCTTGTTATTTCCTTTTCATGGTCCGGATCTGCGGTTACTACCTGTCATAAGTAGACATAATCGCCTACTACTTCCAGTATTTCGCTACCTAATGTAAACTGCTGTTCCTTCCCGAGGCTGTTGAACATTACCTTAGTCTTCGGCATATTGATTTTCAAGCCTACCTTTCTACTTTTCCTGTCTAAGTCATCAATCATTATTTGCAGTTCATCTCCCGAGTTGCTTAGCAAGGCAATGTCATCAGCAAATCGCAGATTACTGAGGTATTCTCCATCTACCCTTATCCCTAACTGCTCCCATTCCAAGTCTGAATACCTCCTCTAAGCAAGCTGAGCTGTGGATAGTACTGGGGAGATAGTGTCTCCTTGCCTAACACATTTCTTTATGGGAATTTTGTTACTTTCTTTATGCAGAACTATGGTTGCTGTGCAGCCACTATATATATATATATATATATATATATATATATATATGCATATCTTCCAGCACTTTCACGTATGACTCGTCTACCCCCTGATTTCGCAATGCCTGCATCACCGCCGATGTTTCAACTGAGTCAAATGCTTTTTCGTAATCAATGAATGCTATGTATAAAGGTTGATTATATTCCGAGCATTTTTCTATCACCTGATTGATGGAGTAAAAATCACAGGTTCTTCTTCTTCTCCTTTAAACCTCCCGCACCTCTCCAAGCTAAATGCTCCTCGATTCGGCAGGCGACGTGTAGTTCACACGCAAACACACTGAGACGAATGCCGACGAACTTGCCGTAACAAACGAACAATAACTTTATATAACAAGAACACGAAGCACAGGGTACAGAAAACTTATTCACACCAGACAGAGAGGCGACACACTTTACAAAAAGAGACTGAGCGAAAAACTACTGAGCACATCGCTCTTTTAACGACTTCTCAGTCGGGGCCTGCCTGCAACGCTGTCATCTCCGAGCGAGAATTGAATTGGAACCAGAACCATCGGTGCCTGCGCGGCGCGCTCTTAAATCGCCAGCGCCGAACCTTCTAGATGCGGAGGAGGAACGGAAAACAGCTTAGCGCTGCCAAAGCTTTGCCTTCCCCCCCCCCTGGCCTTCTGGAGAGGCCTCGAACTTTCTCGAACATGGTTAACACGCGCAGCCCTCCCGCGCGAAGCGAGGAGGGGGGCCGGGACCGTGCGGGGGAATGCACGCTTGACTCCGCGCATGACGACGAGGGCGAGGAGGCGCAGCGCGGTGGCCGAGATGACGCAATCGGTCGCGTCGATTTCTCGTAGCTTGGAGAACTTTCCATCGCCGTTTTCTGCGGCGCGCGCGCCGAAACATTACAGAAAGGGCCACCGCGGCCTTACACGCCCCACCATAAGAGGATTGCTGGGCTTTTTTGCCCAGCCAAACCGAATACATACTAAAGGCCGCGACTTTCCTTCCGCTATAACACAATCTACACGCACACTTCCTGTTCATAGTCGCTTCGCGGCATGCATGATGTTCAAAGCCAGTCGCAGTTCCTTGCGCACAAAGTTCACGAGCACAAAGTTCAAAGGCACTTCTCTCGCACACAGTCACTGCACAGCATGCAAAACGTTCAGGGTAAGTCCCAGATCCTGGAGTTCCGCACACATCACATGTGGTAAAGTCTGGCAAGTGTTCTTCGCGCGCTTCGCTTGTCACTCCGTGCTCGCGAGCGCACACACTTACATGCACAGGCGAGCAGGACCGCTCACGCCCGCCGGCGCAACGCTGCTCAGGCTCAAGTGGAGAATTTGTTTTATCTCGACACTCGTTAGAGCTAGGGAGGGGCGCGGCATCATGTGGCTCGTGTAGGTCTGGAAAAATGCAGCATGCTAAACACTCGCCTTCGAATGGGGGATTCGTCGCTTCACCGAGCGTCTCGGGTTCACGAGTGCGAACGGTGGCCAATTCAGCGCCTGTTGCGGTGCTGACTTTGATGTTCGCGACAGCTGCTGGGACTTCTGCCATACAAACAGCATCTGTCGCGGTCAACGCGTGATCGCTGATCTCGCCGATAGTATGGCTCGCGACCGCTGTCACTGAATCAACTGTGGCGCCCTGTTCTTGGTAAGCGCTCGCGCCCGGTGCCGCTCTTTCAGCCCCATTTGCTACATTTAACGCGTCAGGATCAGTTTGTAAACACGCGGCCGCTTTACACTCTTCAATTACCTCGTCTACCGTGGGTTTGAGTTCGGTCTCCTGCTGCCGCGCGCCTTCCGGTGCGCCTGGCTGAACGCTGACGCCCTCGGTAATCTGATCGCACGCGGGCACTTCTATTGGGAAGACTTCAGCCAATGTTTTGGCGTTGTTTACTTCGCTGGTCGGCAACGCATCGCGCACGCCGACAGCATCGCTCGCTCCGGCGAAGGTTGTCTCAGCCGGCGCAGTGCTCGCGGCAGTGTCGGCCAGCAAGGCCGCTTCGTCACCTGACACGCTCCCTTCAAGTACTGTTCGGGGCCGCTCTTTCGAAGGGTTCTTTTTAGTTTCTTCTACTTTACTTGCTTCAATTTGGAAACCACGAGGCATTCGTCTTCTTT
The DNA here is from genome assembly GCF_055883805.1 of Amblyomma maculatum. Taxonomy (NCBI): domain Eukaryota; kingdom Metazoa; phylum Arthropoda; class Arachnida; order Ixodida; family Ixodidae; genus Amblyomma; species Amblyomma maculatum. The sequence continues at coordinate 28,456,059 of NC_139352.1, read as the reverse complement.
CCAATAATTGGACCTCTGCTCGTACCTTTCGAGCTTCTGCCTCCGCTATCACTGAGTTTCTAGTTCGTACATTCTCAATTCTGCCTCCATCTTTCTCAATTCTATCTCCATCTTTCCAATTTCTAATTCAGTCTCTGCTTTCGCCTCTGCCTCTCGACGCTTCGCTAGGTCCTTACTATTCGTCTTTGTTACGCAATTCTTCCGTCTCAGTGAGGCTATGGGGACTCTTACGGACACTCTGGTCCATCCGGAAAACACTGACTTTCTGGTGTTCATGTTTGCTAACCTAACTACACGTCGACACCGCGCACCTCCCGCTCCTAATGTCTGAGCCACGCACACCAACGGACGCAAGAAATCCCGCTCACCTGAACAACGGTTCCGCCTTTCTCGCCGCGTCGCTCCTCGCTGTGGAGCACTTCCGATCGTCGCTGCCTCTGACCGTCACCGCTGGGGGTCCCTGGGTCCTTGCACGCGTCGATGAAGTTCCTACCCCGAACGACCGGGAGATCTCAGCACCTCAGCAACGGTTGCTTCCTCCTTGCCGCGCCGCTCCTGTCTTGTGGGCACTCCTATTCGCCGATGCCTCTGACCGTCTCCTCTTGGGGTCCCTAGGTCCTTGCACGCGGCGAAGCTCTTCCACCTTGAACGGCCGGCAGACTTCGGTGAGCGAAGATAACGTTGCGATGGCTCGAGTAACGGGCTGGGCTTGCGGAGTGCTGCAGTTGCCGAATCGTACTGTCGACTGCGCCAGTAAAAATCACAGGTTCTTGTTGTTCTTCTTCTTCTTTAAATCTTCCGCACCTCTCCAAGCTAGGTGCTCCTCGATTCGGCAGGCGACGTGTAGTTCACACGCAAACACACCGAGACGAAGGCCGACGAACTTGCCGTAACAAACGAATAACTTTATATAACAAGAACACGAAGCACAGGGTACAAAAAACTTATTCACACCAGACAGAGAGGCGACGCCTGCTACGCTGTCTTCACCGAGCGAGAATCGAATCGGAACCAGAACCGTCGGTGCCTGCGCGGCGCGCTCTTAAATAGCCAGCGCCGAACCTTCTATATGCAGAGGAGGAACCGAAAACAGCTTAGAGCTGCCAAAGCTATGCCTTCCCCCCTGGCCTTCTGGAGAGGCCTCGAACTTTCTCGAACATGGTTAACACGCGCAGCCCTCCCGCGCGAAGCGAGGAGGGGGGCCGGGACCGTGCGGGGGAATGCACGCTTGACTCCGCGCATGGCGACGAGGGCGAGGAGGCGCAGCGCGGTGGCCGAGATTACGCAATCGGTCGCGTCGATTTCTCGTAGCTTGGAGAACCTTCTATCGCCGTTTTCTGCAGCGCGCGCGCCGAAACATTACAGAAAGGGCCACCGCGACCTTACAGATGGTATGGATATCATCGATAGTAGAGTACCGTTTCCGAAAGCCTGCTTGATCATTTGCTTGAATGCAGTCTAAGGTTGCCCTGATTCTATTAGCGATTACCTTAGTAAATACCTTCTACGTAAGAGACAGTAAGCTGATTGGTCTGTATTTTTTAACGTCCTTAGAGTCCCCTTTCTTATGAATGAGGATAATTTTTGCATTCTTCCATGGTTCCGGTACCGTCGATGACACCAGGCACTGCGTATATAGGGTGGCCAGTTTCTCTAGCACGATATCCCTCCCGTCCTTTAGCAAATCTGTAGTTATCTGATCCTCTCCAGCTGATTCCCCCTTTTCATAGTTTCTAATGCTTTCTTGACCTCGTCCTTCGTCACTGGTGGAACGTCTGACTGCTTTTCCCTGCCGCCAACCTCGTTACGATCCTGACTACTTTGGCTGCTGTAGAGATCTGTATTCTCCGCGAGATCGACCTAGAGGTGGTGCCACCGTCACTCCGGTAGTGTGGATCGGCAGCCGGCGGCGCTCGCAGAAACGCACGCTGCGTAGGTCTGCTTCCGAGTTTACGGCGGGTTTGTTGGCGATGAAAACGTGTCTTCTGCAGTATTTCTGCAATATTGCAGAAAAAAAATCCAAGGATTTCGCCAATGCAGCAGAAGTGCGGATTTTAGGAAAACAAAGCACGCAACCACCAGTCTTCTAGATTTACTTTGCACGTTTCTTGCGCTGTACCGCGCTCACGCGCTTAATGCTTGGGCCTGCGTAATGACAGCTTTGTTTTTCTTATCGACTTTTAAACAGTTTGCGCGTGTCTCATGCGAGTGAGACCGGCGAATTTAGTGTCAAGCCCACGCAGATACAAGGTTCGTGCTCTGACCTGCAGTACTTTAGATTGAATCGAGAAAGGCTGGTTCATTAATCGTACTTGACTCGAGGATTAAGCAGGTTAAATGTAGCATTGGCAGCGCACTGCATGGCTAGTTGCTTTAGACTGAGTGCGCATCAACTCTGGCCCAAGCAAACACGCACAAGCATTCCCCAAAAATGAGATCACCGGCCGACACTATACAGGAAACCTCGCCGCACAGGAAAGCTGATTGTTCACGTGTACAGCGCTGAGTGGATTGAATTTGCCGAGATCTTTTTGCGGCCACTGCCATAAAATGTGATAGTGTATTACTGCATGCGCCATTAACTGTAAATGATTTCCTGAAACCGAGGAAAGTATAAGGGATTTCTGATGTGTGTGATGTTAATATATAATGGTAAATTAGTAGTGTAATTATTTTCTTTTGCAATGCGAATAAGTTTCACCGTGTGAGAGAACTTTTACACACTTGACAGAATTTACAATAATCAGCGATTAATTTTCAGTAACGTTAAAGTGCAAGCTACGAATTGCTCGCTGCGAAGACATCGTTATAAACTGCGCATGGGCACTGTCATGTTCTGGGAAGCAATTTTACAGGCTGAAAATTTCTTTATCACTAATTGTTTAGCAGTGACTAAATCTTATGCGAAGTAAAATATTATGGTTGCTTCCAAAACAGATGCCGTATATAAAACTATTCCGAAAGAAATGGAGGTCATCTTATCATGCGACTATAAAAATGTATTTATTCCCGAATTAAACACCGATATTTAAGCCCGCATGAAGCTGTTTTACTCCCTTTGTCAGAAATGACGAGTTTGCTCGGAAGACAGCACTTGGACGAAAAGGGATTATAATGATTATAATAGGCTATCAATAAAGTACATTGATCTAGGTGTATTATGTAATATCTAGGGTAACAGTTAGGTGCAGGGAATATGTTTCCCAAACATTCGAACATTTCTCTAAAGCAAAATGTGCTCACTAAAACTTTTACGAATGCACAGAAGCCTTCAACAACAACAACAAAAAAGAAAAGAGATGCATATATTGGCCCGGGTTTAACGCATGAAAGATATCGGCTATGACGGATGATTGCAGAGGCTGGTTTTGGTGTAGTTTTTTTTTCATTATTAACACCACATTTACCACGTGGGATATTTTATTGTGCAGTCAAATCCCACAGCAGAGGGATGCCTTTCGAAACGGTTGTGATTGAATCCCCCGTTCTCGAAATCAGCAGTCGAGAGCCCTTATTATTGAGACACCGCGACAAAGGTTTAAAAGCCAAAAAAAAAAAAAAAAACTCACAACTCTATCGTGCATACAGACGGCATAGTAGGCATAGAGTGGTCTGTTCAATCTGCATTCTGCTATATGAAGCAGGGTGGCATATGTTCTAGTAGCTGCGATATTCCAAACAGAAACGAGAATATGCGATTTCTGAGCGTTAACTTTTATTGACGGCAATGACCTGTTTTGCTTTGACACGGCGGTAACGACAGTACCACTTCGTTTGAGACATTGCATGTCAAAGGATCTCAAGCGCCGAAGACCGCGATGGATGATGTCCTTATCCAAGCATGACATGCTCGATACGGACAAGTATATTTTTTTTAATGAAGCGTGGGGTTTATAGACTGCTCATATTTATTTTGCAAGAGGCATATAGGTAAGCAAAAGCTCACAGGAACTGCGAAACAAACAAAAACACCCCTGTGCAGGCCACATGCGCGCGCGTAAATCATTGCGGGCTGGCACGCGACGCGAAAACGCATCCACGCTCAGTAGGTTTCGCCGCTGAGCCGCAAGGTGGCGACTCTGCTCGATCTCGAGGCCAATAGAACTCCTCAGCTACTTTGACTATCTTGTCCATATTCGTGATGACGTTGCCCGCCTTGTCCCTTATCGCATACATCTGGTTTTTGCCTATGCCCAATTTCTTCTTTACCGCTTTAAGGCTTCCCCCGTTCTTTACAGCAAGTTCAATTTTCTCCATGTTATACTTCCTTATATCAGCCACCTTGCGCTTATTGATTAGCTTTGATATTTCGGCCAAATTGATCTGGTCTGTTCGATTGGAAGCTTTCATACTCTGGCGTTTCTTAATCAAATCTTTCGTCTCTTTAGACAGCTTACCGGTATCCTCTCTAACTATCCTACCACCTACTTCTACCGCACACTCAGTAATGATATCTCTGAAATTATTGTTCATTGCTTCTAGGGTAATATCGGCATCCTCGGTTAGAGCTGAATATCTATTCTGTAGCGAGATTCTGAACTCTTCTGCCCTCCCCCACACCGCTAATTCGTTGATGGGTTTCTTTCTTACTAATCTGTTGCATTCCTTCCTCAGATTTAGGCTAATTCGGGACCTCACCATCCTGTGGTCACTGCATCGCACTTTCCCGATTACCTCTACATCTTGCACAATGGCTGGGGTTGATCACATTATGAAGTCAATTTCATTTTTAGTCTTCCCGTTAGGACTTTTCCATGTCCATTTCCGGTTCTACCGTCTGCTGAAAGGTATTCATGATTCTTAAGTTATTACGCTCTGCAAACTGAACTAGTAACTCCCCCTGTTATTCCTAGAACCGATGCCATAGTCACCTAATGCTTGATCTCCTGCCTGCTTTTTCTCTACCTTGGCATTGAAGTCGTCCATTAGTACAATATACTGCGTCTTTATTTTTCCCATTGCCGATTCTATACATCTTCGTAGAAGCTTTCAACTGCCTGGTCATCATAACTACCTGTAGGTGCATAGGCCTGTACAACCTTCAGTTTATACCGCTTATTAAGCCTAATTATGATGACTGCCACCCTCTCATTAATACTATAGAATTCATCTATATTACCCGCTATATGCTTATTGACAAGAAAACCTACTCCTAGTTGTCGCCTCTCTGGTAAGCCTCGATAACACAGTACACGCCCATCCTTCAGTACAGTATATGCCTCCTTCGGCCTCCTAACCTCACTAAGCCCTATGACATCCCATTTCATACCTTCTAGTTCCTCTAACAGCACTGCTAAGCTAGCTTCACTAGCTAGGGTTCTAACGTTAAACGTTGCCAGGATCAGTTTCCAATGGCGGCCTGTCCAGCGGAGCTAGAAGTTCTTAGCACCCCCTGCTGCGTCACAGGTCTGACCGCCGCCGTGGTCAGTTGTTCCGCAGCCGCTGGTGACTGAGGGCCGGGGTTTTATGGAGCTTATCAAGGAGGTTGCGGCCAATTACTGCACCAGGGTGGCCAACTCCTGTTCTGGTGAGGGAGTGCGTTGCCGGAGGTGTTCACCGGCATCAGGTCGCACCCCAAACCTGTTTATGCAATTCCAGCGACACGCGGATATATATATATATATATATATATATATATATATATATATATATATATATATATATATATATATATATATTTTTTGGGGGGGGGGGGGGGGGCGGACGAAATTGCGGACTCCTGTAGCGGGCTCCACACCACGTGCTTCGGCGTCCTACACCTATATCACACGGAGTAGGACGTAGAACACGAAATAAAAAATACAGAGGAGCTGATTACTCAGCCGAGGGAGGAAATGCTGCGAGGCTCGGTTAGACCCGACAAATCAGCAGCATGAGATGAACGTACGGGCAAGAGCGGCTGAGAGATCCAGCAAACTCGTGGAATAAAAAGGCGACCAACAAACTTCAATTCAATAAATAATATTTCATCACCATCATCATCGTTACCGTCCCGCCTCGACCGCGAGCGCCGCAGGCGACAGGGACGAACGCAGTTCGCCTTACGAATCCTGATGATAGTGCTTTATTTACAAAGCTCTACGCAATACCAAACCTCGCTTTTCTTCCTAGTTTTAGGCGCGTTCTCTCTAATACAGTAAAATGGATGTGTTTTGAAGCCTTGTTTTCATTTCATATGCGCTGGGGTAGTTGTCCTACACGCTACCTGTCTCGCTCTTCGAGAGGCTAGGAAGGGAGAAGCACAAAGTTTTCGAGAAATTTGCTGTCAGCCACCTCTGTCTTACCCTCTCACGGTACGCTGTGTGCATGATACATGGTACCAGGCGATCAGAGGGTTACTCGTCCCGTGACGTTTTCGTCCGCGGTCAAGCACAAGAGTGGGTTTTTATGCGTTTTGGCTGCTTTCAAATGCAGCCGTGATGGTCGGAACCAAAGAAATGAACTCATATTCAGCAGCCTCTCTTCACTACCACTAATGAACTCGACATTAAAAGTTCCTGTTCGGCGAGTTGGTAGTTCATTTTGTTGTAGGAGTCTTTAGCGCAAACAACACAAGGACAAGTGTGTGTGTGTGTGCGTGCGTGTGTGTGTGTTTCGCCTTTCTTGTCCTTGTATTGTTTGCGCTAAAAGCCCCTACATCAAAATAAACTCTACGGCAGCCAGCGATCGAGCTTTGAAGCACACTCAGGTTGATTCGAAGAGGGAACTCTGTACATTCTAATAAGCAACGCAAGAAGACAAACACACCTTCCGCACACGTCATGCATGTGAGGTGATCGCGGCCGTGATGTGAAACAGATAACGTACTTGAGTAAAGGTTTACGTGTGCAGTTTCCAGAAAACAAATACTGTTCGACTCGTCTGTTGCTCAATGCGCATGATGCAGCATAGCGCAGATATCACAGCGTGCAGTCAAAGATAGAAGTGCTGCTGTCTAATATATCGCATTTGCAATCAGGAGCAGTAATTATTGATGATATAGGGCAATCGATTTCTTTTTGGCCGATATAGACGAAAAACGCCATTGCTGGTACAATAATAACTTCTTCTACAAAGGTTCATCTAAGGGTGTCTGACCAAAAAACGAATACGATTTTACATCCTGATTAAAGTTTATTTATTATCAACTGCACCAGGAACACAGTGCTTTGTAAGCGGTGCGCCTAAATGATTATCCTCATGTCGGAGGCGGCTAAGGAGCCTCTGTACAAAGGCGTTTTTAAATATGAGTAAATATGGAGATGGCTAATGCGTTGCTCCATCATTGAAGGAATTCCTTCTCAGTATGTCCAAATTAACAAATGCTTATTTCTTCACTGATGTTAAATTTTATAATTGTCCCTCCATAGGGAACTTAATTCGAACAAAGTAAAAGTGTGATTTTCGCTAATCCTAATCGAGGAACCTTTGGTTGAACGCGAATAGTGTGTTCCCTGCGAAGTTAAGCCTTCGCGGAGAACGTGCTCAAGTTCTCAATCGGTTTCGTGACAACCAAGACAATTAGGACACTATATTTCACGCAGGAAGAGGTCGAAGGGGAGTCCACCGACAGAACGCCGAACGGCAACTGGAATCATGAGGCCAACGCTGGCGCTCCTATCCACGGACTTCGACCGACGTGGCCTACAGAGGGTCGGATCGAGTTCCAGGACTTCTCCGCGTCCTACCGGCCAACGGTGCTCGAGGACTCACTAAAGCACGTCACCTTCACCGTGTGCTCGCGTGAGAAGGTGAGAATGTTGTACGCTACTGCGGCGCATTCGTACTGTTAAAAAGGCAAACTACGCGTAACAACTAGCGCAGCTAAAGTAAACTTTTCAATAGCTGCCCAAGAGTAAGCTGCAATGCTCACAAGCGTTAATGACAACACAACAGCGAATGGTCTCCAGCACCACCGATAATTTCTCGCGATTGTCTTAGGTGACAATTGTCGGCTCGGCTAGATGAAGCTCAGGTGCACACGCGACTGTAAGACGGAGCGTGTAAGATATTCTTCTCTGTGCGGAAATGCCATATGCCGTCACCTTTGGAATGTAAAATCTAAAGGCTGATTTCGATGTCGCACCGATGACCCACCACCACTGTGTCCAGGAACACACTTTTTCCGCAATTTAGACAAGAGTGTTATGAAAGCATAACCAACCTCCATTAAGCCTGCTCTTTAAGTAGTTCTTCTGACGAGGGGTAATTTGATTCGACAGTGAAACCACCATGACAATACAAAAGAACAGAGCCAAATACTTAAGGTCGTTTTAGTTTATAGTTTATTACCTTTGATGCCGTACCAGTGAACACTGCGTCCTGAGTACGGTTCACTAGCGCTCACTGCACTAAACGCTATTAGGCCGAAATTTTTCAAGTGCGTGCTTCCGTGCATGGTAACATTGATTTCATTCCTCTCTATAGCTGGGCGCGCGTTTACTTTACATTTCCAGTGTAACAAGCAATTCAGTCCACTCGAGCACCTTATTGCATTTTCGTTCAGCGTCTCCGCAGTATCTGAGGCAAAGCATGATCCGCTTACATTGCCAGGTTGGCATCGTCGGCCGCACGGGGGCCGGCAAGTCTTCCTTGGTACTGGCCCTGCTGCGAGTGCTCAAGAGCACCGGAGGACGCATCCTCATCGATGGAGTGGACATCGCCTCGATTCCGCTTTCTAGGCTCCGCACAGCCATCACCGTCATACCACAGGCAGGTCCTTCTAGACAAACGCTAACCTCCTTATATGTTCCTCATCATGACGCACTTCATCCTTGTAGCCTTCCACTTCAATGCATGTCATATCAAACGCCAAGGTCACATTTCTTTACCTCTATTTATATTTACTTTATACTTTCCCGTGTGCTGCATTTATCCCATTCTGCGCTTCTTTCCCAAATCCCTTCCCTGAGAAGACTAGTGAATTGCCGCAAATAAGAAGTCTGATTTTTCTTCCTTTTTTTGTATTACGTACCTGCAGCAATGTCACAGCTGCACTAAATGGCAAATCCTCCAAAATGTTAAACTTATGTATGCGTGTATAACCTTATTGCAGAGAGAGTTTTCTACCTCTACAAACTGCCAGGACTATAATGCATTTTGCAAACTGCTGATTTTTCCATGAATTGTGACGTGGACTATAAAAAATAATCCTGGTGTATTCTTTAAAACCACAAGGACGTCTACAACTGTAAACAAATTACTTGGTTTCCCAGCTCTGGGCAGGTGAAATCAGTGTCCACAACATCGGCAGTACTCTTATGATTCCAGTATCGGCATGACAGATACTTGCTGAGTAGGTGCCTTGCTCACAAGGAGAACACCAGTACCATTTCTCACAAGAGGGAGAACACCAGTCTTCTTTTTTATTAACAGAGTTTCGTACCAGCGCAACACAGCGGCAACTAGGCGAAATACACAAACCCAGAAGGAAGACACAACAGCTCATATGGTGTCTTCCTTCCTGCCTTTTGTTTGTTTTGTTTAGACTGCACTGTTTTTGCAATATTTATTCCCTTAATAGCTCAGAGTTTTGCTCTGCTCAGTACTAGCTGCTGGTAAGCGCACGGACAACTTGAAATTCGATGCGCCTGGTACTGCTGCCCTTGATTTTTTCTCTATTTAGGCGCCCTAACACTAACACTGCCCGTCTACCAACAGTATAAGAATTGATGCTTGTAGAAAAAGTGCTATAAGAGCTGATGGTCCCGGCATTCTTTTTTGTTCGAGAAGTGGATGGAAATTTCTAATGCTCTAAGGTCTCTACCAAATTCAGGTACCTTCTCTCATACCAACATATAAACCACCTTTCAAACCATACGTCAGTTGATATTCTCAACAGGCACGCATGCTCAATGTGTAAACTCTGCCACATAGCACACCTCCTTGTAGAAGGACCCATACACTGACTAAAGACAGCTATCATTATCTTCTTGTCATGCTTTCACAAATATTATCCTTCTCAATTCACAGAAGAGAGAATACCATACTACAGCTACAAATTGCATGGGGTCAATTTCCCATGCTCTGTGGTTATAAAAGGTATCGCTATCACTCTCACTTGAATGGTCGAAATTCAAGAAGCGGATGTGTATACCGTTACAGCTGTGAGCGGCGGCAGACATGTGCGTTCCAGGAGCCGAAAATAAAGCACCTGGTAGCCTTACTGATATTTGTCCATACGCAGAATGTAACAAACAAAACATTAAGCTACATTTTTTGCCGTGTACCATATGGCATTATAAAGAGGCAATTTAAAGCCGATTCCACTGGGCTTCAATAAATTAAATTAGTATTTGGGCCGCTAAAAAAAATTTACATTTTGGGTACATTACACCATGTTCCATCGGTAAAAGTATACAAAACGAGGCACAAAAGCAGCGCCAGTGATGGTGGCGCTATTGGCGAATCGTACGACGAATAAAAAAACAGTCCATCGTCCTTGAAATTAGTTATAGGCAACGTAAAACACAGTGAAAGCCTGGCCTGTGCCTAATATACAGCGAACTGACAGAGTAATGCTGAGCAGTTCAATGCAAAGCTGAATTTCTGAACGTGCTGCCATTTTGGCAATTCCACTGTAAGGTATCTTTGAGCATCTGCTACCGCAGCATGAAATGGACCTGACGTCACGGCACGCTTTGTTGTTTTTTACACCTTAAGCTGCACCTGAGCTGCCATATTTGTTTCCTGCACTTCAATGAATTGAGTAAGGTCGTAAACAACACTACTTATGATACGAGCCCCCTTTAAGAAAAGCGCTGATCCTCGTGTGCAGAGAAACACTGCGCGAAAAAGGTCATCGCAGTGACAAGTGGATGGGAGAATCGAGTTTGTGTACATATTTGTTCCATTCATGTATTCTTTCGCGTAGTTCCACTACAAAATAGGCCGACGATTACGCTACTCGTTAGTGCGAAATATGAGTGCAGCTGTCCAGATAAAATTTCAACTTTGAGATATGCTGCTCTAAAGAATTTAAGAAACATGTTTTATATACGCCGAGTTTGAGCCTAGTCTGTGCTCATCCCGACAACTCTTCAATTTGATAGTTCCCTGATAGTTATACAGGAGGCGTTCTCATGGCACCTACCGGCGCCGCGTAGGCAACGTTGGAGAGTTTATCCTCCTGAGCAAACATATTTCGCGGCAGATGATTGGTACATTGCATACTCTTCCATTGAGGGCATACTGCGACGGCCTTAATAGCTCCCCTAGCTGAGTTACATTCCCTTTTACGCGCCTTGCTACTGGCTACATCATTACTTTCGTAATGTGCACCCCTATTGTACTACAACACGTTATCTTAAACACACACAGTATAGAGTTAGTTGCTGCGTTATGCGAAAGACCACCCGACGTAGTTATGGCACCCCATTTCACGCAAGCCTACGTGCCCGCTACGTGCCCTTAAGGTTGCATGTCTGAGTCGATACCAAAAAGGTCCGCAGTTCGTATCTCACGCCAACTTCCTATCTGACGGTTGCCCAGTTAGACGCAGCAATTGTCCCGCCGGGGCAGCGCAATGGTTACAGCGCTCAACTACTGTTCCCAAGGATACGGGATCGAGTCCCAGCCTCATCGGGGGCTTTTCGATTGAGGCGAAAAGCAAGGCGCCCGTGAGCTGTATGTCAGTGCACGTTAAAGAACCCCAGGTGGTCGAAATTTCCGGAGTCCTCCACTATGGCGTCTCTCATAGCCCGAGTCGCTTTGGGACTTTAAACCCCACAAACCAAACCAAACTAGTGTAGCAATTTATGCCTCTTCCAGCCGTGCAGTTCACTTGACCTACCAACTCTCCTATATGTCACAGGTACACTCGCGATTTTCCCTCAAATGCCCATCGCTACCCAATACCCGTCTACTCCTCTGCTTTCCACCTTCCGCCTTTCCATCTTCCGCCGCTGCCCACTTTACTTTGCAGGCGTCATGACAGCAAGTTTAAAATTGTTTGCAATGTTTGCAATATGGTGGCCACAGGGGGCAATCTACCAGCGGTACGCTTAAAATTCGCCTTCAAGTGTAGGATACCATAGTGTTAAGGCCACAAAGACGCTCACGCTGTCATTCACCAGGCTCTCTGAAACGCGTTTGTTCCGGACGACCATTGTTGCCTGCGGGAGTCATAGCAGAAATTTGTGCCCCGAGTTGACGGGTGCAGACTACTATAGGGTAGCCGCATGGGCCACTGTATTCCAGCGTAGCTGGTGGGCAGCTGTCACATGGTCACCAGTCGGCAGGTATATGGTGGCCCCTTTGGGCAGCTGTAGGGTAACCCTGGGCCACCCTATATACTACAGCGTAACCAGTGGAAAGCTAAGGGTAACCAGTGGGCAACTGTCACAGCGTAACCAGTGGATAGCTATAGGGTATCCCTTATAACTGTCCATGTTTACGCTGGCAATGACGCCGAAGCGGCCCGAGCCAGGAATTGGCGCCTCAGATCTGTGCTCTAAAACCGTGAACAATGGACTTCCCATCGTTGTGGTCGGGTAGAGAAATTTGTTTTAGTGAAGTCATGGGGCCACTGCGCGGCACCTCCTCCGATGGGCTTAACCTGACTCATCATGTCCGTCTTATGCACCGCTAGGACCCAAGTCTGGTGAGGGGAACACTTCGCGCCAACCTGGACCCGACAAAGCAGCACTCTGACGACGAGCTCTGGCAGGTGCTGCAGCAGGCGCACCTGGCGGACTTCGTATCCAAGCAACCGCTCAAACTGCTCCTCGAAACAGGAGATGGAGGTGGGAACCTCAGGTAAGAGTTCCCAGGTAGTAAGTACCCACACGCACGTTCGTTTCACGCCCTACTTAGCATTAACGTTTTAACAATGTGATAAGAAAAATCCTCATGCGTCAGATGGCAAAACTAAAACTTATCACAGCACGGCTGCAGGTACATGCGAGGTCAGAATAAATCGTAGCGCTAAAAGCGAGCGGACCACACAGCTTTTTCTGGTTGAGTATTTGAACTCAGGATTAGGCCTAAGTCACTCGTGGTGAACAGCCTACAGTGTTAAACAGTGAAAAGGTCGCCTACTCTGACACCGTGGCTTAATTAGCGGAGAAAGGAGAACTAAGCGCGAGATTACCTATTAAAGATGACGAGAGAGGCATATTCCACTGATTTATTCCGCGATATCGTATGCAGCTCGTTGCACTGAAGAGCCGCAGTCAGTGCTGCACACGGCGGACGCGAAAAAGCCTGATTGGTCGACAGCGTCACGAGGTCCCAACCACGTGACCTCGCACGGGAATTTTGAGATATCCCATATTGAAATGAAGGTAAAAAGTAGCGACAGGATGCAAATGAAACGAAAATTCACAATGACATTTTCTTGATGGGAGCATTTCGCAAAGAGTCAGTATTGTAACAAAACACATTTATCGGCATTGGAGCTCGAATCGAAGCCCTTTCCATTCTAGGTGGGCACTCAGTGCAAGGCCGGGAATGTTCTTTTCTTTGCTGCCTGTGTCAACACAAATACCGTACTCCAGGTGGTAAAATTTCCGGAGCCCTCCACTACGGCGTATCTCATAGCCTGAATCGCTTTGCGACGTCAAACCCTAATAAACTACAAATACAGTACAACCGCTAAAGAATTTGATGAACGTGTTTTTTTTATGTATAACCAACTTAAAAGTGCATGGGATGGGCATGTATGTTACAGGAGTAATAATTTAATATAATTTAAACAAGGATTCGTTCTAATTACCTTAATGGCAAGGCAGTGTTAAAGGCACTATGATGCCTATGTGAAAGTGAACCATAAACGTATTTCTCATATTTTTACATCAACGTCTTTGTCTATGCATGCGGCATTACACGAGAAATGGGCGATGCAGTTGTGATAGCCTGTAGTTTTGCTCTTCCTGAATTGAATGGATCTGATAAGGTTTGCGGCTCCAGTAGTAGGTTGTTCTGATCAAGATCGCGGGTGGGCAATAGTTCTTGCAGGGGGAGTGCAGACGGCCTTGGTGTGATCAGAACGGCCGGAAAGACAATGCGTTGGTGACATAATTGGTGGTTTTAAAGGTGTTGTGATAAACATATTGTATACGAGCAAACAAGAACTTGAGAAAAAATTGAAAGTGATTGCATTAACAGCCAAATCAAGTCACTAAAAATAGCCTCATCAGAGCAATAGTAGCCAATATGAGCCTCAGCAGCCTGCCTCATCTTTTTCGCTTGTCGCCTGTCCCATTTTCAGCAGTTTCGCCACAGATGGCCATCTAAGTTCGCCCGTAGAAAAAAAAGGTTCACAGTCATCCCCTCCCTTTATTACTGAAAACTCCACGGAGTGTCAAACTTGTAGGCAGTGTCCTTACATGGCTAGGTCACAATGAACCCCAAATAACACTCACCTTTGGTTAAATAGTGCTGGTCAGCGGCAGCTTGTATGCCTGGCTCGTGCCCTCCTGCGGAGACCAAGCATTTTGGTTCTGGACGAAGCCACCTCGCAGATGGATGGAGACACGGATCGCCTCATCCAGGCAACACTCCGAGAGAGCTTCGGGAACTTCACCCTGCTCACTGTTGCACATCGCCTGCAGACAGTGCTGGACTACGACCGGTGAGCTATCGAAGGATCACCAGATTGAATGAGCTTTCGCTCACTAGAAATAAGCACATAAGCCAAACTGAAGGGCCGTCCTAAAAGTATTCACACGACATCACCCGCAATAGGGCACTTACGTATACAGTGCTTCTGGTACGGCCACTGAATTACAAGGTGATATTTCGGTGGCTGGCTGTGAATAGGGAAAGGGTGAATGTAGTGTACACAGAATCATTTGTTTAAACGTGATATTACATATATATATATATATCATAGGCAACTCTGAACCTCATGGTATTTTTTAAAACCTTGGTTACATTAGCTGATACACCCAGTACAGTGTGTGTGCGTGCGTGCATGTACCGCGTGTATCAGCTAATGTAACCAAGGTTTTGAAAACAATAAGATGTGTTCTAGCCAGGTCAAACTAAGAGCTGTTCAGAGTTGCCTATGCTAATGTGCAGTATTTTCATTCACCAAATTTAATTAATAAATACTAATTACCCATATCTAAATATAGCCTTGTGGGTAAAAGTGGGGATACGAAGGTCATAGACCGCATAAAAGAAAGAACGCAAATATAGCCAGCAACACTTGAATTTTGCAAAAACAGAACAACAAAGCAACACACAACAGACCACTAAGCTCAGAACAGTAATGACCTAAATTATTCTGTAGTAAATACATATATCAAGCAAATAACCAAGTTGCGCAGGGTTAGTAGCGATGGCCGAGAATGTCAGAGAACTTTGCACCAACGGCGGATTGAGAAACATTGAGAAGAAGCAGACTTTATCTGACAGTCCAGGGATGAAAATGACTGCAAAAAAGTGGAAGTACATGTCAAACTGTTCATAATATTTAGAGTGGTTGCGCCCCTTGCAGATGTAAAATTTTAAATTTTGCCTGCAAGTATGCATTTCCAAAGATAATTCGATTAAAGTTATTGCCCAGAACAATATTACGCAAAATTGTGAGTGGACAGGTAGGTTCCGTCCTTAGGCTAGGATGCAATAGCATTAGTACACAAGTCACACATACTATTCTTCGTTCACAATGACATAATTTATCATCTTCACACTTCGCAGGTTTCGCAGTGGAAAGTCAGACGAGGACACCGGGCACAATAAACTGATGGGGCACCATTTGTAGGCGCAGAAGCGTAAATAGACAGCAGGGTTTTTTAGATGGTCGTCACATTCTGGAGCCAAGATGCGACTTCAGCAAAGCGCATTTAAAACACTGTTTCGCACTGAAGACGGGTTCTCTGTAACAACACTGACGCCGTTATTTGTACCATGTACCCTATTACCATTGTCGTAGTGCCAGGAGCCCGACTATTGGTAGTGCGCATGCGCTGCTTGATCACGATCCCGCAGGCTTGCGCACAGGTGGTGGGCATCTTGCGCCGCGCGCGCGAAAAAAACCCTATGAGTCACATTAACCTCATAGGCATTTCTCATAATAAGCTCTTACAAATCTCCTATCATCTCATACAAATATCATTCAACATATAAGAATTATATGAGAATGCATGACATTTGTATGAGTTTAGCATGAGCTCAGTATGAGAAAATTGTATGAGGTTGTTGTGACTCATACAATGTTTTCACTAAGCAGGTGAGCAGCCACGCGTCAGAACCGATCGATGTGTGCGCACTGCATTAGCTGGCACGAAGTAGACTATATTTGATGTCCTGACTCCGCATAGCTGCCTTTCGTCCTCTATGAATGTTTCCTTTATTTAGATGCGTCCGTTTACATTTTCGAAAGGCTGCTGGACAGCGCTATATATTGGAGTACCAACTATGTAGGAGTGAAATGGTCACGCAAAGTGATAAAAAACTTTTCTCTTTTTTTTTCATGTTTATCCCAGGATCCTGGTCATGAGTGACGGTGGCGTCGCCGAATACGGCTCCGTCGGAAAACTGCTCTGCGACAGTACCTCTCTGTTCCACAACATGGCACTCAAGGCAGGAATCACCCACTGCCACGCATCCCAAGACGATAGGTCCCTTTTCACGGAAGCCATCACGCGCCTCTAGTCATATCTGATTTCATAACTTGAACTAAATGAATTCACTTTTCTTAAAATACGAAGTTTCGTGAAAGCTGTATAGGATTATTTTTGCGTATTTGTAAAGCGGTTGTCAATAAGTAAATAAAATTTCAAATACAATCCATAGTGGAAGATTCCCCCCAACTTGTTGGACCTTATTCTACTAATTTTCTTTTACCATCTGTTTGTGCAAATCCTGTGAAGTGGGCTTTGCTTTCCACCGCTCTCTTTCAAACATTTGCCCGCTATTAACTGCGGGAACATTACTCCTGCATTAGAAGAGAGGTAGAAGCCTTAATCTTCCTGTCGCAGACTTGTTTTCGAAAAAAATCAATGAAAGGCCTCGTAAACATGACGGTACATGTTTTTTTTTTAGGAATGAAAAGATGCATAGGCCCCTTAATCGAGGTGAAACTTCATTTTCATTTTTTGTTCCCTATAGTGATTCCTTAGGGGCCCGAAAGCATTACATAATGGGGGCATATTGTTTTGGAAAGGCGGAAAAACGAATATAAAGCAGACAAGGAAAAGTAAAAAAGGAAATACAAAGTGCAGCACGCATGAGAATTACGGTAATCATGTAAGTGTTAAGCACAAGATTATCCAACACTATAAAATAAGACTTCTTCAAAGGTATACAAAACAGTCGATATATAAGTGAGATGGTTTTTAGTTTTTCGCGGAATGTTTTACGATCAGTGCATAAGCGATGTCCTTAGGCAGCGAATTCCAGAGTGTTATATCGTTAGGAAAGAATGAGTTGTTATAATCAGACGCGTGGCCGCTTACACGTGCTATAGTGTTATTGTGGCTGAGGCGGGAGAACGTTCTTAGTGGGGCAGTTATCAATCAGTGGCGTGATTCTGTTATATGATAAAATGTGTGAAATAAACATAGGCGCAAAATGACACGGTGTGATTCTAGTGTTGAGAGATGACGGAACTGCTTGAGAGAGGTGGCACATCGAATTTTCGTGAGTGATATGAAATGATGAACCGAGAAGCACGATTTTAGATTGATTCCAATCCAATGGTGAGATATGATTGTCATGGATGCCAGATGTATGATAGATGATGTATACTCTAAATTTGGGCGTACAAATGTTTCGTACGCTGTTTTATTTCAGGAGACGCAGATTCAAGATTACGTCGCAGGTAGCTAAGTAAGCTGAAGCATCGGAGAAGATTGATTCAATATGAGTGACCCATGAAAGTGACGAGGCCAGATGTACACCCTTCCAATTTTTTAATGATATCACACGAGCGTCAACCGTTCGCTTGATCAGCTCCCTATGACGGTACCGGCACCGAGAAATGCTGCATGCGCGCGAGGACCAAGCCACGGTAGCCGACGTCTGCTAAGCTGTTTCTAGAGCTGCGCGCAGCCCCCAACCTTTTTCTTCGCCAACCGCACTGCTTAGCATTCCAGCCGCTAACACAGCAAAAAGTGTAAGAAAGATTGCCGATAGTAGCAGTGTAAGCGTTCCTCAAACAAATCTCACTATCTGCGTTTCGCGCTTATCAAAATCGTGGGCCATAGCCATATGCGCGAACAGCCGCATACAAAACAAGAGCAAGTGAAGGATTGATCAAAGAGTTCGTTCGGTAAACATTTAGTGCGCTGGTTGCAGCTGTGCAGCCCATGGCGCTTCCTTAATATCGGGGGCGTGTGCCAGAAGTATTGCTATCAAAGTTAAGGGAAAGGGGCTGCGCGCAGCTCCTGCAGTAGCCTAGCAGGCGACGGCCACCGTGGCCTGGTCTTGGTGCACATGCGGAAATTCGGAAAGTCTGCCGGTTCGTTCCGTCATAGGGCGCTTAGCAAGCGAACGGTCGACGCTCGCGTGATACTGTTAAAAAATTGGATGAGCGTACACCAAGATACTTGTAGGATCGTGCTAGGATGATAGGGAATGATGAAATGCTGTAAGTTTGGTTGATCAACATGTGTTTGCGGGTGAAATACAATGATTTGCACTTAGTAAGGCTTAAAGGCATCTGCCAGTTTTCGCACCATCATGCAATGATGCTCAGGTCCTGTTGCAAGTAATTATAAGCCGGGCTACGGATCGTATTATAACACAATCATTTGGAAAGAGTCATAATTTCCATATAATGTTAGAAGGCAACGTTTACATATATTAAGAAAAGTAACGGTGATAAGACTAGCCCCCTAAGGGACACCCGACGTCACATCTGTTAGTGGAGATTGAAAGTCATTCGCAGAGGTGAACTGTGAGAGTCTTGATGAAATGCTCTATCCAGTTTATTAGATTAGTTGGGAATCCCGAGGCAAGAAAGTTTTGCAAACAGGTGATTATAAGATACGTGATCGAAAGCCTTCGAAAAGCATTAAAAGATCTGCATCTTTGTAGAGTAATTTCATTATAAGTCACCAGGCGTTCGTGTGCACTGTCTGGGTCTGTAGCAGGCTCTGCTCGGTTGACGTGCGCTGGAACTGTGTTGTGGGCAGCTCAATCCCAGGCTTACCCGCATGAGCAGGTACCCATAGGAGTTCAACTGATCTGCTCAGTGGTTGAACAGAATGAAGAAATAGGAAAAGCTACATTTACTGCGGACACTCATTTTGTACACGACGTCATCAGCCCAATAATGCTATGCATTAAAACAATACGTCGGCACACAATAGACAGTTTTAGTTTCACGTACGTGTGACCAGTGCACATGCGCAGAACGTGAAGAGTCCGCGGGAGGTTCACGGACGTACATGAGATTCGGATTTTCACGTTGGCGTCTTCACGTAGCTGGCGTACGTAGAGTTGACAACATGGCAACGCCCTGCCCGCCCGCTTCACAGCAATAACAGCTTCGCCGCTAATTCCTCGGCGCGATATCGTGTTCTAAGCTGTTGTATGCGCTTTCAGCTTAGCCAATCTTACCCTCGCGTAAAGTTTCAAGTGACAAATAGCCTTTTTTTTAGATAGAAGGACGATTTTTCAGCTGTTAAGCCTGACGCAGAAGTGTTTGTCGTCGTCATAGCAACGATCTCGAGAGATCACGCCAGACCAGAGTTGAGCGAGAAGTGGCTAGAGTGCCAGATGCAAGCCGGCAGCCAACCAGAGCCAATCCGTTGTAGTGGGAAGGTTTTGAAGTTGTAAGCATGAGTTCTGTTGGTTCTGTCGTTTTGGAGAAGCGAATTCGCTGGCAACAGAAGCGACGATCTGGATATGCTTCGCGACGTGAGAGAATGCAATCCATTCGAAGACTGCATGCGACACGCAGTGTGGTGGACGCATATAGGTATGCGCCTGTCGGAGGCAAAAAACAAAGCCTCGAAGGCATAGTGTGAACTGCTAATTGTTCACTGTAGAGTATAGTGAACTAGAATACTATCCTAGTGGCGCGAACGGCGGCGCGCGCCAGCGGAGCGGCTGAAGCAAAACGCCTCTCCGGCCCGCAGGGGGCGCTGCTGCACCTTTTACTAGCCCCGGTGGCCCCGCGCCGCTGCCGCCGTGCTGCTGAGCACAGTCGAAACGGCTCTCCGGACGGTGGCCCCTTGCGTTTTTTGTACATTATGCTTTTCGCCGTGGCTCTTCGAGCAACCAACTGTGAGAGACAGAGGAAAATAGCCTCGTGTGTGCTACCGTATGACTTCAGTGCTATGTAGGCACGATGCCGAAAAGGAAGACGGACTCCCATTGCTTTGCACCGGCCTGTCGGAGTGGTTATCCGGGCGTTCCCAAGGCGTCTTTTTTCGCTGCACCCGTTGACGATGACCTCAGGAAGAAGTGGCAGCGCAGTCTGCAGAGAGAGGACAGACCTTTAACAGAATCCTCAGCGGTCTGCGAGCGCCACTTTCAGCCCGAGTGCATATTGCGGGACTATGTGCACGTGATAAATGGCTCCGAAGTGCGACTACCTCGTGGGAAACCATCACTGGCACCTGGTGCGGTGCTTACACTCCTGCCTGACTGCCCTCTTACCTCTCTGTGCGAAGTGTTAAACAGAGGCCAGAAAGAAAAAGGCCAGCAAAAGCAAGCGTTTCGGCGACTAGCAAGAAGCCACGACAGAGCGCATATAGCGCGAAAGAAGAGCTTCGTCTGCCCCTAAGCGATGATTCTGCTCCTGAGCTTAACACTCTGAATGAAGCTTCAGGCCCCACCGAGTGTGTGCCCTTTACACTTGATGTGCTTCAAGGAGTGGCGCTTCCTTCAAAGCACTGGTGCCGGCTGAATTGCAGCAGTGACGCCTGCGTGCTCTTCGCAACAACAACTGTACGAAGAGACATGGGACTTGAAATTCTCCATGAAAAATGCGCACTCTTCTGTGCGAATGAAGACAAAGTGTCTGCATAAATTTTTATCCGGGGCGTCTTGTGCGGAGACCATACTGTTGATTCACTCACTGCTGCAAATCGCGTGCTGCTGGAAACTGATGCCATCCCAACCTGCAAAGGGGCCATGATGAGTGTGGAGTTTAGTGGCGTGTCGCGGATTCTGACTGCGAAGCTGCGGTCTGCAACAGCTACATTTGGAGGTATCCCCTTCAGCACAAAGTGCCTGGGAAAGGTTTCCTCTCAAGGTAATTTGTTCATTGCAACCTTTACTGCTTTTGACCTCTCTGTGCCTATATTTTACATATAAGTCATACATGTGCACCACGTTTTTTTTTTTTCAGGTGAAATTTGTGAAGCGTGCAAATCCACACGAAAAAGCCTTCAGAGTAGGAAATCGCGCACCTTAAAACCTAGGCTTCATGTGTCAAAAAAAGAAGTCACAGCTAGGCGACTAAAGCTGGAAAAACAAAAGGGAGCACGGCTACTAAGGCGTGCATCAGCCATGCAGGACCAGCTTGCAGCAATGGAGGCCAAAAACGCAACGATTTCCGAAGATGACTTCAATAGAAGAATTGCAAGTCTTCCTGCCAAACAGCGTGAAGCAGTGCATCATGTTTTTAAAGCCTCGACGCGTAAAAGTAGTCATGGCATGAGGTATTCAAATCAGTGGGTGCTTGAGTGTCTGATGATGAAAATGAAGAGCCCCGCACTGTATGAGCACCTTAGAAAAGAAAACATACTTGCAATCCCCAGCAAAACAACTCTCAGGAAGTACTTAAAGTCATACAAGACGGGTTTTGACTTCAACATGAAAGTATTTGACGTGCTGAGCGAAAAGACTAGCTCAATGGATGAGTTCAGACGACATGGAGGTCTCATTGTAGACGAGATGAAATTGTCTGAGCATTTGACAATCAATACTGCAGGTCACGTTGAGGGTTTTGTTAATCTTGGCCCCTTTACATCACAAGAAGATAAGCACACAGTCTGCGACCATGGGATGGTTGTAATGTTCGTCCCATTTGTTGGCAAGTTGACTCGGGTGCTTGCAGCATTTGCCACGAAAGGAAACATAAAAGGAACTCTTCTCACAAAAATAATGCTGGAAGCTGTGATTTTGTCTGAAAAGGCAGGCTTGAAGGTAGACTTTATCACATCTGACGGAGCCGCTTGGAATAGAAAGATGTGGACAATGATGGGCGTTCGTGCATCTCCAACAAGCACAAAATGTGGTGCACCACATCCTGTTGATCCAGAACGCCGGCTATATTTTCTGTCGGACTTCCCGCACTTGATAAAGTGTCTACGCAATTGCTTGCTGGCTTCTGACTACCTGCTGCCAGAGGGTCGTGTAAGTGCTGTACTCCGGTTGAACCACATTCTTTATGACCATATTCTTTTTTTTTTCTGGATAGAGAATAATTATGTTACAGATTTTCTACGTTTCAGGTGTCCCTAAATAGTGTCCACAGAGCCGTTGCTCTAGATGGCAAAAATGTGGCATTGCAAGCCCTGTATGGTATCACGTCCGGCCACACAAATCCAAACAGTTTTGAAGTTCAAGAGGGTGTCTCTAGCCTTTCAACTCTTCAGCGACAAAGTTGTAAAGGGACTGCAGCTGCACAGGACTGGGATTGAAGAGACCTGTGGGAACAGTTCAGCTACCATCCAATTTTTTGAGTAAGTAGCAAAACTTATTTCTTTGCTGCTGAAAATTCTTTCATCGTAACCTAACCACAAGACAGCCTCCTTGTTGTAGACTGTTTCCTGGTTTGTGCTCAAGAATTTATTTCTATTTCAGGAACATCCGTGACCTTATCCATGTGATGACGTCTCGCTTCACTGTTGAGGCTCTATGTCCAAATTCTGCATCCGCTGACAAGCTCCGTTCCTTTTTGTCGTTCCTGAGTGCATGGGAAAACCACATAAATGGAAAGCAGGGCTTTTTAAGCCAGTCAACAGCCACAGGGCTACGTGTGACGCTGTCTAGTGCGCTGTCATTGTTGGAGTACCTATCAGAACGTGTAAATTTCAAGTACTTAATGACCAATAGGCTGAGCCAAGATCCGATTGAGCATCTTTTTGGGATTGTGTGCCAGTCTTCTGGTTGCAATACCCACCCAACACCTCAGCAGTTCGTAGTTACTGTGAACTGCCTTGCATTTAATAACCTGGCCCACTCCGTGTCCACGGTGTGAGGCCCTGCACCACGTATCCGTAAGGCCCGTGTGCGCCGCGCATTTGAAGGCCGCGCCACTATCCCAATGCCCCCTGCGCGGTGCCCGTTTCCCTCTCCCCGCTCGTTCGGGGATAACCGGTCCCGCGCGAGGGGGCTATAAAGGAAGCCTCGCTCCGCCGTCGCTCTCTATTGGTCCTTGGTCCCTGCCTCCTCGTTCCTGCTTCGCTCCTGGCGCTCTCCACGGAAACGACCCGCAGCCACCCGGACGACGACCTAGCACCGACTTCGACGATCCCTGTGAGATTAAAGATGTTTGTCATACGGCCCACTGTGTGTTTGTCGTGCACTTCCCTCGGGGCAGAGAAATTGTCCACATGGGTGCTAATTCAGCCCCAGTTGGGTGCCAGTTGTGGACGATTTCTCTGCCCGAGGGAAGCGCATGACAAACACACAGTGGGCCGTATGACAAACATCTTTAATCTCACAGGGATCGTCGAAGTCGGTGCTAGGTTGTCGTCTGGGTGGCTGCGGGTCGTTTCTGTGGAGAGCGCCAGGAGCGAAGCAGGAACGAGGAGGCAGGGACCAAGGACCAAGAGAGAGCGACGGCGGAGCGAGGCTTCCTTGATAGCCCCCTCGCGCGGGACCGGTTATCCCCGAACGAGCGGGGAGAGGGAAACAGGCACCGCGCAGGGGGCATTGTGATAGTGGCGCGACCTTCAAATGCGCGGTGCACACGGGCCTTACGGATATGTGGTGCAGGGCCCCACAACGGGAAACTGTGAGCCTGGCATCCTCAGTTCCCTTTTGGATGCAGATGCTGGCCAGCAAAGCTCTCCGAGTGGAAGGCAGGAACTTGTTGATAAACTGCTAGATTCAGGCAATATAGATGCAGCAGACGCA
Source organism: Amblyomma maculatum (assembly GCF_055883805.1). Taxonomy (NCBI): domain Eukaryota; kingdom Metazoa; phylum Arthropoda; class Arachnida; order Ixodida; family Ixodidae; genus Amblyomma; species Amblyomma maculatum. The sequence goes on along the minus strand of NC_139352.1, from coordinate 28,432,092 downwards.
CTGCTCCTGAAAGTACTTCCAGACCATTCTACTTGCACTGTAGCATCAAGCGACAGCCGGCTAATTTTCTATATAGCTGGTTATGTAGCCAGAAAATGTGTTCTGAAGACTGGCTGCGAAAGCTGCCTGAATTTGCTTCTAATCACCAAAGAAGCGGCTGGGAATTTAAACCTAGCCCAGTTCACTCGCATGAAAGACAACGGTGGTCTTCTGTATCCCGCTGCCCCCTTTACAAATTTGTATCTGACCTGGAAAATGCCTTCACGACATGTTTTAGCCTCCTAGAACTACATGCAGACAGTATCCTTGATGTTGTGGAAGTAGTTAAGGCAAAAACAGAGCTCAGACTTGGCTGTCCTGACCACTGTGAAAATGTGGCAGCTGAGCTCACTGCCTTTTACTTAACAACCCGCCTTCACTTTTTCATGAAGAGTATCAATAGCAGCAACAACAGGAAGCGCCAATCTTCTAAGTACCTGAAAATGAGTCAGTGCACTTAGATCTGCAAAGCACCTTGTTTGAGTGGCTAGAAGCCCAGCCTTGTTTCCTTGTTTCTGTGCATGAAATTTCTATGTAACCAAATTTCAGCTGGTTACAACAATAATCTGCCTCCCATGAAACAAAGTCTTGGTTCAATATTTATTTTCAAATTCCTTGCATTTGACAATAAACAATAAAACGCTCGCCTCCCGTGTATTGTCAACCTGGCAACATCTGCACACGCTGCAAAGACTTGCCGGCAATTCGGTTGGAAATATCTACGATAGTGGGTAAAATTTTGCGAATCAAATGGGTTTCTGAGGCCCCTGAACCGCTTCAGAAGAAGAAAGTGCGCATAAGTAGAGCGCACTTACAGATGAATCACAGGTGTAGTTCACCATATACGCAGGTAAACAAATTTAGCCCGAGATGTGCATGTAAATAACTGACATCCACCAGCAAAACAAGCATTTCACATCGCCCTGTATCGGTAGCAGATGACATGGTATAACGGGATTTTTCATCATTGCCGAACTGCTTAAAAGGGCGAGGCAAGAAAAAATAAAGGCGTAGATAATTACACTGAAGCTGTTTGAAGCCAGCAGCATGCAGTTTCTTTATTAAAGGTGTATAAGTGCACCACAACGGGCAACGACATGGAGAAACACACGCGAGCTCCCAAAGCAGCACCAACGACGCCGCTAAAAAAGGTTGCGGTGGCGCCATCTGGTGCCTTCTACGCCAAAGAGCACGGCCAGGCATCCCCGGTCGCGCCACTAGGATAGTATTCTAGTTCACTATACTGTAGAGCAACGACGTTGCGAACAGCAATTTCAAATCCGACCGACTCTTGGCTACGGCCGCAGCGTGGCTAGGCTCAAGGCATCTCGACTAAACAAAATTAGTTTTGTTCATCTGTACTAGATGGCGCGGCATAACACGTACGCAGTTTTTCAAGGATTGTTGAAAGGTCCATACATTTTGCTTCACGTACACCCCGTACGTGAAACTAAAAGTAGTCCTGGCGAAATGCGCGCAGCGCACGTAGACTTCTCACGTTTGCGTGCGTAACTCTGTACGCACGTGAAACTAAAACTGTCTAATATTTCCTACTAAGAAATGTCATTTTGGGTTAATTACAAAGCCATGATCTTCCAAAAAAAGCACGTAGGTTTCTAATCAGCAAATGCGCCTGAATTATCCTTTCACCTCAGTCTGGTTCTGTATATACAAAGCGTGCCATTCGCAAGCTGGGGAACATAGCAGCCCACCAAGCTTGACAGCCGTTTTTGGCCAAATCAGGCAACCCTGGCATGAAATGTCATCACACAGGATATGCGTACGCTCCGGGAGTGTTTAGAGATTCTGGTCCTTGGGGATTTCAATGCCCACTTTGAGGACTTCTACATGCACACAGACGCAAATGGCAGGCTGCTGATAAGAATTGTAGAGGAAACGGAGCTAGTCTGCGTGAATGGCTCGGACAAGTGTGAGGGGTGCATAACATGGGCAGCTCAAGATATGCAATCCTCGATTGACTATTGCCTCATGACAGAGAAGCTGTACGAGGCGCTTGAGAAGATTGTGGTAGATGAAGACGGTAAGGGGAACCTGAAGAGTGACCATAACCGGATCCGGCTGGTGTTTGGACACGAACATCGGAGGCGAAGACAACCTCAGGGATGGCTTCAAGGACGACTAAGCGAGGCTGAGTTGCAGGAGGTTGCAAGCTGGCTAGAGGAGCCAGCAGACCACATCAACTTCTATGAGGAGTTGATGGGTGCAATAGGAGGGCAACTTAGAGCACGGGAAAGCCGTATGGGATACCGGCGTACGTTGCTTGGGCTGTGGGGGCCATAAAAGTTGATGACACAGTGAACTAAGGGGGTCCTCTCCTCCCGCGCTGTAAGCCTTCACGCTCACTACTAAGGTTGTGTGGTATAAAGTGTCCACGCTTGCACTGAAGTGCGTGCGGCCCTAGCTTGACACGCTCGATTGACTAGGAGATAGAAAGCTAGAGTGGCGGTCCCCCATGGACGCCAATGCGAGCGGATGAATCCGCCCGAGCCAGCGGCGGCCATGTTGCAAGGGGCAAAAAGCACGCGGCGCCGGCCTGCACAAGCACATCGCGCGCGTTTCGCGAGCACTTGCGCGCATGTCAATTTAAGAAAATCCCATTGTAATTATGTTGTCGTCAAAATCCATTGTATAGACTGCCAATTTCTTGTTTCATACGCCTTACATTGTGATAAGAGTGGATGTAATCGGGGCCGAGCTATCATAATCTTCTCCACATTTTTTCACTGCTTCTTGAACCAAAAAACACTCTTGCGCTGCAGCGCACATAGCCCATCCCTAAACTAAGTTTCAAAATTGGAGCACATAGTTGGCGTACACTGTTTCTGGATGATAACATGCCCTTAAATCTGATGCGGCCGCCCTTCCATCTGCTACGGCGCATCAGGTGTCGCTTTTCCTGCTGCACTCAGTCATCCTACGACACGGGCCGCCACGGATTGCCATCACTGATCGGGGTCGACAATTAACTGCTGATGTTGTTGAAGAGCTCATGCGTTTATGTGCCGTAACGTCCCCACATTCGACGCCATACCATACCCAGACAAATGGCTTGACTGAGCGCGTCAACAGAACGCTGATAAAAATGCTAGCCATGTATGTGGATGCAGGGCATATGTGCACAGCTCCCTAGATATTAAGGTAAAAATATCTGCTCGCGCTCTAGAAAGTTAATGCCCACATGCAAGTGTCATGAATGGGCCTGGTTCAATCATTCAGAGAACTGCGCCTTCTAATTCTGCAACACAAACATGACAGGCTCACACCCTTGTCCTGCCTTGACAGCAGCCATAGTATGTGATATGAATTGTCGATCATCCGAGAATAACATTTCTCGCTCTCCAAAATGGCGCCCAAAATACTTTTCCCACTAAATTGCTTATGCAGCGCAGCCGACAGGTCAAGAGTTCATGCCCACAACTCAGTAACAGATTCTTCGTTATGACGCGCTTCGTTAGTGCACACATCGACTGCCATCTGCACTAACCACATACTAAAAAGGTGAGCCACAGGGACATAGGCTGCAAATGCAGTCAGACAAACTGACGACACTTGTTTTATCTTTCCTTCATTCCGCAGTTCTTAATGTACAAATAACTTCTGGGTTCCATAACCAGTCGCTCATTGTGAGCCCAATAAAAGTTCACAACAATCCAGGTAACAATATATAATTATGACACTGGAATCATGTTATATTTAATAGAAATATACTATATGTCATAGTAATAGACTATATGTCAGACTTGATATGGAATATTTTGAAAATAAAATAAAAGCATATAGAACTTACACAAAAACAAACATGTAGCGTGCAGAAAATAACTTCTGGCTTATTTCTAGCCATAACAAAGACACAACCAACTGTACAGCATCAATAACACAACAGGGAATAAAATCATGCAAAATATCATGGGATTTGGAGAGCTCGGTTAAGCCGGGTACACATTTCATGCTGTGTCCTCATAACACTACAGCACATGCATTTATTGCAACCACAGAATGTTTATGTCCACCATTAAAAATGATTATATTCACATCTAATCGACAGGCAGGTAGTTACCATAGCATAGTTACCAGTAGCTTGTCATTGCCAGCCCATATTTGGGACTTCCATAGCCCCCCAATTCTGAAGAATCTTTATGGGTAGGGAAGCATTTTTGTGTTTATTTTTGCTCAGAGCGAAAAAAATATTGACAGCTGGTCTTTTAGAGCGGCGTGCCCCAGAGACGTTGCAGCTGTTGTTGTCATCAATGGTACAGCGGAGGAAATGCTACGAATGTCCTGTCCTAATCGCCGCGGACATCTTTCGCCTCATACTCTTGCTTGAAGGCTAACATGTTATAGTGTGAGTCGCTGCATAATGTTTTGTGGCAAAAATTTCTTCCTTTGTATGGCGCTTTAGTAACACGTGTAGTTGTTTGCCGAAAGTTAGTTCTGCCACCTGTGTTACGAGGTTAGTCCTTGCTGCTGCCGATACCGGTTGCCAGTGCCATGCAGTGACCACTTCAACAGATTCCATGTCGGCGAGCAGGTGTGCTATACGTAGTCTTTGTGGGCAGTAGCATAAAATGGAGCCATATTGATGCTCTAGGGAATGCCTGCATTCACCAGCATGGTCAGCGTGAAAATTTGAATTTTGAGACAGTCGGCGCATGAGAGATTAAAAGAAAATGTACTGCAATAATTGAATTTGAAGTGGCATTTTTTACAGCTCCTTACTTAGAACGCCGATTGGTGATTTGTGATCTGACTATGAGTCACCTCTCGTGCGGAGCTGTAGGAATATAAACTTATATATGTAAACAGGACGGCTGTAGGGTTGCACTTGAGGCTGATCACTTCCAGGTGCGCGTCTCTGCTTGCTGCTGCCACCCGCCTGTTTGCTTCTTGTGGATGCAGTCCCCCTTTTACACGCGGTACACGTGGGGAAGGCCGACCGGACCATCGCAGCGGAACGCGCTGCTGGGTGATCGCCTGTATGGTACCCTTTGTTCTGGCCGGTAACGAGCACCCAAATGACCCTTAAGCCTTTTTTTTACACTGCGATTTTAAGCAGTGCGAAAGGCAGTGTCGTTTATCTTGTCCGCTGATACGACAAAGAGCGCCCGCAGAAGCACTCAGGATTTGACTTGGGCATTGTTCTGAGAGTGGGCAAACCAGAAGCTCCCCTTTAATATGGCACCGGGCCTTCAGCATGGCAGCTGGGGTGATCTTTCTCTTTCCATGTCGTTGTTCGTAGCAGTAAACACGGGTAGTGCGGAGCATGCACTGTGGCAAAGATTTAACCAGCAGCAGTGTGCGGGAGACAAGTGGGAAGAAAGTCTCCCGACAGGAGAGGGTTCTACACCCTCACCGGATAGTTTCATGTGTGGGGCTGGCCTCTGAAAATGACTGCCCCTATTTCTTTGTTTTGTGAAGGTGTAAAATGGGACGTGATCTAAGAGAGTTCAGTCCAGTCTGAGCTGGGGCTCCATGCATAGGCACATAACGCGGCTGTTCTGCTTAGGCTCTAACCAGTTAGGTTGAAGAGTAAAGTGTTCTTGTTTGACATGGTTCGGCTAATTGGTCAAGCATCGCACCAGCAACCACAGGCCATTCAACACGGAGCAGCGAGCAGCCGTCAAGGGACGACTACCTCGGTTGCCACCGACGCTGTTGGAGCGGATGCATCTTCCGGGCTCTGGGCAGCAGACAGCAAAAGATCTGCGCCGGCTGAGTAGGATTTCTTGCGTTTATTGAAGTTGGCATGGTGGTTGGTTTGCGACGCTTTTGGTTGAGACGAGGAGAATGCTAGCCGCTAAAGAAAGCAAATCTAATCCTGAGAGTAAATCGAGGTCGAATCCTCAACAGGAGCAGCAATCGCTAGAGGTCGGAGTAGAAAAGGTTACTGATCAGAGTGAGGTAATGACTATGGAGCGTGATCCCAGTGTGGAGAGCACGTAACAGGCCGGCGACCAGAGGCAGACGTCACTAGACGCGACAGGAACTGAGAGAGAAAGGATGGCTATTCGCTGTATGGAGTTAAAGATGGGAATGGAGCTACGAACGCGTGAATTGAATCTCAGGAGCGACTAGCATTAGGAGCTAGGGCTGTCGAGTGGTCGACTATCACCGCTTGGGTCGGGACGGAGTGATGAGCAAAGTTTAGGCTCAGATTCAATAACATAATGAGCGAAAGTCCTGAAAGGCTACAAAATGCCATGCGATGCTGATGTGCCACTATGGTTTGATGAAGTGGAGAAGTTGTTCATCACTTTCAGTGTGCCGTACAGTAACAGAGTGCACTTAATTATGCCGGCACTGACAAAGCGAGTCCGGTACTTGCTTTGTAACCTCGACGGAGCGGAATGCATGGACTATGCGGCAGTGAAAGCAGTGGTTCTAACTGAGCTAAAACTCACCCAGACTGAGTACCTGGAAAGGTTTGAAAATGCAGTAAAAAGGAAGGATGAGACATGGGCTCAGTTTGCGTCACGGTGAAAACATACCTAGCATACTACATCCGGGCTAGGTCAATTCAGTAGGGGCGCTGACTGACCTAATGGTGTCTGATGGCATTAAGGCAGGTCTCAGCTCTATGGCTATAAGTTCTTTCTCAATATGTGTGTATAGCTGCAGGATCACTCAGAGTTGCTGAAGTATAGACCACACGCATTCCTTGCAATAACAGTGATCTTATTCAATAAGAACTAACGTCCATATAAAGGTTCCAGGATTTTATGAATCTGAATAGCGAAGCAAGGTGTCGCAATCAACCTCAAATTCACGAGATTGACGGTGTCAGTGTATCGCTCATTCCTATGCCAGAGGACATCCCCGTTTACAAGATCACGAAAAGGCGTCCATGGGTTTTCGAGAAATTAGCAATGATTTATGTAAAGCAAGGACCAATCCAAAAAACCTCTGCAGTTCTTGCTTGTTTGATGGCACACATAGATTCAGTGGCTATCATTTTTCACGGGTCTGGAGCAATCTCATGGGATGAGAGTTTGTGTCCAATGTTTTCTATGAACGTGAAAGCCAGCTGGAGCTTTCCCTTGTTTTGCTTTGCCTTTTGGCTCATGCTACAGTTAGATGTATGGAGAATTTCAGATTCAGAATGTTATGTTCAACGTGCAGTGATGTATGTGTTACATTTTGGTTGTGGCTGACTTTAGAGTGGACTTTGTTTCATTCTATCCTAGATTCAGTTTTGTCCGGTGTCCGGGTTTCATCCGGGTTTTTTGGCAGTGGAGTATCAGAATGCAGAATGTTTCGATTTGCGCTGATCTTGCCAAGGTTGCCATAGCACTTTGAACCCATTATTTTGAGCATGTGGGCTTCATCAAAAATGACATAGCAGGTAGATGGTATTTCATTAAGGCTCCTTGTCCCCATATCCTAAAATCATGTTGTACATAGTATGATGACATCGAAGTTTCCCACTCTGCCTGCAAGAATCCTGTGCTTCAGTTCTCGCTGGTCTCTCTAACTGCCGTGATCGACAAGTACGTCGAGAAGAACAGTACATTGGAAACTTCCTCAGTTTTTCGTGGTGGAAGAAACCACGACAAAATGTGGCCTGGCCTCTCCCTGCTCCTGTAAATAAGGCAATGATGCAATTGCATAGATAGTTTTACCAGGCCCATTTCATAAGAAAGAATATCATTCAGTTCCTGGTCCTGCATCACAGCGAGCCTATTAAGGCTAATGAGCTGGTATGGAAATGGTCGCAGGCATTTGTTGTGTAGATATCTGCATCCTGATGTACGCATTGGAATACCTGTTTTCATAATTTACAAGGCTTAACACAATCGCCTGACTAGTCAGAGTGGCTGACAACGTAGCATCAAGCGACAGACTACCTCACGTGTGCACAACAAGTTCTTCGAGCTGTTGACAGGGTATTTCATCAAGCGCTTGCATGTTGCAAACTTCTACAGCAAGTTTTCCCATGAATCATATGGCCGGTTATCCACAATGGTCTCCTTCCTTCCGGCTGTAACCAGGGATTGCAAGCAGCTCAATGGAAGCATTGTTAATACAGCGTTAGGAATGAGGCGGCCGCAAGGAGAAATGAGACTCACGCGTCAGCAGTCCATGCTGAGCTCATTTATTGACGAGTTGCAGGATTCATCCAATGTGACTAGCGGCACAATGCTGACTGCCGTGTACTTGCACATGATCTTGTAAGGCATCTTCTACAAGAAACGGGCGCTGTTAAATAGAGCAGGTCGCACCTTCGAGGCACTCTGTTTGACTGACGTTTGAAGTTAGTTGCCCCAATATATTTCCGGAAGTCATGGACACAGTATAAACGTCATCAACACCTGCTGGCGCGAACACGCTCACATACATAGAATTGCATTTTCCATCAAAACATGGACCGAAAAATAGAATGAAGGAGATTGTAATGTCCAGCATGAACCTCATGTACATTAGCCGTCACGAGCGTTAGACATTGACCGCTTCAATCTTGGGCCACTTCCGCACTTGGTGACCAACTCGCCAATAGCTGGCTTCTCATTAGCAGCCTGCCTGGAACAGCTATGGCCTCTTCTTAAGTGAGATGGCATATGAGCATGGCGTAATTATCTATTTTAAATAAAGAAGCAGTGCAAATTGAATTCCATGAAGGCAACGATGTCCAATGCACATAAGATTGTTTTCCAGATTTACACGAAGCGCGATCGGCTGCAGCGAGAGAATAGCGCCCCTCTACACGGGCACGATGACGAGGATGACGACATTTGCGGAGCAGAATGAGATTAAGAGAACGATGCTTGCTGCGCAATGTTAAATGAAACAGCATGGAGCACACTAGTATGCAACGCCTTCTGTGGAACGTATAGGTACTAGGTGTTAGAATAAAGTGAAACACGGAAATGAACGATGTAGAGCTAATGCCCTAAATGATATAAATATTCAGTCTTCATTATTACTAAATATTTTTCCAAATTCCATGCAGTCAGTTGTAACATGGCAGCAGAGCAGAAAAAAGACTGTTTGGTGTGCATTGTCCTGAAAGAAGTCAGGTCAATCCCAACTGAAGCCTCCGTATCGCGTAGGTCTCTTCCATGATTATCAGTATTACAGAAGTAGGTCACGAAGTATAAGCTGTCTGGAAGACCTATAATAAATTAATAAAATTTGCGAGTAATTTACTGCAAAGTGATAAGAAAATAATATACAGGCATGCAGAGAACAACTTAAAATGCTAACAATAATATAATACTTGAGAAAAGACTTGAGAATGCAGAGTTTTGTCAGATATTGTCTACAACTTCTTTGTGTTCATTATCTTCATTGCTAAATAAAGAAGAGACTAGGTGGTCCAGTTCATACAAGCGAAACTGCTAGGTTCTTTAGAGGCAATTGTGGTCTCTAATAAATACCAAATCGCATACAACCATACGTGAGATACAATGAGTGCCTGAATCTGTTCGATGTTCCATGCTTTTCACCATAAATAGCCCTTGCAACCACTACCGAAATTCCTTGCAAGAGGCAAGCATTTCTGCAAAAAATTCAATGTCCCTTTGCAGTGTCTCTTATAAACGAACTGTGCAGTGACGGTCATCAATGAACTCCTGCATTTTAACCTAATGAGCTTTCGGCAGGCAGTTGTATACGTGGTAGACTGAGCACTGGTCAAGATTTTTCTCCTTTTGCCGAGAGATGCTTTGTACACCTGTTAGTACAAACTTTCTTGGAGTCCTAAAACTTCTTTCCATCACACACCATTTTGGCTAGCCAGCAGGGGTGCCGATAGAGGTAGAGATCAGGCAGTGTGTTGTGGCGGCCGCCTCAGTAACGGTATCCCAGTACATTGCACTGCCCAACTCTCCAGTCGCCTAAGTTTCATTCTTGTCGACAATCATAACTTTTACACTCGTTCACTTGCAGGATTGCTTTAATCGACACGTTGCCATGATTCTGCAAATTTGGTTAAAGTGTGTGCAGGTGCCCTTAGGAACTGCAAGCACTTTTAAACAGAGGCTATTTTCTCGATGTTTCATACTAAGAGTGGAGGTAGTGCATGTCCCTAATGAAGTGGGTGAGCTCACAGGTGTACATAGGTTGTCCTTGCTAGCGTGGTCTCTTGCTCAGCCAACCCTGCTACTATCAGCACCGAACCGTCCGACATAACAGTGGCTAGCGAGGACAGTCCAGCAATGCCGAGATGTTCCATTGGTTGCAAATCAGGCAGTGCATTGTGCTCGCCTCCTCCTCCTCAACGCTATAGCCCGGCATATTGCACCGTCCAACTCTCCAGCTATCCTCGTAACATGCTTATTGACAAACAACTCCTTTGACCTAGTTCATGACCCAAACATCAGTAGTCGACATGATGCAGTAATATTTTATATATGTTACTTCATGTGCACGTTCCTTCAAGTACTCTGTAATGATTTTTCAGAGGCACTGTCGTTGATGTTTTTATTCTAAATATAGAGGTTGAGCAGGTCCCATCAAGGTGGGTGAGCTAATGTGTGTACGCAGGTTCTAACTGTTTGCAGGGTTGCCTGCTTAGGCTCCCCAGCTGCTGATATCGGCTGAAGCCGCGCGGAGAGTAGAGTTGCACCGTGAGGGTTTGCTCGTGCTTTCACTCTTTGGTGGCATATCTGGATAAATAAAATACATAGTCTTCCAGAACGGCTTTCTATACATTGTGACTTATCTCAATAGACTGCAGCTCAGCATAGCACAGTGTGCGATCAGTCTGCAACGAACCAAAACTGTGGCCACGATATGCCTGCAATGACAAGAGGAAGTGCTTTTGAGTACTGCAAAAGCCCAGCCTATATCTAATTCTAAAGGGATAGGGAAATAGTTCGATATGTAGATATATCGACCTACATTAAAAGAGAATTTTCTCTATAATACAGAGGTGTCAATATGGTGTACACAGACTAACCAGGCCAAGCTTTCCTGCCATGTTCATACATTATGGCCAGTTTGGACCATAGGTCAACTGCTGACCCGGTAACCAGTGCTAACAATACCAACAACCTCCAGTCCTTAACACGTTTTTTTTCCTTGCATGTGTCCATTATGGGGTGCTCGGTGATTCTCAAACTCCGAGCCCAGTAGAACTTTTACTGCGCTCCGTGTTTTTCATGAGTTTCTTGCACAGAAGCCTCTTTGGGGGAAGTTTGGGGGGAAGAAGTACAAAACTGACCGCTGACATGCCAGCAATGGCAGGCGGTAGTGGTTTCGCATAGTATGATGCAGGTTATTTATAATTTGAAACGGATCAGGAAATAGTTCGATATATAGAGGTTTCAGTCTACATTCCAAGAGAGGAGTTCCTCTGTCACACAGAAGTGACAGTACGGTGTACCTTGGTTTGACGAGGCAATGCTTCCCACCCACATTCACACAATATTGCCAGGTTTGACTACTGGGCCTCTGCTGAGCCGCTAGGCGGTGCAGATAATACCCTCCAGCTTCTTTCCTGTAACTTCTCTCTTCTTCCACGTTCACATTAGCTTTGTGTTTTTCTTGAGTTTCGTTTTCACAGAAAGCTCTTCGGGGAAGTTGAAGGTGCAGAGGAAGTGCGCTTTTCCCCTTATGGTGAATCGTTGTATAACGATTTGACTTTAGGGAGCTTTTCCTTATCATGTGAGGAAGGTTGAGACTTTTTTGTGAGGAGTCTTCATCTTCATCCTTTTCGTCTTCTTCCACTTCATCGTTGACCTCGTCTCCATCAAAACTATTGTCAAATCTTCTCTCATCCTTATTTAGTGCACGAAGGAGTCTGGTACGGCTTCCTTTGAGCACTTTGATGTCTTCTGGGGTGAGCAGTGAACAAGAAAAGTTCGTTTTCTTGATCATTCTCCTCCTCATCTGGTTACAGACATTTCTTATCCTTAAGATATAGCCTCATCCTCTCTAGCTAGCTTTCATTTTAGTACCCTTCATAATGGACTATTCCCTTGATATTGAGGGTAAAACTCTCGCTTCGGCCTCAAAAAAGTTGAGGCACAGACACACCTCTAATAAATGGGCCCGGTCCAATGTGCAGACAAGGAACTGCACGTTCACATGCTTCAACATAACCATGATAGGCTCCCATTGTCTTGCCTTAACAGCAGGCATCTATATGTGATGTGATGTATCGATTTCTTTGGAATAACTCTTCCCGCACTCCATAGTGATGCCTGAAATAATTTTCCTCCTGTATGGCTTATGCCGTGCAGCGGGCGGTCCAAGAGTTCATGCCCACAACTCAGTTACACAATCTTCGTTACGCTGCGCTTCGTTGGTGCATACATAGACCATCAAATACAATAAAAAGAACTCAGAAGGAGAAGAGGCACGCAAACACAGGCTCTAATTATAGTCTGAGATAATAAACTGACAAGAATATTTTTTATTTCATTTTGTCACTCTGTATTTGTTCCTGTTGAAATGTATGCACGGACAACTAGGACGAATATGCACAGGGCGCAAGCAAGTCCAATATAAAAAAAGTATTTACAACACCCCCTATATCAATGCATAATAATAATGATGTTAGAATTAGTATAAACAAACATGCACCACTCAATGCCTCTAAGTGCGCCGAAGGTTAGTGCCAGATGATGTTTGCCCAAGGACTGTTGCTTACCCCCAACCAGCCAACTAAGAAAACGAAATATGGCCCTGCACCTGCATCGTCACCATTGGCTTACCAGCAGCCCTTCCTCCTGATGGCTTTACAGTTCAAGTTACTGGAATTGCTACTCTCCATCCAACAGCTCCAAGTGGCATTCCCAACCCAGCCTTTTTTGAAAACTTCACTGTTTGGACTCTGAATGCCCACCAGAAAGGAAACAGGATTCTTGAGGTATGCTTGGGTGCACTGCTGTCGCAGCAGCATCGCAAACGCTAAATAAGACTAGTTTCAGAATTGAAAGTTCAGGTAGTGAACGCAATAATTTGAAGGGTAACACTGCTTTGCTGCGACTAAAATAGATTTCTCGGGAAATAGTTCGATGTGTAGATGTTTCCATTTACATTCCAAGAGAGGAGTTCCTCTGTAACACAGAAATGTCAATAAGGTGCACCCCACATTCACACAATATTGTCAGGTTTGACTACTGGGCCTCTGCTGAGCCGCTTTCCAGTGCAAATAATACCCTCAGTCTTCTTTCCTGTAACTTATTCATTGCACGAGCACATTAGGGGGCAATCACAGCCTGCTGATTTTCTAAGTGCAATCAAAGTTTTGGTGCACTTTTTGTTGATCTTGAATTTCCTCTTAGCGGAAGGCTTTTCGGAGGATGAAGGCACCAAGGAAGCGCGCATTTCTTCAGATGTTGAAGTGTTGCCAAAGTGAAGTGCGTGGGACCCTTCTGGGGCAGGCGTGACAAACGTTGAAGCTTCTCTTCTGACACGTCCTCATCTGAATCCTGTTCATCTTCCATTTAATTTCCGACCCCGGTCTACATCATAATTACTGTCAGACTCTTCACTAATGTCCCTGCTGATCGCATTAAGGAGTGTCTGGTTGGCTTCTTGTTACGCTTTGATGATTTCTGAAGTGACCAGTCACTCATGGAAACATTTTCTCATGATACTCCTCTGTAGGTAAGGACTCAACCGCATCTACAGATTCATCCTCCTCTAGCCATCAGTTCGATAGCCGGTCATGTGCACAGTCCCTTTAATATAGAGAAAAATTATCCCCTCTTCCTCAAGAAAGCTGAAATCCTGAGGCAAATGTCATGCATCGGCTCAGTCCAATGTGAAGAGGAGGAATTGTGCCTCCCGTTCTTCAACATGACCATGAAAATGTGCCATCCTTGTCTTGCATCCACAGCAGCCGTGGGTACGTCATATAATGTATCGATCATCTGGGAATAATGCTTCCCGGTCTAGAGCGATGCTCAAAATGTTTTTCCCGCCCTATTGCTAATGGCACACTGTGGACAGACCAATAGTTCGCACCAACGACTCAGTTACACATGCTTCGTTATGCTGAGCTTCGTTGGTACACACTTTGAGCGACAACTGTACTAACCATGTACTGAAAAGGTGAAGAGACGCAAGGATACAGGCTTTAAATTTAGTTGGGTGTAATAAACTGATTAAATTAGTTTTCATTTATTTTCTTCACTGTGCAGTGTTCCTTCACATATGTACGCAAAGATTACTGTGACCCAGACCCAGCAGCAAGGATACAGGCTTTAAATTTAGTCGGATGTAATAAACTGATTAAGTTAGTTTTCATTTATTTTCTTCATTGTGCAGTGTTCCTTCGCATATGTATGCAAAGATTACTGGGACCCAGACACAGCAGCTACTATGAGCTCAAAAGGAAAAATTTTAAGGGGTAGGGATACCAAATTTTTCTGTAGTATTTTTGGGTTCTAAATAGTGCATAGCTAATCCGTAACTATATAGCACGGTGTTAGAAGCACTAAATCGCATTACATAATTTACTATCTAACTGTTCGTACAGAGCAGTTTCGGTTTCGGTTCATAGTTGCCAAGTTTTACAAGGTGGGTTTCGTGTGACGTGTTATGCTGGCAACATATCATGAATGACATGTGATCACGAAAAACTGACGCTTACAGACTAGCGCGTCGTCTGCTTGAGAAGCACGCGTATGCCAAGGAGGTTAGTGTATGTGTGAACACGCACAGACCGACCTAGAAGCCGCACAAAATGTCGTGGAGTGCCTCCAATTCAGATTTTTATTTTGGGCCAGACAACGAGGATGAGGATGACGAGGACAGACAAGGAGATGCAGCTGTTGCCAATCCGGATAACCACTTTGTGTTTGACCCGCTAGCTAGCGATTTGGAGGGGAAGAGGCCAGCATCAGGCCTGGGGCAGCGATTGAGACAGCATTAGATGGGCGCAGAGGCAACGTTGACTGGTAAATGTAGAAAATTGTGTTGCTCATAATGTCCCAGCGTCAAAGTGAGCGAGATCAGACAGTCGCTACTTTAAAATTGTAACGAAAAAAAGATGTCTTTTTGACAAGTGTTCTCGCGATGAAAATATATTGATCGTGAGCTGGGTAGAACCATTACTAACGGACAGATATGTTTACGTCCCCTCTCACATTCCAGGCGGTTTATATCCTTATTCGAGTGCGCCAGGAAAGCAAGTATTGTATCTCGTAAACTATTATTGATCGCGACAGCGTGGTATCGCATGCATAGTTGCGTTGCTCCGTCAATAGCACATATGGAGGGTCGTTCACAGACTTGCTCATGCATGTGTTCTTTCACATATGCCATGAATATTCCTGCATGTTTGCCTAGTCGCTTTGCAGCACTCCTGATCGTACCATAGCTCCCGCACACGTGAGTGTTCTCGCGCATATAAGGCTCAAACTGCGCTAAAAAGTTGCAGACGCGTTCAATGAATATACGGCATCGTCTTCGGCTATGGGAGTGATGGGACAAACGGGCTTTGAATGTCAGTTCAACATACACGACGGGAAGGACACAAGACTTAACTAGGGGAGAGTCGGGAGGTCTGGGACGGTTGGAGGAGTGGGACACCTGGTGTATCTCCCTAGCAACTCGTTCAAAAAAGTTCTTCAAATAATCTCGAGGTGGCACTAGCATATGGATAGCCTGGGCGTAATGGCCGATTTCTGTGGCATGTAGAAGTTGCTCCGATAAGAAATCGCCGAATTCAAGTGTCAAAAGTAAGTATCTGCTATTTCAGTCACAGCTTTATCATATTTAGAGAACGCGTAGGTCGCTAATATAAATTTTTGTCCAAGAAGGTGCATCTGTGCCGTGCCTCGTGCAGTAAAATGTTTGGGCCTAAGGAGAGAACTTTCGCCACGGAACGTTTCTTTGTTGGTGCAATGCTGCTTGGGAGGAATGGGACAGTTAAGATGAGGGAGGAACGGGACGCTGTCCCATTCCTCCCGGCAATACGACTAGTGCTGTGGCTAGCGACTCTGCTGCAAGGCTCAGCCGCATTAGCCTAAAAAAGTTATTTTTGTTTATTTCATGTTTTGAGGTAATATTTATTCGGTGCCATCAAAATGGCATGAGATTGAAGATATGCTGGTTAGATGAAAATTCACGCTAGGGCACTCCAAATGGGGAAATAAAGACGCAATTTGAAACGTGAGCCTCCCGGGAGAAGGGCATAACTAGTTGGCTACAGCTGTAGTGCTGTTTAATGACGCAACGAATTAGACAAAGCCAACATTTTTGAGCTTTGTGAGGGTGCTTGTTTACATTTGCATGCTATTGTTCCACTTGAATTTTCAGGAAGATGCCAAGGGTATACAAGAAAAAGCATCCCGAGAGGGTTCGAACGACGAACAGCTTGATGCTGGATGCTGTGAGATTAGTTTGCGAAGAAAAAAAAAATATAAGGGCCGTAGCAGAAGCTCTTAAAATCTTAAAATCAGCCCTTGGTCGAGCAGTACAGAAGTACAAGGGTTGTAGTGCGAGAGACAGTATTTTGTTCAACTCCAACTTGGTCTGCGGTATGGTCTTCACAGGAGAAAATGAAGTACTTTTGAAAGAATATTTGCTGAAGGCAAGCAAGATGCACTATGGACTAAAACCTCTATCACACGGTACGTGTAATGTCATTCGCAGCGAACGACATTTACAATGAATGTCATTGCGATCTGGCATTCCCAGTCTACACGGGCATACAGAATGGCATTTGCAATTGATGACAATGTCCATCGTGGTCCATCTGCGAACTGTTGTGATAAAAAAAAAGTACAAGTGATGATCTTTTATTAACCTGTTTGCTGTTCTTTGTTTGTATTACAGTATTGAACATCTAAAGGCTATTTAAAAATAGACTGGTCCGCCATGCGACAGCTTTAACTGACAAACGCTTCGTTTAGAAATCCAAAGCAAGACAGGCTCAAAGTCGCTCTCGATGCCTCTCGCATCTCGCCCGCCATCTGCAACAAGCCACCATAGAGGTAGCCAGATACTGCTGAGAATACTGCCATACTGCCATGCCTCCGGAATTCGGCGTTGTAGCAGGCGCTGAAGACGTTGCTGGAATGCTGACAGTGACGAATGAAGAGCAGTGCAAAAAAGCACTATTTCTTCATCTCCTGAAAATGAAGCGACGAAACCGGCTCAAGCAGCTGAAGATTGCTATTGAAAGGTGCGCGAAGACCACTCAAGATTTGGAACTGCGTTTGGTGATGAATACGTTTACGGCAGTCGCCGTTTGGGCTAGCACTTCATCGGGGATTATCCGCGAGCGATGGTCCTTTCCAAGGAACGAGAACTGGTTTGAGGAAAATCTGCCAAACCTAGGTGCATCCCACTTCAAGCAAGCGTTCCGCGTCAGTCCTGCCACGTTCCGATATCTTGTGGAATCGCTGCAGTGCGTGTTGCAACGTAAAGAGACGAACATGCGAAAGTCGGTTTCCGCAGAGAAGCGCGTAGCAGTGGGCCTGTACCGCCTATGTTCCAGCGCCGAGGACCGGACCATCGCACACTTGTTCGGCATCGGCCGGTCCACTGTGAACATTGTGTACAGGGAATTCTGCAAAGCAGTCGTCGACATTCTTGAAAGCGCCTGGCTGCACATGCCGCGGCAGGAAGGTATGGCGGAGCACATGCGCGAATGCTACGCAGTCACCGGCTTTCCGCAGGCGATCGGAGCTCTGGACGGCTGCCATTTCGCCGTGTCTCCGCCGAAGAAAGATGCAGCCGACTACTACAATTATAAAGGCTGGTACGTATTTGCTTTCTTGCCTTTAAACTTATTAATAGCTGAGCAGGGCAAGGACAAAATTACCGAGAACTACATAACTAGTAAATGGTTGTTCTTTATTGCACAAATGAGTATGCAGGCCTGAAAGCAGGAGCCACGGAATCGAGATGCATATTTGGAATGTTGAGATTTGTACAACTTTTCCACTCAAATGGGAAATGTATCGGCACGTTGATAGGTGTGATAATTATTTTCTATGCACATCATGACTGGCACACAGGCCGTGATCATTATTGTTTCATTAAGAACAGCATGCAAGAGCTAGCATCTCTTTTTTTCCTACACTAGTGCAGTAAGCCTTTTTAGCAAACCTACCACCTAAAATTGAAATGCTAGTTTCTTGTTCGAAATTGTAACCTGAATATCATTGTAAATATTTCTGTATATACAGCTGTTGTCAGTAGTTAAACTTCATGCTGATAGGATGTGTTTATTCAGTTTCTACACCATGCTTAAAATTACTCCTTACATGCAGGTACAGCATAATACTACTGGCAATCGTTGACCATCACTACCGCTTCCTCTACCTCAACGTTGGGAGCCCAGGCAGATGCCATGATGCCCATGTTTACGGCCGGTCAAAGCTAAAGAAACTTGTGGAAAGTGACAGATTCAACTCTCCCGTGTCAACCATTGAAGGAGTTCCTGTCGCACCAATCATATTATGCGACCAAGCCTTTCCTCTCACGGCACATTTACTGAAGCCATATCCAAATGCCCCAATTGGTTCGAAGGAGGCACTTTTCAACTACAACTTCTCAAAGTCTAGGAGGATAGTGGAAAATGCATTTGGGCGTGTGAAGGCTCGCTTCAGGTTCATTATGAAGAGGATGGAGTGTAAACTGGCAAACGCAAAGCAAGCCATCAAGGCATCTTGTGTTTTACACAACATCTGCGAAGCCTTCAGAGACAATGTGGAGGAGCAGTGGGTGCAAGACATGTACACTTTCAATGCACTTTATGAGCAGCCATCCAACAGCAGTGATGCTGTTGGATGGCTAGTGAGGGTCAGGACGTAAGGGCGGCACTTGCCGATTACTTCTGGAAACGGGCCCAGTAAACACGGCGAACCACAAATTGATCGCTCAAGTACGCTCTTTATTTTTGCAAATATTTGAGCAGTGCCTCAGTCAGACATTTTTCGTTCCCTAGAGATTCACGAAGAATCTCCAACTCCATTTTACGCAGCTCCATTTCTTGTCTTCTGCTTTCCCCGAGCTCCGCGCTCAACTGGCTGTTCGTGTTGATCAGCTGTGATAAAAGTGTCTTCTGCGTCGCGTTGCAACTCGGCTTTGCTGCTTGGCGACCTGGTGGTGGTGCTCTATGGTCTTCTGCACTGGATGCCAGTGGTGAAGGCACTGAGAGCGCAGCAGCCTCACATTCCGATTCATATGGTGCTGGAGGCATCTCAAAGGTATCGGCATCATTCCCATTGCTGTCACCTGGCGACGACTGGTTGTATTGCATGCTATCGATTAGCTGGGAAAATAAAAAAATATACCACACATGAACATATTAGTGAAGAAACTGCCTACAAGGTCTTTTCTGGTTAATACAGAAGCAGAAAAAAAACTACTTGTATGCAGCAGCCTTCACAACCTGACAGTAATATTCATTTCTATATTGTACGCTACTGCAGCATTTTGTAGTAACTGTGACATTTCTCTAACACTTACCATGTACAAGTTGAATTCTTGTGTACATTTTGATACAGAAGCCACAAGAAGCAGTGTAACAAATGAATCAATAAATAAGTGATGCTCCACATGTGTCGTGCAAGAGAATCAGTGTGTCTCCTTCGTTATGAGTGATATAAAATTTGAAAAATATTTCTTGGTCTTGGTTCACAGGAAGCGCGTATAGTGCTATATACAAATGCACGTACTATCTCAACAGTGGCACCATCGCCACACACAGCAGTCTCATCAACGAGGCTGCTGTCGTTGATAGGGAGGTTTCCCAGAAACCTTGCGATTTCTTTATAGAAACGCCATGTGATGGCACCTTGCCCCGCTGTCTTGCGGCTGAGCATCCTGCAAGAAACCATTGTTGCAGTGGCTTTATTAATGTTTCGAGGTCTCCACTACGTCACTGCTACTAGGAAAGTTGCTACCCATTCTCAACATGCAGTATGCCAGTCATATCTGCCCAGGAATGTATTGAATTTATGCTACTTTCACTGCTTGCACGAGTCAATGAGGGGAGAGAAGCTGTAACGAATACTTTGGAACATCGGTGCTTTCGCACAAAACGAATACATTTTCCCGTGTTTCATGCAACAGGCAGTTGCTAAGGGGAACGGGTTGGCATCGCCGGGTATAGGGCACGGCGAAACGGAGGACCATTGCTTTTGGTACTTTTTTCAAGCGTGGTAAGCTGCTCAGCACGCGAGGATTGGCACACGAAAGGGGAAAAAAAAAAATGACGCATGCGTCTACCGGTATATACCATGCTTAACAACGTGCGACGCTGCGGGCAAGGCTGCGGGTGCGCACCTTCGCATCTGAAAGCAGCACACGTGGCTGAATATGGTGAACAGTGGCAGGCGGTGAGAGCTGTGAAGGCAAAAATAAAGTTTTCACTTACCGGTATCTGTTTCCAAGATTTTCTATCTTAGATTTCACCTCTTTCACAGTTTTGTCAATGCCCAGCGCAAGCAAGCACTCTCGTATAGCTACATAAACACGCATGTTGCGCTTTGCCCGGCGCAAATCACTGAGGTGGTCCTCCCAAATTTTGATGAGCGCACGCATTTCGTCGTCGCTCCAGTGCGCCTTCTGCTTCTCACATTGCACTGTCGAGGCTGCAGAGTCGTTTTCCATGTCGGAAGTCGAGAAACTCAGCTGGCGGATATAAGCACACTGCTATGCGACCTTCGCAGCCCACGCTTCACCGACAACGAGGACGGTTTGTAAACAAACATGGCCGACAGTAGCCGTCGGCGACTGGGATGAAGAATATAGTTGCACAAGTTGCTCCAAATATCGTGCTGTATGTGAAAACATAATTACATGTTATTTTCATCAATCAATTTTGACGTTTACTTTAGTTATACTTTGTTCTCATTTATTGATTTTGCGAAAGTTTGCCAAGCCGCTGGTGTTGAGAGTAGGCAAGTCTCCAGTGAATGAGTTCGCCCAGCTCATTCGCTGGGCGAATGTCATTACCTGTAAATGGAATTTACTATGCACGTGTAGCAGGCAAAAAAAACGTCATTAACACATAATATCATTCGCTGCAAATGACATATGTACCGTGTGACAGAGGTATAACAAGAATGCAAGTTCGTTCCCTGGCATACCAGTTTGCAACAGCATTAAGTCGGAAGTGCCCATCATCATGGGAAGTCAACAAGTTAGCTGGAAGAGACTGGTTTCTGGGCTTTATGGACCGTCATCCTGAACTGTCGCTTCGATCGCCGGAAGCCACCAGTCTTGGCCGGGCAACGAGCTTCATTAAGCACAACATCGATGCTTTCCTTTCTAATCTGAAAGGCGTCTACGACCGACACAAGCTAACTCCAGACCGCATCTACAACTGTGACGAAACAGGCTTCACAACTGCCCCCAATCCGCCAAAGATTATCGCAGCAAGAGGAGAGAAACAAATTGGCCAGGTCACATCTGCAGAACGCGGTGAACTGGTGACCGTCTTATGCACTGTCAATGCCATAGGAAATGCTCTGCCACCGGTATTCATTTTTCCACGAGTGAGATTTAGATTTTTTCCTGAACGGCGCCCCAGCCGGAAGTCTTGGATTGGCAAGCAGGTCAGGATGGATGTCCGGCGAGCTGTTTGTACTGGCATTACAGCACATTGTGACACATACAAAGTGCTCGAAGGAAGAACCTATTCTTCTAATCCTTGACAATCACGAAAGCCATGTCAACATCAACACCATCAACAAGGCCAAAGAAAGTGGCATCATTCTGCTGACCTTTCCTCCACACTGTAGCCACCGCTTGCAGCCACTTGATGTATCTGTGTATGGACCATTCAAATCTCGCTACAACGCTGCATGCAATGACTGGCTTATAAATAATCCAGGGAAGGCTATCTCCATATACAACGTTGGAGAACAAGTGGGATCCGCCTACGTATCAACGGTAACACAAAAGAATATAATCTCGGGTTTCCACAAAACAGGTATTTGGCCTTTCAATAGCGAGCCCTTCACTGAGGACGACTACATGATGTCTTCAGTGACTGACAGACCCGAAGCTTCCCCTAGCGGAGTGCTGTCACCACAGCCAGCTACCGCAATATGTGAAATGGATGGATCAAGCCTCCAAGGAAAAGTTCTGAACTCTGAGACGGACACTAACGCAGCTCGAAACATCCTCAGAGATGTCTTCACGCCCACAGCCAATGAAGGTGCATCAACGTCAGCTCCTTCTTCCAGTCGCATTATTCCAAGCGACCTCAGGCCCTATCCAAAGGCTGCGCCACGCAAGTCAGGGCAAAAAGGAAGTAAGAAGGGTAGCACCAAAGTGCTTACAGATACCCCAGAGAAACGTGCCATTGAACAAGCAACTGCGGAGAGGTTTGCACGGCGGAGTCTGAAAAAAAGAGCACCAAAGGCAGCTAAGATTGCTGCCTTTGGCAGCAATCTTAACGTCAAATGGATATAAGCTCTTCGAGTGACGAAGAAACTGTTGCCGTTGCCTTTGACGATTCGGGCAGTGACATGTCAAGTGTCGATGATGAGAGGCACAAAATTTCGGAGGTCGAATGGCCGAATGAAGGTTTCAGAGTGGAAAAAGGTGAATTTGTCCTCGTCAGGTTCTGTGAAAAAAAATCTGTCGTCTATTACGCGGGCAGAGTCGAGAGCTGTGAGGAGTTGGACGTCAGTGTCCGGTTTCTTCGAAAGAAAGATGAGAGCTCCCAGTTTTACTTTCCTCTTCACGAAGATAGAGCAACTGTACCAATCACCGACATTGTTATGAAACTGCCGGTGCCGACTACTGTCGAGGCAACAAAGCGGCTGCAGTCTTGCTTCAAGTTTGAAGTCGAACTATCAGCTTATAATGTTCGCTAATGAAGTTGTCACTACAGCATTACACATGTCCCATTCCTCCCAAGTGGTGTCCCACTCCACCCTAAGGTGGGAGTGGAATGGGACAGATTTTGGTGGTTGTAAATTGTTTTTTTAGAGCTACCCTTGAAGAGGTAGCAAACATTGCTTCCCAGAATTTGTGCAACAAGTTTTGCTTTATATTTTAAATTATAAAACATCTGTTTGTATTCAAAATAAAAAAAGCTAAAAATATATTTGTGAAAAGTGTCCCATTCCTCCCGACTCTCCCCTATGCATATATTTCTGTAGGTGCCACTGTGACCGCTGTCACGCCATGGCGACGAATATGGAATCAATTTGCTGCAATGAAATCCCAAAAGTGGCTGCCCATGTGCCTGGAAACGCTGAGTGTGTCACAGCAAACCAAACATTCGAGATTGGATGCTTGAATATCCACGCGCTCCAGATCGCATACTTCGCACTGCTGGATGACAGACCAGCGCTCCTCGATGGCCGAGAAATCCACAGGTAACTGGACATTACTTTCTCGACCACTGACTCAACACGGGTCATGCGAACCTAAAGTACACTGCGGAACTCATGTTACACTTTTGCCATGAGTTTGGCATGTTCGGCCCAGGCTCCTGTCTCATGTGACACTGAGATGTGTATTTATTGTTCAAAAGTCAAGCACATAAAATGATGTGAAAGGAAGTGATTCTTTCTAGTGTTTTGGTGAGATGTGACTCGAAATGTTTTAATACTTGTGAAGTGCCAAGACAGCGTGTGTGACATAATTTAATTCACTGCACACCTGGGAATGTTCATGTTAAATGCCTAGCTGTGCTACCATAGCCAGAAAACGTCTTCTCAGCCACATGAGGTTGAACTAACTTTACAAGCCTGCGGATTTGTTATATCGTCGAAGTGCCAGTGTGCAGCTGGCAAAAGTGGTGTTTGCAGTCATAGCATGGCACCTTTCAATGCCTGGTCCTTCTGAAGAGCACCAGGCATTGTATGGAGTTCCCTCAACAGTGGCGGCGTCCGTGTAGTACAACACTTGCACCACTGCCACCTGAATTCGTCGACCGGAGGTGTGTTCGGGAAAGACATTGTGAGCCCCTCAGGACTCGATTTTATGATGCAGCCAAAGAAGATTCCTTCTTCACAAATGTTGTTTCAAGAATACGCAGTCTAGGTGCCCAGCTGTTGACGATAGCATCGCCTACAGTAGGCACCTCCAGAATGGTGAACTCATTGCAGCAAGCTCAATGCTTGGGCCTACACCTTTGGGGAGCCCTCTGGACTATAGAAAGCCTCTTGTTCACCACGGTTTTCGAGTTGTGTTGGAGTGAAGGACCAACTCGACCTGACTTTTTTAAGAACTTCATTGCATGGGTGCACAGCTCTGATTCCCTCAACAGACGTCTATACTTTAGCGAGTGCATTTTTTGCAGCACAGGCTCCATGCAGCAACTCACAGCAAATTATAGAAAGCATCATCTGTTGCAAAGTTTATTTTGCTTCAGCCTAGTGACCGTTTAGTTCTGGAGAAAATGTCACGAGAAATAGTATAATCAGAGTTTGTTTGGAGGCGAGTACCTAGCCATTTGTCTATAATTCACTGTTCGTACTTGATAGTTTGCAATTAAAGACAAGTTTATTATTGTGGGAACTAACTCTTGCGACATGCCCATCAGGTGTGCAGTTATGATACTCACAAACATTGTAGATGTAATATCCATGTCATTATGGTGAGATAACTTGCTTTTATAAGTTTAATTTGAAGAACACTCACTGACTTTTACTTGAAGTATATTCAGCTCGTTACATTGTACTATTCTAATCTGTACATTTTTTCTGAAAATTCATTACTTTTTCTTTCTTAGGCTTTGGAGATTTCCTGCGAAGAAGCTTTGGCATTGGATCAGAATACAAGGCAGCAGCCTGGTAGCAATGCGTGAAAGGCAGCACATCATCACCATGTGACAAGTTCAATGCTTGAAGTTGTACAACATATAACCTGGACAGAGAAAGGCTTACACAACTTCGTCTCAAAAGACTATCATGAGTGCGAGCAGTCAAGTAGGCATGCTTAAATATTTCGCGTTTTCTGTATTAAAAATAAACCGTAACGACAGTAACAGGTGTCGTGGATTCATCTTATTTTATTGTTATGCATATGTATGCATATGTATATTTTGGCTGCAGTGGTCATTGTCCGGAAAAACTTTAAATGTATGTAGTTCACCATTTTAGTTACCTCTATCCTCTGGTCAGGAGGAGAATCACTTGAGCAGCCACACACGAAAATAGAGTTGGTAATCATGTTTGGTTAGTAAATTACGTTTCTAATGCTAGGTAGGTGAAAGTTCAAAAAACGCAGACAGATCTGTTGCATATGACATAAATGCATTAGGTGCTCTATTTTTGACTGCCTTGCTTTTTCAAAAGATGCTGCACTGATGTACTGCGATACAAAGGAATTTTACAAGCAGGTTTGGTAACACTGATTGAAGATTTCTATTTTCAGCTTCTGCATCTCAATTCCACTTTTTTTCATAATCGCTTTGCTATAACTGGCGGATCATGAGCATCTTACTGAAGTGCTGAAATAGTTAGGGTGATTAGGTGTTATTCGTATTGGGTACCAGGTATTTTCTACCCACAGACACTTCCGAGAGTTGGCCTTTGTAGGGCAGGGCTTGCTACACTAACTTAGGTGGACAGAATTTTGAGTGACAGATCAGTATATTGACAAGCACATTTTCATTAAACGCTTTGGAGAAAGCCATTTGTATGCGGTCTTATTTTGACCAGAACCAGAAACAAAAGGTGTTCCTAGTTTGTATTATGCATGTGACGAAGTGTCTGCATCATTGTATTTCATTTCTTGGACCCATAACTAGCCTATAGCTACAGGTACAAACAGTGTTGGACACATCTTTACTGTATTTTCAAGAAAAAAAAATACAGAAAAAGAAAATATTTTCTGCATTGGGAGTTTGGTTATGCAGTGCACTGAGTGAATTAGAGTGTGCTCATATTCAGCAAGGAATTTCATCATTTGAAGGCAGCATAGACATCTTTCAGGCTCAAGGAGGTGAGCCGGAATACAGAACAGGACGAGTATCCTGGGATCTTTCCAAGAGTGAATAGGCCGGTTTCGATTCTACCTTACCCTTATGATTGCCACTCGCTGCTGATTGCTCCGTTGAGAGCCCTGGGGATAACCACTGCAATTATAGCAACTGTGTAGTGCTGCAGTACGTTAATCACAATTTTGATCCACTGCACGAACTAAACTTTTCGGTTACATTTTTTATGCAAGATAATATTTGCAAGCAAGAAATATGCACTTTGCAGCTATTCTTCTGAAGTCTATTTCTTACCCTGAAAGATAGTATTGTTTACACAATTTGATATCCATCCTTAGTCTTGTGCACATGCTGTGCGAACTGCAGTTCAAAGCTACTGCTCCCAGAGCTTTGAGGCAACAGCCCCTCGAAGAGGTTAAGAAAACAATTCTTAGTTATATGGGGCTTTTTGGCACAGAAGCAACTCTGACTAGAATGCGTCAAACACAATGCTAGATGATTTATTATGTGAAGTGCCTAGAGATGGTATTCATATTTGATTTAAAACATTGACTTTCTTAAAAAACGTACAAACAAGAGAAAAATCGAATAATTGTTCATCTAAAAGCAATGCACTATGATATGGATGTGTTCATTATAGAATACAGTAAAATATATTTTCCTAATATCCTCAAGTCACGGGCATGAGACTAAAATATGATTGACTGTGAACTTGTCACCACACATTTCACACACTGGTTTGATTTTCTTTGTTAAGAGGAAATTATGTGTGATATGAGTATGTCCTATGTGCAGACGACATAAAAAAGTTCAATGAAAAGTTCCTGATGTCGGCAGGATTTCCATTATCCTACAATGGACTTTATATAATGCAGCTTGTTTGCTTCATGTTTTCAAGCAGCTTGCCAGCTGGTTTTAGTTTACTGCGCATTAACTTTACGCAGTCCATTTGTGGCAAGTTCACACGTTTTATTTCCATGGTTCCTGCTCGTGCAGCACACACATAAGCTCTCTTACTGCCCCTTATCTCAACGCGACTGGGAACCCAGCAGGATTTTATATGTTTTTGTGATGTGATTTTTACCATGTTGTGTATTATGCTGCCAATTAGCAGTTCACCTGCTGTTTAGAGTTTAATGCAGTGAGGACGCTTAAGCAATGAGTGTAGATAATGCTATTTTTGATGTTTTCATTTCTTATTTGCTCCACAGCAGCAAAAACACGCTGCAGTGCAGACTGATGCATAATGAGGTAGTCTTGTGTCATCTTGTACTACTGCACTTCAACATAGTTATTCATTTTGGAACGAGCTGTGTAAAACGCGATGCAATTCATATAGTTTTCTTTCAGTGCCAGGAACTCTTGCCTCTTGCAATATGTGCTCGTGTGGAATGAGCATTTTTTGGAACTGTGTTAGTGTGAGGTGAAAAACTGCAAGGAGAGTATACCACAGCAGGAGTGGTCCCTGTCTTGTTACAATATATTTAGTTTCATTCAGTACGTCAAGATCTCAGTATTTTTCTTTGAAGCACAACAGCAGTGGCTGAATTGTTTGAGGCTTGCTGAAAAGTATTCGAGAAGGGCATTTCGTGACAAGAGTAACAGATGTTTAGGCTGAGGGTGGATTTTGAGGACGTATGTGCAAGTTAGTGCTATTCTTCGATCTTCTAGGAAAGGTTCATTTGTTTCTACATAAAGGTTTGCTATTGGGGATGTTCTATAAGCACCAGAAGATAACTGTAAACCAAGATTATGTATTGGGTCTAGTTCTACGTCTAGTCTAACCCATAGTCATTAAACCCATAGACTAACTTGGAACGAACAAGAAAACGATAGCACCCTAGTTTTAGTACATTGTACCATGCCAGTAGTTTTAGGACATTGAGGGCCTGGGACACTTTGTTTTTTAGGTTATTTATATGTGGTAAAAATGGTAGTTATTTATCAAAAGTGATGCATAAAAATTTGTGTTCTTGTTTGTGTGGTATTGCGATTTAGTTTAGATGTGTGGGATAGGGTTGCAGGTCTCGTCTCAAAGAGAACAAGACTGCTACTGCTTCTTGAGCCAACATGTCTGCTTTCGTCATCGCAAATACGCTCAAAAGCAGCATCACAGGGAAGAGCTACAAAGCAAAAGCAGAAATGGAGACATCGTTTTCAAAATGAAGCAAAAGATCAAAGTCAGAATCTGTTATGTTTGGAAAACATTGGCGAGTTTAACCTACAAGTCACTTCTCACCGCACCCTCAACCAAACAAAGGGTCATAGCAGCCCGTCGAATAACCATTCGCAGAAACACCGAAATCAAGACCAAACACACTGTACTAACCTTCAATGGCACAGTTTTGCCCGAATCTATTCCCGCCGCCTATATTCATTGCAAAGTCCGCCCCACATTCCGAATCCACAACAGTACTTTAAATGCCAGCGCTTTGTACACAGCTTGATGGCAACCAAGGTAAACCCACATGTCACATGTGGCGAACAGAAACACACCGAGGAAAGATGTGAACGCGCACCCAATTGCATTAACTGCAGCTGCACACATAGCGCATACTCCAGGTCATGTCCAGTCTGGAAAACGGAAGAAGAAATTATAACTTTGAAGACCACAGAAAACCTTTCCTACCTTGAGGCAAGAAAGCATCTCTTTCCAACAGAAAAGGGTGCATTCTGAAGTGGTGACACAGGGACCGCCATCGCCTTCAGTTTCAGTTGGCCCACAGGTCAATCCGATGGACCTAGTGTTGGCATCCAAGTCCCCACCACAGAAGCCAGTGGCACAGTCCACAGGGCTGAAACTTTCGCAAAAAGGCCACGCAATCATCGCAGGAGCCCCTCAGACACCACCTTCAGCAGCAATAACCTCAGCGATAAACACCCAGAACAGTTCTGCTGAACTGGAACTGACGCCCCATCCCCCTAACCATTTAGTGCCCACTGTTGCCCAGGAGCAACAGCCCAAAAAAAACTTTTTGTTGAATGTGCCCTGCTTAATGATGCTGCTGGCGCCATCTGTGCTGGAGCAGCTTGTGCTTGAAGTAAATATGTAGATATGGCAGCACCGCTTCTTTGTTGTTTTTTACTGTTCTGAGAGGTGCCAGTGCAAGGACCGCACATGTGAGTAAATTTTTTCAGCTATGGCAGTATAAGACATTACTATGACAACTGCCAGACTTAAAAAGCTCATAACGCCTTGCACAACATTTATAAGGAGGCTAAACGGTGGGGCTGCAATTCGTACAACAAAGTTTTATGTGCCAAAAGTGGTGTTGCCCAGGAGCAACAATGGGCATATGCAGAAGCATGATCACATGTAGGGAGATATCGTTTTTGGCAGTCTTTGATGTGCTGAAAGCAATAAGCAGTGTTCATTCTACCGAATAGAATAAGCATTTCTCATAAGGTCATATTTTATGTCTTTTATATATAAATGGCGATGTCAAAAGAAAAAAGTGGCTTACTGATGAATAAATTCTGGAGCTTATCTTTTTTCCGGACGGTGACTTGTCCGACGCAGGCTTTGACAGTGACCCGGATGACCTCCGACTATGATCAGAGTTGCTTAAAAATTGATTGATGCCTGTCCACTAGAAATAGTGACCAATCTTCGCAACAAAGAGGCATGTATAGAGGATGACGAAGAAATGTTAGGCGATAATGTTGAAGCTTTGCCAGGTACTTCTCGTGCACACTCGATGGCTTCACGCGAGAAAAAGAAAACAAATGTTTGCAGAACATGGAGGAAAGAAGACCTTTTGGTTGATGACACTGACTGGAAGGGGGAGCTGCCCTCACTGCCCGATGAGGTGCTAAGCCCTTATGAATACTTTAGTTCATTTTTTGATGAAGATGTGTTGGACACACTGCACTATCAGTCAAATCTGCATTCTACCCAGAAGAAAGGCACCTGTGCGAATATCATCGAGGAGGAAATGAAGTATCTTTCCATGGTCACCCCTAAAGCAGTACATGAAATCGAAGCGTCACAAATGGGGTTATGAAATTTTCACGAGGGCAGATTCTTTTGGCATTACACACAACTTCCTTATCTATGTCGATAACGGCACTGCGCATGACCATGGGTTCGGCACCTCTGGAAATAGTCATTGATGTGGTGAAATATCTTCCAGAGCACGAAAGCCACAAGTTATTTTTTGATAACTGGTTTACCAGCCTGCACCTTCTGGAGGAGCTGAGGTGTAAAGCACGCCTGTGTGTTAGCACCATCAGGGTTGACAGGACAGGGAAGTACCTGCTGGCTGTTGATGCAGCTCTCAAGGCGCAAGGAAGAGGCTTCGCTAGGATGATATTGGAATCAACAAATGGTTTGATAACAGCTCCGTCCACCTTGTGTCCACCTACACTGGTGTCCAACCCACATATGTAAGCATTGGAACAGCAAGGAAAAGCACGTTGTCGATGTTCCACACCCTTTTGCCGTGAGGGAGTATAGTGCCTTCATGGGAGGTGTTGATCTCGCTGATATACTCATTGAGCTGTACTGCACGGACCACAAGTCCAAAAAAATGGTACACACGGATCATTTTTGTGGACAATTGATGTTTCAGTTGTCAATGGGTGGCTGGTGTACAAACGTCACTGTGCTCATCTCCTGACCTTTCGAGCTCAAATCGCCCAGACCCTTGCACTCGTGAAGTCAAAGCCACTGAAAAGAGGTGCCACCGAGCTTGGAATTCTGCCTGCGAAACAGATGATCCATTGCCCGGTGACACCAAGGACCACAGTGGACGTGAGGTATGATGGCATGAATCACTAGCCTCAGTATGATGAAAAGAACCACTGTAAGTACTGTAAATCTCCTTCCAATCTGCAACTGCTTCAAGGCCATGTGAAGTAGGACCTCAGATGGCCAATGTTGCTCCTGAACAACACCTCATTATGCAGCCATAAATAAACGATTTTTTTTCCTGACAGCATAATTCGCAAGTTCCTGTGATGCTCCATACTGAAATAAAGTTTTGGGCAGCAAAGGGCTAAGGCCACCCCTTTTTCCAAGAAACTGCCACTGGAGCAGGGCCTGGTCCAGTGGTGCAAACAAAAGATTCACGCTAAGGCCGCTGGCCATCAACACCAAGAAGCATCTTCCATGTCCACTGGGGAGAATATGGATGTTGGCGAGGGCTTGCCGACATTCAAAACTAACATCGCGGTGTCTTCATGGAAATCCAGTACCACGAGAGTGACAATGGATTCAACCAGCAGCGGTCAGACTCCCTACAGAGAATTGGGAAACGAGTGACTGCTCCTGAGTGTGCATAACTGTCCCAATCCCCAGACTATCACAATCCATATAAGATACAGTGCAACTGTAGAGGTTTACATAGAAACTACACAGAAATAACCGGCATAATAAAGACAATGGCACCTAGAGCTGTGTGCCTACAGGAAACAAACCTCATGCCACAGCACAAAAACATCTTAAAAAAAATTTCCGGAAAGACCAAGTGCAGGCTAGCCGACTTTCAGGTGGTGTTGCTATCATAATGCAAAGCGACGGCCCTGCAAGAAAGGTACCTTTAAAAGCACACTTAGAAGCTGTCGCAGTAAGCATCGTTAGCCATAAAATAACATAATCTGTGTACATACCACAACACTACACAGTTACCATGAATGACAGAACTTCTTAAGCAATTGTCTGGGCCGTATGTGATAACTGGGGATTTTAACGCACACTCCTCATTATGGAGAAGTGAACATACTGATCATAGAGGATTTCATTCTTTCAAATATCATAGGTTTACTGAATACGGGAAAAGCCACATATTGCTGCCCCAGCTCTGGAAAAATGACCCGCCTTAACTCCTGACACCTCACCTGGATAACTCGAGGCAGTGCCCTACTTTTTGGAGCTAGATCAGGGTGCCTTAAAACACGCAGCTATAAAATCAAGTTTGACCAAGATGACACATGTGCAGTATGTGGTAAACCCATAAAAACAATAAAACATCCTTTACTCGAATGTGATGGTATCCATCCAGGTGTCAATGCAAGTGCAGCCACTCTTCCTGAGGCCCTGGGGTTTACGATACCAGGGTCGGCTGAATGAATCTGAAGTGGAAGGTAGCAAAAAGCGATGAGAAAATTGGTGGCTTAAAAGTAGAAGTGACACAATGTTAGTAATGTGGAAATAAAAATTCAATAAATAAAATGGTCTAAAAGAATATTCAAGACATAAAAAAAAGAATGAGCATGATAGCAACTGCTAACACCCCATATCAAAGGGGATGCTCCTACATTCCATTCATCCATCCAACCGTTGAGTGGAATCATGCGTTAAGTGCTGGGAATGAAGTTTGGAACATTGATTGTTTCACCTTTGATAGATTTTAAGTTTCATTCAAAATCATGAAAAGTGTAAAGATAGCAGATATGACTGCTTTTTCAGCATGTAGACTGGAACTGCCACAAATACGTGTGATCGATGTGCTTCCATAGCAGGGTTAAGCGCTGCCGTGAATGAACAGTTCGTTTCACTGGGTTTTGCGCAACTTATCAAATGTTACCCTGGCTTTATTTGTCATACCTTTTCATTGCCCGTGGACTCACGTTTAGGCATATGAAAATTTTTTCCCTGTCCACAGAGTTCGAAGCTTGGAATGATAATCAGGAAACTCTAGAGACAGCTCATTTTGTTACTTCAGCTGGGCCAAAACAACCAACACCTGGTGTGACAGCGTTACTTTGTCTGCCATCACTCTGGTTTCTATGAGAAAAAAGGATTAGGCAAATAGAGGGCAAAATCGCAAGGTACTAAAAGTGCAACAGTCACTGTTTTGCTACTATGGCAGTGACCGCAACACACAATGAGGTGACTAGAATTTCAAGGTCATTAAAAGGAACTGAATCACCAGCACTTGTCATTTGCATGAAGGGAAAAAAAAACCTATTGGGCATGCCATCAAGAGTTGTTGGGGAAGCACGTTCATCTTGTCAACAGCTGGGTTGATGCCATCTGCTAACTTGAAAGGAGGTGAGAAACCTTAGTGAGGTAGAGAATTGGCTTCATAGAACAGCGAAACAGATGATTTTGAAAGTATGGAGATTTGGATTGAGCAGCTTAGCAAGAGCTCAGGCCCAATTCTCTTGTACGTAGATAAAGATAAGTTGTTTCCCCAAGAAGTGGCGAGTTTGAAATGGCACTCATGAACATTGCTCAGCAGGACAAGTTGATGAAATGTGGTCCACAAGAAATGTGCACTGACTCAACATATGGTAAAAATAGGTAAAACCTCCACCTGACAACACTGATGGTAATTAGAGGCAATGGTTTAGGAATTCCATGTGCCTATCATCCAAACAGTATGTCAGAGAAGTATGCTAATGCCTGGACTCAGACATGGTTGCTCCTGGCTCAAATCTAAAAAAAATGCATTGCCTAGATGAGTCGCAGTTCCAGGCACTTGTGTCAAAATTTCTGCAAAAACCGAGCTTGGATTGACAAACTTTGTTGAATACTTTGAAAGGATGTACTCCAACCACCCAGAGCAGTGGGCCCTGTGCTACAGAGCCTGCACTGGTCTTACTACAAATAACCATACTGAGTCAGTGCATGATACCGAGAAATTATTTTGAAGAAAAGTGTAACCAGAGGCTGGACAAGCTGTTGCTTGTATTATTCGAGCTAAGTTGTGGAAGGTTCATCAAACTGCTCACTTCCCAGATCATGGGCCAATCAGACCACCATACAACTAACTGGTCAATACAGGAAACACCTTGTCGACGTAGAAATTGCTAACTCGGGAGTCGTGTCAAAACTGTTTGAAGGGCAGTGAACAGTGGCGTCTCAATCCCAGGTACGTGTGAACTACAGAGCTGTCCTTACTAGTCAGTGTAAGCTGTGCACATATATGCCTGTTAGGACTGTGGTGCCTGTGTGCACAAATTCTGGTGTGAGTGGAGTCTTTTATGTAAACCTCACTATGTGCAAGCATGTCCATACTGCAATTGGGAGTTGTTGCAGGAATGCGGCTGTCACAATCAGGCTAATGAGGATACAGAGGTTCCTTTGTCAACTGCCACTCTGTTCTGTCACTCCTATCAAGGATTGTCTTCTGTCACTCCTGCCAATAAAAACCACGAAAAGCAACCAAGACATTGGCAAAAAACACTCATGCCTCCAGTAGCGCTCCTCTTCAAAACAAAAGGTTCCACACCTTTGCAACAGCATTATACTATGCAGCAGCTATTAGAGGGTGAAGTTCCAGCAATCCACACTAGCATTTCATTCCATGTTTGAAATGTGCTAACTTGCTCATGATGACAAGCCTAAATTGAAGGAATAGGAGTTGAAAAGGTTCATGTCCCTACCAGCTAGTCCTCTATCTAGCTGTTATCTTTCGTCATTATATTTGGCAATTCTTATTGCTTTCATGTTTCAGCATCCTTACTGTGATATAATAGAAGCAAAGAAATTCAATTTCTGAACAGAAGAAAGGATTCTTTTCTCAAAAAGTTCTGTACATAGTGTGTTTTCCATCTGTTGGTAGTTAGCATAGAGCATTTCCCATTTGCATACAGCACGTTAGTTATTTTGTTTTGTTGAGTTTAATGGCGCATAAGCAACCAAGGGTTGGGGGTTGGGTTGGGTTTTTTGGCACATAGGCAGCTAAGGCCATCATGCGGCAAACACTAGGTTGCTGAGCTTCTTTATGAGTGAAAATGAAAAGTTTAGAAAATTACAGCTGATTAGAATCCCTAACTCTTTAAGAAAACTAAAAACAGATGAAATTTCAACAAGCGGTTTGTCTCCTAATAGTAAACAGGGGTGGAATGGGATGCGTTCATTATAGAATGGAGTAAAATATTTTTTCCTTAACTGTTCAAGTTCTGTGCACGAGATCGAAATGTGGTTCACAGTGAACTCACCTCCACATTCTTCGCATAATGGTTTTTGCTCTTTTCTCAGTAAGAAACTATGTGTCAAGTGTGTGTCCGATTCGAAGACTGCACAAAATCACCTCACTGAAGCGTTCGTTCTGTGTAAATGATTTCCATTCTCCTACTATGGGTTTTACTGTGTGTAGTTTATTTTCCTCTTCGTTATTCCATTTTTTCTGTCATTTATCTATCAGGCTTCTTTTTACTAACTTAATACAATCCTTGTAGGATTGTAGGATAGCAACTAAGGCTATCACGTACCAAACACAGGGTTAAATATCTTTTTAAACAGACTCTAAACGGACTCTAAATATCATATAACACCGCTACACAGACCACTACGGGATTCTCGCCATTTTTCTTATTATTTGGGCATGAGCCATTTTCGCAACTCGACACCATACTTCCTTACTGGCCCGATTCTTCTGAAGCCACCACTGTGTCTGAAGCCTCGAGATACCCTGAGGAGTGCAGGAATCTTGCCCATTCACTCACATCTTCCAAACCGGGCTGATAAAAATATTGTTCTGACTCAGCTAACACCACCGATAGCTTTCTTTCGCAAGCCTGTGTTTGGCTATGTGTGCCTTGTGCATCACTTGGCCTCTCCTCCAAGCTACTGCCGAGATACCAGGAACCCTACCGCGTCCTTGAACGCACCTCACCTGTCAATTGCATTCTTGAGCCAGTCACGTCTTCGCCAGACCTTCGACGACGTGGGCGTGAGACCGTCCATGTCTCTCGGCTCAAAACGTAATACAACCCAGACGTGTTGTTGTACCCTTAAGTCGCCAGGATGGCTCCCTCTTCTCCTGGGGGAGGGGGGCTGATTGCAAAGAAGAAGACCTGGCACCAGCGTGCCGGCACGAGACGAGAGCGCCAGTCGTTTGATCCAGCGCCTACCTGTAAGCCGCGACCTTGCCCTGCAATAAAGCTCGTTACACATGGGGTTTTATGGTGCATAAACAACTAAGGCAATCATATGCCAAGCATGAGGTGTATTAAGTTTATGTTATGAACACAAAATACAAAAATTAGACATTACAACTTGTTTATGAGCACTGCATCCTGTAGGAAGTTAAAAACATAGGAGGTGTTGACAAGTGCATCCTCTCCGAGGAGCAAGGTAGAATAGGATGGATGGCATTTGCTTGCATGTAAAAGCGCGAAGTATTTTTTTCTCACTTTCTCAATATAATACAGGAGAATAATGTGGTTCATAGTGACCCATCTCCACACCCTTCACATATTGGCTTATCTTCTTTCTTAAGAATGAAGTTATGCATCAAACGAACATGTCCAATATGGAGGATAAGATCCCTTCAAATGAGTGTCTCTGATGGCTACATGATTTCCATTCCTCGATTCCTGGTTTCCCAATAAGCAGTTTGTTCTTTGCTTCATGAAGCTTGTCATCTCAGTACTCTTTGTACAAATTTTAAGGCATCCCAGTGTGGTACATTCACTTTCTGAATTTCTACACAGCAGGCAGCTACAGAACCTGCATCAGCTGTCTCACTTCCGCTGATTCCTACGTAGCTTGGTATCCAGCAGAACTTGATTTCTTGTTCTCATGTTTCAACTGTTATTATGGTATGTAACATGTCTCACAGCATGAAATATGAGGCCAGCCAATCAATGAGATGTTCTATGACCTAAAGATGAAAATGTTGAAGGGGGACAATATAGGGATTGATAAAGTTGTGGCTGAGATTGAGGACACCGGTCAGAAACATCAATTGCAGGAAGGGATGAAGGGCACAGGAGACTGGAGAGAAATTGCAGTCAACATAATGTTCTGTGGTATTCATACGTCCACTGACATTGCACACAACACAGGCGTCGACATACTATGCCTCCATCCAAATGCAGCTGACACAGCCCTTTTACTAAACACTGGCTTCTAAGCTGTTTCAGCTGGCATTTGGCAATCATAACTGCTCACTTCTATTTCGATGTTATCCGACTACTATGGGGTACTTTTAATTTCAAAATGGCAGCTCAAAATTTACTTTGTAGAAAAGAAAGTCGCAGTGACTGTCTCATATCCTGGTGGATGTTTGAACTGTGTCGCGAGGGAAGAAAAGCAGGTGGAAGTGACAGACCAAAGGCAGAAAGTGGCGCATTTTCACTTGCAGTTGCTACTCACCGTAGAACTGCAACTGTGGGTGCGATCACTCGGCTACCACCCTGGAAGCCATGTGGAACCTCTGATGTGCCACAGAAAGAAGCTCGTTTGCCTGTACCTAACTAGAAGAGGACTCTACCTTCGCATGCAAAACTGGATGAAAACGCACATAAGGCATGCATGTGGACCCTGTAGAAGGAAGGCACACCAACTGATGGTAGCCGCTCTTTACTGAGGTCGAAATCCCAACATGGCACCCACACTGCTCGAGTTCCACACTTTTGCGTTTCTTCCTTTTCATGTTCTAAAACCTCAGATTCTAATCTTCAATACACTTTGAGCCCCGAGGTTACAACCTCTAATTGATACAGACGCTGAACTGGCCTAACTAGTTCTGATCCCTGCGGCAGTCGAATTCGGCATGTACACACTATCCCGTCCTTGCTCTTTATACATTCTTCAATGACACAAGTTTTGGCGTATTGTCAGCGCGAACAATTGCAACATCACCAGCATTAAGGTTGTGCACATTGTGCACTTGGCGAGCAGGCAAACTGCGAAGAGCATGGAGGTACTTTTACGCTTTGGAGGTACGCTTTGCCAGGACACTTGACACACTGACAGGCTCATGTCACCCAGAACCTTCCTCGCAGCTCCGTCACTGTCTTACGCCGCCATGGAGAACATTGTACACGCATGAAACACCGCAAGGCGTGTTGATGAGCTGTCACAGGGAGCAACACAGGCATTTTTCTTGCTGGACGTCACAGCAGCATTCTGGAGCCGGATTCCGATTCTGAGCCCACCGTCGTCATCGGTGAAAGGGTGAAGATCTCGTATTTTCTAGGATGGGTTGACCTTTTCCCCTTGTGAGCTAGAAAAGCTCCCTAGCAAAAGTCTCTGAATTTGCTTGAACCAGATGATCTCAGCCTCTCGCAGTTCTTGCGCATCAAGGGGATCGGTACAAGTGACCACTGAACGACAGTTATTGATGTAGCGTGCTATCCATGCTATCACTCGAATAGTTGTGCTCCAAGTGCTGAACTGGGTAGCTGGCTCCAGAATCATCAAGTCGCACTTCAGCTGTGATATAACTACACTGTCATCAGTGCATCCTACATTACTGTCTGGCCAAGCGTCGTGAGAGAGTGACAGCCATTCAGGACCTTTCCACCAGAAGTCGTTTTCTATCAGATCCCTCACGGATATTCCTCGGGTTAAAAGATCCGCCGGGTTTTGATAACCAGGGCAGTAACTCCAATGAGATGGCGCACTTAGAGCCAGTATTTCGGTGACTCGATTGCCTACAAACAGTTTCCATTTAGGTGCCACACCATTTATCCAATAAAGTGCGACTGAAGAATCGGTTGAAAAATACTCTCCACCTCTCCCCTCTAAACGATACGGTGTTTCCAAAATATCCAGAGTTGCCCTACAGTTTGGCAGCAATGTATCATTCAAGTGAGGACCTATGCAGGAAATGGTCATATTGCAAAATAACTTGGGTGGGCAAGTAGCTGAACCTACTAAGGGAATCCCTGAAAGACTGCATTTCTAAGCAGCAGCAGTGGTGTCAGGACTTTTTCTGCAAGGGGAGAGAGAAGCTCATTCGCCTGTTATGCCCAAAAGCAGGCTACGGAAACCCGCAACTGAGTGTTGGCCATCACTGACCTGCTTATATGGCACCACAGGCAGCTCGACACATCTACTTGACTGCAGTTTCCACATAGTTTAAATACCTGAGCGCAATTGAATACAAACAGAGAAAAAGCAGCTTTCGTGCAATTCTCATAATGGCCATGAGATCTGCTGGCATGACAATGAGGCAGATGAACAAAAAGTCAACCACAGCTTAATTGGATTAAATTTGGTGTCAAGAAAATAGGTATCACGAGGGGCTCCAGCCAATCTTTTCTTGAGTTATATCTGAATATAGCTGAAGTGTTCAGCTGAAGTGTTTTTTGTGTAATACAAGGCCTTGTACAGGATGCTATGCCGTAAACAAGGAGCAGAATGTCCGGCAATCAGTCAGCTATTTCCAGCACATGCACGACCGTTCTGCGGTTGTCGCCTCGAAGAAGGCACTGAAGATCCCAGAGCAGAATGCCTGTCCCACAACTTCCTCCAGCCATTAAGGCATCATCCCGGCAGCTTACGACAATGTGCTGATGGCTGGATTGTGGTACTGTTTCGGGCAGTTGCTCTGTACTATTTCACGGTTGCGGCAATGGCGGTCAGTGACAGCATGGGGATTTGATGACATAATCCATCGAGGGTGTTTGCTTAAGAATGCAGTAGTGGCACTCGTACCTGCCGAGAAGTTTTGAGGAAAGGCCGGGACTGGCGGAAGGGTGTAATGTAAGCAGGAACAAGTGCAGATTTATCACAGGTGGTTTTCTGCTGCTGCTGCTGCCGAGCATGAAAAGTGAAGGACTGGCCAAGCTGACAGCATTCTTCAGCACAAGTTGCAGCTTGGAAAACAGTCGTGAATGCAAAAGAGTTTGATTGGTATGGAAGACAATCTGGTGCTCACTTGAGCGGTGATAAATGGGAGAACAGTCTCAGTTGCAGTGGTTGGAAGCAATACACATTGCCAGCGTGTCACTGAGGCTCCGGTTGAAATGCTAGACCGTCAAAAGGTTGTGTGTGGCAAGAGGCAAGGGAAGCGTTTTTCTGCCTGCTGCACCCATGTAGTTTATGAGGCACCTTGTTCCTATGGGGCCTAGTATGTAGGTCAAGTGGGTTGATCAATGCATCAATGATGGCCTCAGAGAATATGCATAATCCTTCAATGAAATTATCCCCAAAGGCAACCTAATGGTCCGTTACAAATTGTGCAAAGATTACATTCTGCATTTTGAGCAGTGCACAATTCTAAAATGCATAAGTAAGAAAAATTGTTAAGTCCTTATCATCGCACGGGACAAAAGGGCTTTATGCGCAGGCAACCCTTCAATACCTTTGTCGCGCCATGAGTTGGCCTCATGATTGACGAGGCTGGTATCTTTTTGGGGTTTTTTCGGTGTCGATTCCCCTCTGTTTTCTGTGCATCTGTCATGTATTTATACGCTCAGGCATCAAATAACATCAGTTATTAGCACCCGCGTGTGTCTATACTTCGTCTCACAAGATAACCTGCAGCATTGCGAAAGGCAGAGGAGCCCTTGCAATTGTGCTCCTGTCTTCACCCCTGCACACTATAATAGAGAATTGTGCTCCTACTGTCACCCCCGACAGTTTGGGGGAGCATAGGAGCGGAGAGGAGCGTAGGAGCACAACTGCCTATTGTAGTATGTGTGATCCCGATTGAACTGGGGTTCCTCTGCCTTTCGCAGCGCTGCAAACATCTTGTGAGACGAAGTACAGTCCTTACGTGTCTTGTCTTTTTGCCCTGCTCTCTTTTACATGTTAAATCACCAACTCTCCTAGCAACGCAGTTTACTGAGAAACGACATCTTGTTCTCAGTTAAATTAATTCGGTTTGCAGAAAAGGAGAGGCGCAGTATCTGTCGCATTTTTTTCTGTGGAGTCCCACGAAGAGGACTCCGTTATGCATTGTGAAGGCATTTTGCGATAAGGAAGGTTGACTAGTCAACACTTCCTGTTTTGAACAGCTGAGAAAAACATAGCGACCGAAAACGCTAGAGTTTGTGAACGTTCAGCATACTGAACACCAAGAAAAACAAGCTGAGCTAGAAGCACACTCATAAACAGCACTACATTTGCGTGTGTTTCTCACTCAGTCTTCTAGCATTTTGAACTGTTCGAAAAATGATCATAACAGGCCCTTCGAAAGCAACTGCACTGAATGCAAATTCTGCCTGTGATGTACCTTGATTGTCTGAAACCTTAAACAGGACACTTCAAAAGCAACTGCATTGATTGCATATTCAAGAACATCGTGAATGAGACTGCCTGCAATGTACCTCAATCGTCTGAATCCTGATACAGTGCCACACATTTCAATAGCAACTGAATTGAATGCACGTTGAAGAACATAGTGAACGAGACTGCCCACTTGGTACCACCTCAGCGCTCGTCTGGCAATATATGCGCCATGCAAAGCGACAGCCACGCAAAGCGACAGCCACGCCGCTGGTGGCGGAGTTGAAAGTAAATCCAGGAGCAGTGCCGGCCACCTCATCTGCTAGCCGTGTTTCTATGCAGTCCTCGCATCATGAATTCACTTACCCACGGCGTTTGCATCATTGCATAAACCGCATCTGCTGCCAATGCACTGTGACGCAAACTACGGGGCATTTCTCGCAATAGTTTTCTCCTCGGTAAAGGTTAGAAAGCTATAAAAAACACACAGGAGATTGCATTTACTTATCCCAGCTCGGCAAACAAGATGACCAAGAGCGTACTATTCAAGTTCACCTCGTGTTGACAAGACGCTTGTTATGTCTTATACTTCGATATGAAAGCACTTCAAACAATATCAGCACATCATCGTGAATTTTCTGACGATCGCTACGATTTGCCTTTAAGTACACCCTACAGAAACAAAATAATGATGGTTACTGCATAAACCTGGTACAGTTCATTTACTTAGTGCACTGTTGCATATTTTCCCGGTGCTTAATTTAGGTCCCGAGTGCAAAATAAAGACTAATATGAGCGTCAGGTAAGAGATGTAAACAATTAAACTTGGTGCTCCAAAGTGCAAGGTAAGTGCATTTAATGGTCTATAAACGGTGCATGTTAAGACCCGCATCTAAATATTTTGTCCTTTTACCTAAGCGCATAAATTTTATGAAGCGAAGGTTGTAAGTGCCATTTTATCGCCTTTCACTTATTTCCAACTACATACACTACGACACGTGTCATCACCACGATCCAATCCATCGTTACGGCTAAACCCGTGGAGGATGCTTCAAACATCAGGGCGCTTGTTTGAGCATTTCCTATTAACATCAGATGCAATTGCATTGTCAGACCCTGTTTGCACTGCGAATTCAGTACATGTACCTCTATTTAGCCTGAATCTGTGAGCCTTCCCAACCTATTACCATATCTGTCTCGCAGCCCGAAAGTCCTGGGTTCGACTTCCACCCTCACTTAAAGTTGCCTCCATTTTCATTGCCGCTCAATTACCTTCTTCCAGCTACAGAACTTACTTGACAAATTTAGAATTAATCAGAAAATTTTAAACTGCTCCCAAATTTTCCATCGGGACTTTCCTTCAAAGTCAACAACGGCACCGAATTTTCTACTACATGGGACCCTTAGCGACATCAGACTAAAGTTTAGTGAATTCGGCCGATGAAGCAATATGCATATAAGCGAGCGATGGCACAATTTAAAGGGCCCATGAAAAGCTTGAATGTGTCCATAAGGAAGGCGCAAGAGCGTTCGGCGTGCCTTCACTAGTCAGCAAAGCGCAAAAAATTTTTAGGCTAACATCTTTGATAACGCAGATATTCCATATTAAAAATGACGCTCCTCCTCTCCCATCGCTTTAACCCTCAACTCATACACACCAATGTGCCGGCCAAAAAAGAAGAAAATGTCCGGGCCAACACCCCGCCCGTAACGCATCACGAAGTGACGCTACCGACTCGCGGTTTGTTTACTTTCGGTGGTGCTCCGATTTCTTCCCTTTCGTGTTTGCGTTTCGCGTGTCGGTCGCCATGGATCGCATGGATCCCGAGCTCGAAGCCAGGCTGCGTGAAGCCGCTGCAGAGCTGGACTTTGATCTATATGATTATACTCCGTTTCGTAATCCGCTAGACGGCGACGACAGCAGTGACAGCAGCACGCCATCGACTGGCCCGTCTGAACCACCCGCTGGCGACGGAGGCGACGACCTACCAGGTGCGTTCCGTGGCGCGCGCGCCACTGCATATAAGTAACAACTTTCTTATTTCACAAAATGCCGTTTCGTGTTTGCTTCGGGGCCTTTTCACATCTTACTTATGCGCAGGTGCCGCTGCGGCCTCGAAAGCATGCCCACACCTGAAGATGTGTGCTGCTGCAGCATGTCGGAGGTGCTGGTGGTGTGCCAGCAGGATGGCAGCTGCATTACGATCCACCCAGCACTCCAAAGCGTGTGCCTAACGCCCGATGTCCTTCGGGCTGTGCACATTGCACTAGAGGAGGAGGGTGCGAACATCGATGGAGACGAAGCTGTGAACAAGTAGGTAGTGCGGAAGCGTCGGGTGACAGATTCGCATTATTTTTAATTTCTTTTGTGTGTGTGTGTGTGTGTGTGTGTGTGTGTGTGTGTGTGTGTGTGTGTGTGTGTGTGTGTGTGTGTGTGTGTGTGTGTGTGTGCGTGCGTGCGTGCGTGCGTGCGTGCGTGCGTGCGTGCGTGCGTGCGTGCGTGCGTGCGTGCGTGCGTGCGTGCGTGTGTGTGTGTGTGTGTGTGTGTGTGTGTGTGTGTGATCCGTTTACTGCAAAGCGTGGTATTTTCAGGCAGCACCGCTTCATAGCCTACCGCTGGTTTACCAAGTGGATTTGGGGCAGGCTGGGCGAAGGCAACAGGGTGGTGCTGCCAGCCAGCGTCATTTGCCAGGTTCGGCGTGAATTTCCGTCGTCGAGCTACGTGGGATTCAGGCACCCTACCCTTTATACTCACGGGATTGTCGCTTCACTGCAAGCTGGCTTCTAACTTTATCACGTGTGACAGGTGCGCTGCTTCGAGTGGTGCATGGAAGCGCATTTATTTTTAACATGGAAAAATAGAGAATGCTATTTTATGAACGCCAAGTTATGCACTTTGTCGAGTGTGTTTTGTGGCACTGTTTAAGAACAGACATCTCATTCCTCTAAAGTGCCAGAACTTGTAGATGTGTAAGCAAGAAAGGTGTAGAACTGTTAGCTAGTGAAAAATAAAGCCTGGGAAGAAAGTTCAAATCCTAGTAAAAAAAAAAGATAAACATCCAAAAACAAGCCAGAATGGAGGACAATGCTGAGCATCGCCAAGACTGCTTTGGCACATGCTTTCAAGCATCTACCATAAACATTAATTTATTTGGAATAAAATTTTATAGAAACAAAAAATCAAAACACAGAATGCTTGTGCTGAGGCAGAACAAGCATTCTGTGTTTTGATTGATACCGAGTGTGTGAGTGCTCAATGCTGACACAATGAAATGAGTGCTTCAAGGTTTGTTTATTGATACTCCTAGCAGTGAATACATAACAACAAATTGCAGAATACATCCATTCCAGCAGTGGAGTAATAAAGGTGAAGCACAGATCAAACCACAACTCTTGTTCCTGCATTTGCTGATCTGAATTATTAATTTGAATTTATTTACAGTCTAATACGCTTGCAGAGTATCACATTTCTTATCTCCAAGCTGCAGTAATAGCTGGTCCCTTTCAGGTGTGTTTGCCTAAGTGTAGGGGCAGCACTGCATATTTTCAAAAAGTTGTGCAGATTCAACCATCCTTGAACCAAATTTCATGAGCGTTAGCCATTGGCCGCAGTCACAGTTGCTGCTGCCGCTTCGATCTTGGCTCGCTTGAACTCTTGTTCAGGTTTTTGGCAATGGGCTAGTCTGGCTTCTTTTTGTTCAATGGTCTCAGCAGGCTGTCTGGCACGGTTGCAGCCTCAGTCTTTACTGAGATGGCGTATGTGCATGGTGTATTTCTGTAAGTTTAGTGAAGGAGAAGGAGTAGATGAAACATTAAGACGATCATTGTAGTGCACAAAAATGTCTTGCAGTTAGAAATTGATGGAGGCGATGTTTACTGTACAGTGCGAGAGTGCGTTTTAGTTTTACCACGAGGTGTGATAGGTTGTGACGATAGCATAGTGCTCTCATGTCTGA
The DNA here is from genome assembly GCF_055883805.1 of Amblyomma maculatum. Lineage (NCBI taxonomy): Eukaryota > Metazoa > Arthropoda > Arachnida > Ixodida > Ixodidae > Amblyomma > Amblyomma maculatum. Next base: position 28,387,412 of record NC_139352.1, on the reverse strand, counting down.
GCTATAAAGATGACATTGTTTGCTGCACAGCGTGAGAGTTCAAAGTCAACATTGCATTCACTTTGAGGTTTGTGCATGGGAGGAGTAGAGCGAATGCGCTATAAGCCTTACTTTAGCTGTCTCGGCTATCACCAGCTGTCATGCCTGGACATAATCCCCTATTCCTTGATTATCAGCTGTATCTAACTGTGAATTACATCGCTCTCCTTTCATAGTGAATATATGTACACGAATTCTGCCACTACGGTAGCCACTGCTTCTCATTTTGGAGCCTGTACCGCAGGAATCACTTAGTCGGGCTGGGAGACCTTGTCATTGCCTGTTCTAATATTTATCCCTCTGGCATTTTATAGAGCTAGGAGCTTCTTTCATAATTCATTTATTTGGCACTGTTGATAAGGATGCTTTTAACTTGTTCTCTTGCAATTTCTGGAGCCTGGGGCCTGAACTTTGTCGACAACTTGGCTTGTTATCTTGCTTCTTTGAGATATGTGAATATGTTTCTAGTTTTTTCTGTCGCTTTTCTATCCGCATATCTCCTCTTCTGCGACTTCTTTTCATGGCCACTTTTTCCACTGTTGGTGTTTACATTTTATTCATCTATGCAGGATAGTCAAAGGAAAACGAAAGGCAGTATAGAATAGAACACCAGGAAGAAGGAACAGACCTGAAGAATTTACAGCTTTACAGAAAAAAACCATGATGAAATTTGCAAGGAGAGAAGAAGGATGGAGTACTTATACAAGGGGAAGAGGTCACCTGCCTTGGGGCAGAGCATTCAGACCAGCTACGTGGGTGTGTGATGGTGGGCTGTCGGCTTTGACGGTTCCAAGTGGCCTCCACTGGCTTCTGCTTTGGTTATGTAGGCTGAGGCATTCCCCGTCTATGGTATGAGCAATGCACTTTGCAACACACTCTCATGCTGTGCAGTAAGCATCTTTCTCTTCATCAAGTTCAAACTGAACTTAACAGAGCTCCTCATCCGAACACCCGTGTCGACAGCAAACAAACAGGCACCGACATGTGAGCAAGCTTCTCCCACACCGGCCATGCAGGTGCAATGTGCAGTCAGCACGGCACCATTTTCTTTACAGAGAATCCAGACTTTCAGTGGTTTCTCTCCAAGCCGTTGTGAGTGATTCACCTGCAAAACAAAGTAAAAAATGGAGAGATCTTCAAAGTACACATCGTGTACACAGTGCAGAAGTATGAAAAAAAAAATATCACAGCAAAGACGCACTGTCATCCTTTCAGCCATGAAGCACTCGCGAAAAAGCTATCTTGTTTAAAAATTATGAAATCTGAGGCATGGCACATGAATGCAGCTAGCGCAATTACTTTAATTTTAGAGTGATTCAGTTGACCTCTGCGGTGCGCTTCAATATAGCGCGTCTCTTGTATGCATCGGTGACTAATCAGGAAATGCTTTATATTATTCTACACAACGTACGAGACCACAGCAAAGGATCAAGCTTACCTCTCCTAGTAGCAGCATCTTTTCTCCTTGCAGGCGCTTCGCCGACAGAGTTTTCACCAAGCCGCTTGTAAAATAGTTGTGAGACTCAAGCGATTTGTACGCTTTCATTTCCTCCAGTGTCACGAAACTCGAGGAGAACACCAAGTAGTTTACAATGTCTCCATGTGAAACTTCAGGGAAAGCGTCGACATCCATCGTCGTGTCCGCACCCGGTCGCAACGTGTACGGGTCCACATCGTCGCGCAGCCTGATCTTCTCTTGGTAGCGCGCACGCGCCGATCCAATCAGTCCAGCATAATATGCCTCGTTAAAAGCAGGCTTACTATAAACAGGAGGCATTTCTCATAAAAAGCGGCAACATTCGTCTAGAAGCACAAAGAGAAACGAACACTGCAAGCACTGTAACAGGCGGCGCGCGCGGAGTCCCGTTTCCGAATGGTGCTCCAGCGTGGCTCTGACGCGTCGGCGCGGGTGGAGGTGACGTCACGTGCAAGCCATTTATAGGGAGACAAGTGCAGCGGCATGAAGGGTTTTGGAGGCATTTCCTGTTTTATGAGGATAACTAACCAGGAAGCGGTTCTTTTTCCAACTATCCGAAGAGAGGAAAAAAAAACAAATGGGGAAGGTGTCACGATTGCCTGCCACTGTTGTACAGCATTCTTCCAGTGCCATATTTTATTAGTCTTAACAAAACATTAAACCTGATTGACATTGTTATTTTTGGCTTCTCTGGGTGTTATCTCGGAGTAAATCGCTATAGTTGGTTGGTTTGTGGGGTTTAATGTCCCAAAGCGACTCAGGCTATGAGACACGCCGTAGTGAAGGACTCCTGAAATGCCGACTACCTGGGGTTATTTAACATGCACTGACATCGCACAGCACACGGATGCCACTCCGTTTCGCCTCCACCGAAACGCAGCCGCCGAGACCGGGATTCGATCCCACTTACTTGGGCAAAGTAGTCGGGCGCCATAATCACTACGCCACCCCAGCGGGGCATAAATCGCTGCGACTTGCTAACGTCATTTTTTGGAGCTACTTGGCATCTGGTGAAACAAATGTGCTGCACAGCAGGTCTTAAAGGGTCACTGTCCAGGTCTTAAAGGGTCACAGGCCCTTTTAAGCAAAGGAGCCCAGTGTTTCGATCAGGTACCAAAGATAGTCTGTGCAAAATGCTACAGTGACACGCGCGCCGCAAAGCATCGAAAATACAATTCAAAGCTCTCTCATGCTCTTCGCTGGGAAGCCAGCTTCCCCGTTTCCTGCGCTGGCCCGACGAGCCACAGCAATGACGTACGTACCGCAAACGATGTCCATTGGTCCGTCTCGCTGACTGATGGGAGAAGGATGAGTGTCTACCGCTCGCAGCGCACTTTTCCTTCGCCACGACCACACTGAATCCAGCGGCGCGCGCTCGCTCGACCGTTTTTTTTTTTTTTTTCGCGCTCGCGGAGAGCCACGCCCCACCTCCCGCCAAACGCGGAGGAGGAAGGGGAATTTGTATTGCGGAGGCTAGACGACCTCGGGCAGGAGAGTGAAAAACCTTTGCGAGGGAACGGAAGGAGAGAGGCATGATAGAATCGGGTGATTGCGGTGGCTGTAACTGCGTTATTAGTTACTCTTTTCAAAAACATTTTGCGGCCTTGCGTTCTAGGGGCGAAGTCGCACAGTCACCGGGGAAGAAAATATTTTCGACCGGAGAGTGGACAGTGGGCCTTTAAAAGAGGCATGCATTTATGATTTTATTACTATTCTAGACAAGACGCTCATTTTATTACCAGATGTACTGTTCCTGGTAGCGTCCCTAGTGCTTCTCCAATAACGTTTGGGAATTTTTCCACTATGTGTTTTGCGAAGTCTTCCTCTGGAGCGTTAAGTGTAGCTACCAGATCATAGTACATTGTTATGAGACCCATGCTTTCTGCTGTCTTCCAATAGGAGGAGTGAGCTCATCCCTATCAGCTAAAAATTCCAGGGCATGCTCGTTTCCATTTTTGGCAGTAACCTCAAGTTGGGCTATGCCTTTGGAGCAAACTTTGCTTCTGTTCCATGACCACAGTGTCGAGACCCCTCCAAGAGCGGACAAGCTTTTCGACAGCTCAGAGGCCGCGCACACTGCCTCTCGGGTCTCCTATCGGCCGGCTCACGAATCAAATGTGTTCAACGACCGTTCCGGGGCATTGGCCGGCGCAACAACCATGGCAAACTCCCAACCCGAGATACGAGGCTACGACCACGACAGCACGGTGTGGGCCACCATACCTGCTACATGAAGCATGCTGGAGCAGCACCAAGTCTTCAAGAGCGCCGTGCTCACATATCAGGGAAAGCGGGTGGTGTCCTGAAGACCGCTTCCGCTACCGACACTGGCAGATACGGACTTCGTCGTCATCGTGAAGCCCAGAACATGAGCCTCTTTCATGACCCTTTTTCCGGAGAACAGCTTTGGACGGGCGTTCATCCCCCACCTCAGGACGGCCACGACTCGCGCCATCACTGTTGTTCCAGTAAGCAACCAAAACATTGTCCTATTTACACTACACATCCAAAGATTGCCAATGGGGTCATCACTGAATTTGCCATCAACTTCCCATATCATGCCATCAACACCTCCGTATGGATGGGCATGATACCTGGTACGGGGTGGTCACCATCCCAAACACCAACCCTGAAGCCATGCTCCGTGATAGCCGAAACTGCAGGATGGAGAAATCATGCACGTACAGAAACTGGGCGCTCCGAACAAAGTGCGGCTCACCTTCACTGGCAAAGTGAAGCCAAAGAACATGCAATATGATGCAATATGATGCATTACTCATTGATTTTCTCATTAGTTTCGTGTTGTTTTCTGACTGGTTAAAGGCTGCGCCTGTGCATGTTAGACAATAACGCATTTTGGTACGAAAGGGGGGCTTGCTAGAAAGGCTGGGACTGGTCGGCTGCCTGAATCGTGGACTGATGGCCTGACTGGGGCGAGCTCCGGTGAGGCGAAGTATTTGAAATGAGGGCATGCCAGTACCACTCTGGCATAGTGTGAATTACCAGCTGACCTGTGTAATAGTCTACAGTGCCCGACGAGTTGCCCACTCCATTTTTTGCTATGTGTCACAGATAGACGAACCGAGCAGGAACACCATTATTATCACTGAAAATTAAATGGTGCCTTCCTCACTTTGGGAGGACAGGTTGGAACCTCAAAGTTTTCAGGCCACTTCTAGTGGGACATAGAGAGAGCATGGCTTGCTGGTCGTTGACCCTGCTAGGTTAAATAGTAATCTCAATAGTCGCACTTCAAGTAACTCATTTTTCAACACATCCGAAAGTGTTGTTAATCTAGAGCTTTCAGCCATCCGTCCACCAGGTGTCCTGAAAAAGCTACCTGTCGAGGAGGAGGGATATCTGGAAAGAGCCCAAGCCTTCTTCCTGTGAAAGAGCAGCACAGCTTCTCGTTGGCAATAGCTAGCTGGAGAGCTTGTGCAGGGCTAGTCTATATTTGCGTCCGTTGGTAGAAACCTGCCCGTTCACTTTAGGAGGCTGTGATGTCTTGCGCCTCGCAAGTAATATGCACTGGCTATATCTGCGACATACTGAATTTGCAAATTTATACAAAGGTGCCAATGACATTTCTAATCCAAACATAGGACCACAAGAGATTTGCAACATTAAGGTATGTAGTCTTGCAATGCGTTGGCGCTTTTCCAATTTCAGTAATGAAGTCTCATTTATCATTTCATATCCTGCCACTCGTCCTGCAGCTGCCACGTGGCGTGGGCATCATTTTCGTAATAAAAATATTGTCACGTTGTTTCCAGACTACGGACAACGAAGCGAGCTGCCACTAGCTTAACAGCCATTGGCAGCTCAACTGCAAGCTGAAGGCTGCATTAAAGGCCACTGTACATTTGTTTTTTGAGCGATCCGTCTACGTGCCCATCCGCCAATGAGTCAGGTCTTAACACAGGCACAGGAATGCACGCGTACTGCATTCTGCTGCCACTCAGTCTGTCTACCTAAACTTTTGATGAATTAGACATATGCACCCTTCGAGACACATCGCAGCTCGTGGCTGTTGAGACGTGTCATGCCCCTCCTCCTCTCTTTGCATACGCAAAGACGGCCATTCATGAGCCGCCGATGGAGGCCTAGATGGATGGTGGCAGTCGACGTAACTTATAGCAGCTGCATGTCCCTATTGCTCGTTTATTAAGAGTGCTCAAAACAACTTCATAGTTTGCTTTGCCCCGTGCACAAACGTCAAGTGAAAGTTCCCCTGATTACGAGGATTTTCAAGGACAGCTTAACCCTTTGAGGCTTTTTGCCAGAAATGTATGGCTGCAGTTTTCCATCCTGCAAGGATTTTGCCGTACCGATACGGTTTCAATTACAGAGATAAAAAACTAAGCAAATAACATAGCACATTTTCATAAATTTTGCGCTTAACATGCAATTTGGTGGCGATATGCCGGAGGCAACCAGAACTCTGCCTAGTACTTCTTTAGGGTAGGTGGCGCCACCACGTTTCTCGCATTTGCGGACAACCTTGTGCTGTTGGCCGAGGCTATAGTGCCTAGAATATACTGGCCAGTGTGAAGAGCGGCAGCGCTTCCCTATGGGCGAGGGTGGCGCCGTTTGCAATGAAAGCCAGTTGATAGTGGCAGAGGGTGCTCTTGTCAGGAGGGTACCCCTGGAGCAGACGACGCGGTTTTTTCATTTCAGAATCCAGTCTGTTGGTGTTGTGCGTGCATATGGGTTTTCAACTTGGCTCAAGCTGATTCTGCTGCTCGTTTTGTTCACGGAAATGCAGCGTTTGTTTTTGTGAGTAGGGAACTGCGTATGGGAGTCGTTCCATGTGCTCCTGTAGCAATTTCGATGTGACAATCCGTTGTGTGCGTGCAGTGTGCATGTGCAGTGTGCACCTTTGAGCGCTGTTTTTTTTATCTATCTACGAAGAACAAAATGAGTTCGATTGTAGTTTTGTCTGCACGAAAAGATGCCGAAACCAAAGCGGCAGTTCAAAGAGAAGGCTTGCTTTGTGCCTTTATGCAAAAGCGGTCTCCGCTCGAACAAGGAGAGTTTCAATGTTCACTGCACCATCCGACGCTACGCGGCTCGCAGAACAGGAACGCCGCATCAGAAGAAAAGACAGAAAGTTAACGCCAATGGCTGTGGTGGGCGAGAAACATTTGGGAGCTACTATATTGAGCACATGTTCCGTGTCACCGTGAATGGCGTTACAAATGAGCTTCCCCGCAATAAACCACATCTGAAGCCCGACGCTATACCTACTGTATTCCCGGATTACCCTAAACATCTTGCGCATAAATCGCCAGCAAAAAGGAAAAGTAGGAATCTGTGCAAGGAAGAGCCTCCAGCAAAGCGTTACAGGCATGGTGAGCCAGAAACCTCCGAGTTAAGTTCAGCCATTGGGAGTGCCGAACCAGTGATCCTTAAAGAGCCTTGGCCCGCCAACGGAGGTGAAATGAATGAAAATTGCTCCATACGTGGAGGTCCTGAATTAGCAAGCGCTGCTGCTGCTGAACAACCCTCGCCGACTACCAGCGAGAGCATGCACCCATTATATCTATTCCAGTAACTTGGATGAAAGTACTAACGTTTCCCATGGAATCATTGGCTTACGCCTACTGTGAAGCCGAAAAAAAATAATTTCGCCACCCTTTTCATAGAAAGTGGTAGTGTTTGGAAAACCTTTACCTGATGGACAATCAGTGGCAACGGTTTACCTGAGGGGAAGAAAGAAGTCAGAACAAATTGTCATGACATGCGAAGAGGCCGAATCCTTGATCGAGAATGTTTCACTGCCAGCTCTTTGTGGTGGATGCGGCATAAAGCCTGCTTCAGAAAAGTACACTTCCTTCAGGGGCATGATTCTTTCTGAGAAGTGTTTGTTATCAACAAAGTCCGATGGAGAGTCCTGTGCTTTGTGCAAGAACCTGAGAATTCTGGCTCAGGTACAGCAATGAAAGCCTATGGTGCTACCGTCGCTCAGATACATATTCCGTTTTTACTTTGTGAGCCCCGGGGATGTTCAAAACTCGAAGTTTCACTGAAGCGGCGACGATTGAATATGCCACAAAATTCTAGTCTATGTTCACAACAAACCTTTAAACTGGTAGTCAGCTGCCTCCAGTAGAGTTGTGGTCTGTTACAAACTTGATGAAAGCAAAGAAATGCAGCACGTGCCTAGACCTCTTGCCGATGTTAAGAGAGCGCGGTAGGCTGCGGGCGCCGTGACAGGTACCCACCCAGTTTGCAGCGCCCCTGGCGGCGGCCGCCGGCATTCATTGCTGGCGGCACCATCCAGGAGGCCGCAGTCGGCACACTAGCCAGTATATTCTACACTATACCGAGACTGAGGCACAGCTGCAAAGGCCGGTTACAATATGCGCAGAACACATGACTACACTGGGGCTGACATTTAACCCTGCCAAATAAGCTGTGCTGCACTTCTCGGGCTCGTCCGGTGGTGCTACTACCAAATGGAGAGCATACCGCAGACAGCCGACAACCGATACCTGGCAGTTCACTTGAACACAGAAAGTACCCTATATGCAGCCCAAGAAAAAGAAGGCAAAGTCAACTCGCACATGCAACATCTTACACCAAAAATGTCTGTGGGGTTGCAACCGCTATGTGCTGATGCGAGACCAGTGGAAAAGTGTGCATTGTCGTGACGCTGGGGCTAAGTCGACCCGGCCTTCACTTGGTAGCGTGCAGAGACTCGGGGTTGAAGGACTGAATCTTCGAAGTTGGTAAAATATATACAAGCAGGTTTAATGGCACTTTGAGAAAACTTATTTACATGATTATTTACACGAAAAAGAAGGGTACATCAGCAAAATGGCAAGCGTTAAGAGTTCAAAGCGAGAAGCGACTGGATGAGCCGTTTACCCAGGGCTCAGAGCGACATTTCGTGCCCTGCAGCGTCCTTAAAACCACCTATGTCCAGCCCCTCTCTGAAGATGCTGACCAACCAAATCCAGGGCACGCCCCTCAGATATCGGCATCCAATCGAACACATCACTGCACTGATGGTCTGAAGCACTGACTGGCCCGGCATTGTTTCGTTGGGCCTGGTCACTTGTTGGTGGGAAAAGCTTGGGAACGGCGAGGAGGTACATTTCTATTCTTCAGCCAAGAATCGATAGGCTGGTTCCGGCAAGTGGATTTACTTCTCAGAAACCCAAGTGCACGTGCGCGCCGCATACGGCTCCCAGCATTGTCCTTTCCAACAATTGCAAATCTTTCCTGCATTCCCAGGAAATCCTCTAATGGCCGTAATCACCTTGCTCCTTTCTTGTCCTGTACGTCAGCGGACGTGTCACTCTGTCGTCTCCTTTGGACAGTAGGCATTCCTCACTGGACGATAGCACTTCTCGACAGGAAGGGTGAACAATTGAACGAAAGCACTTCCGGCTATTTCCCGCAGGGGGACATTTCTTTGTGTTTTTCTAGACGTTCTCTTGACAGGGTCAATTTGGCATTTGCAGGGTGTCCACAAAGCAAAACAGGCTTACAAAACAGGATTCCTGGAAACAGGCTCACTTAGAGCCATTGTACCAACACCACATATCCACAGCACTTATCCATGCCCACAGGCGAACAATAGAGCGCGCAAGTGCGGATGATGCACGGTCGTAACAGCCTCCTCCCCCGCCAGAAGAGTCTCGGAGGGCAGCAGTCGCAGCGGCTGCATGAAGAGACGACTTAATGACCTGCACATGAACGCTTGAAGCTCGCTGTTGCTTGTCGCGTTGTCTTGATTGTCGTAGGCCAAATTGCTCGAGCTGTCTGAAACTCAACCACATGTCGAAGCAAGCACTCGGCTCCCGTCTGAAGAGACCAGGTTAAAAGAAAACTGCCATTGTTGTTCGAGAAAAGCCCACTCTCAAGACGTTCAGGACCCACGTATTCCTAGAAAACCAAATGTGCTGCTTTACATAGCCACACATGTACAAGTGCACGAGAAAAAAAAGAAAAAAACCCGATTATCAATTTGGATACATGGTGAGGAACACCTCGGACCGCTTAGAAACAGCGGCTAAGCGCGTCCGCATTCCCATTTAATTTCCCCTTTTTGTATCTTATTTCAAAATTGTACTGCTGTAAAATCAAGCTCCACTTAAGAAGGCGACTGTTCTTCGATGTCGCAGTTTGCAGCCAAGCCAGGGGACAATGGTCAGTCTCTACGGTGAATTTGGCCGCTCCAAGATAGCACTGCAATTTTTGAATGGCCCATACAATGCAAGCGCACTCTTTCTCTGACACGCAATAAGCCCTCTCTCTAGAACTCAGTTTTCTGCTCAGGTAGAGCACAGGGTGCTCATTACCGTCGTCATCTCTCTGGCAGAGAACAGCACCTAGCCCTCGATCACTTGCATCACACTGGACCGTGAATTCTCGGTCATAGTCTGGAGCTCGCAATACCGGACGGCTAATCAGCACAGCCTTCAGGTTTACGAAGGAGGCTTCCTTTTGTTCGTCCCAGACTACATTTGTCGGTTCTGTCTTGCGGAGAGCGTCGGTCAGAGGGCTGGCCAAAGCTGAATAGTTAGGGATGTAGTGATTGTAGTACCCAGTCAGACCCAGGAATGCTCGAATTTCCGTCTTCGTGCTCGGCCGCGGGTAATCTGCCACCGCAGAAATCTTAATCTCGCTGGGTTTCCTGAAACATTGACCTACATTGTGACCCAAGTAGTCCACGGTCGCCCTTGCCAGGCAACATTCCTCGGCCTTTACGGTTAGTCCAGCTTGACGCAAAAGGCTCAGTACAGCTCTTAGATGTACCATATGGTCCGCCCATGAGTCGGAAAAAACCGCAATGTCGTCTAAATAAGGCACCGCGAATGTTTCACACCCCTTTAAAACCCTATCCATGAGTCGGGAAAAACAAAATGGAGCATTTTTGAGCCCGAAACTCATCATTGTTGGCTGGTAGCTGCCCGTCGGAGTGACGAAAGCCGCGTATCTGCTGGCGCGTTCAGCGAGCGGTACTTGCCAGTATCCTCGAGTAAGGTCCAGCGTAGTCACATATGCCGCTCTACTGACCTGTTCTACCCTCTCCTCAATATTCAGAATAGGATACACTTGATCCCTGGTGAGAGAATTTAGCTTTCGGTAGTCTACCACAGGCCTAGGGTCTTTACCTGGAGCTTCTACTAAGATCATAGGCGAAGCATAATCGCTTTCCGAGGGTTTTATTACTCCCAATTCCAGCATGCGAGTTACTTCCCTATCCAGAATTTCTCTTTGCCTTGGAGAGAATCGGTAGCACCTTGATCGCACTGGCACGTCTGAAGTCAGCTCAATATCGTGCTCAGTCAAATCAGTCCTGCCTGGCCTGTCCACGAAGCAGGCCTCAAACTCTGTTATTATCTCGCCCAGATCGGTCAGCTGGGATTTCTTTAGTTCTCCTCTCTGCTCGGTCTTTTTGAGAAGCTCCTGAGCGTTGCTTCCTTTTCCGCTGAGGCAAATCAAGTTGTCCCCCATCTCCTCGGGAAGGTTTAACGTTAGATTTACCACGGCTTGCTCCATAGCTAAGTCCTCTCGGGTTCCACTTAAAAGTCTCGGGAGATTACTAGACACTGGCGGCAAGAGGTTACTCTCAAGAACGTCCTCATTCCGCGTCTCATCAAGCTCACTTTCAAGTTGACTTATCTGAGATGCCTCGCTCTCAAAGTTTTCTGACCTGCTATCTTCCGCATCTACCACTGTTTTAACTGCCGTTTCCTCCGCTGTGGATTTTTCTGGAAGGAGCAGTGTAGCTAGTTCTCGCGCCTTTGAACGTGTTAAGGCTTGCACAACTCTGTCTCCGAAAAGGATCCCCCTCTTTCACAGTAGCATGTCCGATTTGTTGGAAAACAAATACGGATAGCACTTAGGAAGCTTTCCTGAAACGGCAGCCTCGGTTGTTAACTTGCTGAAAGGGCCCTCGATGACCACGTTCGCGATTGGCAAGCACACACTCTGTTCCTCCCCTACCTGGCGGATCCACGCACACTGTCCTGTATAGTCGGAAGGCGACACATACGCCGGATAGACAACATCCATCGTTGCGGCCGAATCGCGCAGTACCTTGCAAGGCTTCCCGTTGACTACTAGGTCGTGCAGGTAGGGTTCCAAAAGCTGCATATTTTCATCGCAGTCACTGACATACGAGAAAGCAATCTTTTCTTTCCGGCAGTTGACGGCAATGTGACCCTGCTCATTACACCTAAAGCATGTGAGCCGCTTCCTAGCCCCAAGCTTGTTCTTTGTGTTCTGCGCATTGGTCACTTCCCCACTTTTCTCACTGCCGTCCTTTCTAGGGCGTTTGCCTGAAGAAGCCTTCCTTTCTTCGTTTGCAAATCTAGCAAAGTGCCTTTTCTGACGGTTATTCACCCTCAACTTGGGATTGCGGGGCCTATCCACTGCTGGGTTGCTGAATTGTCGGCGCGAAGCATACTCCTCAATGAGTTCGGCAGCTTCAGTTGCCGACTTAATGTCGCCTCGGTCCTGTAACCAATTTCTTTCATTTTCTGGGAGGCAGTTATAAAACTGCTCCAAAAGAATTCGCTCGACTACAGCGTCCCTATCACTGTAGGAATCAGTGCTCTTTAGCCACTCGCCCAAATTGACTCTTAAATTGTATAGGAATTCAGGGTAACTCTCGTCCCTGGACCTGGTAGCGTTCCGAAAACGTTGTCTGAACGCCTCGGCGCTAAGCCTATACTTTCTCAGAAGGCAAGCTTTGACCTTCTCGTAGTTGTCCGCGTCCTCCTTGCTTAGCCGCGCGACAACCTCCGCTGCCTCGCAGGGCAGAACCGTCAATAATCTCCGAGACCAAGTGTCTCGCTGGAAGGACAGTTTTTTGCAGGTTCGCTCAAAGTTAGCCAGATAGAGACCGATATCCCCTGATATATCATATGGCTGCATGTACTTTGACATCTTGAAATCTGCCTCCTTGTTGAGAAGAGGTACCGCTAGCTGGGGACAATTTCCCGACCTCTTGCTCAACTCTAATTCTAATTTCCGGAGCTCAATTTCTAGCTCCAGCCTTTTTGCTTCTCTTTCAATTTCATGCTTCTTTTCCTCTTTTTCCCTCTCAAGCTCACGCACCTTTTCCTCTTTTTCCCTCTCTTTCTGCTGTCTGAGCTGTTCCTTTTTTTGACCGATGAGGTTCCATGCTTCACTGAGCTCCTCATCATCGGTTCCCAGATCAGTGATTGCCTTTATAATCAAGGGTTTTCGTGCCAAACCACTTGTATCAATTCCCAATTCCTCACATAATAGCAACAGCTCCGGTTTCTGCAGCTTTTGTAGGTCCATGATTGCTCCGAGTGTCGGCTACTTCCAAAACAACAGTGCAAACTACCAAACCTATAGGCGTTTCAACACTCTTTACCAGTTCTAAAATCTAACCCTGTTTTAGAACCTGGTCCACATCAGAAGAAAAAGCCAAGCACTCACCCACACATGCGATCGATGTTCCGAGCTGCTCTCTTGTTGGCCGATTGTTGCGCCTGTTTGTTACTTGAGATGCCACCTCCGATCACCAGATGTTGTGGCTTGTAGCTTCAGATGCCACCTCCGATCGCCAGATGTTGTGGCTTGTAGATTCAGATCCACCTCCAATCAATAGATCTTGTGGCTTGTAGATTCAGATTCCAACGCTGGTCACCAGTTGTCGTGACGCTGGGGCTAAGTCGACCCGGCCTTCACTTGGTAGCGTGCAGAGACTCGGGGTTGAAGAAGGACTGAATCTTCGAAGTTGGTAAAATATATACAAGCAGGTTTAATGGCACTTTGAGAAAACTTATTTACATGATTATTTACACGAAAAAGAAGGGTACATCAGCAAAATGGCAAGCGTTAAGAGTTCAAAGCGAGAAGCGACTGGATGAGCCGTTTACCCAGGGCTCAGAGCGACATTTCGTGCTCTGCAGCGTCCTTAAAACCCCCTATGTCCAGACCCTCTCTGAAGATGCTGACCAACCAAATCCAGGGCACGCCCCTCAGATATCGGCATCCAATCGAACACATCACTGCACTGATGGTCTGAAGCACTGACTGGCCCGGCATTGTTTCGTTGGGCCTGGTCACTTGTTGGCGGGAAAAGCTTGGGAACGGCGAGGAGGTACATTTCTATTCTTCAGCCAAGAATCGATAGGCTGGTTCCGGCAAGTGGATTTACTTCTCAGAAACCCAAGTGCACGTGCGCGCCGCATACGGCTCCCAGCATTGTCCCTTTCCAACAATTGCAAATCTTTCCTGCATTCCCAGGAAATCCTCTAATGGCCGTAATCACCTTGCTCCTTTCTTGTCCTGTACGTCAGCGGACGTGTCACTCTGTCGTCTCCTTTGGACAGTAGGCATTCCTGACTGGACGATAGCACTTCTCGACAGGAAGGGTGAACAATTGAACGAAAGCACTTCCGGCTATTTCCCGCAGGGGGACATTTCTTTGTGTTTTTCTAGACGTTCTCTTGACAGGGTCAATTTGGCATTTGCAGGGTGTCCACAAAGCAAAACAGGCTTACAAAACAGGATTCCTGGAAACAGGCTCACTTAGAGCCATTGTACCAACACCACATATGCACAGCACTTATCCATGCCCACAGGCGAACAATAGAGCGCGCAAGTGCGGATGATGCACGGTCGTAACAGCATGTACACCTGACGTTCACTAATACCGCCCTGCGCCTATCTGCCCTCACATGAGAGTGGCTCGAACGCATACAGCTCAAAGTGGTCCGGCTGGCGCTAGGCTGCCACGAACAAGTTGCTGTGAAGGCGATACAGGGCGACATGGGGTGGTCAAAGTTTGAGGCCCACGAAGAGCAAAATCACCTATATGAGGCATGCCTCAGCACCATGGAAAACTACCGGTAGGCACAGAAGGTGTTTTGCTATGTGCAAGTCACTGGCATCCAAACACAGTCGTGTACCCGTTTGCAGTACCTGCACCAGAAATATAGTTTTGGTCACTCACCATAAATGAGGCCGTCAAGCACAGGAACACCATACAGATGCAATTGTGCCAGGCTGAGAACACCCAGTGGAGTGCTACTACACAAAGGAAGACGACGCTGGCATTGTATCACGACCACAGTGTAAGATATAGGCTAGGTGAGCGGACGGCAAGGAAGAGGCGCGCCTCGGCGGCGCGGGGATAGTGTTGTAGTTAAAAGGCGAGTCAAGAGAGTGCGCACCAAACAAAGGCCCGGCTCCGCTAAAGGCCCGCATCCCCCTGCGTGCCTAAGTTGCTTCTATGTCTGGCTATTCTGTGAGTCACGTTTCTTAATTTGGTGTTTCGTGCTTTGCTTTCACCCTGCCCTGATGCAGTGGTGACATGGGGAAGTGCTTTGTGCCGTATTGTAATACGAGCTACAAGTCCTGCGCCGAGAAGTTATCGCTTTTCAAGGCACCATATGACAACGCCAGGCTGGAAGTATGACAAAGAGCCGCGTGCTGCAGCCGACAAACCATGTATGTGAAAAGCATTTTGCTCCCTATTTTATTCTCAGGACACGGTCCTCCGAAATAGATGGCCATGTCCTTATGTCAGGAAAGAGGAGAGCCGGTCTGATGAAAGATGCCGTGCCTTCAATTTTTGATGGAGTGCCGAGTTAAATTTCGAAGAAAATCAAGTCCCCGAAGGGGACTGTGTTACGGGTGCGAGTAAGTCGTTCTTTCGACGCATCGAATTTCAAAATATCTGTACTTTGACTATAGCCTCTGAAAATAAAATATAAGGAGCTCTGCAAATAGCAATGTCATCTTTGTTAAGTCCGTCGTTGACTTAAAACAAGGCATTCGCCGACACAAGAAAACTACAAAGATCCAAAGATGGGGGCTGATGGCGTGCAGACAGGGGCAAGGGGGGGGGTGGGAAGGAGAAAAGGGCAGTGACTACGCGATATGGAGAGGATCGAAGAGAGCGCATTCCCCGCTTCTGTACTTAGGCTGCAGTTCGCACATTGCGAGTCTTCACTAGAGACGTCCCGAATCCTAAGCCCGGGCACATAAGTTCCGGGGTTGTTGGCGCTTTCAAAGAGCGGAGGCTGCTGAGGTGCACCTAACTGCCACAGCTGGCACCAAAGCTTGCCCCCCGTGGAACTGGCGTGGCCGTGCATAGTGCATACTTTCCCCTGTAGCAGCCTATTGAAATTCTCGCCGCTCAAATGTCTTGCACTGCCTTCTCATGTTGGCAGCTGGCCTGGTTGGCAGGACCAGAGCGCAGATGGCGCAGTACAAAGAGGGTGGAGGCGTTGTGTCGAGTTTGTACACGCGCGTCCTTACCCATAACCGCACAATGACCCTAACCAGCGTACCGCAGCGAGCCCATCCTTCGCCCCTTGTTCCCGTCTCCACCTCCACATCTGACAACTGTATAAATTAAGGGGAGATGCTTTAGAATTGCACCGACAAGCAGTAGCAAAGGGTGAAGCACGCTTTTCCTGATGACGGTTTCAGCGTGTCGGGTACAATGTGAACTCCCAGCAGAGCCGAGATCACGTGAAGAGCCACGCATGTGTTTTCCAATGTACAGGCTCCCCCTGCTCACAATACACTCTCACCCCACCCTTCTTGTCAGCAGTGGCAAGAGGTTTGGCAGGGGTCAGCGTCCTATCCCCTCCCCACCCCTACGGTGTCTTGACAACAAGCTTGTAGTCTGATTTTTTTTTTTTTTTTTTTTTTGCTAGTGGAGATGGAGGGCGCGTTAGGGCGATAATAGTAGGGGTTCTGGACTGAGGGAACAGCCAAAACGGGGAAAATATCTTTTCTTCCACATTCTTTCTGCGAGCGTTGGAGTGAGGACGCAGTAAATGATTGTGTAGGAATCTTTATCGAACCTATATTATGCAGCATGTTCACACATTGGTGACTAAGACCCGAGTGCCCGTTTATCGGTACTCAATGTTGTAAGCTGCAACGCCGAGCATTGTTTCTGCGCAGCCTTGTGTACACGCGAGTAGTTTTAACAGCCGACAAGTGTTCATTCAAATTGGCCTGCCTGCTAGTGTTTGGGAGCACAACAAACACATGTGTCGAAGGCGACAGGGACTTGTAAGTAGCAAAAGCATTCCTCAACGGATGTGAAATAAGTCTTATTTGAACAGTGGTGAGAAATAACAGTTCAGAAGTGCAAGTTGCCGGGCTAGTTGGTACTGCATGTGTCTTTGTCTCCCTTCCTTCGTGTTTCGTCCCGTTCCTTGCGCTGTTTTATTTCATTATGCAGAAATAACAGTGTTCGGATGAAATTTTTTTCTTTCATTTAAATGTCGTGATAAGACGAGAAAGGATAATGAAAGGTGGCCCCACATATTCCAGAGGGTGGCTGGTCAAAATATTAAATTTACTCCACATTTCATGTGCTGTTATCATAAAAAAGTGATGCAATTACTCCCTCTGCATTTAACGTCTTGCGTAGTAGCAATATACAACAGATTTTTTTTGGATGCTATAGACTCCTTCTTTACTCAGCACCTCTTAATTTTTGTCTCAAAATTTTTTTCAGTTTTGTAATGTCTGTAAACCTTCAGTAGATCAACTTCTACCGGCGCAATTGTTTTCTCTCAGTGCTGCAGCTGGTGCACCTTATCTGTTACTATAAATATCTCCCAACGTTACAATAGTTAAGTTGGAGCCTAGACTATGCGGGGGATTCCCGCGGGTGACTCAGTAATGGGTGTGCACAAAACATGTGGTGTTTAGACGAGTGTAAATAAATAGTTTGCTTGCGTCCAAAAATCGGCTGCTGTAAAGTCAATCGTTGATATAACAGTGGTGACGAGGAAGCAGATCCCAGTGCAGCGTTAAAGGTATACTGAATAAAAAAATTGCCGCCGAGATTTCCAGCACAGATAATAGCTATTGCACTGGGAGTGAACAAAACAATTCACTTTATGAACAGAAATGAGTGGAAAGTAAGTATTTTAATGAATATTTCTCAAATCACCACACCTAGCAGGCTCCTACGAAAGCTCCGACAAAACGGGATAACACGACACATTTACCTGCCTCCCTAGCCAACCTCGTCACAAGTGGTCGCACCTGTTCATTTTTCCTTTCCCCTGTGGCACTCAAAGCGCATGGACGGATGTGTTTTTTTTTGTTGCTCGTGTTTCTGCGCACAATTCATCGTTCCCTCCCAGCGCACAAACAACTGTAGCGTCCTCCTCGACCTCCCTCGTATGCAGCATTCCACATTTCTCAGCACTGTGCACGGCACAACCTGGGTAAACCGACACTGCGTGTATCTTAGCCGGTCAACCAGCTTCAGGTGAGGCGACGACGGCCATGACGTGCTGAAGGTAAATGTAACGTCACACCCGCCGGCTCACAGTCGGGAGCGCGTTGCCTCTGACCCGCCGGCCGTTCAGAAGTCAGAAAACGTCAAAAATACAGCTCTCCGCTCAAAACTAACCCGAATTACGTGTCTGTACTAATGTAGTCGTGTCCTAACAATGCAGTTGTGGTGCTTTCTCAATATTCTTGGATATTTCCCATGCAACACCTTGACTACACTCGCTTTTCTCGTACGGATACCGGAATTCAATGGCTTTACTTCGGCTTCAGTGTCACGGAGAGCGCACAGAAAAGAACCCGCACTTGCTCAAGCTGCGCGGGGAGGAGACGAATGACGCTGTCTGTGCCGTGGTCCAGCCAAGCATGCCAGCTGCCGTGGTCTGCTAGAGTACTACACCATCGTAGCTGCACTGAGGAAGCATTTAAACCCGCGGCCATCTGAAGTCAGCAGCCGGCTCACTTCGAATGACGAGACTAGCTGGAGAAAGAACTGTAAACTGGCTGCTGACTGCAACTTTGGAACAATGCCTATACAAACACAGCAGCCACTGAACAGTCAGCCAAAGCAGTGTCGTCGCTATCGCTTGTTAACCCGACTATGTTCCCATTGGTGGTCATGCTTCGTGACAAAGCCTTACAAGAGCGCCGGTTCACTGGAAAGGACCTCACGTTCTGGAAAGCATGTGGCGACCCATCAAGAAGTGCACCAGACAAGCTGTTCGCACAAACAGAGCCACAACAGGGAGATAAGTTTGGAAAAAGTCTGAATAGTTCGCTGCTGTTGGCAATAGCTGTGACAAACAAAATACACAGACATGACTGTTTCAAGAAGTTACGTGCAACTTTTAATTGCTACCGGCATGGGCACCTAGAAAAGGCCTGCATCACTATAAAGAAGCAAGGTAAAGCAGCTATTTTACGTAGCCTTAGCGCAGATGCTTCAATTACACAATTTGGGACCTAACAATGTGTCAGCTTCATCAATGCTGTACGACCTTGAAACCTCTGCACACGGTCTGAGTAACTGCTCACTTGATCATGAACCACTATTTGATGCAGTTTCAGATGAACTCCGAACCAGAGCGGCGTGCACCCTCATCAGCAAGGTCACCTTTCACACAACGTGGCCGGAACAACCACGACGGCAGTACCTGCTAGGTCGTGGTCAGGGCAGATCGATCCTCTCACTAATGGGTAGTGCCGGCGTTGACGTTCCCAACAATAACGGGGTGAACTGCAAGCTGCCACTTTTAGTTGTTTAGACAGCGAATCAAGAATCTTGAGAAGAAGGTGGCTTGGCGCACTCGTGACAGTGACAAAACGACTGTGGAATATCTAAGAAAAATATAAAACCTTCTCGTAAGACGTTCCAGGATACAACATTCTTGTCTACCTGGGCTTGCTAAGCTATGGTATAAGCAGTTCTTCAAAACAAGGTCATTACCTGTTGCCTTGGCATGTTCAGTGGAGGTGAAAATTGACATTTTGCAAGAACAGGGCACCATTGAGCCAACATAATTTCTTCTTGCAAAGAATCTGAAGGCAAGTTATTGGGACCCTTGAACAGCCTTTTGTTGGCTCCCTGAAGTTATGTATTCTCTTAAACCAGCTTTTCGATTGCTTGAACTTGAATCATGTTGGTAATTTTGAATGAGTATAGTAATGAGTATTTTAAAAGTATGAAGTGTGATAGTGTTTTAGAAGGTCGTATTTGTGAACAATTCATGGCCTCATTCTTCCTTAGGGGTAAAACATGCTTTCAAATTGCGTAAAACTAAATTTGCAAAGTGTAAATTCGGGGTTAAATTTAATCAGAAATTAGGATAAAATGATAAAATAATAAAACAAAAAAACAAGAAATAAAATCAAAATTTCCTGAAAAATAATTATGACCTGACAAAATGTGCCCCCCCCCCACGTCAAAAAACAGTTCCAGAGTCCCTGCAAGTGTTCGAAAGCACAAGTATGCAGTGCGAGCAGGATCCTGCGTCCATCTCTCTCCAAGCCATCTCTAAAAATGAGAAAAAAAAAAAAAAGACAGGCAAACTCCTGTTTAGCCTAAACTGCCGCTTCAGGGAATAACAAAACACCGTAAAAATAAACACACAAAGGATCACACAGACAGAATGAAGTGCTCTATCATGACCATTACTTCCATTGTGTGTTATGTAATGGGTTCTGGTTAAGCTGAGATGCCTTAACGTCGCAAACAAGAAGTTGTCACAGTTTGGCACCTTAACACAGTCAACTGCAATACAGAGCCTTAGTCCGCAGCCACAATACTCTAAACCTTATAAGGTTTCCATGTTTTAAGCTAGGCCAATGAAAAGCCAATCAGCTTTTAGAACAACAAAGTTTGGACACAGATGCGTTCCATTAACACTTTCCTGTCTGCGGAAAACGGGGTGGTTTTTGGGTAGTTGTCATTAAATATTTTTTTTCGTTAACAAAACTTGCTTGGCACAAGAGTGTCTGGTATCATCCTCTTCATAATGGTACTTAGTAACAATCAACATATTTATTGCGTAAGTGATGAAAAAAAACTCAGCAAGTAATTGTGGTTAAAAAACTAACACACAAAAGCATCAAAGGTTCTTGACACAAATACAACAAAGATTTTTCAAAATATGTTTTTTACAACCGGGACCAATGCAGCACTGCAGCAAATTCAAGCTTTATGTATACAGTATTCACTGTATTGGGAAAGAAAACAGTAGTCGAGGTCGACCCTCTAGCAGAAAATGCACAAAGGACGTTGTCACCCTGCAGATAACGGTTCTGGCCTTCAAACCGTGATCTCTTCCGATCAGCGTGCAACAAAAGAACTTTTCGGGGGCGAAAGCGAAACTTATTAGGGTATGGCTGTTGACGTTTCGGGACTATCTGATGTAGTTTCGCATCCTAAAATGAGTTCTTCGATGCGTCAACTTCCGCGGAAACGGTACGGTTCCGGAGCGCGTGACGTTGGCGCCATGATGTAAACAAGGGGCGCTGATCACCTGACCCCCGGAGACCATCTGGAGGGGCGCGCACGGCAATAAAACCAAAAGCAAAACTGAGAAAAGAATTTCTTTCCCACTGAATGATGCCACTTGTCAAGGAGCGCTTCGAAAACAGGACAATTCGAACCATGGAACTATCGATAGCGGGCTATCGATGGGAATAGGTGTGGACAGAAAAAAGTTAAGTGCTATTGAGGTTCCACTACTCATCTGGGATCACCTACTGAGGAATGAAATCATAGAGTGAACAGGTGGGCTAAGTATGCATCAGGGCTTTACATCTCATAGGTTAACATGGCATAATCCATTCAAGGCTATGTTCAGAGTACAGCACTGAATGAAGGAAGATACAAACTATGGCTGATTAGGCCGGTGACATTTCGATACAGATACATCCCATTAAGCGCTATTGTTGAGGTTCCACTAAACACATCTGGGATCACCTACTGAGGAATGAAATCATAGTGAATAGGCAGGCAAGTATGCATCAGAGCTTCACATCTCATAGGTTGACATGGTGGCATAATCCAATCAAGGCTATGTTCATAGTACAGCACTGAATGAAGGAAGGAACAAACTATCACTGTGATCAGGCCACTGACAAGCAGCCGGTGCGGCACCAGAAGTATGGTGGGTATCTCCTAACATCTAACGCTATCTTCTGGGGATCCACATCATTCCACCACCACATTTCCTTGTAAATTCCCTTTGGTTTGTTAGTCTGGGGCAACAGCTTTATGAAGAGCATACTAGATATTAAACAGCTCTTTTCATCACGAGTCATCACACGATTATTTACAGAAACATGAAGCATGACACATTTGCTATAAAGCTTACAGGAATGCCCACAAAGGCAAGAACAGCGCTTAATGCAGACGACACTAAGATCTGCAGTTAGAGGACATCTAAAGAATGCCCCCATGCATACATCTTCAGCTTTGAAGTATAAAATTATTCAGTGCCAGAACCATACCAATCTAATGCAGCTGCAATGGTGCCTCTGGCTGCTTGCAAAGGAATGTTTTCAGAAGCTGCATACTTAGTCTCAAAAGCATAGCTGTTGCAAACCCTGCGAAAATCGTCAAGATAGGCCGCTGCATCGGTCCTCAGAAAAAGAATAGCGCGGTTCATTAAACTCAGGTTTCTAGTAAGGATGTCAAGAATGTGAGCATAGCTTTCACTGTAGGTACACAAGTGAGTAAAGTTCAATTCTGTCATTATGTAGTTGTCCGTCATGACAAGTGCCAAGTGCCTCAGAATGTTTCCTTCAAAGTCCAGCCCTTTGAAGCTAAGAGAGGTGAGGTGCCTGTTCAGCATCAGCACAGCTTCCAGAGCATCTGCAGACCTCTTTGTGGACAGTGTCCAGTCGGGGAACCGGGCGTCCACAATAGAATTGTTTTCTGACAGTACGTGCAGCACCTCTCCCACAATCTCAGAGCGTGTAGCTACAGACGAAATTTTGAGCCGCCTGAGTGACTGAGTGTTGCGCAGAAAATAAATAATGGCCAAGGTAAAATCCTGTCCGTTGGGAAGGTACACGCTTAGCTCTGTGAGGTGCTTGTTCACACACATGGATCGAAAAACCCGCGAAGCACAAGTGGCGGACACAGCTCTCGTCCAATAGAGTTTGATTGCAGAGACAGTGCAGCTGTTGCTCCTCAGTGCACGGGAGAGTCCTTTCATGCCTTGCCTATTCCACGAGGTGACCAGTCGCCCAATCATCCGCTCTACTGGGTTAAACGAGAGGCCCTCGTCCACGTCCAGAGAGCCTAGCCGGACACGCTCTATGGTAGAGTTCTGCGCCAAGGATGACACAAATGGTTTTATAGCTTCCGCCGTCAAATTACCATCGAGCCACAGTAGCTTGAGGCTGCGATTCTTAACAAGGACTCGTGCCAGCAACGCGGCTCCCAAGTCATCGAAATCACACCCGGAAATGTCAAGCTTCTCGAGCACACAGGAGTCTGCCAGAAGCGCGAAGGCAAGGGAACAAATGTGCACATTTTTAACACTGTCAAATGACAACCGCAGTGACTTTAGTCGAGCGGCCCATGGGTGAAGCTCAGGCAGCAGGAATTTCCGGTCACAAATAGTCTGACCGTCCATTGCCAAGTGCTCAAGAGCACAAGTATGCAGTGCCAGAAGGATCCTGCGTGCTGCCTTGGTTGTAACACTAGTCACAGTGAGACTTGTCAGGGTCTTGTTCGTTGCTAAGACATTCGCCAGACATTTGAACACTTTGTCTGAGGATTCATGGCAATTTCTGAGGAGAGAGAGTGCCCTCAAAGAAGCACAACTGTTGATAGCATTCATCACAATTTTAGCAGCCTTTGGGGACATGACCGGCATGAGCCGTAAGGAGCGAAGGCGGCTGCTGCTCAACAGCAACTGTGACAATGCATTCGAGGTCTGTACGTTAAGCCGAAACACCGAAAGGTCTAGGTTTTCCAATTCCCTGGCCTGTCTCAGTGCAGCTATGACCGACAAGGCACTGTATTCCCCTGGCAATTTAGTTTCCACGCGAAAGCAAATGTCTCTCAGGCCGGATGCAGCAGCAATAGAAGAGGCCAGGGCTTCCGGATAGTACAGGAAAATTGGAGAGTTGTCAAGGTAAATCCGCTGCACGCACCGATGCATCTTCAGTAGGAAAAGTCCCAAGAAGCTGCCAATAAGCCAGTCTATTTCGAGAATCTCTTTGTCGACTTTCTTAGCACCGATGTTGCCAAGCGTCAAGCAACCTGGTGCATGCTCAGTAACATGAACATTAGTTTTGTGGAGAAATTTATTGAGTGGAGAAAGCAAGCAAATAATCCAGCAGTTTGAGTTGTCACCAGAGTGGGAGCAGGGATGGGCGATATCTGTGCCGGCAAGGTTTTTCCACTGTAGCCTGAATCGCCCAACTAGTTCCCTCAAACTGGAGATGTCGACGCAAGGAAAACTGCGGAGGAAAGCGTCGAACCCTGCCTCTGCCCTGAAGGAAGGTCCATCTCTCTCCATGCCATCTCTAAAAATGAGAAGAAAAAAAAAAGACGAGCACACTCCTGTTTAGCCTAAATTTCCACTTAAGAGGATGGAAACTTGAGCGAGTTGGTACTGTACCATACAAACAAACTCGAAGAACAGATGGACAGGATGAAGTGCTTCATCATGACCATTTCTTCCTTTGTATATTTGTGTGATGCTATATTATGGGTTTCAGTTAAGCTAACATGCCTTAACGTTCCACTCAAATGCAATGCAGAGCTTAAGTGCGCAGCCTCGATACCCTAAAGCTTACGAGATTGGACTAGCTTAGCTTTTTTCCAAACACAGGGGTGGAAGCAGGCTCAAGCATTTTGAAGCAGCTTTGGGAGCAGTAATAAAGCCATTTTGGAACAGCTTTGGAGCAATGTAATAAGAGTTTTTGAGCATTTGAATTGTTTTGGAGCCAGTTTCTAAGGTCAAATGCCTCTGATAATTGTGGTTTTCTCTTTCTGACAGAAAAATACGAAATCTCCAATGCGATGCCTTTTTATGCCTGTCCAAGTTCATTCGAGCTCCCTTACTACCGACCGAGCCATCATGGTGGGTTAACCAGAGACAGGGATGTAGCCGCACAAGATTACTCTCTGCATTGGTTATGAAAAGTAGTGTCGAAATAAGTTGAAATAAGCAGTTTAGCAGCAACCTGTGCCTATGATGCAAATGTTATTTGTGGATGCTAAACCTCTGCACCCACAAAAAAATATAAATAAGCTTGAAAGCTTTCTGTGGCACCAGTCCTAGCACAATTGCTGGCTGACACACATGATGCATCCGAAATCTCAAAATCCTTCGGGACATTTTCTGACTTGCATATGATTCAAAGCAATGAACAATCATTATTTTGCTAGTTCATTATACCTCTTGAACTAGCAGCAGAACATTCAACACCGCCATAGTAATGCCAATACAAATTTGAAGCAACAAAAGCCCAATTAATTTCCCTTCCATCAATTATCCACTGCCTTCCAATCCAGTGTTATAGCTGCAGTCAAAGATATCTTGCCCTCAGCAGGCACATTAAAGTGGCCCTGGCTAGCATTTGCGAACACTTTTATCCCTTCCCCAGAACAGCATATTACAGTAACAACTACATCCTCAATGCACCAATTACCAGGCAATTAATATACACCAAAGTTTACCTATATCGACGATCACTGTAACAACAAAGACTGCTTTCACTAATATATCTAGATCTCGTCTCTCGCCTTCAGGAATGTGCTAACCGTATAACTTACTCAAATTTATTTTGGTTAGTTTAATGTATACAGTAGAATTAATTTAGAAGTTTCTTTTTTTTACAACAGACTATGCTGTAATTAAACCGAACATACCCTATAGTTTTGTAGTACAGCTTTCCATCCTTTTCTGCGCATTACTGAAGTGTGCTGTGATTGCGTCCCGTCACTACACGGTCTGCCAGTATTACTACACTTATTTAGCATTTGAAACCCTAACTAACCTCAAAGGCAGTGTCCAACCATGTGTGTACCTGTTCTAAAGTTAATATAAAAGACAAAAGCACAGCTACAAGCTGGAAAAGGTTAAAATATATACAGGCACAGACACCATTGGACGTTTCTGCAAGCAACTGCCAAGATTTCAAGAAACGTTTTTTGCAGCCCCTGGCACCAGGCTACACCCCCATTTACTTCAAAATGGAATTATAGGAATCCTTTGCAGCCCTGACCCACGTTTAAAATGGCAATTTTCTTGCCAATACTCTTAGAATTAATTGGAAGGAGCTGCAGACTCGCCCCGGCAGAAGCAAAACGCAGATTCCCTGCTAGCTTGCGGCCACAGTGCCTTCCAGTTCACATGATTGTCCGCTCTCTTTAAAGGTCTCCAAAAGGTTGTTGACCAACTAACTTCAAGAAATGTTGAAGAAGGGTTGTTTACTTGAAACAGATAGAAAGATTTTGTATGTAAACTAAGTGCTTATTATGAACCCACAACCTAGACCATTTTCAGCATCGCTTCTACGAGTGCCAAGCAAGCATGGTGGCGGCACAGACACTGGATCTAGGTACCGAGTTCAAGAGAAACATTTGAAAGATATCAGTAAAAGAATTTTAGGTGTTTCGTTATTTTGCACAAGTTTTTTTTTTTTTGGCAAGGTTGCTTCGTTTATAGGGTTTAACGTGCCAAAGCAACTCGGTCTATGGAGCCACCATAGAGCAGGGCTCCGTAAATTTCGACCACCTAGAATTCTGTAACATGCACTGGCATTGCACAGGACACTGATGGATATCTTGCGTTTTGCCTCTATCGAAAAGCAGGACTGGGATTCGATCCCGCATCCCTGGGTGCAGTAGCCAAACCCTAAAAACGGTGGGGTACTTTTTCCCGACAAGCTAAACATGCAACTGGCTGTTGATAGCATTATGGTCTTTTTCTCAGTTTTAAATGGCCTCAAGTCGATGACTGAAGCTACCATTAACAAGAGATATTTTTCAGACCTTAAATTTACTGCACCCGATATTCACGTCTTCTGGAAATATGACAGTTCCAAGCCCTTTCGCAAAGCTTGTAAAACAAGGCACAGCTTTGGCACAGTTGCTATAAAAATTGGTTTGGCTTGGTTTGTGGGGTTTAACGTCCTGAAGCGACTCAGGCTATGAGAGACGCCGTAGTGGAGGACTCCGGAAATTAAAGCAGTTTTTAAATACCATGGCTCGTACAGCCGGGTTGAGAAAGATATATTGAGGGAACTCCATAATTACAGACGAGAAAAAGAAAAGTGTTATTTCTGTCACGTGGTTATGGGCAACCACTTCTATCATGTAATTTAGGAGGACACTTTGTTAGCAAAAAAGGAGGAAGAGGTTTGGTAAAGAAAAGATGCTCCTTTGCACATCATACTTTATATTAAACGCCTACCAGATCTTCTCTATGAACCTAACTGTGTCATGTCCCCTCCATATTTTGGCTATTATTGATGTGCTTTTGTACGCCACCTTTTTTTTATATATTCTATATGAAGTGCAAAGAGGCTGCATTGTCAATGTGGGGGTTTGCAGCCTCGTCCAGCTGTCTTGAAGGCTGCTTTTCCTATTTGCCGCCAGTAGTGCCCCATGCACTTGATGCAGAAAAGTATTATTCAAATGCAGTTTGGTTACCCCTCTTATTACTGCTCTGTCACCATCTTCATGTTCACTGCAGATATGTTAATACATGGCAATATGTGATGCTTATATAAAGGTATACAAATAGTTTATTTTTCTGACCAGTGTTAGAATTCTTCATTTTACCAAATGGTGCAGTTATCATGTTTGAAATTTTTCTTACTTGTTACTCACTTGTTCCTGCTTTATTAGTTGGTATTTTATTTGATTTGTGAAACTGTGATAGTTTGGCCGTATTACTGCCTATTACTAAGTTTGAATGTCCTAAAGCAAAGCAACTGAGGCTATGGAGACCCTAGCACCATCGCCGCTGAGCCCCTTGTTGTAGCAAGGTGCCATATATGTTGTATGTTGCACCAACAATCACCATCATTCCTAGTCCTGTGTTCAAAGTCTTAGTAATTATCACTTTTTCCCTCGTGCATATTTGTGCTTGTTTCATTACTGTCTCAACTCTCATTCTGATATACCTATACTGTTAAAATATTGCAAGGTTCCTAAGCGCAGACACTACAGTACCATAGCCACTTGTGATAGTAAGGTGCTGTATACAGTGTATGTTGCATCAGCAATCACCTTCGTTCCAACTCATCTGTTCATAGTCTCGATAATTATAACTTTTTCCGCTGTACATATCTTGCTTTGTGCCTGTTTCATTGCTATCTCAACTCGCATTTTGATTTATCTATTATGTTTAAATACTGCAAGGATCTTAAGTGCCTTGTGGTTTCCCATCTCTGTATAGACCACATGACCCATATGACTTCATTCTTTGGAACCGGCGTACCAGACAATTCTTAAAAAAAAAAGATTTATTTAGTGTTGCCTGTCTGATTAGCCTTAATATTGTACAGCTCAGTGTATAACTTGTGCTCCTATATATGCTATTTTTCTGAAGTTGTTGATATTGCTCTCCTAGTCTGACTGCGTACACCTGTATATGCCAAAGTTTGCCGGTTTTCATGCTTGTTCACTGCTGAAATTATATAGTATTCCATACTACCGCTCTAAAATGTTGCCCTACTACAAAAATGGCAGAGCAAATGGCGCACAAGAGACAGAGAGTGCCTTTTGATGAAAAATTCAATAATTGGTATTTGTGGACTTGTAGCACCTAGGAACTTATGCTTCAGAGGTTCACCTGAAGTCTATCCTCTGTTTTTGTGCAAAATTCAATTTATCAAGCATGAAAAGGAAGAAGACAGTCTTGAACAAAAGAATTTTGGTGCACTGTCCCTTCAGAAAAGGTAAACAGCGCTGTGTTTTTCAAACAAGTCATTTCAGTTTGATAAAAGAACAGAGTTATATATGGCTCGCATTTAGATTTCCTACCTAGTGATTCGGTGAAAAAATTGGCTGTGGTTTAGCTTGTGATTAAACCTGGGGTTACGCGAGAGCTATCTGCATGGCTACGCTTAGGTTTGGCTTGAAAGTAAAAACATAGCTTTTGCGCATAGTAGTTTACTCTATGGTTTCAGCTTTATTTATGCCATAGGGGGCACTTTTGACCACCAAAGTGCGATGAGGCGAAAGCCTCTATTACACGGTGGTCCAAAGCCCTCCACTACGGCACCTCTTTCTCCGTTTTCACTCCCACCTTCGCGATGACGCGGTAGCGTAAGCTACCAGCCAACATATAAAGCCCCACTTTAGCCGGGCCATATGAACGTGCTACGTGGCCTCGGGGTAACATGAGACCAAGGTTTTAGCGGGCTAGTTGCGATATCACTCTGGCATATGAAAGGAGAGACCCGAGTTGGCAGCTCCTGCCAAACGTAACGCCAGGAAGCCTAGTGCTCGGCCATGTCAGCTGCCAGCTACTGCCTCCCACAACTAATTTTATTGCGAAAGCAATACTACGCTCATGAACGGCCTTTCGCGTAGTGGCGGCCGGTAGCCACGTTTGACCTTTAGAATGACCTCTGACGTCATACCAGGGTGAGATACGGGCTACCAAGTCGAGTCGCCGCGCTCCTGCCGCTAGATGGTGCTGCGCGTTAGACTTCTGACGTCATACCAGGAGAGACGGGCTAGCAAGTCGAGTCGTCACGTAGCGGCAGCGGGTAGCCATGCGTGAAGACGCAGCGCATTGCATTCTTTCTGCTGAAGGCGCTGCGCTCGCTTTGACGCCACTATAGAGAGGTAGGTGGCGAAGCCAGGGGTGAATACTCGCGTTCCCCGTCTGCCAAGTCAGTCGCCATGCCTCCGCAGGAAAAGACGTGTCGCCTCCCTGCTGCTAGGAAGCAACGGCGAGCTACGGAGACAGATGAACAGCCTGAAGAGTGTCTTGCTCGATGGCGTGCTCAAGATGCAGCTAGGCAGGCACATCAATCTTCCCGTGAATTCTGCTCATCTGACGATAATCCAGACTGGAGCATGATGGATGCTCTGAACAGCGAAGCTGACTCTGTATCCACGTGTTCATTCACCAGTGACGAACCACAAGCCGTGCTAAGGCGTAGCCAAGATTACTTTCGCAACCTACCAGGCTTAACCAAAGCTAAGCATCAGCCAATTTTTATTGCGAAAGCAATACTACTCTAGGTTTCGAGCCTTCAGCGTAGCGCAGCCGGTAGCCACGTCTTACCCACGTGACAATAGGGTGAGAGCTGGACTACCAACTCAAGCGGTCGGCAAGAGCTGCCAACTTAGGTCTCTCGTTTCACATGGGACAGTTGTCAGAATCAGCCTGCTAGGACCCTGGTGTTCACGTTACCCCTATAGGCCACTAAGGCACGGTCATACAGCTTGGTTAAAGCGGGGCATTATATGTGAGCTGAGGAAGAAGAAAAAGAATGCTCGGTCACCCGCAGCTAATGCTTTAACTCAACATTTGGTTCAGCAGCATTGAACCCTTGCAATTTTTTCTTCTTCGAACAGGCATGGTGAAATGGCGAAACTGGGCACCGTAGCTCTCGCTACAAAATGTTTAACAGAAACCTATGCTGAGGATTGAACCCCGGCCCCTCATAAAATGAACAAACACACCCGCACTTCGATAGAACCACGGAGCACAACGACGGAAGCATGGACCGATGCTAATCCGAAGGCTTACGGGGCGGTTGCCTACCTGCGCACTTCAGGAATCACTGCACCAGCCGTTACTCTGATCTTATCGAAATCGCGGGTGGCACCGATTAGGAAGCTCACTCTTCCGAGATTGGAGTTGATGGCAATGCTGGCACGCACGAGATTGAAGGAATATTTGATGCAGTCAATAAACATACCAATTGTCAAATGGCATCCCTGGAGTGATTCTACAATTGCACTTCATTGGGTTCGCGGGTCAGCGCAACAGTGGCCAATCAGGGGCTAGAAATTCAACAGCCTGGAATCACTGGCCAAGAGCAGAGAACCCTGCCGACCTTCTGACAAGAGAGAGCCTCAAAGCCCTCAAGTCAAAGACAGTTTGGTGGGATGAACCTACTTGGCTCAAGGAACCGCCCATCGCCTGGCCAAGGCACGAAAATGACTTCGATATGGCAGCAGCAGAGGAAGAGAGAGGATCAGTGCAAGTGCACAACGTAGCAATAGAGGAAACTGTCTTACCGCTGCACCGGCACAGCTCCCTGAACAGACTTGTTCGTGGTGTTGCATGGATGCAGCGATTCTTGCACAATTCAAGGAGGCCTAATCAGAAAATCAATGGATATCTGACGAAAGAAGAGGTCACCCAAGCATAAACTTGTCTTACACGTCAGGTGCAAAGAGAGGCTTTCCATGAAGAGCTAGAGTGCGTACGTCGCGCATCACGCTTGCCCTTCAGCTCTCCTTTGCGGAATTTGAAAGTTTACTGCGATGAAAACGCCGTGCTAAGAGTTGGGGGACGATTGAGCAATGCTGGCCTCTCCTATAGCAGCATGCATCCGATAATCCTGCCTGCCAGTCATCATTTCACTGAACTTTTAACGGTCGCCACCCAACGCCGCCTTCTACACGCAGGCGCACTTGAGACTCTCATAGAACTGAGGGAGCAGTTTTGGTAGTTTGAGGAAGACAGATGGTGAAAAAGATCCTGAAGAAATGCTTGACTTGCAATCGTTTCAACAGCCGCCCTGCTACTGAGCCAGTCACCCCTTTATTTCGAGACAGGATAACCCAGGATCCACCATTCGAGGCGACGGGCATCGATTTCACCGGGCCATTGAACACAAGGGATCAAGGCAGCAAGAAGTCATACAGCGTCATTTTTCACATGCGCAATTACCCGCACAGTGCACTTTGAACTGGTGGCTGACTTGTCTACTCCCAATTTTCTAATGACAGTTAAGAGGTTCATTTCTAGAAGAGGAGTCTGTAGAGTGATTTTCGGACAATGCTAAGACATTCCAGAGCCCTTCAAGAGATCTCAAACGACTGTCGACAACACTACGTGGAACAGAAATCCGAAGTTATTTCTTAAACCACCAGATAAAATGGAAGTTTATTGCCGAGAGAGCCGCTTGGTGGGGCGGATTCTGGGAGCGAATGGTCCGTTCTGTGAAGACTTCTCTGAAGAAAGTTTTAGGCAATAGCTTGTGTACTTGAGGAGCTGACAACAATCTTGGCCAAAATTGAGGCTGCAGGCAACTCAAGACCCCTAACCTACGTATCCACAGAAGCTGACAAGCCGGAGCCACTAACTCCATCGTATTTTATCGTGGGAAAGCGTTTAACGACCTTGTCCCCGGGCAGCAGCGTAGAGTCAATGTCTCCATCACCGGGTCAGCTGACTCGCCGCTGGCGGTATCGCCAGTCTGGCTTATCACTTCTGGCTTAGGTGGCCGCGCGAAACCTCACAATTATTCGCTCCGCTCATTTTGCTGTGTCAAGCTCATCTAGTGCTTTGAAAGGAACTCTTGTGCTGGTTCATCAGCCTCATCTGCCAAGACAGCCGTGGAAAATTGGACAAGTGGTCAATGTGCTTGTCGGGCGTGATGGACCGATAAGAGCCTGCATGGTGCGCCTACCTGGTGGAACCATTTTAAGAAGACCGATCCAGTTTCTCTACCCCATGGAGACTACCTGTGAATGACCTGAAGCTCATTCCGGGGGGAGTATGAAGAAACTTCGTTCTAGCATTTTTTTAACTTGTAATCTAGCAACCTGTGTAACATATACTCGCATGGCAAAAAACCCCAGTCATCCTTTATAGCTAAAACGATGGTATCGTCATTTGTACGCGCCTCTAAGTTTCCACGGAAGCTGTGCGTGAGAAATCAAAAAGCGTTCGGAGGCTGGAATCAAACTGATCACTAAAGTTCAGAAGCTCGGGAGGGACTTGCAGGTTGGGCAGGAGAAAAGGATGGCACTACAGGCACAGGTGGTAGAGCTGGTCAAGATGGAAGGGGGCAAAGGCCAACCAGCGGAGGAGACAGTGGTAGAGCTCAAGGAAGAGTTAAGAAAGCGGGTTGAACTGGAAGGACGTGTGAAAGCACTTATGACACGAACAAGTGACCCCAGTCGGAGCACAGTCAGGAGGGAGACAATTCCAGCGTGGAGTCCCTTGCAGGGGGAAGTAAATGGGCACAAAGAGGCAGACAAGGCAAAACTGCAGGCAGATGTCGAAACTAAGGCAAGCAGCTTCACGACGCTACAGTGAAGTAGCACGGTAGTTTCTGGGAAGGTCAGTGACAAGCCCGGGGCTGCTCAGAAAGCATGCTAGACTACCCTGCCCATTGCCACAGCCAAGCGGTTTACTGAACTGCATCCCCTTGTCATGGGAGTTATATTGGAAAGACAAGCTAATGCATTAACAACCGGTTAAGAGAACATGCTTATTCGCTAAGGAGATCTATTCTAGATTCCCACAGCCAAGTGGTTGATTTGAATTGCATCCCTTTTAATGTAGCCACCGTTACATTAGACACTGCAATGCAGTAACGACCGATTAAGAGAACATGCTCATTCACTAAGTGAATCCGCTGTAAATTGGCAAAGCTAAGCAGTTTAACTTGCATCCCCTTGCCATGTGGTCACTGTTACATTGGATTGACAGGGCAATGCATTAACAACCGTATAAGAGAACAATAACTTGCTAAGAGGACATAAAGAGTTAACGATCCCCGACAAATTGTAAAGATATATTTGGACAAAAGAGCAAGGAGAATATTCAAAGCCCTATAGACTACTGAGAGAGGCCAAAAGTATCACTGTTCCATCGATGATGCTCCCCCAAACGCATCTGGCATATCTTGTATGCGCTTGATTCGTTGCAGCAAATTTTTTTGCTTTGCATTTTTTCTATTTATGCCAGAGCTGTTTTACATGTGCCGGAACAACTCATTTGTGACATGCTTATTACTAACAATGCACAGCAAAGGGTCATGAATGACTGGGTCTAGCTTTTGCACTTATTATAACTCCACCCATGATTCGTGCCTACAATCAGGCACGTTTTTATGTCCTATTCATGTTATCAAAAAAACAAGCTGCTGCCCCTCACAGCAACCAACACTGCAGAAGTACCAGAGCGCAGATGTACACCAGCTTTTCAGCTCTGGCAGCTCGATGCACTAGAAATGAGATCTGCCAAAGCAAGCAGCCAAGGTCACCGAACCCTGCTCAGTCAGAGACAGCCGATGTCACATCAATCAAACTGATGTCACGAAGAAGCAGGGGTCATTTCAAAAGGCTCGCTGACACTGGCACAGGAGAAGATGGTGACTGTCAAAGGCAAACTAAAGTGGCTTTTGAAGCAATGGCAGTGGTCATCAACAGACAAGGCAAGCTGCCTCTGTGATGCATTTTTGTAGATGGCCTCATAGCTGATCAAATCTGTCCACACAAAGCCTATTTCCTTCCCGCATGCCATCAACGAGAATGTAGACCAGCCGATAGCATCCCTTATCCTGTTAAAGAACCAGAGGCAGCAGTTCTTGACCTTCACAACTCTGTAAAGCTTGCCAGAAACAGGCTCTAAACAACAGCATGTGTAACGGCTGGCCACTTTATAGCAGAATGAAAGGCTACACTATGCCACGTTAGGCAAAGCTCCTTAACAAATGGCACACACTGCTGATGAAAATCATTCGCACAGATCGAATTATGAGCACTTCCGCGGGGCAACGCCATTTGCATAATGCCCAAAGTACAAACTAGGTTTTGTTGACCCGCAGCTTACTGAAGGTATTTAGGTGCATCGACACTTTTGAAGTGCTATACTCCAAAAGCATAACCAAAAGGAAATGTGAACGACATTGACGCCACGTTTCAAGCCACTATACTTCATGTTTAGTCTATGATGTAGTCTATAGAAGTGGCATGGAAGACACGACGTGCACATTGCCACGTGTGCCGAAGTGGAGATGTGGGTGCTATAGCAGAGGCATGGGCTAGTTACCTCTCCTGCAAACAAGAGGCGGCAGAGGTCATACAGTATAGAGAAATTTCAATGTGCATTAATGACTGAGCATAAGGAGACAGACCGATAAGCACCAAAGAAGTTCTGGAGGCGAATTAGGGCTAAGCCGCTCAGAACAGACGGCTGCCCTAGCTGCCACTCAGAGGCACCCAATGTAGATGCCGTTACAGAAAAAGACTGCGCACCTCTGTTAGAGCAGTAGCTAAAGCACTACAAAGATTCCACACTCCAATCAGCCCCAAACAGCCAGCCTGCAAAACCTGTCACAAAAGATTGAAGCTAGCAGGGCAAGCAGCGGTGGAAGACTTAAGAATTTATACTGATGCCGGAGAGACAGACTTAGGAATGATGATGTTTGGAAAGCACCAACAAGCAGCATCACATGCGAGCGCTAATACAGCTTCAGGATGCGATGAAATCCCTACGTGTCTAGTCAAGGTGCTGGCCAGTCAAAAACGCCACAAGCTTTGGACCTCCTAGAGCATGTGATCATGAACGCACAAATCCCTGACCTGCGGTAGACAGCTCAAGTGACTCCATTGTATAAGGGGCTGGGGACAGGAAGGCACTGAACTACAGACCAGCTGCACTCGCACAAATGCTCCATCGAATGTATGCTGACATTGTACGACAAAGGATACAAAGCTGGGCTAAGTGGAAAGGGATTCTGCAAGAGTTTACATGGTTTTTCATGCTGGGTGGCATAGAGAAGACAACCTTTTTGTTCTAACTTAATGCACAGAAATCACAGAGTTAACCCTGAGCCCGCTGCAAGTTGGCATTCCAGAGTTTTGAAAAACCTTCGATTGTGTGTACATGCCCATGAGGACACTGCACACACAGAATAGGCCTCAGTGCAGAGGATACGCAGCTCCGTGAGGCCATGCACAATGGTTTGGTTTGCGAGATTTAACATCCCAAAGCGACTCAGGCTATGAGACACCGTAGTGGAGGGCTGCGGCAATTTTAACCACCTGGGATTTTTTAACCTACGCTCACATTGCACAGCACACGGGCGCCTTGCGTTTTGCCTACACAGGGGTGGAAGCAGGCTTGAGAATTTTGGAGCAACTTTGGGAGCAGTAATAAAGCCACTGGAGCAATGAAACGAGTTTTGGAGCAGTTTAATTATGTTTTGGAGCAGGTTTCTAAGGTTAAATGCCTCTGATAACTGCAGTTTTCTCTTTCTGAAATACAAAATCTCTAATCTGATTCCTTTTTATGCAAGTTCAATGCCTTTCCAACTTTGCACTCATCATTGACAAGACAAACGGTCAACAACTTGGAACAGAACCGCAGCAAAAGGAACGCTTGCTGGTGCACTTCATAATTGAACATCTAGTGTGACCTAAAGCATTCTCCTATTTTGACTTGACAGATTCAAATGTCGAGCCTACTACTTCGATGCGCTCAAGCAGCGCCACTAATTTGGAGCTCAGATTAATGGGCATGGCATTCCCGCTCTTTATCTTGTGCATATCCTCTTTGATCCTATGCCTCTGCTGATAAATTCTTGAACACTGGTCGTAGTGCCTTCAGGAAATATAGACGGCACTGAAGGGCAACCTTTTCATCCTTCAGCATTTTTACTTCACTGCCTCCTGCCAATAGTTCTATCATTCTTTGCTTGAGCAATGCTGGGGCTCATTTTTAACATCTTGGCGATAGGCCCAGTATGGCTTTCCAACACTCTTGAGAGGCTTCCTAGTGATCGACACCTTTGGTGTACCAACCCATGACGCTTAAAGTACGATTTTGTCTGCCATAGGCCTGACAAGCTTGTCACTGACAAAGAGGTTCAATGGTGAAGTGCCTGCTTGTTCTCATAGCAGAACCATAAGGATAACTCATGCAGTTTTTGCCGTCAGACAAGTTTCTTAAAGGCTCACCGTAGCTTGCCGTATCTACTTTGCTTGCTGCTCTCGCTTCTCCCTCCACACGTGATTCAAAAGGCTGAGAGGAGGTGCTATGTTACACACATAGTGAATTTTTTTTTTTATTCCCTTCAATCGCCTGTGGCTCAATCTAAATTTACTTGAGAACAAATATTGATTATGCTCCGTGCTTCCCTCCCTTACAAAAATTTCATTTGTGCCCAGTGATATATTTGCCCCAGTGCTGCGACATTGTTTCCGTGTACTGCTAACCTTGATGGCAGAACATTAAGGCAGCCAGTGTGGAGCAGTTTTGTAGCAATATTGCATTTTGGAGCAGGATGGAGCAGGGAAAGCAGTTTGGAGCAGAATGGAGCAAATGGAGCAGCACTTCCGCCCCCGAGCCTACATCGAACAGCAGCCGCCGTGGCCGGGATCCGATCCCGCATCCTTCAGCACAGTAGTCGAGCGCCCTAACCACTGCCCACCACGGCGGGGCTGCCGAGCTTAGTGAGCTGACGGCAAAGGTGGAAAGGAGTGGTATCACAACAAGTCTCCATCAAGTGTGGACTTCCACAGGAGAGTTCACTAATCGCCGCCCAAAGGATCGAGGCGTCGCGGTGTGGTTACACACTATAACAGGCAGAAGGTGCAGGGACAGATGGTGCACCGGATACCAACACTATTGCATGTCTACGTCATTGCTCTGCTTGGAAGTATGATTCTATCATGCATTTCCCCAATTGGGCCTCCATTTTGAGTGCAGGCTAGACAAAGTTCCGAGCTGCTCCGCTGACTTTGTAGACAAAAACTGCCCGTGTAGCAGCGCTCAATGGTTATTCGAGTCGATAGACAATCGGTTTTGAGCCTAATTCTCGTATACCCAAATCCCAAACAGCAAGTGCAGCGCGTTGTCTTTCCCGCCAGTATGCTGTCCCGCTGAAATGCGCAAGCATGGCAGGATTAAATCACTAACCTGTCTGGTGCGGGCATGGCTGGCCGAGATTAGCTTGTCAGTCCCGCTAGAAGCCCCACATGGAAGTCTGCGTGCTCGTCGAAAGGCAGTGTCAAGGAACAATGCCGCCGATGCCTCGGTCACAAAAACGTTCTCGAAGAACTCGTCAGAAACGTTTTCTCTCAAGCACAGCGATGAAGGCTACAGAAGTGTAACTAGAATGTCACGTACAGACTACAGCAGCCTATGCTTGAGCTGCGGGTCAAACTGCATCACCGAACAGCAACGACTGCCTCTTATCCCGCACACTTCACCAGCGTGGACAACGTACTGTAACCAACGTTACTTGAACGTTAGGGCAGTTAGGGTGGTTAGGGTGGCTAGAGCGCTAGAATACACTTAACGGTCGCGCCAAGTCGCGCTAGTTGACGCAAGACCACTCTAGCGGCGTTCGTAGTGTTTCATGATATATAGCATGGCAAATGCGTGAACAACATGCAACGGGAAAGTAGGGTAATTATTTTTGCGCGACTCCACTATGCACGTGACGAAACTTTACACCCATGGAGAAAAAAAAAAAGAAAAGAGCGCAAACGTGCCGACTAGCGTTAACACATACTGATGATGATAGCCAACCTTTTTTTTGTTTTTATTACTTTTTTTTTTGTTTCGTTCTTCCGGCAAGATTTGTCAGTTGCACATGTCCAGTGTTGTAATGTTGGCTACTTCTGCTAAACTTCCAGGCGGAGCGCAATACTAAGCACCTTAACGCCTTCCTTTGAAGCCGGAGGCAGAACCCAGACGTTCCCGCACTTGTTCTCAAACAAAAAGGGCACGCGCAAGACGCCAAGACGAGCGTCTGCTGCCACGACCATTCAAGCACGACAGTAGTGGTATCCAAATCATCATCGCAATCGTCGTAATGGCCGCTTCCTTATTGTTAGTTTTTGTTTCCGATTTTTTTTTTTTTCTTCTTTTTTTACGCGGCGACTGCTCGGCAGCCGTCCCGCACGAAGAATCGTTGGCGCTATTGTAACGTTTGTGATTATTAAAGCCTGTCAGCCCACGAGCGCTGGCTTGCCTGCTCCTCTCGACGCGGATGGGCTCGAGCTCGCCGGTCCTACGTCCCCGGTGCGTGCGTGGTGAGCGTTTCGAGGGCGAGCGAGTGGCTGCTCCGTCAAAGCGCGGCCGCCTTCTTCTCCGGAATGACATTTGACAGGCGGGGTTCAACGGAAAGGTAAACGCACTCTCCGCCGCCACCGCCGAGGGAGGTAAGTCGCCGCGGCGCTCGACTCCCTCGGATCCGCCAAATCTATGCTGCCGGATGCCAGACATTTCGAGAATCGGTGAGTCCGTTAGTACCGTGCTATTGCCGAATCGGGCGGTTAAACTACGAGCATAATGAAACGAAAAGGCTTCAATCCGACTCGAAACGGAAAACCGGCCGTTCGCGGATAGGAGCTGCTCCGTGGTAGGGCGAGCCGCGTTGACCCAGCAGCGCTCTTGACGCCAAATGACCCGACCGATAAGCGCGTTGACTCGCTGTACCCAAGTCCATCGTGAGCCCGCCGTGCCGTCGGAAACAAGCAGAGAAACGCAAAGGTGACCAGGAGGTGAAGTAGTATTTAGATTGTTTTTACTAAACGAAACTGCTAGGAAGACAAAACATAAGAGAGTGTTGGAGGGGGTGAAGGAAGAGGGAGGGGAGCATTCGAATTCTTCGTTCGGGACAATTCACGACGGAAAGACAACGTGGAGAGATGGTTCATGTAGTTAGCTTTCATGTGCAACGTGCAATTTTGGACTCTCGTCAAGGTTTGGTGCGCCGCATATAAACGCATTATCCGTATATAGTACGCGCAAAGCAAAATGCAAAGAAATGGAAGCGAAAAGTGACTCAGTGCTCGGAAGAGAAAATGAGCGCGGCGGCCTTGCCTCATGCGTCGTCGACGCTCACTCCTTGCACGGTCGACGAGTTCCGAGAACTATTTCTTATGACTGTTCCTCGCGCGGTTATCGCTGCTTCGCCTGACGTTGGTCGCAGACTCTCGTGTTTTCCCAAGTGTCGTTGCTTCCGTACACACTGCTTCGATAGAAAAATAAGAACTATCAGCAGGAATATGGGTCACGGTCGCCGTATTGTAAACAATGCGACGGCGATACACGTAGTAGGTAGTACGCATAATAGGGCGCGGGCGCCCGCTGTGTTTGCTGTATGAACGGGAAATCTGCCAACTGTTTCGTCACAGATTTCGTCGGCGAGCGCAGAAATTTCGTCATCGTAACATGGTCGTTTGACAAGACTTTGTTTGGCACGCAGCGCTCGTAGAAGGTGTCACCTGGAGTTGAAGGAAACGTTTCGCTGTCATGCTCAATCATTAACCGGCACCGTTGCACTCGTCATAGAATCGAACTTTCAACCTCGCGACGGCATTACTGGCGCTGTCAGATGGCCGAGCCGTTGTGGCCCGTCGGAACCAGTATGTTCGTCATGAATGGGCATCGAAGGGTACCGATCCCGGCTGCACTTCATTGCCCATTCACGTCTACTTTCGATTGGAGGGAAACGATCTTGTTTGGTCTAGTAGATTTGCTCCTCGCGCAGCAGACTCGCAGTTCCTTTCTGCAGTGCTTCGTTTTTCACAAGACCTGTATCAGCCAGTGTGAATTGACCTGTATCAGCCAGAACTCATCCGACTGTGCCTGCAGGCAGGAGGTGGAGAGAGGAATTGGATAGCAGGAGAAAAAAAAAAAGAAAAAACAGCGAAACGAGAAAGAAAAAAAAATTAATTACATATTTTACGTAGCAGTAATTCTAAACGTGTCATTGTCAACCCAACTGCTACTTATGCAGGACACAGGTTTCTTCCATAAATTTTCAACTAACGCTGTCCTGTTTCAGCTGTCACCACCTTATCTGTGCAAACCTCTTAATCTCATCTGCCCACCTGAGTCTTAATTTACTCACCTTGCCATATTTCCATTGTTTCAGAATCCGCTCCATCACCCTAAGTGGCCATCGCTTGTCTTGCCTCAATTTTTGCTTTTCATAGCCTGCTCATATTCATTCCTTTTTTCTTTTAGCCTGGATATCGGAAACTCAGATTTTTTCCCAGACTTGCTCTGCTCTCTCCCTATATCCGAGTATTATACCTATCATTCTGCTTTCCATAGCCGGGTACACTGTCCTAGATTTTATTTCAAGGACTTTTGTTAGTGGAAACTCATCTTGCATTAAGTTCTGCAGCGAAGGCTGCCATGGAATTAGTGTAGCTGTGTAGCCCTCTATATTAACATAGGAATCTATGGCATCAGCAGTCATTAACTGCATAATGAATTTTTTTCGTTTGGTTGCCTTGCATTGAAATTGCTATTGAATTAAATATAAACCACCTGGTGGCAAAGCAGAGAGAAGGAAGTTGCCCTCTCCACTTGTAAAGGAGAGGCCGGTGGCTTCTGATGCGAGTGGAAGAACGGGCAGTGTAGGGAACTACCTGAAGTTGACATACTTCATAATAACGGCAACTCAAAAGGGGAGGACAGCGAAGGAGTATGCAATGAGAGTTCATCTCACTTTAACAATCGCAAAGCTTTTGTCTTCCGTTGCGTGAAGGAATGAGTGTTCGCGAGAATTGTGTATGGCCAGATGGCTAAGCCAAAGCTGTAACAGCTTTTGCTGATGAATGCGGACTGGCTGCCTTAGCTCTGGAACTTTTTTTTATTGTACTTGCTCAGCATTTTAAAAAAATGCGAAAGTTGATTGTCTCAAGCGATACAGAAATTAGGTTCAAACAGTGCCCATGAATTAGTAGAGCAAATGCCACTGGACATCCATGCCGAGTACAAGTCCTCAGACATGAGCTGATAATTTGGCAACAAATTTTTAGGTTTATGTTAACAGATAGGAAGTGTGCAGCGTGGATCAGAGAAATAACTCAAGGTAATAACATTCTAGTGGGAATCAAGAAGAATGGGCAGGGCATTCGCTTCTGTTGCATGGTGTTCCTTGCCACACATTCAAGTGTGGGATTGCAGATGGCAGGAATGCTAGACAAGAAGAACACATCTCACGGAATCTCTCGCACAGATCCAGGAGGTGTTGACGTGAGATCCGTCATATGACTTCTTGGCGACACATACCTGGTCAGAGTGCGGTACTGTCTTGTTGCTTTATGTTCTTCCAATCAGCCCAGTATATGAGTTGAGAGAGAAAACATGGAGGTTGCTCTTAATCGCTGATATCTCTGGCGCTATGCATGCTAGGCCCAATAACGTTCTGCAGAAGGATGACAGGTGATTTCATTTCTGTCAGTACAATTGGCTTTTATTGCCCTTGGTGAATGCCATTTCATTGCTGCCATCATAGGAGAAGTGCAAAATTGCTTCAGGCCAAATGTCCAGTTGCATTTTCCTGTCACGACTATGTATATGAGTTCTATGTTTCATTTTACATTTGATAATTTTAATAAAAGCAAGCTGGGCATCGGCGCAAACGTACACACATAAATAAATAT
The DNA here is from genome assembly GCF_055883805.1 of Amblyomma maculatum. Taxonomy (NCBI): domain Eukaryota; kingdom Metazoa; phylum Arthropoda; class Arachnida; order Ixodida; family Ixodidae; genus Amblyomma; species Amblyomma maculatum. The sequence goes on along the minus strand of NC_139352.1, from coordinate 28,345,794 downwards.
TCGAGAAAACACTGGTGTCGGCTGGTATGCTGCTAACTAATGTGTGCATTTGAAGGTTTCATTTATCCACAGCCAGTGCTTGCTACCATAGTTGCTGAGAGGTCTCCCTATAACAGTAAGGTTTCTACTAAGCCAAGCAATGGAGCACCATATGTACTACGGGCCGTCCTGTAAAGATGTGCAGGTTTCAGTTCATGGGAGTAAACACAACAGTAACACAGAACTATCAACACCCATCTTATATGCATAGGTGATACAGTGGGTACCAGCTTCTTCTTTAGTCTGGTGCTCAGCTAAGTACTTCAAGTTTATTCCAGCTTTTGTCATACAAAATCATGGAGGACGAAAAAAAAAAGCGGTTCACGACAACCGCTTGAGAAGCTTCGTTACCCGTAGAAGTCTGCAACATTAGCAGGGACAGTTGCATGGGAGAATCATTGTACATTGTTAAAGGGAAAGGAAGAAAAAGAAATGACAGGTTACATTTCAACACATTAACAAACGCAATAATCAATGAACATTTCCCGAAGTGCAGAAGAAGCCATTTTTGTTAGATCACTATAAAAAGGTGGGGAAAACAGTTCTTTTACCTCACCTCGTGGATGCCCAAAGCTGCCCTTGTGCTGTTAAAATCTGCAGGTATAATCGTCAATAAGGGATGAATTTATAAACATTGAAAAGCTATACGGCTTATTCAGGAATTTTGCACTTGGGAAAAAAAAATTTTGCTCCTATAATTGAGACGGCTCAAGTGGTCGTGCCTTTAATAATTGATATTTCGGTGCTTCATACTTCTAGAAGATGAAATGTGGGCAGCTGCGCAATAAGTAACCAGATTGAGTCAGCTGCGAGACAAAGACCCCTCGACACCCTTTCCCCAAATGACTCATATGATATATATTGCTCGGATTTAGTTATTATACGCAGTATGTGTGCCATCTTGTGGGTCAGTGTGTTGCCACTTGTGTCAGTTTGTAGCACTCGCTGTATTTTTGCGACTCTAAGCAGCTTTCTCCCCCCTCTCAATTTCTTCCAAAAGAAAGTTTTTTGACAAAAAAAAAAAAACAAGCACACGAATCTAAGCATCCACTTTATTGCAAGGAAGAGCGCGTAGACAAGGCTGTCATCGCGCTTACTCGCTCAGTCGTTTAGGAGTCGTTGGAGTCCCGAGGTGGTGCAGCATCGGTTGTGCTATCTCCAGCTTCCTGAACAAATTGATGGTCACTGACCATGTCAAGAAAACAAGCTTCAACGTATCAGAATCCATACGGGTTCCTCGTTCACTGAGGCGGCCAGGGTTTGGTCATCGTTTAAGTATGCAATACATGATGTAATCTCTCATTACGTCGGTGCAGCGAATGCCAAAAGCCAGCCGAAAGCGACCCCGATGACTTTATAAACTTGTCATGTGGGCCTGGAATTAGCAGCCATTCAGCAAGGCTCGGCAGATTTCACGGGCAGTGTGGGCCCGAATTGTTTTATTTGGTGGCAACTGTTTGGCACCTCAAGTGACAGAATGAGTTTGAAGGAGGCTGCCACGCGCTGTGACATGGCTTGACCTTCAAGCCAACTGTACCGCATTTGCTGAGAATGTTTGCCAAACAAAATGTTATTTCTCACAGCCTTCTCGTCAAGATATTGACATGAAAATAGGAGGGTTTAAAATTTTTCGAGTCAAACACCCCCCCATGCTTTTGGCATCAGGATCGTGAAAGAGGAAACTTAGCATCAAGTAAATATGGTAATACCAGGCTAATCTTTGCTTCGAGAGAGTGGGAAGGTAACTTGCAACCTGTGCAGCTTTGTGGCTTAGGGTCCTTGCCGTTCAGTGATTGGCTAGGGTGGCGAGTACGAAAATGGATGAATGCTGCATGATGTCAGCCCACTTTAACAATCTCCCAATGGTCTGAATTGATCCGGAGCCCTCTGTTATGGTTTCCTCCATAGCAGGTGCGTCACTCGGGAACATAAACCCCTTCGTTAGCAACTTCTTTCAAATATTTATTTGCATAGCACTGCTTGGCAATTTGCAATTAATCCAACTGTAATGCAGCTACAGTTCGAACTGTTATCGCTAACGTTTTAAAGGGCCCCTGCATTGTTAACCTGGCATATTGGGTTTTATTTTTTGGCTTGGCTTACAGCATTTAACATCCCAAAGCGACTCTGGCTGTGAGAGACGCCGTGGTGGATGACTTCGGAAATTTTGACGATCCGCAGTTCAGCATGGACTGGAATAGCACAGCACACGAGCATCTGGCTTTTCACCTCCATCCACCAGTTGGGCACATGAAAGATGTTTTCAATAGATGTTTTTATTTTTCTTTAATGGAATAACATTTTTTGGATCCTCTTTCTTTTATTGCGAAAGCAATACTACTCCCATTTTCAGCCCTTCGCATAGCCACGGTCGGTAGGCACGTTTGACCTTTAATGACCCCAGATGGCTGTGACGTCATACCAGCTGCAAGAGATGGGCTACCAAGTCGAGTCGTCTGGTGAAGAACGGGCACAGCGTCTCGCTCTGCGGCGCGCTCAAGATGCAGTTAGACGAGCACGTCGTGTTTCTCTTGAATAGTCCTCAACCGTTGACGACTCCGAATGAAATGTAATGGACGCTTTGAACACGAAGACTCTTTGTCGACGTGCTCATTCAGCAGTTAAAAACGTAGGAATGCAACTAGGCAGCAACGACGCGTTCAGGAAACAGAAGGGCAACAGAACTATAGCGTAGCCATGCTATTATTGCTTTCACAACCTACTGTGCTTAACTAAAGCTAAGCCCCAGCTAATTTTTTATGCACTTAATTCTGCAATGGATTAGAAATCAGTCTCTTCAGCATTTATAATCAGTAAAGAATAAGACATCCCATTGCCTTTTCAAGGTGCTTTTTACACAGCAGCGAACTTACACTTTTTTCTTGAACTGTATAAAGAAGGCTACGTCAGCTTACTGGGCCCAGCCACGCACCTGACACGTTCGTCTAAGAAGGCTCGATCGAACATTGACATTTTATGTTCTACGTGAAATTCCGCGCCATCATGCATGCTTGCTACATAAACTTCATTTAAACGCAACTTTCACGCACAGATATTTACATTTAATTGGACAGGTGGACTCCCCAGAACGTTCAACTTGTGGCATCCCCGAGACTGTGGACCACATGTTATTGGTGTGCCCAATGTAGGCACGTGAAATAAATGTACTAGCCGTTTTTTTGAAGTGTTGGGACAAGAGGCCTCTGTCGAAGGAAATACTGCTGGGCGCTTGGCAGGACAAGTGGGAAGGGCATCAAGGCAGTGAGGGCTCTTTGCCATTTTTTGTACGCCACCGGCATCGATTCGCGCTTGTAAAGCAACCGTGCCTGTATATATTTTCATATACCTTCTCCCACATCATCACCCATCATGATCCTCTTTCTTCTCCCCTTCCCCAGTGCAGAGTACCAGGCCAGATTTTAATCATTCCGGCCAACCTCTCTGCCTTTCCTTTCAATAAATCCATCTATTTGAAATGTGCTGCACTGTAGCAGTGATTCCCTTGTTTCACATGAATTCAGCATCATGGAGTGACGCAACTGTTGTGAATGCAGCAATTAGTGCTTCAGAAAACAGTGGGCTGGGTAGCACGCTCTAAGTCGTTTTCATGCAGACAGGTTTTTGACGCCAGTATAATGTCTTTTATTTTTTTCTGTATTTCCAAATTCAGGTGTATCTTCTACACAGAAAGTCATCCCATGATCCCTTAGGTGTGTATTTCACAATCCCTGGCATTTTGGCAAAATCTTTAATCATTTGGGAAACTTCATCTGAAATTTAGTGCATGCCTGCAAAACACTAAGTTTGGGTGCCTTGCATTCAGAACAAATTTACTTTCTTGAGCCTTGTATGTACTATTTAGGTGGAAAATATCCATCTTTAATTGAACCAGCAAACAGCACTTGAAAAAATTGATGTGATATCATGGAAGGGCTAAATTTGCCCTGTCAGAAAACCGCTTGGAAGAAAATTGTATTCCTTTTGGTTTTGGGCATTCACATTCACTCACATATTTTAAATAGCCCAGTTAACTACAATGACCAGATGTAATACTTTTTATCTTGAACCAATGTACAACTGTGAGAATATGATATTTGCTTGAATCTTAGCAGGCCTTGATTCTAAGCAGAAACCAATAGTTGAAGGCCAAAGAAAGAAGAATGCCTTCTGTGAGTGTAAGCTGACTGAAAATAACCCCTTCAGGCGCCAAAAAATGTTTTGCAATAAAAAAAAAAATATGAGCACCATTTTGTATTCTCCACGCTTCAAATCACAAGTCTTGAAGAAACTGAAGCAAAACATTTATTCCTTCAATGTATTTTGTGCTGTCCCCATGCGGGAACAGAGCGCCTCAATACAGAAAAAAACAATGCACACTACTAACAGAGCCTGCGATAGTGTTCTTGTGACAGCTGGCACGAAATATGATTAATTATTTGCTGCTTTATTTATAAGCAACTCTTTAGTGTCTACTTGGTGTGAAAAAGATATAAGCAATTGTTCTGAGCCGACACGCACAAAAAAAATTTGGCATTTTTGACAGCGAATTCGGCACTTTGCTGTGCATCCCTCTCGGCGGCAGCGCTGAGAGTGGTGTGCTGACATACTCCGGCCAATGATTGTAGCCATCATACCTAATGGTTGCAATTGGTAGCGAATGCGGGCTAGCCTTCTTTGCAACAGGCTCAGAGTACTCGCTGCTCGGCCGACCGCGCTTTTTTGGAGGTGCTCTGTTGAACGCGATTAGGCTGTTCGCAATGTCTGTTTGGCAGGCCATCCAGTCCAAAGTACTTTTCTGTGCAAGTTTCTCTGCACTGGCGTCTCTCAGGTATTCAGTCCAGCCATTGCACAGCGCAAATGAGAGAAAGTGAGAAATGACCCTCACCGGCCACTTTCTAGTTCTTGCTGTAAGGGGTTACAGTGACATCAAGAAGTCGAGTTTATCGACCCCTCCCATGTACGTGTTGTACTGCACAATCACTTCTGGACATTCAATTTCAATATGTTCCTTTTTTGCCTCGCTCCATCGCTTGACTTTTCCAACGTTGCCAATTCCAATTTGTGTGGATGCCATGTTCACGACTCCATTATCTTGCCATCTCACAATGGCAATGTCTCCTTTCTCAGAAACCTTCTCATCCATGCTTCCCCGACCTTCTTTCTTCATTTCTTTGTCACTTTTTAAGCAGCACTTCAACAACCGGTTGGCTCGAATTGTACCGCTGGCAAGAATGCCTATTTCTTTCAGCTCCAGGAACAGTGGCACTGAGGTGAAATAATTATCCATGAAACACTTCAGGTTCTTTTCTTTTGGCACTGTCTCGACAAGACGCATGACAATTGACCTGCCAAGTCCGAGATGTGCATGCTGCGCACTGATCCCTGTTCCCTTACCTTGGTACAGCTCAAAGTCATGAGCTAAGCCATCGGCGCTGCAGCGGACAAGCACTTTCACCCCTTCCGGATCCGGCTTTCCCTTCAGAAACTGTTTTGCAAGGACACGACCTGTGAACGGAACCATCTGCTCATCTGTACTACTGTGTTCCAAGGGTTCCAGCTGCAAGCACCGTGACCTGATAGCTTCTATTACAGGGCGCACTTTCCAAAGCTTGTCCTGGCTGGCTGGGTCCCGCGGAGCGTTTGAGTCTGTAATGTGTAGCGCGGCTCTTATTCAAAAAAATCGCTTTGCTGTCATGGCTTCAGCTATTGCGGGAATTCTTGTTGAGGCTTGCCAGTACATTCGAATCCGCGGAAATTTTAAAACTCCCATGAGCATGAGGATTCCACAGAAAACTGATTTCTTTCTCACAAGTTCCCAGCACTGTTTCATCTTTTTGGAGCACATACATGTTAGTGAAAGTTTCAAGGTCACGAAAAGTGTGGATGGAAAATACCGGGTAAAGTATGTCATAGGGTCCTCTGGCACTGATCCACCTTGAGGCTGGTAGGTGCAGTCAGTGTGGTTAGGTGGAAAAGCTTGGGCCACCCATTTGAATGTCACCTTCTTCGACGACACATCTGGCCCTTGTTTGTCCTGCGCGCTTGACGTTCCTGGCGATGCTCCTGCACTCAGTGCAGTGCTATTTGTGGCAGAAATCTGAAACAAAACATCACATTATTTCCAAACCTCAAAAACAGAAAACAGGCATCATTACCATATTTTGCGTATCTTCCTCGGTGTGTTCGTCATCGTAGAGATCTGCGTCTGAAATGTCGCCGTTTTGAATTCTTCAAAATATATTTTCCGCAGTGTCGTCATCCAACCTCCTTCTTTCTACGCCGTGCTTGAAAATGCTTGAAAAGATGAGATATTCTTCATGTTAGTGTGAGAGCGAGGCCGCACACTCCGAAAAGGAGCATTTGGGAATGGTGGACTTGAGGCGCCGTGTCCCCGAACGGGCACGCAAACATTCGGAAGTGCATGCAAGTCTTAACACGTTCCTAACAAGGATAATAAAACCTTATTTTGATAAAAAAAATGCTAACGTTTTGGTCAGCCTAAATTCGCACCAGTGAAAAATGAAAGAAAACAAGGAGCATTTACTCATAGCTCCGTAGAAGGTAGTAGCATCCATGTTTCCCGCGCATTTCCGGCAGCACTTTGCTGACTTCGCATAAGATGGCGCCACTTGTTCATTAAGGCGGCTCAGGGGGCGTGTTCTCGCAGATTCAAAACGGCATTCTTGCTTCGACTTTTAGACAGCAGGGCGCGCGAAGTTCACGTCCCCGGACGGGGACACGGCGCCCGAAGGGGATAATAAAAACGAAAATACACCAACCACATCGAGGTGCAAAGAACGAGTATTTGCCAAAATTATTACGCCTGCACCTTGTGGACGCGCCATTCGTATCCCACATGCAGGTTCTGAAATCGCCTGACAAGACGCAAGTCCACCACCCTTAAGATACTTTGTTGGGCAAGTTGGTACACATTCATTATTAATTTAAACAGCGCAAACAAGAAGACAAAGGACAAGATAAAAGGAAGCCACAGTACAAGCGCTGTACTGTGGCTTCCTTTTATCTTGTCCTTCGTCTTCCTGTTCGCACTGCTTAAATTAATAATCCACCACCCATGTGGTTTCTGTGTGGAATCGGAGCAAATTTTGTTGAGTCTGAGCGCTTCCGTCGCCTATGGCTTGGATGGTGGAGTTTTCTGGAACAACTCCTTCGTGCTATTTTTCTAGCTTCAATGAGTTGTTGCCGGGCATTATGGATTAGATTTATAAACCTTCTAATTGAAGCTGGCCTACAAGTTTCATAGCTTGTTCTTAAAGAACACTCCACCTCAATCCGAATAATCGTGGTTGTCTCTTTCTCGAAGTCAAAACAAAAGCCTATGTTATAGTATATTTAGGTCATTTTTATGAAAGAGAGTATGCTGTCAGTCATTTTACCTTTAACCTTATTAGGGAGTTTGTTCTGCCCAGCTAATGTTACCCTTTTTTACTTTCAGGTGCATCCCGGTTTTGCATAGGCTGGCCTCATCAGTGCATTGGTGTCTGTTTGTGCCTGCCTTTGTTTCCCTACTGTTGAGACAGGAGCAGCAGAACCTGCAGCTCCGATATCATTCTCATCAAGCGCAGAGTGGGGCATTGACAGTGTCGCTTCCATTCTCACGCTCAGTTTGCCAAAACACAGAATTTGGCTGGCATGTCCAATTGTTTTTGTGAAACCCTATGCCACCAATTTTTATTTTGCTTATTTCAGGAAATACTGCGCATTTATCACAAACTAGCTGCCTAAGCACCGCTACTACTACTGTTGTCACTCTCACATCAAAAAGAGGCGAGTGTAATGTAGCTGCGAAAGAGAAACAAAAAAAAAGTTGTTTTTTTAAGAATACAAAGTAATATGCCTCAAATACCATCTCTTGCTATCCAGCTAACCAGAGAGCTGTGGGAGGAACCTAAGCTCTGGGTAGGCAAAAAAAAAAATAAATAACCTGGACAGCTGCTTAGGTTTTTTGTTTTTCGTTGAACTTTCTAGCATTGAAAAGACATATTGCTGGTCATACTTTGGAGTTACATTTTACTTGCTTACGTCCCCATTTTTTTTTTTTTTAATCTTCGGCATTATTATCAGTGTCAGTTCTCCCTTTGCTTTTACTGTACAAATTATAGGCAGAGGAGAGGACTGTGGGCACCTAATTAACCATCGACGACAGTTTTTGTTCTTTCAAGTTATGTATTGGGCATATACTTGGATCACGGTGTGGCATTCACCTATAATTTGCTAAATAATTTGTGTCTGAATTATTCCTTTGATGCTATTTTCGATTTCGGTTTCATCCGAATGGCAGCTGAACTTGTAGTTGAGGTTTAGGTCAAATGCAGCATGAAAATATTGTAGTACATTGATGCATCGTTTTACTTTGCTACAGATGCAATGATAACGAATGGCGTATCAATCATGTGCCGTTTTTCTTATGCTTCACCACCTGAACACCAAGTACATGTAACAGCCATCATTTCATGAAAGAACCGAAACAACATCAATATAGTTTATAAATTATTTAGTGGTTGTAGAAAAATACCATTGTGTGATATGTGTATTCTATGTCCTGGTGCAATATTTTAAACATAAAAACAAAAAATTGGTGTCTAGACTAATTAAAAGTATTTGACGCTGTACAGTAGTCAATGATGGCTGATGGAGACAAGGTGGACATAAGAACTGATATGCTTTCTGTTCTCAGGTTAACTTTGTCCAGTTGTTTTTCTCTGTAACCACTGATCCTTGACGTCTCCCTGGCAACAAAAGGTGCATTTATCGCCCGAGAAGATTGATTTTAAATATATGTTATTGATTTTATGTATATGTCAGTCATCTTAAACTCGCGACATCTGTGCCAAAAAGGATGGTCTTTCAGCCTTTTTAAAGAAATGCATCTGAAATGAATAAATGGAAGCCTCTGAGATACATGCATTTTACTCTCAAAACGGGCTGCATGGTTCCATTTTTAAATATATGTTATTGATTTTAAGTATATGTCAGTCATCTTAAACTCGCGACATCTGTGCCAAAAAGGATGGTCTTTCAGCCATTTTAAAGAAATGCATCTGAAATGAATAAATGGAAGCCTCTGAGATACATGCATTTTACTCTCAAAACGGGCTGCATGGTTCCATTTTGTTCTATGGTATTTTCTAGATTACCTCAATTTCGGGTGAGAGTGGCTTTTTAGTGATTTAATACTGTGTCTTGTCGATGCTGTCCAAATTGTGCTTTTCCTCTGTTTCCCTTTAAGGGGGACATAGCTCTTAAAGTTACTTTTCCAATTTTTGACCAAATTTGATAAAACCTGGCATTCTGATTTAGTTTCTTGCACTGTTTTCAAATATGTAACTATTTTTCCAACTGGCCAGTTAATTCAAGACATAATGAAATTAATTGTTCATAATTTGCAGAAACAATTAAAAAATAACAGCACTACAAAAAGCTAACACGAACATATTGCTAGATACTAGAAAGCATAACAAATGCAATGTTAGAACTTTTTTGATATAACAAATATTAGCGATGTTATAGCAGTTCAGAGTTTTCAGTTTTGCTCTAAATCAGACAGGAGGGCACCCATATTTGGGACAGTGAACTTTGAATTGCTATAACTTCGCTAATATTTGTTATATAAAAAAGTGCTCCTAGCATTGTATTCCTTATGCTTTCTAGTACCTAGCTATGTATCCATGTGAATTTTTTATAATGCGGTTATTTTTTCATTGTTTCTGCAAATTATGAACAATTAATTTATCTTTTGAACTAATTGGCCAGTTTCAAAACTAGTTACATATTTGAAATTGGTGCAAGAAACTGAATCATAATACCAGGTTTTATCAAATTTGGATAAGAATTAGGAAAAATTGTTTTAAGAGCCATGTCCCCCCTTAAAGGTACAATTCAATATGATGATGCCCTTTGCTGTTGTCTTGCTCTTTTGTCTGCTTTGCTCCGGTTGATGTGGATGCGTACCAATTGGTCCAGATTCTTATTAGATTAGATTATGTTAGTACACTTCTAAGCTTGTACGAATGTGCATGAGTGGCACGTTCGTATGGCTTGGTTAAAGTGGGGCTTTACACATATTTCGGATGCTCCTCCACCTAGTGGTAGCTTATACTTCATGCTGATGATTATAATACTGGTACAAATTATGAGATTAGTGAGTCCGCAAGCAGCAAACCACATGTACGCGAATGAGCATTTGCGAAAAGCGCCGCGTGTGGAAGCCACTAATGGTGGTGCATTGCAGCCTTAAAAGGGAAGCTTAAGTGTCCTCCTCATACAGGCACTTAAATTATTCCATTTCGTTTTCCTTAGCTTACAACACAACAGCTCTTTTTTCATACTGTTTTATTCATTTTTTTATGTGTTTTTCGTCTGTGATACTGTGTTTTTGCACCATTTTATGACAATTTCTAGCCTCTCTTTTACCGTCATCTGCGCATTCAAACCAAAGCTGATTGCATTCTGCGCACGTTAGGCACCTTGCAATGTTGAAGTTTCCAGAGCCCTCTATTGCGGCATCCCTCAAAGCCTGAGTCGCTTTGGGGTATAAAGGCCTGTGCACCAAACCAAACTAGCTGATTCAGTATGTGGTTAGGATTCAAAATTTAAACTCTATTAGTTCCGAGCGCCTAATTTTTTTGTGTTAACTGACACTCTTGTCATCACCTTAGTTATAAACACTGATTTTTCAAATGAATTCTCTGTATGCTCTTTGAGTTCAAATCATAAGAAGTTCAAATTACTCTATGAATAAATAGGAATTTTTTTTTTAATCCGCTGCTTTTTTCAGGCAAATCCTGTAGTGATTATGAATTCCTCCAGCCTGTTTCATTGAATGCCTTACTTGATACCATGCACTTGTTGTCTAGCTTACATCAGAGACTTTTGTGTAATACCCACAGTTGACTCTGAGATGTCCCACAGCATCTACTCGTTGTCATAAATATTGGCATAAATGTTGTCATAGATAGCTGCCCTAGTGGAAGAAAATTTTTCTCAGTCCAAATAATTTCTCTATCAAGGCAGGACAAAAAAGTTGTTGATTTCAGCACTAGGACTTTGTTTCATTTGTGTTATGTCATACTTACAGTGACTGCCTGATGTGTTAAACTGTGATGCTGAAAAAACTGCATAGTCTTTGTACAAATGATGCAAATGATGATCTTGTGTACAGCAGTGAAGCATAGCCGGAAGCTTGTATTCATGTCTCCACTATTAGCCTATTGGTAGAGAATGATGTGATAATATCTCGGCGTGATTGTTTATACCTTGCTTACCATATCGACGTTATCATAAGCACGCTTTCATTTCTTGTTACCAGTTGTCAGTCTAGTTATGCAGCATAGATTTAAAGCATTCCAGAACTCAAGGCATTTTTTTTTCTGATGTCTTAAAAAAGGCTTGGCTTGGCTTGTGGAGTTTAACGTCCCAAAGCGACTCAGGCTATGAGAGACGCCGTAGTGGAGGACTCCGGTAATTTACTATTTTAGTAGCAGGACACTTAAGTTGATGTTAATGCCTTACTTTACAGGCTTGTAAATGCTGCCCAAATGCCAATCTTTTTTTTTTTTTTTTTTTTCTTTTTGTCGTTCTGCAGGCTACAATAGCAGTGGCCAATCCGGTCACACCTGGCGCTTCAGCGGTTCAAGACCTCAGGACATCTGAAGTAGTACAAAGCAAGCTAGGCTGATCACATCGTCAAGGCACTGTTTGAAGGGTATCTGTGCATGAACAGAACAGCCCAGTCTGCGCTGTCCTGAACTGTCGACGAAATGTTGTCTTCAGTGCGCGGAGTGCTCGTGATTTGGCTCTGTTGAAACCAGTGAAACGCGCTGTAGTGTCGTGATGTTGATGTCCGCATGTTTTTGTCATGGATACCAAGTGGGCTGATATCGTGCAATGAGTATGGTCGTGAAGAGGCAGCTGAAAGCGGTCAGCTTCACTGTCCTTCTATAGCTTCAAAGCATATTAATAACTGAATTCATATGAAGCAATTGGAACCTTGGCAATACTGTACCAAAAAGAATATCTTCACTATTTCATCTGTACTTCAAGGATGGAAATGGAATCTACTGATGTGCGTAAACTAACGGATCCATGAGTCGTTATACAGAAATACATGTGCCTACCCTGAGAAAGCTGCACTGATTCTTCAAGTTGTATTGTGAATATGACCAAAACAACCAGAGAAAGCACTGTTTGGAGTTTATTTCACTCAGGCAGGAAGGCTGAAAGAAAAAGCTCCCAGCAGCTTGAAAGGCAGCTGAGCCCTCAAACAGCAACTTGGTAACTAAATACAGCATACAAAGCTGAGTTACATTAGGTGCAAGTGTTAAAGAAAACTAAGCAACTAATGCTTGGTGATATCGGGATTGTGACATAGTGACGTGTTCCCCTCAAATTTCTGAGATTTACTAATGCAAGTTTCCCAACTTAGCTTGGCATTTCTTTAGGATGCGGAACGTCGAGGCTTTGGCGGATAATGTTTTTAAACATTCCAAAGTGGGCTTTTGCCCTTGTTTTGCATATTGCGTGCTGAGGAACTTCATGCCAAGTTTCCCAACTTAGCTTGCCATTTCTTTACAATGCGGAATGTCGGGGCCTTGGCGGACAATGTTTTTAAGCATTCGAAAATGTGATTTTGCCCTTCTTGTTTTGCGTAAGGAATTTCATGCCATGCTTTGAGAATTGGAATATAACACCTGTGGCTGTGACCTCTAATTTTTTCAGCATAAAATTCTAATTCTGCAAACTGGAAACAAATATTCGCAACATCCTGTAAAAGACATCACTGAAGTGACGGTGGTTTAGCTATAGCCAAGTGCCGTGCAAGTTTTACATACAAAAGCACATTGTTACCTATTCTTTCTCCGACTTTGTGCTCGAAGGTTGTTGCAAACTACAGGATCATTGTTTACGTGTACTTGATTATATCTAATTAGTGTTAATTAGTCCTTGTTAGCTTTGACCATGGTCATGGTCATATTCATGGCAGTCATGGTCACTCATAGTATGACCATGTGTAGCAAAGCCAGGCTTGATTTGCATAGAAACACTCTGTTCAATAGACTGAAATTGCAATTAGGAAATCATTGACATCCATTATGCTGGATTAGGAGTGCTTTCACACTAATAATGCTTTGGAATGCACCCTGAGCTATACTTCAAATCAGTGTAGGAGTTTAGCGTGATGTTTTAGTTATTCAAGTTAGCTAAAGTGACCTTGGCCGAGAATCCAACTTTCTATTCTCCGACAGTAAAATAAGTGCGCAACAAAAACGTGAAAAAGAGGACAAGAGGACAATGACGGCGCAGACACTGACAACTGATTTAATGGAAGAACGGAAGAGCATATGTATACACACACTTGGCGTACGCACATGCACATAGTAAAAATAGTAGGGGCAAAATATGGCGTACAGGCGTTGTTTTCCGCCCCTAATAAGATTGGCAAGGTAGGTGCAGCAGTTCAAAGGAGGCTGGGGTGCACAAGAAGTGAGAACAGATGCTAGGTCAATCACGCCAAGAGTTTCATTAGTTGTAGGATGGGTGTAGTGTATCAAATACTATTGTCTTGTGGCCGTACGTATATTGGGCAGACAGGCCGTTTCATCAACATTTGGCTGATGGAGCATGCGCAGTCTATAAAAAAGAATGAAACAAACAAACTTAGCAAAACATTGTAACGCGTGTAAGTGTGTACCTTCCTTTGTTGACACTAATATACTATTTCTTCATAAAGACCAGACTACTAGAGAAATCGCCAAGGCTTTCCATATTAACAGGAAGAAAAATGTTTGTGTCAGTAAAACGTCTGTCGCGTTGACAGAAAAAGAGTTGACTATGCTGCACAATGGATTGTGCGTCGGCAGTTTTCACCACATGCGTGTGATGGGGGGCTTCTTACATGGGCTGTTATATTTTTTTTTTTAATTTTGACTATGCGCATCTGCGCTGTCGTTGTCCTCTTCTCTTTGTCACGTCCTTGTTGCGCACTTATATTACTGTCCGTCATGGTTCACCAACTCGCCCAATCAGCCGTTCTACTGTTCATTTCTATTCTCCGTTGGACAAACTGTGGGGCATGCAAATGTAAAAAGGAGGAGGCGGCTAGAAATACAGAAAGAAAACAGTGCAGGTCGTTAGGAAGACAACGAAGAGCTAACAGGCACAGAACTGGGAAGCACAATGGAACAAGTTGGTGGGTACTGTGCCACGTGAGGCTGCGTGTGGTAACTGCTCCCATACTATTCTCGATTTGTTAGCCTGCTAACAATAAATGCAAGTACCACGTTCAGATGTTTTCGTGTCATTCTGCTGTGCAATCTGCCTTGTAAATAGGTAGAACACAACAGTGTAATTTTCTATTCGGTTTGTCTTTTCATCTATGGGGAGGCAGTTCTTGAGCGGTGGCAATTAGGAGCATAGCACTCGATAGTGGTTGCCTCTGTCAGCATAGCACACGCCGTAAAACACAGCCCGCCTTCCTTTCATACAGCATAATACTGTAATGACGTGGATGACAGCTTATACAGCTGCGTCTAAAGTTGATTTTGTTGACCATCTCGGCAATAGCGGCCTTAAATATGCTGCCTGACTTGTTCAGAAAGTGAAAAACGCCCAGAGAGCCGCTAGTCCAGAATATCCAAGGCAGCATCTTAGCTTGTTGCTCATTTGGGCTTGTTTTGCTTGATTCAGTAGCAGCTTTGAGAAGGATATTGACATGACATGTAATTTGTCTGATTTATAGGGTTTACATGTTATTTGGGCAGGATTAATCAGCCTTCACTATGAAAGTTTGTGTATTTCGCTCAGTGAGGCATAACAATGAGGTATAATGGACCGTATAATCAGAAACTTGTAAAAACTGCTTTTTCTTCTTTCGTTTCTTGGGAGGAGGGGGGGGGGGATGTTTGATTGGCAGGCATTAGGTGTATTCAAAAGCTGTTATTTAGTTTGTTTTTCCTCTTTTCAATACAAGCACACCTTTGCATGTTTCATTTCAGTTTTGCCTAAAGACTTTGTTTACACTGTGTCACAAAGATAAGGTATACCTTAATTCAAGAAGAATCATATCAATAAAATGTGTGCCCACTTGGCTTCATTTTTATGCATTGCATTAAATTTTATACCTCATAGTTCATTGGCTAAAATGTCGACTGCCGATCCCAAGGAAGTGGGTTAAAAAACCGTTTCGAAGCTGCTTCTTTTCAATGATGCTTAAACCCTATAAGAAAATCGTGATTCACTTAGAAGAAGGCCATTTCTTCCATGGTAAAGAACGAATTCAAGGCTCGAAACAAGCATCTGAAGCATTCATTGCTTGGATAATGCTGGTGGTTCAGTGTTTTTGTGTGCTGTCTGCTTTATTCTCTTTTTTTTTTTTTTCGTGGACACTCTGCTGTGTTCATATTGAACTCTTTGAAATTGTATTATATTAGTAATAATATTTTTTTAAGGCTCTGTAACAGCAGCAGCGTAAGAAATGTGGCAACTGACATGCAATTTCTAGAATGCCAGCATAGTTGTGCCATAATGTGTCCCACTATTTTCAGTCCTATGCTTTGTACAGTGTACACAAACAGACTCGCTTCCAATCTACATGTTAATTCAAAAGTATTTCTGTTTTGAGTGTTACTTCTCATGGCACCTCAGGCATTTCTAGTGGTCCAAACAATCTTTATGTGCTGTTGCAGAGACAACTGACTTCCGCCACACCTTTGCTATGCTTTGACTAGCAGTTTCTGCCCTTTCTGCATTTCTTGTTTTGTAGCCAAATTTCTATTTATAATTGGCTACTATTTTTCCTAATGTAAAGCATTTGTCTGTGGCAATGACATTAAAAACTTAACTGGAGTTTTAGTACAGGTGGAAGGGAATTATCTAAATGCTTTAACGCTCATCAAAGTATCCGTACTGGTGTCTTTTTCCAGAACAAAATGGCTTTCTCGTTGAGCTGGTTGGTTTCTTCGCCATGGGGGATTCAAATAACATATACTTGCTTCTGTATGTATTTTGTGCTGAGAGAGTTCCAAGAATAGTGGGAACTCGGCATTTTTACTTACCTTTGGATCATTGTAATCATTTGACATAAACTGGCTCCAACAGTCTTTGAAGTACTGGTGAGAATTTTGAAAACCTGATGCATTTTGCTCACTTGCCATTTCTTCAGTTATGTGCATTTTTGTTCCTGTCTTACACGAAGTTTGCAACAATGGTTCACTTGTGGGTAATCTGTGCAGTAACTGCATTCAACTTGCTGGTGCTGGATGCTAATCTTTCGCCTGACTTTTATATGTGTATATGATAAATGGAGCTCATTTCCTGCACTACGGGATTGGTGGAAAGTTCTTACATTCTGTGTTCTGATTTGCTAGTGTCGGCTCGAAACTGCATAGAATACTGCAAAAAGGCTTAATTCTGTTCCATTCCATAAGATGGGTCTATGAGCTGTGATGCCACCTGCTCATACCTATGTAGCTCAAGGGAGGTTGATGTGGATGTGAGAGATTGTCGGAAAATGTTGCCTTTTTTTTTTTTCGCGTTGCGTCAAGTTATTTCTGCATGTTCTACAGTGTTATTTATGGCCATTCGGTTTGTTATTTAGCATTATTTTCGATCGGTTGTGTACCCTTTCTTTTTCCTTATGCAATTTTTGTTTCCGTGAAATGTTTTTGATTGGAATTATTTTCCTTTTATGCCGCAACCTTTTCATCACCATTTTCGAAACTTTTTCTACCTGTTCTGGTGATCACATGTGTAATTATTGTTTTGCTTCTGCATGCGTGTGCCATTTAGTCTTTAATATTAATGTATTTGAATTTCGTTGGAAGATATGTTAGCATAGCTCTTATTTTTAATACTACTTATTTTTTGATGTACATAGAGTGCACGCACTACTCGTAGCGGTATGAGAAAGTTCCCTATTTGGGTAAGCAGTTGTGAAGTGAAATCGTCATGGTTAGCAAATCGAAGCAGTTTGAATCCTTGATATACATTTGTATGATTTGCAAATTTTGGTTAGAAAGCAAGCAGTCTGAGCCACTGTTTCCTTTTGGTTTTCATTTACCCTGTCATTGGGGACGCATCTATAGATCACATTCATTGGACATACTTGCATATATTTCAAGTGGAATAGCACTGAACTAATATTTTTGCAGCTAGCATTACAAGATTATTAGGCCAGCTAATTCTCCTGGAAGGCAACTTTATATGAGCCATTAGATGAATAGCAATTACAATCAAAAGCACAGAGCAAGTAACTGCTCTTAACTTCGTGAAGAATGTTTGACAGTTCTACTTGCAACTCAGTGTCAGCATATTGGAAGGGCTCTAACTATTGCTGTTAACAGTTTTGAACGAACTTGTGTATTACTTTGCATTTACAAGGTCGAGACAGTTGTAATTTCGAAGTCCAACACCATCAGAGCATTGGTAGGCACTAATTAAACCTTGCTGCAAGCATCTTGTATTGCGAGTTTAGGTGCTTTCTCTGCCGAGTGACCATGCTTATTGCTTGCAGTGCAATCACCAACAGTCTACTTTTGCTCTCCCTGGTCCCAGGTCTGCTTCGAGGCGGCCGCTTCTCGGGCGGTGCCGCCGCAGCGGCCGTGGCAGCCAACGTGCGTCGCTTCCACTGCAGCTTTTGCTCCTACTCGACCATCTACAAGCAGACACTACAACGTCACCACCGCACGCACACTGGAGAGCGCCCCTTCGAGTGCGAGTTCTGCCTTAAGACATTTGCGCAAAAGTGCAACATGAAGGCCCATCAGCGGCTGCATGTAGGCGCTTGCCCTTACCGTTGCCAGTTCTGCCACCTGGGCTTCAGCCGTCGTGAGCTGCTCACCGAGCACCTGCAGCATGAGCACGCGCTGCAACTTGCCTACAAGTGCGGCTACTGCTCGGGCGGCTTCCTAACGCGGCACGAGCTGTGGCGCCACCTGCGCACGTGCACCCCGTGGGCAGCCGACGCGGTGGCAGCAGCGGCCATCTCGACAGTGGTTGCTTCCACTCCGGCGGCAGTACCCACGTCTGCCAGTGCATCGTCGTCACCAACCACCACGTGAAGTGCCTGAATGCGAATTGTCAGCTAAGCTGTAGCATGTCCTTTCCTTTGCCTTTGCGTGTCCGTTGGTTGTATTGCCACTGGGTGTTCTATGTGGCTCACCTTCGTGCACTGCACCAGTTTGGGGCAGTCATCTGTAGTAGTGTATGTCATCCCGTGATACCTTGTGGACTCCTCTCGTTTGCAAAGGCTATCACGGGAAATAGTTGAGTACCCTGAAGTCTATGCATCATCAATGCTGGCTTTCTGTCAAAGCCAGTTCTCTAGAACATTAAGTGCATGGTGTGTCACCACTTACAGCGTTGTGGCATTAGTGCCTATACAGTGAAAGCTCGTTAATTCGAATGCTACTTGGTGCTGCCAAGCTCCATATAGACCTTTGCATTTTCGGCTCCCTGGGCGCTGCCATATTGTTCACTGGACTGGACAGTCGTGTTCATCGCGCGCAAGCATTGTGGAAGCTGCAGCGAAACCGGCTTCAGACTGTCCAGAGAGGAGGAATTTCAACAACTCCCTCGCCCGATGCAAAGGTCTATAGATCTGTGTATAAAAATGCCCATTAATTCGAATGCGAATCGGTTCCGCTACGGATAATTCTAACTACACGCCGCCGTGACGAATTGCGTGGGAAAAACTTTTTTCTTCTGTCTATCCTTGCACCCATCAGTCATCAATGGAAGCATGCGGCCAGCAGCGGTCATGACACTGGTTTTTAGCATCGTTCATTTCAAAAGACATTTGCTGCTATCGCACGTTCCAATGATTGAGTGGCAGTAGACTGTGGTGGCATGATAAGGCGAACATACTGAAAACGAGACATGCAAAACCAGACAAATGCTGGCACTCTGCCAAGTTTGCTTTCCCCCCTTGCTAGAGCTAACGTCACAAGGTAAACACACCGTGATGTGTGCAGCATCTTGGCTCACTGCCGATAAATGCGTTGTAGACCGTTGCGGTGTAAAACGGAAGCGCTGATTGGCGCCTTCTTTTTTTCAAATCTTTAGGCAAAAATCGTTAGTGGTAGGGTTCATTATGCAAGTAAATACAGTAAATTTACTGTAATGCAAATGGTCCTTATCATTTTTTCGAGGCCATTCAATAATTCGAACATCAAATAATTCGAACTTTTCCCCCAATCCTGTGAAGTTCGAATAAACGAGCTTTTACTGTGCCCTAAAGTTTGTGGCATAGTGGAAGTACCCCACTAAATGGTTGCTGGAAATGACACTGTGAGAACAATGTTGGGGAAACAGCATATAGCAGACTCTTTTTAAGATGAACTTAAAGGACCAGAAAATTTGTTTATCTTGTCAGGCAGTCGTCTTGACAGAGGTGCCCCTCAAAAAAGATGTGAGCATGCTAGGTGTGCCCGTATGCACGTTACATGCAAACGATGAATAAGATGGGGTATCTGAGTGAAAATATTAACGTGTAGAACAATTATTGATGGTCTGTGCGTAGAATGAGCTGATGACCGCATGAAACAAGCCCGTGCCCCCAAGAACACTCACTCCTGCAAGGTGGCTTCTCTGCGGTTTTGCATAGACATACATGGAAGCCAACTTCACAGGTGCACTTCCTTGCACAGAATTGTGTTATGTAATATTTTTAGCTTGAAGCTGCATCTGCTGAGGTCTAAGGGTGCCTTCTAAGACAAACAGTGACTCCTGAAGCCACGAAATGAAGTCATAGCAATAATAGAGAAAAACAAACCCCCTTGCCAACTGAACCAGCTTCGCAGGCTGCAAGCTTATTGCTTCTGCTTCATCACGCCCTCCCGGTCTTCCCCCCACTCCGTGAATGAATCACAGCACTTATTCTGCATCTCCATCTACAGAACGCCATCATTATATAATGACTGACAGAAAGCAACTGACCCAACAAAACATACCCCACACAGCATAGCTAGACAACATGCTTGAGTCACCTATGCAAGTGCTGCGAGGCACACACAGGTTTGCTTTCTTTGAACAGAACCCAGCTTCAAGCAGACCCTACTTTCAGCAACCATTCCACCGGGGCGGAAGTCGCACCAAACGCATTGAATCGACCGAACCCGTAACGCTTAACCAGTCATGCCTTGGCAAAGGCCTTGTGGAAGGCGCTGCATTGTTGCCGCTGGTAAGAGCGGGATAGAGACTGCAAAGCCGCCATCTTCATTCCCTGCCTAGATGTGGGCAATCATGGAATGGCAAGGTCACACCCTTCCAACGATCAGTACGGCAAAAACATACCGGACAGCTCACGCTGCCTCATGCACTAAGACGCGAGGCTTAACTCTACTATTCTTTTTTTTTTCTGTCTTTAGCTCTGACTCACCATGGTTCACGGATGTTGCAAGGTTTCATCATAACAAAACCATATGCGACAGAGGTCACATTAAATGGTTCTTTTTGTTTTTTTTTATTGTGAAAGCAAAACTACTCTAGGTTTCGAGCCTTCAGCGTAGCGCAGCCGGTAGCCACGTCTTACCCACGTGACACTAGGCGATGTGGGCTGGCAGGAGCTGCCAACTTGGATCTCTCATTTCACATGGGACGGTTGTGTCAGAATCAGCCTGCTAGGACCCTGGCATTCACGTTACCCCTATAGGCCACCCAGGCACGTTCATACAGCGTGGTTAAAGAGGGGCTTTATATGTCGGCTGAGGAAGACGAAAAAGAGAAGAACGCTCGGTCACCCGCAACTAATGCTTTCGCTCGAGATTTGGTTCAGCAGCGTTGAACCCTTGTAATATTTTTTACATTCAGTGCTATGAGAAACCAACCAAATGTTCTCGCATTGTTTATCTGATTTGAGAATTCGTCTTAACGGGAGTCTGCTGTAGTCCCTTTCCCTTTTTGCTCATCACGTTTGCCCTAACCAGGCAGTGAGTGAGCAGTGCATCTGTGCTGGCTCTATTTGTGTCAGTCCCTTTGCAATGTGATAGATAAATGAGTGGTTCCTATGGTGTGTCGCTGGATACTTGTGCTACGTAACTCTTTCATTGGCTGTCTCTATACTATACATTGTTCTGATACCAAGGTTGCATACTAGCTTTGCACTGAAAGCCTGAGAAGTTTACAGTGGTTAGTTCACTTTATATGGTCACAAGTTTTTCAGTCTCAAGCTCATTCTATACAATTACATTCCTCGTTGGTCTAGCCTTATACAGTTACCTTTTCGTGTGGTCGTTATAGCCCTTAAGCTGCACAAATTATCCCAGCCAGCTGGTTAAATGTTGGAAGTATTCGTCTTGAACTGGGTCCTAGTAGTTAGGACACTGTCGCGCTATCGTGAACAGAAGCATTTTAATAAACCATGCAGCAGCTTGATGCGTTTAGGGCACTCTTCATCGTTTTTTGCAAAGCTGGTCTGATCGGCAGGTTCTTCCAGAAAGGCTTGAAGCAATGACATCTTACTTAGCCTTAGGTCGTATGCTACGCTTTTACTCCCAGCATTTCACGGCTACACAGTTATTCATAAAAACTCTTTTTTTTTTTTTTTTTTTTTTCTTTTTTGGACCAATTCATAACAGAGAAAGGTGAAGTGCGAAGAATGCAGACGTGTGACACAAATGCAAAAAAAAAAAAATGTTGATTGTGTTCTCTTAACATTAGTTTGGTGAACAGGGACTACTTTGATTGGCCTTTTTGCTTCAGAGTGGCATGAAACGTCAAGGAAAGAATTTCTGATAATGTATATTTTGTAGCATTTGACTGTTGACCCAGAACTGGTTGTATATAATGGAGAATTCCACTGGTTTAAATTTAAAACAGGGTGCTCAGTACAGGACAGAATGACCAAATCTTTCACAGAGCTACCCAGCTTTGATGGGAAGGCAGAAACACTTCTAATGGACCTGAGATCTGGCCGCCCGTCTTTGTTTCAATGCTTTGTTTTTCAACGGCACTTTGTTTTAATTGATATGGCGACCGGAGTAGTTCCACTCTGACATGCTAAAATTTTGCCATGCACATAGTCAACAGTGATTGGGCATAAGCACCAGAAATGTCTGCATGCCGCATGCATGTGCACAGTCTAGCTTGGTTTGAAGGTTATTGCACGAGCGTCGACCAAGAGCAGGAACACCGCCTTGACGCAGTCTTTTTCGCCAGCTTCCTTCACTTGCTTTGCTGTCCCTTAAGGAGTGGTCGTTCCCTTCTAGCCAAATCACTATTTTTTTGTGTGTGTATGCTTCGGCAAAAGCGCAGTGATGGAACTGCATGCAACGTTTTATGCAATAGCATACACAGTTAAACCTCCATGTCGTGAATTCCTTGATATTACGATGTTTTTCAATTGTCCAGCACCGCCGCCATTGAAGTATGTGCATTTTCAACTTACGTTGAGGACAACACAGAGGGCTAATGAACGAAAAATGTAGGGGTAAGGTTAAAAGATCGGAAGCATGCTGAGTGGGTCAGAAAAATAACTCAAGTTACTGACATTATAGTGGAAATCAGAAAGAAAAAACGGGCATGGGCAGGACTTGTAGTGCAAAGAGAGGATAACTGATGGTCGCTTAGGGTAACAAACTAGGTTCCAAGGGAAGAAAAGCGTAGCAGGAGGCGGCAGAAAATTAGGTGGACGGATAAGGTCAAGAAGTTCGCTGGGGTCAAGTGGATGCAGCTAGCACAGGACTGGGCGAATTGGAGAAATATGAGAGAGGATTTCGCCCTGCAGTGGGTGTAGTCAGGCTGATGCTTTTCAACTCCATGTAACGAACATGTTATGGCAGTTAACCTTGCTATAACGAATTGGCCGTGCCGATTATCTCATAGATAGTGGCAAATTATTACAATTCTGGCAGAATCCCGCAAATTCCATAACGATAAAACATGAACTGACATCACAAGAACGTCTAATATAGCAACAAGCGACCATAGTTGATATGCACCGTGGTTCAGCGCCGAAGGCACATCTACATGGCAAATGCAGTGGTCTCTGCTGCTTTTGCTTTTGTATCATAGCATTAAAATAGTTCATGCTTAAAAGCAACGAATCGTAACAAAAAGAGATGCAGGACAAACTGTGCGTTCATTGCTTCCATATAGTTTCTCGCGAGCTCCTGCGCGTCATTAGCAGTAACTGCAGAGAGTGCTGGCGACGCGAGACAGAGCTGGTTTTCTGGGGCAAGCCATTGGCGCTTCCTCACCCTGTGGTGGCGCGGATGCGTGCGCTCTTCCTCAGACTGACTCCTTCCTTTTCCCCGCTGCCTCGTAAATGCATCGTATGAACTGCGGTGGAGGCTGCTGCTGTGATCGTGCCGCGCCCTCAGCGCGATTGCAAAATGTTTCACTGCTTCTATTACTTTTAAGTAATTCTGGTTTGTTGTAAACACTTCTTGCATTAAATTCTCAGTCTCATTTTTGTTCTGCATTATCCTTTTGTGTTTCTCAGGCAAAAGCTGCATGTAATGAGAGCCTGGATGTAATTAAAAACTACGGACATTATATAATTTTGTTAGAACCAGGTTTAGTTGTACAGCTTGTTTCATTGAAATCCAACACCGTTGCCATGATCTGGCATCATTCCAAACAGTGACAATGACAGTGTGAAAGTTCGAAAACACAAGAGCGACTTGATTCCTTTTGAAGAACGGAAATGACACTATAACCACCTCACTTCTCGGTGAACGCATCAACTGCACCATATGGAAGGGATAAAATTGTGCGAAAATTTGTTTGGGGGCAAAGGTTAGGTTTTGAAGTGATGTGTTTCTTTTTTTCCAACTAAATTTTTATTCAAAGGAAGCTGTGCCGAAAACGACCATTAATTTTCGTCGCCTTGCACAAAACTGTTATCCGCAGAGGTAGAATGCAATCGAGTCCACCACGATGGCAAGAAATGGAAAGCTTGAAACTGAGGGGAGGGGGGATGTTCTTCGTGGGGGTGGTGGTTGTGGCTCAAAACAGCCAACAAGGGTGAGAAGAATGCGCACTTGATTTTTCTCTTCTCCACAACCAGCCGCTAGGTTCCTGGAACGCCAAGCCAGTCGACGCTCATGTAATAACCAACACATCATGCTAGGCTGCACATGCCTCTTCGTTTGCGAAGTTGTGAGCTGTATTGCCAATGTAGCTGGTGATTTTTCGACCATCTGTTCGGGAGATAATTTAGAAAGCGTTGTTTCAGTAAGCGTATCCCAGGGTATGTACAGAGTCATCTACTTCTACCTATAACACTGTCGCTGCTTTCAAAACAACATTGCGTTTGACGCAGGCACATATCGATGCAAATCGATGTAAGCGCTGAAGGAACTGGAGGTGCTGCTTCACAAGGCCTGCCGCTTATCTTCATTGCATGGCCGGATGGGACGCAATGATGCTTTGAAAGCAATGACCGCGTTACAGCTAGAAGTGGGCGAGGCTGTACTATAAATGTTCGTTGATTCAAACTTCATGGGACCAGAAAAAAGTTTACAGCGAATGGCCCTGAGAAAGCTGACAAGAACCTCTTGCACTATGGCGAATTTATTTCGCGAAAAAATGCCTATTAATTGCCTGCTTTTTAGATGAGAACAGCGTGGCGGTGGCTATTTTTTTCATTCGTATCAATGCTTTATTACATGCACAATAATGGAATTGTCAGTACATATCCTGTCCAAAATGGAAAGGGCCTCCCTGGCATCCTTCACTGCGCGATGCAGTAACAGCGTTGCCGCATCACAGGCATTCTGCGTCACGTGAGAGACTTCACTGCACAACGTGCTGAACGGCACTTGATGAGCACAGCACATATTTTCGTAGCAGTGGAAGAGCGATGCGGATGAAACCAGGTGAAATTCCCAGTACCACCAATGATTGTCCGAAACTCTGCGCAGCTGCGTTGATTTGCAGTCGATAGTTGCCATTGCCGCAGAGTGGCACGATCTCGTAAAGCAAAACTAAAGCTGAGTAGTTGGCCTATTATTGGAGATGAGGCCGTCCATGTTTCCTCGCGCTTGCTGCTTTGCGCACGTGAGAGGTGCGTGATCCATTCCACAACATGCGTCTCAGGTTTGAGGAGTGCTATCTTGACGATCGCTGACAGTCCCAATCATTCCTAGACGTAGCGTAATCGATGCGAGACCCTTATTGTTCGACACCATAGCCCTACATAGGCGTTGGCTGGTACTGCGCTGAGAGTAAGACTTACCCATATTTCCAAATTAACAGGGGTAACGAGCACTTAATTGCAAATCTTGGAGGTGACATGGAATGGAAAACAGGCAGCCGCCATGACCCCCAACACCTACCCTCCGACGATGCTAGCCGTTGAATTGGCCATCGTGCTGGCCGTCGCTCCGGTTTGGCCTTGCCCATTTTTCAATGGTTTTGCCTGGTTTTATCTCGTCTTCCCGTTTGGCGACGTGCAACTTATAACTATGCTGCCTTATCGCAGTGGCAATATTTTTTTTTTTTTGGCAATATGCCAGGCACCCAGACGTGGCCACGCATAGTTCAGTTCAGTTAATTCTTATTCCTTCGAATTCTCTTTGGTGAAGCTGTCTGCATTAAAAATAATGGGCTTTTTTTTTATTATATATAGACTTTGTGTAGGGCTTCAGGAGACCAAAACGTGCGGTGCAAATTATTGAGGTACGAATTAACGAGCTTTCGTTGTGCATTTTGCCCTCTTTGGTGATGCTGACCTCTGAGCTTCCTCGAGTACCACCCCAATTAATCGTGAAAGAATCGCAACTACTTATTTTAATGACACCCGCTGCCCAGTGCAACATTCAGAAATGTAAACAGCCTCTGTTGCCTGATGACCACGCTTAAGGGAGACACTTCCAGAAATGATGATACCACATCATCAGAATCCCGGCTAAATATGCCTCTGCAAAATGAATTAGTAAGCAGTACGCCACATGGGGCGAATCGCTCTTTAAAGAACCAGTGGTACCTGTGAATACAATGCAGATTAACGAGTTTAATTCGCTGTCAGTATGCTTAAGGCTTTAGTGTGCAGAGAACATTTCTCAGCATATGAAGAGCTGGTACCACTTGGTGACTCTTGGCCAATGATTTGTACAGTACATTGGTAAAAAAAATTTCAGCATTTAAAAATTCCACTTTCAAATGCGAAAAGTGCAGTAGGAAGCAGTAAAGCAAGCATCCTATACGTGTTCATGACTACTTAGTGGACGTATGTTTTGACTGCTCTCCGTAACTGGTGCAGAGTTCCATACCAGAAGTCATAAAAGGCCTTCTGCTTCATCGAGACGCCTTTATGGTTCTCTCTATTAATCCCACAGCTGCTGTCACACACGAAGCTTGTTTGCTGTGGGGCACAGAGTATAAGGCAACATTTTCATATTTATAGAATCTCAGTCGCGTAAATAAGAGGTAGTATTAAAAAACTTCGATTCATTAAAGTTTGGTGTATAGTTCATACCAGGCCAGTGGTTAATGTATAAAAAATTGCGCACTGTTTTCTCCTTCATGTAAATGCTGCTGTGCTTGCCTGAGCTGGTTATTGCGGCACACCTAATATATGGCATGCATCTTAAACACTGGAAATTGTAGAGGTCACTAGAATTACTGTGTGATGTCAGGTGTGTGCGAATGCTATTCTGTGCATAGAACCTCAACGATGCAAAGGAGTGCCAGTGCAAGAAGCTGTTTCGTCGTTTACGTTACGCGGCATGCGTGTCATTGACTGGCAGTAAGCTGATGGTTATCCCATGTTGTTCTATGCTGTTTAGTTTATTTAACATCCACTAACGAGTTGCATGCCCTTATGGTTAGTGCTTTGTATGGGTCTGAAGGAAAAATGGTCAGGTCCACATTCACACGATTGCCCAGCCTGAATCTCGCAGCATCTCGCTTGCTTCCGTCTTCTAGACCTCTTATTGTTTTACTGGAGTCCAGCGTGTGAGCCTGGGATGCAAAACATGTGAACAGAAGAGTGCACAGCGGTATGCAGTTCAAAGTGTTCCCAGGTTCAGTCTCACATTTGCCGTGTCATGGCTGCCTCTGCTTGAGAGACTGTTGCTTTAGAGCAGTCACTGTGTCGACTATAGCGTGACAATGTCACACGCAAATATTACAGCAGTTGGAAAGTACTGCATTTGTTTTAGAGTTGAGAATAGAATAGGCCCTCAGTACCTGTATGCAAAAACCAGTTGTAGTGCCTAATAAACTCGAGTAAGAACTGCCCAGGACAATGGATAAGTCTTTTTTTGGGAAAGCCAGTAGGGGATGTTAAGGCCCGTCTTTCAAGATGACGCAACTTCGCAGTTATGCTTTGATTCTTGCACGATTTTGTTCAACACGACAAGTTTACATGGCTTCTAATTGGTTTCTTCCTTATAAAAAAAAAAAGTAACTAGCAGTTTAGTTAAATCACACAAGGTCTTCCTAGTGTTATAACGTTAATTTCTAGGAGTATGCAAATATTGAAATACGAATCGAATATGTTTGTTATTCTATTTGTATTTGTATTAGAAAATTTTTCAAATTCATTGCAGTTTCCCCGCACTGCGTGCTGCATTGGCTATGCAGTGAAGTATCCTTAAAGCGAGTAGGGGGCCGCTGTGTGAAGAGGGTCTGTTTTGTGAAGAAGGCCTTCCCGACAGTGTGCGCAAAATGAAGAAACGAAGCGTTCAATGAAACCGGCAAAAAACGTGGCTCTTACTTTGGTCTCATCTGAAATGCAGACGTTCATTGTACAGGCATTCATCAGATAAAGTTACTGTGATGCAGGTGGTTTTTGGCGGTTTTTCAGGCCCTTTCGAGCTTTCACTTAATTTGGGCATTTTTTCTGTTCCCTTGTTGGCTGAATTAAACCGAGCTTACTGTAATCAGCAGTGAAATTAGTGTACACATAACTGGTATGCAAAGGAGAAAAGCAAGATGCCCGTGTGCTGTGCGATGTCAGTGCACGTTAAAGAACCCCAGGTGATCGAAATTTCCGGAGCCCTCTACTATGCCATCTCTCGTTTGAATCACTTTGGGAGGTGAAATGTCGTAAACCAAACCGAATCCTGTACAAAAGTGGTACTGGATTTTTCGCTAGGGTGTACACTTCTGCGCAATTCTAGATTAATTTTTAGTTGCAAATACCGTATGAATTGTGAAGTAAGCAAGACAGTGCTTGCAGTCATTTAATTCCTAATTGTGTTCTTTCACTGTGCAGATATTTCTTATCTGAAGGCATTTTTTTTCAATTATTCGTTTTCTTTTTGTATTTGAAAATTTCAATATTTGCACACACCTATTGATTTCACATTAGCAGGCTGCATTGTAACCACTCGTATTAGAGGTGATTCAAGCTGAATTATAGCGCTAGCATTTACAGCATGCATAGTTTACATTCATCCCTGCGGTTTTTTTTCCTTTTTAATGCTTGTAGAATATGTACAGGTATCTTACATTGTTCTTCCATAACAGTTTTTATTTATCGCAAGGATTGAGCAGTAACTACTTGGTCCTTGCATATTGAAAAGCTCGCTCAGAGAAACTTGTTTTCATTGCAGTTCTCTATACTCGTGGCTTTGCAAACAGGGCTTCAACTCTTGAGGCTTTTTCTTTCATCACAGCTAGCTCTCAGAGAACATGTCTCCTTCACTCACTTTTGTTAACCGTCTAAAATTGTCCATGGACGCATACGTTGTCACCTGACGCAATATGACCGCTTTATTTTTTTTTCTCATTAGTTATTGCACTCGGAGACATAGAGGACTTGCTTAATTTATAATTTAGTGACGGTGCATTCTGAATGCAGCGTATAAGATTTCATATTTGAGATGCCAGATATTTTGGTGTGCATTTGGTTCCTCAACAGTGCATGATTCAGTGCCGTATCTGTGTACTGCACTTATATACATCTGTTATGTGTGCACGTGCATGTGAGCGTATGCACATAATCTAGTAGCATATGTGGGAGTGATCTTTTTTTGCTATCATTCGTCGTAACAGTCTCATGAATTGAATGGCTTTATCTATAGTTGTAATTGTTTTTAATTGTCTATATTTGTGACTGCAGGCACTGGTGCCTATTCCATTGTATTTTTGCTTGATTATGCTTAAACAGTTCACATTTGCAGCGTACGTGCTTACTGGCCAACAGGAGATAACATATTTAATATTCCTTCCCCCTGTTTTTAATATTTTTATGCAACCAGTGGTGTTTCGTGTTCATGGCTTTATTGCTTGTGATGGTGTGACTTTATTTTAGTTCACTCTTAGCCCGTCTTATGGTGTTAACTAACCTCCTGTTACTGTTGAGTGAAGGAGTTGAATAGCTTTGAACAGTTTGATGTCCAAGGCTATGATTTCGCTCCTGTTATGCACTAGATGATAGAGGCACGGTTAGGTTCTTACTTATTGTGTTATATTGTGATTGTGTGACAGTTATTTGTTCACATGCGTCGGCTTGTGCGAAAGAATGCATCGTTAGATGTAGACCTATACTGTGTTGCGGTCGTTTGAGCTTGTGGTCTGGAAAGGTCTCGGTGCTGCGAATGTTGTTTGA
Organism: Amblyomma maculatum; assembly: GCF_055883805.1. Lineage (NCBI taxonomy): Eukaryota > Metazoa > Arthropoda > Arachnida > Ixodida > Ixodidae > Amblyomma > Amblyomma maculatum. The sequence continues at coordinate 28,316,237 of NC_139352.1, read as the reverse complement.
AGCCGGTGTAGGGTGGATTGGTTTGCACTGGACTCAGTGTAGAAAGCTGTTAAAAGGGGTAAAGTAGGCTGCATCCTATGTGTGCCGTTCTGCTTATTCTCATAACCTGCAGCTCTGAGCTGATCAGCATTTAACTAATTTTATTCTCGTTTCATTCCATTTTGGCTGGTGGGCATTTTCGTGTGAACACTTAATTGATGGCTTGTGCTCTTAATGCTTTACGATTTTGATAACCTCCCCACTGATTTTGGATCAGCTTCTTATTGATTTTATTTTTGCTGGTGTCATAAGTGAAGTTGAATGTGTATGTGTATACAAAGTATTTTGTTCTGTGTGATTTCGCGGTCAGTTCTTCACTTTGCTTTTCATTGGCAATGTTAGACGGCTCTGTTCAGAGTAAAGAACATTTTATGGCTCCCTGAGCAATGCCACGAGAAAAATTCTCTTCCTTTTTTTGGGGCATACATATGGTACAACTTTAGATTTTATTTATTGTTTGTGGGTTTATAAAGCAATCTTTCTTTTTGAGCTCATGGATGCTTATCCATCGTGATCCTGGCAGAGTTCTTCAGTTGGCTAGCAGTTTTCATTTTTACATATTCCCTTAACATTGCCTGGACAGCAGAGTAAGAAGCCACATTGTAGCGCCTAAGTGCTCTTTTGCGTACTCATTCTTTGTGCATTTTGTTTCTAATATTTAAACACACAGTTATAGGTGACAACTATGTTAGTGGTTGTGGTGAACTAGTATAAGTATTTATACGTTGCTGCGCATTTAATGCATATTTTATTGGGCTTGGAGTCTGCTGAAATTCACCAAGCAACATTGTGTACCACTGTCCTATTTATAACATGCCTAGTGATGTAATATAGCATTTTGATACTGCTTACTCACTCTTGTGTCTGATTTCACCAAGTGGGAAATGGGAACCTTCCCACGTAGTGTGACATTTTACCTATTTGGTTTTGTGATTTGTTCAGAATTGTAGTCATAAAAGAGGAGTTTGGCGGTTACTGGCCAAAGGCCGTACGCATATTTAACCTGTTGAATTTTTTTTTCATGACTCGGATGGTTTTTCTGCACTTAAGAAACAAGAAGAGTGAAGTTATGTCTTAAGTATTTAACTGTGGCTTAGCTGAGTGTTGTCTGGTCTAAGGCATACAGTCCATCCTAGATATATTGAATTATTTCTTATATCAAACTATTCAACGTCTGCGTATTTGTCGAACCCCCGTTCAGCGGAGCTCCCACGACTACTTTTCAGACCCAGATCCGAGTCAGCAGCTCGTCCTCGGGCATCTGCCCGTGGTGCTACTGCCGTAAAGTCATAGGACAACATGAATGTAGAGTGTGCTTAATAATGCGGGGAAACTTCCATACAGTGAACCAGTTGTCATGCTGTGAAGCCAGCGTTGCTTACAAAAGGCTTGCCAGAGTTCTAAGATGGTGCAATTTGTTGCTAAAAGTGACGCACTGCGCCCTAATTTAACCCTTTCGCTGTTGGGGCGTTTCTGGCCGTGATGCACCCCCAGTGTCGGCGTGGTTTCAGGGAACAAGCATATCAGGCAGCGAGCATAGCTATTTATTTTTTATTATAATTGCTATACAGATAACAGTCAATGAAATATGCACATTTCAGAGTTGTGTAGATGTTGTTAATTAACGTAATCATCATTAGCAGCCTGCTCATAAATTAGATAAATAAGAATAATATAAGAAAAAAACTGCTCGATTCTTCTTGAGGGTTCAAATCCGAGCTCGGATCGTATTTATAATCAGAAGAGCCATCACTCCAGTCTGCAATCGAAGGCTCCGCGCGGTCAGCCATCTGAAAATAACCGCACACACGGAGGGTGCACTTTCAGTGGCCTGCACAACGGAGAGAAATGGCACATTGTAAAATCAATATGACAGAGGGAGATGGAAAAAGGCTTAAACAAGCGAGGGCGCGCAAAGAGAGAGCGAAAGCAGCGATCGAGTCATATGTCGACCTATTGCAGAGGCAACGGCACGCGCCCCTGGACGTGATGCGCCTTAGCAGACATGCCAACAAAATAAAAATAAAAACCTACAGCCGTGAACCTGTAACTACAAGCGCGCGCGCACGTCGCATGATCGAGTAGCATGCGCGGAGCGACCGCGCCCCCCAGCACAGAAGGTGGCAGGGGTGGGCGCGGTCGCTCCATACTTGTAGAAAGATTTTACAGGTGGTGCAGCCTGTCCCAGCACGCCAGCTTCGCGCTCAGGCTCGATGTTTTGAACACGCGATAGAGAACATACCGGTACGTCTGTGTCACTGCGGGGAAGGGGGGGGGAAGCATGAAAACGTACTAGTATGTTCGAGACAGCGAAAGGGTTAAATCAGATAAATGCGTTCATAGCAAGCCAGTAGCAAAGTTTTACCTCGTGTCACCAACGATGGCTTCTTCCAAACCATTGTCCACTTCTGTTTCAGTGAAAAGTGAATTTGGCATAGGAACTTCCAGCGAACAATACGCTGCCGATAGATCGCTAGAATAGGTGCGTCATATTCACACATCTGGGTTGTGCACACATAGGCGCGGGCAGAGGGTGCAAAAAAGGCACTTCTTCCCCATCTCCACTGATGCCTCCTTATTTTCCCACTGATATTCGTGACAAAAACCTTTCTGGAGTGTTTATTTCATGCCCAACAGCAAAAGGAAAAAAGTGTGTAGAAGAGGGGGGGGGGGACATTTCTCTAACACCCCTGCTGTGATGCAACGGGAGTGATGCAAAAAAAATGAACACAAGCTTTAGATGCTAATGGAGAGCTCTTATTTCATTAGGGCTGAAGCTACAGTTTATGACCATGCTTTGAAATTTCAGAACATGTTTATGTCCTGTTTCATTAATATGGAAATTGCGCAGCCCGAACTCTGCACACTGTTGCCTCGTGAGAATGATAGATAGTTCTCTTTGCCTTCCCCTTTAAAACTGAGGAGTTGCACGGAGCTGGAGAGAGCTACCACACAGTTTTGTTTGCTGCTGATTGGTCACACTTAACGAACCTGGTTCTGGCTTTGACAGCTGTGTTTAGATAGAAGTGAAATGCAAGGTGCCCATTATGACATGTTAAAGAGCCCTAGATGGTTGAAATTATCCAGAGCCCTCCATTGTGATGGCCTGAGCCGCTTCGAGAAGTTAAGACTGATAAACCTAGTTATCTTCATAAGCTATGTTGACTTGTAATCATTAGTTATTGCAAAGCTTGTCCTTCTTTGATCTTCAAGGTTATGCTAGCTTCCTTTCACAGACCGGTGATCCTGAGAAGTAACAACTAAAACATAGACTGCACTCTTCTGAACAGCTTCAGACGGCATTTTTAGCGCTAACCAAACGTTTACACAGGAGACAAGGAAGCACACAAGACTGGCGTTTCTTGTGTCCTTCTTTGTCTCGTGTGTGCGTATGGTTAGAGCTAAAATTTCATCTGAAACTGAAAACGATCTAGCCTGTCTACAAGTTCTTAACAGGCCAGGCTCATTAGTGCCTCCCTAAAATATATTTTAGTTTCTGTGACTTGCTAATTCTTAACATGACAGACGCAATTACATTGCATTGTAAATAAGTGCACGGGTGAGATATGAAATACAATTTTTCTGTGCAATGTTTTTTATGGCTAGAGAAACGGGTATGTTTTGAGACCACTGCATAGTTGACTTAAGTAGCTCACACTGAGGTCTCAGTGAGACAGTATAATAGATTCTTCATGTGCTTGAAAATTTTTAGGCGAGCCATTTTGTGTCTGAGTCACTGAGCAGGCATGTCTACTGTAGCCGCTACCATCTATTGCACATTAGTGAGCAGCTTATGTCGGGCTTGTATTGGCATATGCTTGTCATATTGCTTACAGCAGGTTACGCATATCTGTTGCAAGAGACTATTTGCTTCTCCCAGTGTACCACAGTAGTATGCGGATTGACTTTCCCAATACATCCACAGGCCTTGCAACAGAAAAGCGTGCTAACGCAGGCTCTGCTCTAGTTTGACTGCTTGAGTCAGCACTAGTGTGAGCAGATGACAACAAAAGTTTAGGTTCTGTAGTGCAGCGTTTATAAACAGGGAAGCAGTTTTAATTGGGATGCTACTGCTATGCAGGGCAATTGACCATTCCGGTCCCACATACCTGGTCCGAAGTTTTTCCCAAGCATGGCTGGAGCCTTTCTATGTATTCCCGTTATACGCAGGCCCTTCTGCTGCTGCTGTTATGCCCCTGGGTGCAGCTGTGGGCATTCCTGGAGCGGTGGCACGTTCGCAGTTTGCCGGTATGCAGCGCCGCCTGTTCCGGTGCAGCCGGTGCTCCTTCTCGACCGTATACAAATGCAGCCTGATTGTGCACCAGCGCACACACACGGGAGAGCGCCCCTTCCAGTGTCGCCTGTGCTCGCGCACCTTTGCGCACAAATGCAACCTCAAGAGCCACATGAGGGTGCATACGGGCGAGCGCCCCTACCGATGTCCCCTGTGCTCTCACAGCTTCACGCAACGCGGGGCACTCACGGCGCATCTCCATGCACACCACGGAGCGGCGCTGCCTTCCACCATAGTTCAGCAGGCTGTGGTGCCTCCGGTGCAGCGTTGCGCACTTTGCCCGAGCTTCTTCAGCCTGCCCGAAGAGCTTGCGGCACACATGCAGGCATTCCATGCCACACCCTGAACTTGTAACTTACTGTTCACGAAATTAGGCATTCCACAATGCGCCCTGAGGTTCTTACTTGCCATTCACAGTGCAGATGTTCCACATCATGCCCTGAGGTCGCCGCTTAGCATTGATGTTGGGAAGGTGGTGCTGTGTAAAGACTTAGAAGGTCAGATAGATGATAGGGATAATGGGAACAAAGCGATGGATGATTGGTGAGTATGTGGTTATTGCTGACTATTCTAGCCTCCTGGTCACAATGAGGACTGAATTTAGGGGAGACCTACATGGAGGTTTTCATAAAGTGAAAAGATCTCAAAGCAAAGGTCCTGAGAGGTATAGGAGAGGTGAAAAGTTGTATCAGATGGACTGCACCATCTGGCAGTCCGAACTTGCAATGCTCCTTCTACTACCTCTATCAGCCACTTCTGACTGGTGAATGGTGTTTTTCTGGCATAGAGACTGCATCATTGACACCATGGTGTATACGGTGATGCCCACCCGGGCACTGAGCAGTATCACAATCCCATATTGAAAAGACTACCACGCCACAGGACTATCCACCCAACCAGCCAGTGTCTTATGCTTGTGTGCATTGACTGGAAACGCTTCAAAGATGCAATGCAAATTATTTGATGAGCACTCCTGTAACCAAGCCTGAACATTGGCCTTTGTGCAGAGGCCTGGTGAAAGAAGTGGTTTTTGAATTCAGTAGTCATAATAGTGGGGACGTTAGATCAGGGTCATCATAACGTGCTTGTTTGGCGTGTTCACACTTGAAAAACGATAGAAATCAGTGAAATGCATGGTACAGGAGTGCACCCCTTTGATAAGAAGCAAGTTGGACGTTTTCGGTGCCGAGTTGTCTTTTGTGACTTTTGAATGACTAACTGAGGCACGCCTGTGGTGGCCAACATGCAACTGTTGTGCACGAAATCATCAGTTCACTCATTGATATGCTGTGACGTGCAACCCATCCTGTCAAAGTATTCATGAATCAGACCTATTGGTGGAAAGGGCATTCTTGTCGCGCGGACCTGCAAAGTGCTGGCATTTGGTCTTTCTGCACACAGTACCCCAGGCCAGTGCATACCCAAAAACAAAATGCCAGTGTATCCTTCGGCCTGCATAAATAAGATTGCTTTGCCCATAAAATGCTTTTGCTGGCAAAGGTTGTAGCATGCGATGCCTACGAAAGTTATTGGTGTTGTGGGTGCTTTTGCTGAGAGTCACACTTTGGCAAACTTTCAGCTGGTCCAAGCTGCTGTCGTGACTGAGAGAAATAACCGATGCATCATACAACCATGCTGCATACTTAAATTATTGCACAATTGAAATATTTCTAAAAACCCACTCACATTGCATCAGAATTTGTGCTAGTAGACATAGCATTCCATCAACAAGAAAACATTCTAGATACAAAACACTGGATAAGACTTTTGTTATTGTTTATTTTTTTCAAAAATGAAATTGTCATATTTTGCAACGTCCTAGTAGAGAAGTTGTTTCACTTTCAGAAAATCTATTATGTACTTGGGTAATCACAATTTCAAAAATGTTTTCTTTTTTTTTTTTCACCGTTTTTCCTGATCATGTTGAACAGGGGGGTAGGAGTTTTCATAGGCTTTATCTGCATTTTTCTCAAGACAGCTAATTGGGAGGTTTGTGTACCTTTTTCCCAGAACTATGCAACATAACAAAAACAAAATATTTTGCACATTTCATTCAATACCTGTTACTTGAGCACGCAGCTGAGATGAAGAACCTAATTCACTTTTGTATCTTGAAAACCAGAAACGAAATATTCATTGGTAGCAGTTTTCTAGCACCAAAAGTGTCTCTTTTATTTTTTTTTTTTGCTGAAAGGGAATAGTTGTGATCGTGTAACGTAACCGTTGCTACTCATGAAAAATTTGAAGACACTGAGCTCAGTATAATATAAGAAGGTACATATTTAAAGAGTCGCAAAAATAAGCAACAGTACACAAACTCTTAACTTAATTTTTAAGCCCTATAGTGCAAGCTGCATCTATTTACGAGACTGAAGACATTTCACATCTTATATTGTGACTGCTGTCACCTGTTTTTGGAAGCCACTTTCAAAGTCTCACTTCACCTCAACTACCTATAAATGAAAGGGAAATTTTTATTTGAACAAATATGTTGCTAGAGAGTAGGTCATTGTCATAAAAACCACTTTGTGCAGTTACTGGTTTCATTTTGGATGCTTTTGATTTCCTCATCTGTGCCCAGTGGTGTCGCTGGCTCAAAGTAACAGAATTCCACAGTGTCACATGCTCGTTTAACAGTTGTTTATATTGATGTTTTAAACCTTAGCTGAGTGGATGCATTCCACTCTGCAAAAACACTGATTGACGTTATTTTACATTAACTCATTAACACAGTGGGAACCTATACCTGTCTTTGCGGCAGCCTTGTTCACATTGCCCTGATTTTTTCTGCTCGTCTGTGCACATATACACGTAGCTCGGTACGAGTGGGCCTTACTCATTTTGTGATGCAGCCTCAGGAAGTAATGAGCTGGCATCTTGTCTTGGATATTTTGGGGTGCATTGGTGAGTCAATTGAAAATGCAGCTACTGGTCAAGTGTTTTGTGTGACAAAAAAGTGTTAGCACACGCTAGCCACAAGTATGGCACACGGTAATCCTATGTTCCCATGTTGTACATATCTTCCACAAGAACAGTGAATATATACTGGAAAGGGGGCATGAACCGTGATATTTCCACTTGGTTTGTCACCTGCAGAGAATAGCAGGAAACTTATTCATGTTTAAAGTGTCTACCGTTTACAATATTTGCTGAATCTGCAATGTATCATAAACAGCCACCTTTGTCATGTTGAATACCAAGCGCGTGTAGAGTAACAAGCTCGGTGAATAAAGCTAGCATCAATAGCAGAGTATCTTTGTAACGTACCTCATCACAGAACACCCTCCGATGGACTGCTCCACTTTAAAAGATGTCACCATAAGTTGTGTCAAGGGTCTTGGCAACAAACTCTTTAGTGATGAAAGAAAAAAGGGGGTAGTGGGAGGACACTGGTATGTTGTGATTTGCGTGAGTGGTGCTATAAGGTACAGCCGTCCAAATTAACTGGCATGCGTGATGGCCATATTTGCTGCGATTCTGAGCACCACAGAGGAGTTAACCTGCTAAAAGTCCAAGTATAAGCAAAAGCTCACCAAGCCCTTGCTTAATCTTGATGACCTTCCGGCATGTTTTGTCTTCCCTAAGGCACAGGAGCAGAGAAAATGCGACCGTCACGCATGCCGGTTAAAGATTTGGGTGGCTGTACATGTTAACAGAGTTGTGCACAGAGCAGAATAGAATGAAAGAGGTCAATTTTGACTGTTCATTAATTTATTTTTAAACTGAAAAGGCAAAATTTAGGCACATGTTTCTCTTGTGGCTGCCAACCAATCTGCTTAAGTGGATTTCTCATGCTTTCCGGACACTGAAATCGAAGCATGCTAATTAAAGGTATTAAAGGTATTGTGATTTGTGCAAATGGTGCTAATCTGCTTAAGTGGATTTCTCATGCTTTCCGGAGACTGAAATCGAAGCATGCTAATTAAAGGTATTAAAGGTATTGTGATTTGTGCAAATGGTGCTATAAGGTGTGCTATAAGTGAAGTTGTGTGCGGAGTAGAATGGAATGCAAACGGTCAGTTTTGACTGTTCGTTAATTTATTTTTAAACTGAAAAGGCAAGATTTAGGCACAGCTTTCCCTTGTGGCTACCAGTCATTCTCCTCACACATTCCAGACACTGAAATAAATCAAAGCATGTGAACTAAAGGTTCCTTAGCAAATTCCCAATCAAGAGCGTGCAGTTGTTGCCTTGCCAGGGTAGGCAGGAGTAGCACATTTTAATGAAGTCATCCCTCTTCATGTGCACCATAGACAAGGCAGGAGCAACTAATTGAACAAAAAAGGCTACCCAAATGTTTCTTTTGGTGGGATTGGAAGGCACACCACTTCCCTTTTGGCTTGGGTATGTCAGCTGGCATTTTATTTTTATTTACTTCCTTGCTGGTGCTTCTTAGTTTTTATTCGCTTTCATGCCTTCATGTCAGTTTTTGTCCATTGTGAATAGCTTACAACACTCACATTTTATTTTGGATCCACTTCCTGGGTACAAAGGAACCAGGTCGTAAGTAGTCATGATTTGTGTGTATTTTGTTGCGTGTTTTTAACGCAGCTTTTGCCCCCTCAAGCCTTGGCTTTTCAATTCCAATTAGGATTGCATTTTCACTCATCTGCTTTTCGATTGGAGTTGATCATACTTATGCAGTAATGATTTGCTATATTTTTCGCCAGGATAGCCTTCTTTTTGCCCTGATTATAATAAAACAGAGGAAGCCAAAGGTAGCTCATTACCAAGTTTTCACTTCATGCATCACGGCCAAAACAGATCCGTTGCACAAGGTTATGCAGTCTTTTTTCTGAAATCTCACAATACAGATTGAAGCCCATTTCCACATCCCACCTGATACACAGCACAAACCTACTGAAGTTTCATGTCTGATGCCATAATTCTGCACCTATGGTACACTTCCCACAGTAGGCTGGCTTTCATCGCTGCTTTGGCTCCTCAAAGGTGTGATGATTCTAGACTGTCATTGTCATCTTGGTCTGGTAACATCGCCAGTTCAATGCTTCATCTTCAACTGTGGCCACTGATCACAGTAGTCTTCTGTCTTTTAGTCTTAACCCATTCCTTCTGGCAGCGTCATTTTCTTCCCAGCATTTGTTCCTGTTTTCACCACAAGCATAATTTATTTGTTGCCAGTTCACTCGCTTGATGCTTTTTCACCTATAGATTGCTGTTGCATCATCTTCAGACCATTGCAAAGTAGAGGCTCTTCATGCTCATATAGAGACTTGTGGCTCCACCAGTCACAAAATTAGCTTATGATGATGTTTCCTCTCCAGCAGTGACTTCATTCACAGCCCCAATATTCGTCACAAGCTCCTTGGGAAGTTGGGTGTTGTGTTTTGCTACTCAGGAAATTGGTGCATTGTGCAAGTCTTTCATAGCTGATGTGGCCCCAAAGCTTTTTCTCAGAAATGTGTTTGTGTCATGTACAAAACTTAATTAGTACACTCATGAGTCTCTCAGGTCATAAAAGCTTGCTTACTTCTGCTGCCTTGTATAAGCAACCTCTCTCCAAAACCTACTACTCCCAACCACTGTCCATTGCAAGCCACTCTCAGATGAGGAGTCTTGGCACATATCCCTGAAACATTACTGTAATGTTACATTTTTATTTCAGTGGAACATTATTTCGATGTTCTTGGCGTCCTTTCTTTCTAACGTTTTAGCATCCATACATATAATTCTTAGAATAATGTTTCAGTACACATTTAAACAATATAAATTTAACATATACAGAATATAAATGTAACATTCTTGAAAACGATAAATCAACCCTGCATGAGCATGTCAGCCCACCACTTGTGATGGTGCACAATATAAACTCCTACACTTGCCTCTGAACAGATTGCATAAAGTCGAGCTTTTATATCAATCGCTGAGGGATGTCCCATCAGTAATTGCAATGAATGGATAGTAGGAAGCAAAGCTAACAAAATAATAGGGCTGTGCATGCATTCTGAGGCAGGCATTGTCTCAAAGATTTAGTTGCAAAGAATTGTTATTGAAAAAAGATGTTTGCTAGAAGAAAAAGAGCAGAAGCGATGGACTCTGTGCTTGTACTAGTATATATATATATATATATGCATGCTTTGTTGTTTTATAATTATGATTTAAACACTATTTTAATGTGTAAAAAATTTTATTTGAGCTGCATCTCTGAAACATTGAAATAATATTAAAATGCAACAAATAACTTTTTGTACTAACAGTCAGAAGTCAGTAGTAGTGTAATTTTCATTCTGAATGTTGTACAAATTTTTTTGTCATACAAACATTATGCAATATACATGCTACTTACACAACACTTGTGTAACATTGTGTTGTTCGGTGCTATCTGCTTAGCAGGCCACGCAGGTGTTCCTGGCGGCCCAGCCGGTTTCATCCATACACAAGATCAATCTTTCGTTTTATTGCAAAAGCATTACCATACTCTGGCTATGCAGCCAAAGCTAGAGCGCCAAAACGCATCAGCTCACTGTGCAGCAGAATATAGTCCCTTTGTAAATTTCACTGATTCGGCTCTGGAATATGGTATTATAGAAATATCATTATTATAACACAAGCTCCTACAACATTAGTGCATTCTGAAATTGGTACACAGCAAGCAAACTACTGTTCCCTTATATGCTCCAGGAGCACATACAGCGACAGTAGTTTGCTCGCTGCACTGTACTGATTTGAAAATGCACTAAAACATTCTTACATACAGGAACACTATAAAGTCAACAGAATGTCTGCACCATCTGTCGGGAATCTGCTAGTACGTTAGCTGCTTCTGCTTCATCTACCAGCCAGAATATTGTATGCTTTCGCAATTTGCTTGTTTCGGCAACGTACGTAGCGCACTATGATCATTAACCGCGAATTTACGTTCATTAAAGCGTTAATTGTCTAAAGAAAGACATATCTGCATTGTCAGCTCGAAAACTATAATTTGAAGTAAAGACAGCCGAAACGTGAGGCCAGATATGCTAGAGCGTAGTACTATACATATAGTAACACCGAAGTTCCACCCCCGTAACCTTCGCTGTATAGCCAGAAAAAAACATTGTCCGTATAAATATGGACCCATTCGAAAACCCGTCTGTGTGGCGGCACTAGATGGTACCCGTAAAATATGACGCCATCGCACAGATGGACCGCGCATCCGGATGCACCAACTGGTGGGTGATGGGGAACGCGATGTGACAATATCCGTGTGGATACAATGGCACCCCTTCACATGTCAGACATCCCTCCACCCTCACCTCTTCCCCTAAATCCGTTCCCGTCCCATGTTTTAGAAAAAAGCGCGCCATCGAACACGCGCTCTAAATCCTCACTCGGGAGGAGGAGGCATCTGTGTGCTAGATTCAGACAGGAGCGGCTCTGGATGTGCATCATCGATGGCATGGCGAACAGCTTCAAACAAATGCCCACATTGCGCCGTGCTTCGCCAGAACTCTGCGATATGAAATAACTGCTCTGTACCTGCCCAGCTACGGCATCCCTGAGACAGGTGCTAACTAAGGAAAGCAGGCCTGTAGTGGGACCTTTTGTGACTGCCGCAAGTGGCCACTAGATAATCACTTTATCGGAAACTTGTGCGAATCTTTGAGAGACTAAATTTACGCTGAATTTCTCCTGCTTCCCCCTCCCTTTTTTTAATATGCCTGATGGCAAGCATCTCGAATAAAAAAGTCTGCGTTTGCCAATAAGTAAGCACGTGCAGAGAGAATTGAGTTCCAAAATCGAAGCAGCGCGCACGCGCACATTCTGCTTTGGGTATATATACGGTGCGCCTGACGAGCCACTGCAGAACACGCCTTGGTCGACATCAGCCTCCTCTATCGGCCGGGGTGTCAGACGCGTGCGCACACCTACCAGTGCTTCAAGAAAGGATGCACAAAAGGCTGTGGCTAAAGGTACGTCGGACGGACCCGATCTGGTCTTAAAGGTACGTCCGACGGACCCGGTGCGTTTTTCTTCGGGATACGACGGACGGATCCGGGAAATATTTCAGAGGTACGGCGGACGGACCCGATCGGTAGGGTTCTTCCGACGGACCCAACGCATTTTTCTTCGATATGGACCTTGGGATCCGGCGGGAAAGCCAGACGGATCCGAGATCCCCAGATGTGGTTGTAGCAACAACATGGTAGCCATATGTAGCCAAATCGAAGTTGGTATGGGGTGTACGTGTAGTACCATAGGTACTAGAACTTTTTGAGGTGTGCAAAGCAGCCGGCGAAAGCTGCCCCCAAAGCGCGCCGATGCCGCGTGGGGGCGCTGAAGACAGCGGCGCCGTCAGAGCAAGCAGCCCGGCGCATTGCTGCAGTAGCGTTGTGCACGTGGTAAGAACGCATCGCACGCGCTGCTTTTTGCGTTCTGAAATTTTTTGGTTATTTTGTTGTCGGCTCGGCTTTGAGAATGCCACCAACAGCAAAAAAAAAGAAGACACAGCGCTGGTGCTTCGTGCCTGGATGCAATTCTGGGTACAGATCTTCAACAGAAAAAGTGTCCCTCTTCCGAGCTCCAAATTCCATGCTAAAGGGCTTGGATTTTTAAGCAGGAGCACGTCAGTGGGTCTGCGTGTGACCCTCAGTGCAACCAAGAGCCTACTCGACTACCTCACGGGGAAAGTCGGATATAAGTACCTCATGACCGCGCACCTCAGCCAAGATTGCCTTGAACGGTGTTTCGGGATTGTGAGACAGGCAGGTGGGGCCAATGATCACCCGACTCCGGCCCAGTTCATTGTCATCATGAGGTATTACTAATCTTGCTGTTTTTCTGCCATATTCAGTTTGTTACCTTGCATGCATCATATACACTGCATATTTAAATTGTTTACACTTGGCTTCAAAGATGAGTTACTATTCCGTGCTTACTTTCAGGTGCCTCAGTTTCTATAGTCTTGCCAGAAGTCCCAAAGGAGGCAATGTGCCTGATGGCGTGGTTGAGTCATTGTTATCTGTAGAGGAACTACTGAATGAGACCGACGGTGGAGAGCAAGAAGAAGAAAGCCGACCACTCCAATGCGATGCAGCTGAAGTGTCTGTGGATCATGCTTCCTACTCAGCTGAACGAAGTGATGCCCGCCTTATATATTATATCGCTGGCTATGTGGCAAGGAAACGTGTGTTGTCTGTCGACTGTGAGGACTGCAAGGATGCTTGCCTAATGAAGAAAGAAGACGTGCCCAGCTCCGATTTGCCCGCAGAAGCATCGATGCTGTGGGACCTTGGCGGGCTTTTGTATCCCACACACTCCCTGTACAACCTTATTATGACACTAGAGAACAAAATTACTAGCTTTTTCAGCAGAACTTGTCTCCACGCTAAGTCGGTGACTGGCATGTGGAAAATGATTGGCGAAACAACAAAAATAGGCTGCCCCCAGCACTCACCTACTCTGACGAATTCTGTAGTTAAATTTTACTGCTTAACCCGGGTTCACTTCTTTTTGAAAGGGGTAAATCAAAAGGAAGATGAAAGGAAAGCCAAGAGAGTGAAGCCATGCGTGCTTTAGCGGGCTGCAGAATAAGGGAAAACTGCCACACTTCATTCTCTAGACACCTGAAGTCTTTTTGGGGTACCATCATGTACACATGCCGGCGACCGTATTTTCACATAATGATAGATTTAATAAACAAGTATTCTGTCAGAAACACGTCTTTTTCTGTTTTGCTGGCTAAGTGCACTCATCTCTTTTTTTTTTTTTTATGCTCCACGAGCTACATTTCCTTGGAGCATTTCTTAGAAGAGGGAATTCAAAAACGTTCGATTGCTCAGATTACAAAGCATTTAAAAGAACTCAATGGGGCGAAAAATTAATCTGTAGCCCTCCAGTACAATTTTGCCATTTCCTTTTGGCCTCGGCAAGAAAAACCCCACTAATTCTTTCACGATACAAACGCACTGCGCGACACAGAGTAGTCTTGCCATGTAATCATCTAAAGAGCAAAAGAAAAGCATGCAACACCTTCCGCATATGTTGAAATTTTCCTCACCGTATTAGCGCGAATTTGCATGCTCTGTTTACATCACATGAGCTTGAAATTGAAGCTCTTAAGAGGCAGATTGTTATTAGCTTCTAGTCGACATGTGGACTTCGAAGAAAACCACCGCAGGAGGCAAAGGTGGTGATAATAAACAAAAATGCCACACATTGTTGAGGAAGCCGAGATGAAAGCAAATGAATTAAAATCTGAAGGCATTAGTCACCCTAGCAGCGCGGAGAAGGATGGGCGTTCTAGAAAGGTGTCTGAGGGTCTGTGTCAGCTACTTTTCATGCCAGCACACAAATTGAACCTTATGAGTGGTCCAGCTGCCGTTAAATTAAACCTCCGCAAATTTATGCCGAAAAAAAAATTGATTCTCGCAACTGCGTGTCGTCTGCTCTAGACAGAATGCCGTTCTGATTGGTGAATATTTCTTAACTCGGGCCTCATAATTGTTTTGTGTCGACAAACCACCGTCACCGAGCCATTTCTCACCTTCAGCGGCATTCTAAAGCCAAACCACGGTGCGCAAATCATGCAATTATGCGCAGTCCGCGCACTTGCCCCCATGCATGAGCAGCGACCGCGGATAGCCACCCTAACAGCGCCCTTAGCATCAGCGCCCCTGGCGGCATCGGTGAGCAGCGGTGCCATTTCCGGTAATGGAAACGCGCCGCGCTTTTCACACCTGAACAAGTAGTAGTACGTGCGAGGTGCAAGAAGTATGTACTGCATACTGCATGCGTGAAATGTGAAATTACAAAGAATAGTGCCTAGAATGGGTGATATACTACGTGATGGCATGATGATAGGTTTACGTGAGTTGGACCGCGGCAGGGTGGCAAGCACGACCAGAGCGCAAGCGCATGTAATCGCGGTGTTGACGGCCAGCCCACGGCCCGCACGCCCGCTCATTTGGTCATTGTTATCATGTGGATTAACGTCTACGACGGTCGTTATGTAGTTATGTAGTTTTGATTCTTCAAAGTTTCCTCACTTCCATCTGTGATGAGATGCGTCACGTAACGCATCGCTTTCTGCTCGCATTGAGGATTGGTGCTGCAAGTTCTACGTAGTACATATACAAGCGGCGCTGAAAAAGCTGGGTGCCGCCGGCGTGTCTCTAACCCAAGCATCTAGTCATTTCGTGTTTGTTGGAGGTGTGGTTTGTGCTTACCGTGAGATGCTGTGATGTCCTGCTAGAGTGTGCTAGAATGTGCGTATCTCGATGCCAGCTGGTGGAGCTGGTGCAGTACGTAGCATCGCCTGCAGCTATATGCGTGACAGCGATGCTTGCCGTACACAACCCTAAGTGAAGACCGTGATTTATGTTAGAACAGATGCACTCTTCGTAGCACCTCATCGAGAGTCGCGGCTAGCTGATATCATAGAGAATAAAATTCAGCGTAGCAAGCGGAATGTGGCCGCGTTCGACATGCATATAGCCATGAGCCTGTATATCGACGTCCGCCGTATCTTTACGAGAATCGAATGGATACGTCGGACGTACCTTTAGACACCGTGCACAAAATGCCGATTCAACGCGCTCGATGAAAAGGCAAGATAAAGACACCGTCCGCGCGCGCTTGAAGACGCAATTGCCTACGGAGACATTGAGCAGATATATGTGGGCTCATATATCTGCTCAATGCGAGCAGGAATCGCGCGGTATTGTGCGATGCTGAAACGAGAAACTCGACGGGGCATGAGTATCCGCCCATTGCACAATGGCATCTTAACTCCGACATCCACTATAGAGACCGCGAAACGATTTCTCGTGTACCAACGATGCTTTTTTTTTCAAGTTTGTGGGTACTCAAAAATAACAGAAAAAGAAGCACTCAACGCAAGGATTACTAATTTCACGCGCCAGCTTCGTGAGCTTCTGCATATCTGCACACGCTTGGAAAATTGTGTCCCCTAGGTGGAGGGTTAGAGTCTATCTCGGATATATGGAATTATTGCTTATATCGAGCTCTCATAATATTACCTTGAAAATGCCATGAAAATGTATAGGAACGGATCGTTAGCGTTTATTGCGCTAGTGTTCAAGGGAGCAATCGATATACGCGCAGTGCCGCTGCAAGGGGCGCTTCTCTTAATGGCGCCGCCATGATCGCTTCGCGCGCGAAGCTGGGTAAGCTGCACAGCCTTGGCCAACTGCTGGCTGCGGTAACGCTGTGAAACCGCTTGACGAGGTGAACGTCGAGTTCGACTGAAAGTGCCGTTCAGTCTGGCGGTTTCTTTTAAATTACAATTTTGCAATGCAGAAAAACCGTAGTTCGATGCACTGGTTATGTGGGAAAGCCGACGTTGGTGACCGAAGGCTTGCGACGGATCGCGTGGCCTTTTTCGCTGCTGAAAGAGACGAAATAAAATACACTCTATTTTCAATGTACTGATCGTTTCTAATCTAGTTTACTAGGGAAAAAATTGGACCTTTTGTGCCCAGCGGCGGCTTTTACCAAAGCACCATCCGCAACACGTCAACCCAGACCACAAATGCGCTTGTGCCACGCGGCGCAACACGTGAGGTGCGAGCCTCGGTGTGCTTCGATCTGTCCCTACCAAATATTTTGAGCATACGCTCGCGCCCCTCTTTTCGACGCCTGGTACGAGGCGATGCTCGGCGAGCAGGTGCGTGCACGTGCGCCTCGCTGCGGTGGACTTGTCTGGAGGAAGTGCGTGATAGGGTGGGTATACCTTAATTACCCATGCTTCTCGGCCACGGTGACTTTATCTGGTGGCACGTTCTATATATCGAATTATCGATACATGGAACTATTTGGTGATTGATCTCCTCTTGAATTCGGTATATCCGGGATCGACTATATAAACTTCGGGACCCTGGTATTCCTCTTCACCTCCCTGTCCTACTATAGTTCTTGGGATTTATGCGATAACGTTTACAGCTCGTTCGGCAAAAAAGGCGTCACATTAAATCGAGAATTCAGTATCAAAATTATGACAGTTGTTTTTCGTGAACGTCATAGCTAACATTTCGCTTATTTTAAGGCGAAAACCTGAAATGCCAACTGCAAAGCAGAGCACATCGCTGGAAATGGTGGTATTAAAAGTGACATGGCGGCTAATGAGTAAAGAATTGTAAATGGTATGTGTATGAGGATGTCGATGTCGTAACGAGAGCTACTGTATAATATAATGAATTATACTATATAATGCTACTACTATATAATATAAGACTACTTTGATGACCACTTTTTGTTTTCAATTAAATTTTTGTATCTGGTTGGCAAATGTCTCAGCACAAAGGGATGGACCTTAGTTTCGCTAGATTACTGTAGTTCTCCCGAGAAAAATATCGTATATTACTAGAAGCGGAAAACACCGTTTGCAATTTCAAAAAGATGTAAGTTTAGAGACCTGCTCCTTGCGTACTAAAATTTTTCAATCAATAATTCTTACTCTCTAAATCTATTGAACTTTTGCTTTCATGGGAATTATTAGAAACCAGTTTTGTTGTTTGATACAGTAATAAATCGCGAATATTGCTCCAGGAACAACGCGCTGCAAAAATTCAATTTTCAACCTTAATTACGGGAACTATGTTACGTTGTTTGCACTAAAACGTTTTCTCTTTATTATTCGCGTTATTTCCCCAACGCCGGGGAAATGTGGGAGCTGTGCACTACAACGCATGAAATTCGGGGAAATTTCGAAAGCATCAAAAAAGGCGCAAATTTGGTTCCAATTAAGAAATCATATTCGACTTTTATGAAAACCTCTCTCAAGAATCCTCAGTACCTCCGAAATATTACGGCCCAAAATGTCTTGCATTATGTTGTTGAAAATTATAAAATGAAGTATAAAACTGAGTGCTTGTTCTGAATATTGTCAATATTCAGCCCTACATTCTGGCATGGCTTAAAGGGCCACTGTCCAGGGAAGGCCCTTTTAAGCAAAGGAGCCCAGTGTTTCGATCAGGTACCGGAGATAGTCTGTGCAAAATGCTACAGTGACACGCGCGCCGCAAAGCATCGAAAATACACTTAAAGCTCTCTCATGCTCACCTCCGGGAAGCCAGCTTCCCCGTTTTCTGCGCTGGCCCGACGAGCCACAGTAATGACGTACGTACCGCGAACGACGTCCATTGGTCCGTCTCGCTGACTGACGGGAGAATGATGGGTGTCTACCACTCGCTGCGTCGCTGCGCGCTTTTCCCTCGCCACGGCCAGACTGAATCCAGCGGCGCGCGCTCCCTCGGCCGTTTTTTTTTTTTTTTTTTTTTCGCGCTCGCGGAGTGCCACGCCCCACCTCCCGCCAAACGCGGAGAAGGAAGGAATTTGTCTTGCGGAGGCTAGACGACCTCAGGCAGGAGAGTGAGAACCCTTTGCGAGGGAACGGAAGGAGAGAAGCATGACAGAATCGGGTGATTGCGGTGGCTGTAACTGCGTTATTAGTTACTCTTCTCAAAAACATTTTGCGGCCTTGCGTTCTAGGGGTGAAGTCTCACAGTCAACGGGGAAGAAAATATTTTCGACCGGAGGGTGGACAGTGGGTCTTTAAAGGTCAACTCCGGTGGTTTTTCCATCATTCTGTGTTTTTGGTTGAATTACATTCCTCGGCACGTCCTGACTCGAACACAAAAAACCGTTTTTCGAAATTCCAATTAGAAGTATTTTTAAAAAGAAAAAACAGCAAATCGAAACCGAAACTGCTTTCACTGCCAGAAACGACGTCCCAGGTGACGAAATGGTGACGTCACACTCAGTATTAGAGAAACACTCGTACGTGCGTTGGATGGTGAAAATAAAGTATGGAAATCATGAAGCATTGCATAAAATGTCTGAGGTAGGTCAATATAAGCCTCACAATTTCATAATCATGCGGGAAGTGGACAGTAACGCCGGTATACTGTTTGTGACGTCAGAAGCTCAGTGTTGCCGGCAGAACTAGTCTCAACTTAAGCCATGAAAACAGCATATTTTAAAGTCGTGTTGCGCGCGAACGGATTATCGTACAGCGCCCAAATTTTGTAGAATGCGTCAGGACGGAGAGGAGAATCTACAGTAAAATTTTTATTAGAATATTCGAATGTCGAAAAACCCCCGGAGTTGCCCTTTAATAAGGCATTGCCATTGAAGCTTTTTCTCTGTATTATTCGAGCCTCGTTATTTATTTCTGGAAAACATTGAAGCTCTAGTGGCGTCCATTCTTTCTCCATATTACTTTGAAATCGGCCTGAATTATAAGATATGGACAACTTTGATTTAAATTAAACAAATTATACCACATCTGCAATTTCTATCAAGTTCTAAACATTCCTAAATACTTCATAAGTATCAGGCACTAAACAGTATTCTAATATGTAAAATAAAAATATAGAAATAAGTGTATATCTGGACGCACGTTAATTCTATAGAAGTGCTTCCCCTTAAGGTGTAGGCACCAAAATTTCGATTTATTATGCAGCTGGATTTAGCTACATTTTATCTTTTGCAATATACAAGGCCTTCTCAATGCTTATAGCGCTTTTTTGCTTGTTGCCAGGGTTAATATGGCAGCTTAAAATGGAATAAATCCGCCATATCTTGCATTTTTATGGGAGAACGCTAGTGGCGGTTGAAGTTTTTCTTTGTTCTGTCCTTTTTTTATTGCTAGGTGCAGCCAGTTGTATTCTATCCAGTTCTTAAGCATAATATTGCAGTTCTCGGTTAGGACGAAAGTTAAGATTACTCTATTTTTGAAGATGACTTTTCTAATGTGCATCTAAGCACAATCATATCAAAACGCTTTGTGGCATAATATATTTGATGGAATTATATAGTCATTTATGGCAGCTACTCGAATGAGCCGACATGAGTATTCTTGTCGATAGAGCTATCTAGCCCAGAAAAAAAAAAAAAAGGCGAGCCAATTCACGCCGCGAACCCGGCGTCCATCTAATCTGCAAAGCGTAACCTACAGTTTTGGTGCACGGCGGTTTCGCTCCGTGTTGGCTCGTGCTTTCTCTCGGCTGGATAGCTGTGTCGACAAGAATGTCTGTCATCTCGGATCAATCGCTCTACTGCCGTAAAGAAATAAAATTCCACCAAAAGTTGTCATGCTGCAAAGCGTTTTGCTTATGATTGTACTTTGGTGCGCATTATCAGCAGTCTTTTTCATTTTTGTCATAACCTAGAAATGAATTAACATTATTAAGAACTGGATTAGATATCACTTCACATTACAACAAAAAGAAAAGCACAGGTTCGTCACCTACGCTCTCCCATGAAATTGCCAGAAATAAGGAATTTATTCCACTTTATTCATCAACCTGCATGCCAATAAGCAGAAAACGACTTTATAAGCATTGACAGGCGCGTAGCCGGGGGGGGGGGGGGGGGGAGCTTATGGGGCTTCAGCCCCCCCCCCCCCCCCCCCCGAAATGTTTTCGTGCTGTCATGCACCGCCGACCAAAACAACCACCGGCGCTCGAAAGCATTCTGGGTTTTGTCTACAATATCTTTTTCCGGTTCGTTCGAAAATACATTTCGGCACGAACATTACGAACTTGGGGGCTACATTTCGTAGCAACGCCCATGCAGACGGAGTCACGTAAAGTCAGGAACCATTTCCGAGCACTAAGTTTCAAGGGCGTTTAGATAGCGAGCGGGCTCGTCGCGTCAACTCGCGCCGGCCGCGGAGGTGGGGGTGGACGACGAAACAAGACAGGTTTCCATTCCCGCTCAGTGTTTCAAAGGAGGTATTTCCCTCGCCTTCGACTCCCCGCTTCCTCAAAATCCCCGTGTCTCTCTTTTGGGGCTTTCTTTTTTCTCGTGCCTTCTGCGAATCCTCACCGTGCTGTAGTAGCTCTTAGTGGTACTCCCTCGCCCTTCTCCCCGTACACTATGCTCTCTCCGTGGTTGCGCTTTTTGTTTGTGGTTTTTTTTTTCGTTCTCACGCTTCTTCCTACGCGCCGAAGAGAAGGAGCTGAACATTGGCCCAGGAGCATTTTGGTTTTTTTTATTGCACCTCGTTTTTTTTCCTACACCGCTCTACGCCGCCCTACGCATCTTGCGGACGCCGGTGAGCGACCGCGACCAAAAGGCATCGAAGCGGCGCCGATGCCGGCGGAGTGACCGTTTGTCTCCTGATGAGGCGCCCAAGCCCCTTCCCCGCCACCCCCTTTTCGGGATGGAGACGGAGACGAGCTGCCCTTTCAGACCTTAATCCCCCTTAAAACAGAAACTGACCTTGCGGGCGCCGGTGAGCGATCATAGCTTTGTTCTTGCCTAGGTCGTCTGTCTTTCTGTGCTTAAACTTTACTATCTGTGATTGCGCAACATGTTTATGTGCCTTGTTTGACGCATCATATGCAGTGGCTTTGCTTAGTTGCATAGATATATTGGAGACTTGTACGTATATTTAAATGTCATGTTGCGAGGTTTTGTGCGTACATATAGTGAAGTTTGTTTCCAGTGGTAATCTTTTGCCCTTATCAAGTTGTATAATCTCATTTATAATATTCCATTATATCTTTTATATCTTCGGATTTGTATGTACATATGTTTCGAAACTCTCCTGCTTTTTCTGTGCGCTCTCTGTTGTGACTATAATTTCACTTAAATTACCCACAGTATACGACCGGTGACAGGTGTTCCTGTGCAATAAATGGAAAAAAAGACAGCGTCATTGGCCGTTGGACGTGTACAAAAATGTAAACAAGCGTCTTGGATGACATATTTAATAAAGCATTTCCCGTCAAAGTGTTCATTTCTTGGCCTTTACGTTTTCATATCAGCGGTATGCACTGCTTTGCGGGTTTCGAACTGATACAGTTGTAGATTTCGTTTAATATTTTCTGTACTTATTCAACAGACAGAATCAGGGAAGCATTGAGGTCAGTCATTTCTGCCACAATCTTTGTCACATACATATATGTTCTTTTATAATAAAGTTAATATTTTACATTTGTCTTAGCAGTGCGTACTGCGTGGCATTCAAGAATTCGTTTGCAGCACGTAATACACAATGGCTATTGGCTATTGGCTGGAATTAATCATATTTGATCCATGGACAAATTCTATATGGAGGGGGACGCGCTGCAACGTGAGCCCCCCCCCCCCCCCCCCCCCCGAACAAAATTTCTGGCTACGCCACTGAGCATTGAGAAGGCTTTGGATATTGCATAAGTTAAAATGTTACTAAATTCATAAAATAATTAATCGAGCTTTTGACGCTGTCGTGACGCTGGGACTAAGTCGACCCGGCCTTCACTTGGTAGCGTGCAGAGACTCCGGGTTGATGAAGGATTGAATCTTCGAAGTTGGTAAAATATATACAAGCAGGTTTAATGGCACTTTGAGAAAACTTATTTACATGAAAAAAAGGGTGTATCAGCAAAATGGCAAGCGTTAAGAGTTCATAGCGAAGCGTCTGGATGAGCCGTTTACCCAGGGCTCAGAGCGTCATTTCGTGCTCTGCAACGTCCATAAAACCCCCTATGTTCAGCCCCTCTCTGAAGATGGACCAACCAGTTCCAGGGCACGCCCCTCAGATATCGGCATCCAATCGAACACATCACTGCACTGATGGTCTGATGCACTGACTGGTCCAGTATTGTTTCGTCGGGCGTGGTCACTTGTTGGCGGGTAGAGCTTGGGAACGGCGAGGAGGTACATTTTTATTATTCTGCAAAGATCCGATATGGTGGTTCCGGCAAGTGGATTTCCTTCTCAGAAACCCAAGTGTACGTGCGCGCCACGAATATTGCTCTCAGCATTGTCCCTTTCCGGCAATTGCAAATCTTTCCTGCATTCCCGGAAAATCCTCTAATGGCCGTATTCGTCATGCTCCTTTCTTCTGTGAGTCAGCGGACGTGTCATTCCGATCGCCTCCTTTGGACAATAGACATTCCTCACTTGACAATAGCGCTTCTGGAAGGGAAGGGTGAACAGTTGAACAAAAGCACTTCTGGCTATTTCCCACGAAGTAGCATAGCTGCATGGTTTTCGAGATAAAATCCCACCGACAAAATAATAACAATAAAGTAATAACTAATAAACTAAACCATACAAGCTCTTCAGAACAACACATAAACGTTTGACTGTAGGCATATGTTGTAGGCAGTACTGGAAAGACGTCCCACCTAATGTGGAAATTTCCTCCGACATAAGAAACAAGAAAAACTAAAAAAATCCAGCGTTTATGCATCCAACGAATTAAAACCAATTAGTGGCAGCCACAATTAATTCCCAAATGTTGTTCCGTTGTTCCAAATGTTCTAAGTGCGGTGGCTGCATGAAAATCAGAAATGAAGCTGTTTCCGCCCTTTTGACTGATTTTAAGCGTTAAAATGCGAGTGAATTCGACAAGCGATATGGAAACGAAATGTTAGATACGAAGAAGTGCAATAATATTTTCGAAGAATTTGTGGGAAATAATGATACGAAAATATATGTCATCTCGTGATGAAATTAGCATTTATTTCTGCTTACTTTCTCAAACCTCGTAAAAGTTTCGGCCTCCCTTGCTATTATGAGATTTGTACATATGACAAGTTTAAGGCAAAGCGATCTGAGTTTTATAAAATTTTGCGTGACGACATTCTCGTCTTTCTCTGTTTTTTTTCATTGTTAGCTGAATTTCAGTTTTCTATAATATATTAAGATTTGCCTCAGTAAGTGCTGCCTGACTTATCTTCCTAATGTATTGTTCATTTGCATAATTCGTCCTGATTTGTATTTTGGTTTTTCCTCTACGTTCGATGCCACGTGGATTTCGAACATCCAGCTATAAACTATTGCTGGCATTTCTCTTCGGAGCCTCTGTCAGGCGCTTAATGAAGCAGCTGTTTTGCCGCAGGCCTTCCTGTTGCCTTCTCAAAGAGGGGAACTAAGTCGGAAATAAAATAGCGCCTGCAAAACAGAAGACAGTGGTGTAAAACAGTGGCGCTTTGGAGAAACGCTCACTGAATCACGTCATGATTGAGATTGGCCTGATGTGATCTCTTGCTCATCATTAAATATGCACCAAAATCTGTAGCGTAATACGCGTCAAGTAATGCCTCTTTTTATTTTACAGCCTCGTTTACAGTCTTATCTCTCACAGCTGCTTGCAATGTTTCACAGTATTCTCAATGTCCTCGATAGACCGCCTGCTCCGTCAATGCCGGTGGCCCCCCACGAGGCAATATGACGAAGAAGAAAGAAGGAAAACCAACATGCCCAACAACCGGTGTGAATATACGCCATTTGGTTTTTGTTTTTAACGACGGCATCATTAAATAAAATTTTGTTCTGGGGAAAAGACAAGTGCTTATTTGTGGATTACTTTTTCAAGGGGCAGCCGAGGGGATTTGTGTGACCAGTACTAAATTTCATACACCACGAAAATTTGGGTTCAGAATGTTCTCTTTTCTGTGCAAAATTTTCCGTTGGAGATAAAAAAAAAACTGCCCTCCTCTCCTCACCCCTCAAAAAATGTCTGACGATTAATATAGTCAGTATGCAGGTATTTTAGTTTTGCTTAATGCTCAGGTAAATAACTTGAGAGACATGTTTCTACATACATCCGGTTTCGAGCTGCTTTACACTTGCCCACAAAACAGTTCTTCAATTAACACTCAGCATTTTTCCAGTGTCACGAAATCGGCGCACATTTCCGTTGAGTCAGCGCAGCGCGAAGGAATATTGGAGAAGCGTCTCTTTTTCCGCGCAAGAAGAGCCCGTAGCGTTGCGCGCATGGTCGTCACCCCCTCCTCATAACTCGGCGGTGACGATGACTAACCCGGCCGGAGAAGCAACCGGATTTCTTCAGAAGGTTCGGCCGAAGCTGACCAATGACGACGCGCGTCTCGACGAGAGGAAGGGAGGACACTTGCAGAGTGAAAGTTACGTGTATGCGCATATGCCTGCTTTGGCCCGTTATAACAGACAGATGCGGCGCGCCCCATTAAGTGAGGCCGTGTCCCGTAGGTTAGCCAGCCAGCCAGTGTTACGGCCATCGAGTGCTGCCGTGTTGCAGTGCTACTGCTCGGCTCCCGGGGTCAAGCCGCTGTTCGCCAAGTCCATAGATATGCGAGGGAGCGGCGCTCGTCTACAGGGCGGCCACATCTTAACTGTCCAGACTCTGCGACAGTGCCCAGTGAATAATTTGGTGTTTATTTGCTCTGACTCTATCGTGCATTGTTTATTGTTTTGAAGCCTCTGTGCTTATTATTGAAAGCCTTTTTAGTTGCATGCTTTACATTGCCTTTCGGTGAACCTTTTGTCTGTGTATTTTCAGGGTTACTTTGTATTCCTCTGTGTCGTCTCTTGGTGTGTATAAAGTCCGTTAGTTCTGATTCAGACCCTTACTCTGACTTGAACTGGCGAAAGCTGGGAATCAAACGGCCACCCCTTTCTGTCACTACAGACAGCTGACTTCTTGCTGAGCTTACCACGCAAGTAAAGGACATCTCATTTCAGACCGGAACAGCTACCCTCACACCTTCTAAGAATGTCTGGGAGTGCGCACCAATAGCACCAATAGTGGCGCATCGTTAATAACTATCATTGTTAGCGGTTGACAATTATTCTGGCCTCCGTGACAGGACTTTTTGGTGCACTCAAGCTCAGAGAACGGAGAACAAGTCAGAAGGGTTTACGAACAGGTCCTAAACAGTCCTCAAAAAATTAACACAGCCCGAAGAAACCGGAAGAAGAAAATACAAGACGGGACAGGCGCTGTGTTGTCTGTTATGTGTGTTGTCTTCTTCCTGTGTCCGGTTTCTTCGCGCTGTGTTAATGTTTGCCCAGACCAAGACCCTAATTGGTCGTAAACAGTGCAGCAGCAGAGCGATAGCGAGAGGTGGTGCTGCGCGGAAGTGGTTGGCGAGGTTCGTTCTGCAGACTTTAGGCAACACGTCAGCAGTTCCGGCTTCGAATCTGAAAGAGCTCATTGAGGCTGGAATCAAGCTCGGGTTGTCCGGAGCCTAACTGCGAAAACGGGTTAGTCAGAGAGAAAAAAAAGGAAAGAAAGAAAGGTAAGAAAAGGAACAGGAGAGTGCTCGAATTGAAGCTGAGGAAGAAAGAGAGAGAGAGAGCAGAAAATGAACGAGAGAGAGTGGCAAAAAGAACGAGAAGCGGAATTTGAACGGGAAAAGGAATACCTTCCCTTACAAAAATGCATGTAGGGTTTCTATAGAAATTCGAAAGCGTTGTGTCAATACACGCTGTTGAAAATCTGTCGATAATCAACAACATTTTGGATGATGCAGTGTTGACCTCTTGTTGAGCGCTTATGAAATAGTGGCCCATGTGTTTCTTAAGAGCGCTTTTGGAATTCGCGCAACTGAAATTCTGTTGATTTCAGGCTCAAATGCTTCAGAAACTCTGCAAGTGACGCTTTTTGATTTTCTGCTACCTTTCCACTCCTGAACAACAGAAAATAGTACACGACCATCGGTTTACCAGGAGCAGACACGGGGTGATTTTCATTAATGCAAAAGTAGTACAGTACATCTCCTAGCTGCGATAAGTCACCACATTCTATGTTCTGCCCGACCAATCAACAATCCTGACTGATCAGTGCTGGTTAATGATAAGCATAGTGAGGCATAAAAGAACAAAACAGATCTTGATCTTTTAAGCCCCATTATACTTACTCACTCATTAACCTACACTAAACTGACTAAATTGTTGATTGGTCGAGCAGAACATAGAATGTGTTGACTGACCGCAGCAAGGATGTGTGCTGTGCTACTTTTGCATTAATGTAAACCACCTCGTGCCTGCTCCTGGCTAACCGTTGATCACGCAGCATTTTCTGTTAATCCGCAGCGGAAAGGGAACACAGAATAAAAAATGCGCGTTAATGAGAAAGAAAAAATATGCATCTTTGGTGAACCCATAACATGAGCTGGGTTGTTTATTTGCTTTATTTCAATTCATGTGCAAGGTATGACGCCAGGCTGTTCTTTGCGTAAAACGCTGATACGTCCGGGAACTCCTCGCATGTGATGCTGAAATAAACAATATAAATCATAATTAAGTTGCGGTATATACTAACCTAAAAATAGAGCAAAGGCATTTGTGCGCTGCTCCACGTCATAGCTCAAGAAATTTCTTGTCTAAAATGAGTTGTCACTGTCTTTCACTGCTTAGACGGCATCGACCGCCGCCTCCACAGCTCGGCAGCACTACCACATCGTTCATTTCTCCCTAATAAACAATATATGCTGCCGTCAAAGATCCCATTGTGAATATAAATAGCAAAGCGCAGGTCACAAGCATTACTACCCAGAAAACTTGAAGCAAAATTACCAACTATAGGCACTAAAATGAGTGGAAACAAAAACAAACACTGCAAAAATGGCGGAGCTGCACAGATTCAATAATCCACAATGTGTGACAGAGGCATATTATGATCTCGATAATGTGTCCGTCTCAGCGCGAGTAGCGTATCGAAAGAGTACAGCACTGTGCCGAACAATCCGTCAAAAACGGTCACCGGTTAAAAAAAAGAAAGAAAATGTCGCCATTCCAGCTGGCGTTCCATCGGCCCCAGCGTCCGCGTAGAGACAAGCCTCGTTCTCTCTGTCTCTCTCCCCCTCCTTTTTTTTCCGACGAGGCTGGTTTGTCTGCTAGAAATATTTACATGCGGGCTTCACCTTGTAGCACACACAGTACAAGACTGGCACAAACACGAATAGGAAAAAGTAAAACACTCACCAAAGTGCAGACGCTCCCTCCGCCCGCGCCGGCTTTTCGCCTAGAATCCAAAACGCCTGGGACTGTTGAACTTCTTAAACACGTCCTCCTTGCGCAGAAGCTGCCGCCCAAGAGCGTAGTCCTCCGAAGACTTAAATTCGTACGTTCGCGCTCCACTTTGAACAAAACGATCTTCGTGATAATCACCAGCGAAAAACCTACATACGGTGCTTCGTTCACAGTGCAAGATGCGACCACGGTGGCGGGAAAACGCCAACTGAACTGGCACATCGCCGCACTCAGCGTACCCGCGTCTGCGTGCAAAGAAAACGGGGCGCAGAAGAACAGCTTCGGTGAAAAGCCGCCACCCCCGCTGCGCGACTGCTGAAGCCAAGGTCATCTCCGTGAAAACAAACCACGGTGAAGGCAGAGAGCGGAGACCAAGCGGGAGCAACCCCTCCTCCCTCCCCCTTTTCCCCCCCCAGCCGACAGGAAGCGACCCTCGACCTCTCCGGACATGCTGGCGCCTTTCGCGGGGCACGGGGGAAGTGGGATGCGGACAGGGGCAAGGCGGCGGCCGAATGCTTCTTTGAAAAGAAGAGTCGCCGTTAGAAGACGCATGCAATCTTGTTTTTTTTTCTTTTTTTTTCATACGCGAATGTTTTTGCTATGCGTGTTAACTCTATAGTATGCGTGGGATCAATCCGTGATTATTAGAACCCCTCAATGTTTAAAGTGACTTCATTTTAGCATGGTGTCCACTAAGAAAGGAAGGAAAAGAAAAAAATAACAGTAAAATTCTCCAAAGACATACAGCGGTGGAGGATTCCAATACAGACTGCACCTCATTTTGCGGCAAAAAGCTACGGGCAAAAATACCTATGCTTGGGCAGAATGTCAGACCCTGAAGCATATATATAGTGAACTTTGGAACTGGTTTAAAAAAGCTCTGTCCTGCCCTACATGGTAGGTTCAATCTAGGATCCTGTTTGTTAGTATGATGACTCACTGAACTTGTTTTATGATAAATATAAAATACGTCCTACCACTAAAGTTACCTTCTGCGACATACAGAAGCTGATCCATTACGGATTCTGATTGACATTCAACGATGTATTTGCATTATTAGTGGAGGCTTTGCCATCATGAAGTTTTTAGGGCATATTTTCACTGTGTTGCGAAGCTTGAGCTAAGTGTGCACCGTTAATATGTACTTTTATATAACATGAACGAGCGCGCAACTGCATGCTGCTCTTATATTTCCCTTTGCAGAATGTGGCCAATAGTTGATTACAAGTGAGACCAAAAATTCATAACGAAATTGTTACATCATGCTCTTATCATTTGTGCCTAAAACTACTTAAAAACATGGGTCAGCATGAACAGTACACGCTAATTGTTCGTGAACGTTGCAAACTGACAACAAAAAGCACATAGAAAAAATTGCACAAAAAGTCTATTGGGTAGAACACAATGAAAATTCTGTTGGCCCTGTAAAGATTGCATTCAGCTGGGGTTGAATGTCTATCGAAATTCAATAAATTCAAAAGGCGGTCAATAGTCCAACAATAGAGTTTCAAAACTCATTTTTGTAAGGGTTACTCGGAAACATGGCGTGCACTGAAACTTCTGCTACACAGTTCAGGAAACAGAAACAGTCCAGCTGAAGTGCATAGCTCCAGTGAAGCATATAGCGGCTTGCGGATAGATGCAAACAAGCTACTTCCGAAATACGATGAGAGAAGGAGTGATTTCGATGCGAACTTCATGCGCTTCGAAAGGATCGCCAGAAGCGCAAATTGGACAGTGAATGTGCTACAATCTTGAGCACGTGCCTTAGCTGCGAAACACTAAGCATGTCCGAAAGGCTTTCTCCTGAGAATGCAGCCAGCTATAGCAAGGCGAAAGCTGCCTTTCACTGCTGACTGGTTCCGTGAGAGGTTCAAGGCTGGCAAGTTCATCGATCGCGAAACGGCAGCG
Source organism: Amblyomma maculatum (assembly GCF_055883805.1). Lineage (NCBI taxonomy): Eukaryota > Metazoa > Arthropoda > Arachnida > Ixodida > Ixodidae > Amblyomma > Amblyomma maculatum. The sequence goes on along the minus strand of NC_139352.1, from coordinate 28,286,299 downwards.
CAGTATGTTGCGCGATTGAGTCATTGTTTTTACCGCTGGACAGAACTGTCAACAATAAAACTAGAGTACAGCGCACTTCGCGAGCTACTAATTAAGGAACAATTCCTGAGCAGCTGTCGCCCTGGTCTTTCGCTTTATTTAAAAGAAGGGAGTACTAACACCTTGGACGATATGGTGGATCACGCAGACCAGTATTTGGAAGCACAGGAAGGTGGAATCTCGAGCAAGGATGTTACTCCTGAAAACCCTCGAACGTCCGACATCCGTGAGGTACAAATTAGCGTTAAGTCACCGCCAAAATGCTACCTATGTAACCAACTAAGACACTATAACCCTAACTGCCGCAAACTCACAAATAACATTACATCCAAGTGTTGCAAGTGCGGACAGGAGGCCCACAAAGCGATGTCGTGTCCCAATGCCAAAAAGGCAGCTCCCCAGGCGGCATGCGCGAAGGTTCCGTCGGTGCCGGAGTGGCACCTGGAGGAAGAGGATGATGATGGCTTTGTGGAGCTCAAGAAAGACGAGAAAGTCCATGTGGTGAATGCCGTAGTGCATTCGCAAGCTGGATCTACAACACCGACAACTGGTTTTCCCATGAACGGGATTTCCTCTGACACTTCCATGCACTCCTCCTTCACTTTACACACAAAGGTTCCGCATTTTTCTTTTCCGCTATTGTCATCCGCATTCTCCACCGCATCTTCACACTATACCGCTTCTCCGGCCTGCATTTCATTATCTAACTGTGGGTTGCATTATTGCACCCTTTCTATGATATCAGCCAACTTGTCTTGAACACGCCTTAGAACCCTCTATAAGAGCTAACGATAAAACTTAGTCCAGTAAAAACCTAACCAGTGAGCTATAGTTACAGGATCGATGCGCAGTAAAAAGTTCTTGCACTAATTTACGACCGCCATGGTGAGTGCATTTTATAATTTTGTACTTTTGAGTCAGATGATCTGAATTAAATTCCCTTGTACACGCCTTCAAACTTCTTATGTGTGCTAACGACAAAACCTGATCCATTAAAAGTTAACTAGTGAGTTTTAGTTGCATATGTAATAAGAAGTGTTTTTGCACTAATGTACCTACGTGCGCCGCGATGATAGTCTGTTCCTTTAAATATAATTTTCTTTTTTGTTATTTCGAACTCGTTATCTTCAAGATTTTTCGAAGTGTTCGCTGAAACACGCCATTTCTCGAGCAGCTGCAGAGCTCAAGTATCTGACTTTTTTTTTTCTTCTCCTTTTTTATCATCAGATTCGTCAGCGTTCTTGCCGCACTTGCTGCGAAAGTAGTTGGCATAATTGCCTATTTTGTCGCATTATTTCCCCCGCTGAATTGTCGAAGTCGAGGTATGGGTGCCAGATAAATTAATACTAAGCAGACACAGCGGGAAGGTGAAAACAAGGGCAAAAATTGAGGGGATTGAGGCACTTTAATTTATGCCATAATCATCGCTGCTACATTCTGATGAATTCCACGATTATACATAATGATTTACGTCGTTAATTTACATTCAATGTCCAGAAATTATATTTCAATTTACTGAACAAAGGCAGATCTCATAGCAGTCTTCCTTTTTACCTCGCTCTGCTCCGGAAGTGGTACACAACGATGGCAGCTTATGTTGACTTTGCATAAATTTGTTGATTTGATTGAAACTTAAGCTCTTTAGCGCGGACTCAATGCAACTTCACTTCCAAGGTCTTTATAAAACATTAGGGAAAGGCCACGCTCAGGAACACTTTCTGTGAGAAGGCTTTACGAGTTTCGCGTTGTGTGTCAAGCAAAGATGAACTGCGCAATCCCAATCCTGCTGACTCTACTGATTTCAGCCGCTCCTGTCGAGTGAGTATCAGCTCGCCCTGCGAGACGTTACACTTTGCTAGTAATTAAGAGTTATGTATTTTAATGCAAAGTTATAGCATATTGCAAGAAAAGTTCGTTTTTCGGAACATAAAATGTAATCCATGCAGTCAGACGCTGGAGTAACCACGCCGTCAAGAGCCAAAATCTTATTTTGTGATTATTGCACTGCGTGGTCATCATAAACTTAAAACCGTATTTTTAAAACACGTGGTTTAAAATTAAAAAATAAAACGTTAGACTTTTCTAAGAAAGCTCAGTAAGTTCACGATGTAGTGATTTTCTAGAAAAATCCTTAACCTTTCGGTTTTGAACCCACTCGCCAGGTATTCTGGGTGAATGGCAGGCCACATGAATGGGTTTAGGCTCTGCGTGGCCTCCGTACAATGTCCTCTCTAGTGATGACTTCCCGCAAGTGCACCAACTCCTCGCTATCGACATATATTCACCTCCATATGTACAACAGATGCACGATACCATCAACCGTCGCTGTGTAACATGTTCCCGATCGATGTGACTCCATCGACATTGTTTAGCATAAAAAATCACTGCATCACTTCAACATTTGTCGGCACTATGCGCTTGTCGGGAGCGTGTATGGCCGTGCTTCCCTGCAACGTCATATTGTCATCGCAGTATATGCCATGCTCTCCGGTGATTGTTTCCCGTACGTATACTAGCTTGTCCGTATCAACACACCTTCAGCACAACCCGGGTAACAGGCGCACGGTAGGATTTAACTACTGCTGCCACCTTTTTCTCTGGCCACGTTGTGAAGTCATCAGCGTCACTTCCGCGAATAAGAAAAGCGACGAGAACGAAGTTTTTATGCCTGGCGCGCTCATTCCAGTGCGTGCTCTCTCTTGGTGACCTGTGTACTGTGCCCTCGACGCCCTAGCTTTGGACCATGTAACATACCGGTTCCCATTCAGCGAACAGGAACCCTTTTAGCTGCACTAGATGGAAGTTTTGGCCTGGCCTTCGCACTACGGAGCTTCGCAGCAGTCGTCAGGCAACACTGCCGCTTCTTTCGCGGTATGGGGCCGCTTCGATCGCTACCTCGGCACATTTGCGATACTGATGGCACAGATGCCGAATATTGGTTGAGCCTTTATAAGCGGGTCTGCACTTATTCATGCTCTCAAGTGTCATCTTTAATCTAAATTGCGTGGCAAGGGCCATGTTACGTCATCGCTATTACTAAATTGGCGTTTATAAGTGGCGTAAGTAATGAAGTAAGCAAAGGTTTCTTTTTTTGAGAGCCTCCTTTGTGCTGTCCCATTCGTTTATTTATTTATTTATTTATTTATTTATTTATTTATTTATTTATTTATTTATTTATTTATTTATTTATTTATTTATTTATTTATTTATTTATTTATTTATTTATTTATTTATTTATTTATACCTCAAATGCTCCTGTGTAGGGGTTTTACATGAGCGGTGGCGGCTTCAAAGAAGAGGGTTTTATAGCAGTCCTGAAGTTTATCGAACTGGAGTGGGCACAACGTCTCCAGGCAGATCATTCCAGTCCCTCGCTCTAACGCTCTAAGTGAAAAAAAAAAAAAAGAGAGAGAGAGAGAGAGAAACGAATGAAGAGACGACGATGTGAACGTGTACGAAGGGTATAGCGGCTTGGAGTGACCGGTTTGGGATGAGTGACGATGGGGAGGTGATATGACGTTATTAGCAATCGGAACATGATAAAGCTTATGATAAAGAGGAAGTTGTAGATATCGTAGTAAGTCTTGTTTCTAGTTTGGGAAGGTTCGCATCAGATTTTATGGCTGTGACACTGGTATAGGAAGAATAACCATGGAAATTAAATAGCGGTACTTGGTTCTGGATAGATTCAAGATTGTTACAAAGGTTAGTCCGGTGAGGGTACCAAACTGAGCAAGCATACTGAAGTTTAGATCTCATAAGAGATTTATAAGCGGTGGCCTTTACGGAAGGGGGGGGGGGGGGGGAGACGCTTTGCACAACTTTTCAACTGCTTGTAAGTCGCATTGTAGAATTAGAACGTCCGAACTATTGTTAATTTGTCGGTAAATAACACAATGATCTCAGAATAGACGTACTTTAGAACATGTATCATTAGGAATGTCATTGATGTACATTAGTAAGAGAAGGGGACCCAGGACGGAACTTTGTTGTAAACCAGAAATCCCAGAAGACAAAAAATGGAGAATGATTATTTGCAAAAACGAACTGATGACGTCCGCTCGCAAAACTATGTAACCAAATAAAGGCTAGGTTTTAAGATTTACCCGTGAAAGTTTCAAGGAAAGTCGTTTATGAGGAACTTTATCAAACGCTTTCTGGAAGTCTAAAACATTGTATCTACAGGTATACATTAAGCTCTAGTTGAGAGCTGATGTTGTAATGCGGACTGCGTATCACATGACAAATTCTTAAAAAAATCGTGACAGGATGAAATAAATTTTTAGAACTAAGAAACCTAATTAGTTGGGAAAATATGACGTTCTTCATCAGTTTAAAACAGACGCTTTTAATGGAAATCTGACTGTAGTCAACACAAGATGTCGAAGATCCTTTTTGGGGACTGGAATGATCTTACCTGTTTTGAAATTCAATGGTACCACTCCAGACAGCAAGGAGTGCTGAAAGATGTGTGATAGAATAACAATGGTAATTTTTTTAGTGTTTTTAATACTTTGACATTCATGTCGTCAATTCCACCAGATTATGATAGTTTGAAAGCTTCAATCAATTTACAAATGCCACATGTTTAAAACGTTATAACAGGCATTACAAATGGTGAAAGTTGGGAAAAGAGGGAAGGCTATCTTCAGGCTCTTCTGTAAAAACTGAACAAAAGGCTGAATTAAGCGTTGTGGCAACTCAGGTGACAGGGGGTGGGGCGTCATTGTCTAGTACTGTTATCGATTTCTTTGGGCATGTATTGACAACCTTTCACATATCGACAAGGGTTATTACGTAGCATATTAGGAAGTCACGTTGCATAGAACGCTCTCTTCAGTTTTGGCAGCTTGAGACAAATAATTTTTTATGCAGTCATACTTTTCCCATGCATGTAACAGGTTTTCTTGGAAATGCGATAAAGCCTTTTTTTCCTTATTGTTGAGACGCTTTAGCGTGCTATTACACCAATGTTATTAAACTGCTGTTTGGTTACGGTATTGGTGGAAATGTGGGCTTTGATTAGTTGCTGCATTTTGCATTTTAAAAATCAGCCAGTTATCTTCAACTGAACCAGAAGAAAGGCTATCAAGAAAGGAGACACTGAATTGGGTTAAATTTTCATTGAACACGGCATAATCACGCCGATCGTAGAGAGTTATTTTCTTTTTTGTTTTTCTCGGATATGTAGTTTGTGATTGATAAGTAGTGTGAATCACAGCATCATCACTAAGCCCGAGTAAGAAAGTTAGTCCAGAAAGGTTATCAGTATGTGTGATGAACCAAATATCTAGGAGGCTGCAAGACTGATTATCCTTATTTATAAGGGTGGAGGTGAGCTGCGATAAGCCAAACCTGTGGAATGCGCTTTCTGCCTTCGACATTGTTACTGCCATACCAGACCATACTGTCGCTGGAAAGTTGAAAGCACCCAATAAAGGGACTGGTGTGTTGGGAGAATATAGTTTCAGAGTACGAAGAGCATTATGGAAGCATGCGACAAATTTTAATCAGCGTCGAGAGGACGCTAACGCGCTCTATAGAATTAAAATCGTGTGGGAAATCGTGTGTTCCAGCAAAGGATGGAACACATGAACAAGCTTGAACAGCAACGAAGCCAACCAACAAAACCACATGATCGGTCACATAATTGCAGATTACGAGCACAGTTTTGTTGCTGACTTTCCGCTGAGCAGTAAAGAAGCCTTTTGAATATTGTCAGGCATGCGAACAGAAACTGGTGAGTCGGTGCGTGGTGTTACGTAGCGGTAGGAGCCCGAAGGAGGGGGATAGGTCGGGTCACGGACTTCTGGACTCACGGTAGAACGGCGATTCCACCATTGGCGCTGGTAGAGTGGTGGCGGGTTCCGGCGGCGGCAGAATCTGGATATGTGGCCAAGCATATTACAGCGGTAACAGACGGGTGGTTCACGAGCACGGTCCAAATAATAGTCCTCAGTAACAGGATCGAAGCGATCAGCAAAGTCCAGCCGCTGGGGTTGTTGCGGAGGAGGTGGCGCCCTGTAGTGGGTACGAGCTGGGGTAGCAGGGCCTTATGAGTCGTTTCGGTGGTCCCGGACGGGAGGAGGAGCGGCAGAACGCCAAGAAGAGCGCTGGATGGGAGCTGCCTGCAGGGAGCAGCTATCACAGGGGATTGCACTGCGGTTCACATCTTGATGGCGGGAGAGCTCATCACGGACAATTTGGCGAATCATGTCGGCCAAATGCGGAGGCTCATGTGAATGCTCGTGAGAATCCACGCTTGCAACAGTGGTCACGTTAGGCAGACGGCCGAATTTCGGGGTTATGCGACGCAGCTTAAAAGTTTCGAACGTACGACAGTGCTTGATCACGGCCGTGGGAGAATCTAAGTTTTCTTTTGTAATTAAAAAGTTATATACGTCCACCGCGATGCCCTTTAAGAGGTGGCCAACTCTGTCTTCATCAGACATGCTCGGATTCACCGCTTTGCAGAGTTTTAGGACCTCTTCTATGTACATACATTGTGCATGTTTCACCAGGCCCTTGGGCTCGCTGGAATAAAGTCTGCTCAGCGCATTTCCGTTTTGCCGTGGTATCCCCGAAATAATTTCGAATCTCCTCTTCAAAACGCTCTCAGCTCATTAAGGACGCTTCATGGTTCTCAAACCATGTCAGGGCTGTGGAGTCCAAGAAAAAAACAACATTTGCCAGCATTACAGTGGCATCCCAGCGACTGTACTTGCTCACCCGCTGGTAATTGGTGAGCCAGTCGTCCACGTCTTCGCCAGCCTTGCCAGAAAAGGTCCGCGGCTCACGGTAATGCTACCATGCGGGTGCCACTGGACCTGGCTGCCGTGCATCGCCGTCTTGAGTCATTGTGGGTGTCAAAGGGGGGAGCCCAGCGAGTCGTCGGCTCGAACGAGGTAGAGAGGAATCCGTGGTGATCTTTCAGCCCCTTCCACCACACTGTTAAGGTTTATTTACAAAGTGGTCTTGCCCCTTAGCCTGATGTGCTAACCAAGATATAGTGAGCTTCCTCTTCTTCTACTTCTATTCCGGAGAGCTTCTTTTTGCATTTCCTTGTTCTCTTCTGTTCGCATGCCTGACATGCCTACCCCCTCACATGCCTCTTGCAGAAAGATATTCCTTTCAAATGGACTCCTGAATTTGATTCTGCGTTTCGCCAGCTCAAGTTTCTTCTTACCTCGCGGCCCATACTGCGTCATTTCAGCCCGACAGCTCCCACTGAACTCCACACGGACGCAAGTGGCATCGGCGTGGGTGCTGTGCTCATACAACGGCATGACGGAAACCAACACGTTGCGCTTATGCAAGTCGCACCCTTAGCAAGTCTGAACGCAACTATACCGTGACGGAGCAAGAGTGCCTTGCCGTCGTTTTTGGCGTACAGCGGTTTCGCTCGTACCTATATGTACGTTCCTTTACAGTCATCACCGATCATCATTCACTTTGCTGGCTGGTGAATCTACGCGACCCCTGCGGTCGGTTGGCCCGCTGGGCATTACGCCTTCAGGAGTTCAACTTTACGGTGTCGTACAAAAGTGGCCGCCAACACGCTGACGCTGACTGCCTTTCGCGGCTGCCTCTCGCAACTACCCTCTGCGATGACAACTTTGACGACTATCTTGCCGCCGTTTCCGTACAATTTCCGGATCTTGCCACTTTCCAGCGAGAACAACGAAAAGATCAAGACTTGGTATCACTTTTTGAAAAAAAAAAAAACTCGTGATCCGGCATCTGCGAACCCTTTCTGCATTCGCGATGGATTGCTGTATCGAAAAAATTACTCGTCTGGCGGTGCACGCTTTCTGCTAGTCGTTCCGGCTAGCCTCTACTCCTCTGTTCTACAATCTATGCACGATGACGTTACAGCTGGGCACTTGGGGTTTGCCAGGACTCTTACGCGCATTAAGGAACGTTTCTACTGGCCAAATATGCGTCGAACGACTCAGCGTTACGTGAACTCCTGCGTGCAGTGCCAGCGGTTCAAGCTCCCCACGACTTCTCCGCCGGGCCACTTACATCCGGTGACACCACCGACCACACCATATGAGCAAGTGGGTGTTGACCTCATAGGCCCGTTTCCCCGCTCGTCCAAAGGCAATCGCTGGGTCATCGTGTGCGTTGATCATCTCACGCGTTACTGTGAAACTGCCGCCATCCCTTCCGCCACCGCCGCTGACGTCTCGTTCTTTCTTCTCCACGCTGTCGTCCTCCGTCATGGGCCTCCTCGTGTAATTATCAGTGACCGAGGCCGCCAATTTACAGCAGATGTTGTGGAGCAGCTTCTGCGCTATTGTACTTGCCAGTTGCATCACTCTACGCCGTACCATCCCCAGACAAATGGCCTCGTCGAACGTACAAACCGGACACTGACGAACATGCTTGCGATGTATGTTGACTCGAGGCACAAGAACTTAGATGACGTGCTTCCTTTCATTACTTACGCCTATAACACCTCAAAGCATGAGACAACTTCCTATAGTCCATTTTTCCTCCTCTACGCCCGTCCGCCTCGACGTTCTCTTGACACCATTTTGCCGTTCTCTCTCGACACCGAGCCGTCTGTTTCGAGCACTCTCTGCCGCGCTGAAGAGACTCGTCGGGTCGCCCGATTACGCACTCTGGCCTCGCAGGACCGCTCTAAGCAGCGCTACGATCGTCGGCATCAGGATGTCTCCTATCTTCCCGGCGACTTAGTGTGGCTCTGGACACCTCTCCGCCAGCGTGGTTTGTCCCAGAAGCTGTTGTCGCACTACACAGGCCCATTTATTGTGCTCAAACGCATCAATGAGTTGAACTACGTCGTGTCTCGCCAATGTTCCCAAGGTCGCCCTTCTCGGAAAACACAGGTAGTTCATGTCGCAAGAATGAAGCGCTGCCACTCTCGCTCGGGACTCTGACTGACAGCCCAGGGGCTTCGTCTGCGAAGGGGAAATGTCAGGCATGCGAACAGAAGAGAACAAGGAAGTGCAGAAAGAGGCTCTCCGGAATAGAAGTGGAAGAAGAGGAAGCTCACTATATCTTGGTTAGCACATCAGGCTCAGGGGCAGAACCACTTTGTAGATAAACCTTAACAATATAAATGAATATTGGTTTATTCGGAGGCTTTGTGAGCAGCAATATTCTTGCGGGACGTTACGCACCCGAGCTACGCGCCAACTGCCCGTGCAGCCCATTACTTCACCACGAGAAATTATTCACTACATCCACAACCAAGAACGTAGTAGATGCTATTAAGACTATAGCTCTACAATAAAAGACGCCCCTGAAAATCCAACAGGCCAGCTGTATCATGACGTTTGCTAATGCATGCGGCATCTCCGACTCTTTTTACTTCGTTCAGCTTTGCCGTACGATTTTTGGGTGCTCACAAATGCAAAAAAAAAAAAAAAGCATTATCACGAGTGCTTAGCAAACGACTAGCAGATGATGACAAAAATAATTCGCAAAAGCTGATCACAAAATTTTGGCGATACCACGCCGGAGCACAAATTTTCCTGTGCATGTTGCAAAACTACGGTGTTGTCGCCTGCAGCAACCATCTCAGCGAGGTCGTGAATTCTAATAGGCAGCTAATAAAGTGACTGCCCTTACAGATTTTTTTTTTTTTTTCATTTCAGGCCAGGTGCGGCGGGGAGCAGACATACCTGGCAAGTTCCGAGATTGCAACTACCCCAACCACTACTCAGGCGCCCCACCACTCCTAGACCTTATGGAAACCCGCAGTGCGGACAACCGGTACAATGACGAAACTTTATACTTTCGTTTTGAAGCAAAAACAAGTAACTTTTGATTGATCTCAGGGTTGCTGCTGAAGCCTGTGGCTCCGTTAATGTGTGTGTGTGTGTGTGTGTGTGTGTGTGTGTGTGTGTGTGTGTGTGTGTGTGTGTGTGTGTGTGTGTGTGTGTGTGTGTGTGTGTGTGTGTGTGTGTGTGTGTGTGTGTGTGTGTGTGTGTGTGTGTGTGTGTGTGTGTGTGTGTGTGTGTGTGTGTGTGTGTGTGTGTGTGTGTGTGTCTTGAGGGGGGTGAAGCATTGCACAGTACAATCTTATTCTCTGCGACAAAACCTTCATGGTAAAGGCGTAATATGCATCGGCGGGCGTTTTCATGCACCTGACAGCCGAATGGATTTCAAGGCGTTCGCCGCCACACCCTCGGTGTCGCCTAGGCCAGATTCCCAATAAAAGTCAGATTCCCAATAAAGGTCCCCTTTTCACCAGAAAGTTGAGTGCAGGCATCGTGAGCGAAAAATCACGACCATGGCGCTGACCAGCGATAGCTGGCAGCTTACAAGGCAGCATGGCAGGAGCTGCAACTCGGGTCACTCCTTTCGTGTGGGAGGGTGATATCAGAATCTGACTGTCGAGACCGTTGCGTTCCGAGTCAGACACGGTTACCCTAAGCCACGCAGACCCGTTCATACGGCTTGTTTAAAGCGGGTATTTATATATGCCGGGTGGTAGCCTATGCTATGGCGTTATACCCGGCGAAGCTTATAAGCCCCCATAACAGTTTGTGTAAGATTACGTAGGTAGTCTTCATTAAACCTTATCTCTAACTGTTTCTATTCCAGGTCTCTCAATACTTCCTCCGGTTAAGCAGTGAATATAGCTATGGGGAGATCGTGTCTTCTTGCCTAAAACCTTTATATATGGGAATTTTATTAGTTTCTTTATGAAGAACTGTGGTTGCGATGCAGCCGCTATATATACGTATATCTTCCAATACTTCCATATGTGGCTTGTCTACACCAGGATTTCGCAATGCCTGCATGACAGCTGAGGTCTCTATTGAGACTAATGCTCTCTCGTAATCTATGAATGCTTCTGGTTGTGTTCAGAGCATTTTTCTCAGATTACCAGTTATCCAGTGTAGGACTCTTAACGAAACGTGAGCACTTTGAGAGCTATTGTAGGCTACACTCGTCTGTTGTCAGTAAAGTACAACTATACTTTCTCGCTTTTGAGTTCTTTGAATAAGCTGAAGCCTAAACAAAATGACAAAACAGACGGCATATTTTATACCCCAGAGTAGTTTTTTTTACTTGCTTAAATCAATCACAGAAAAAGAACGGGTGATAAAAACCTAAATCGTATTCTATAATGACACCAAAATTCTAAATTGAAAAATATGTACAAAGTTCCAAGGGTCGAAAGTCGAAGCGAGGGTCATTGCGACAGGCACGACATCATAGGTGAAGTAAGAAATTTTAAAATGACTTTAGAAAGTTTTGTTCACATGGATTCCCCTCCGCAACGCACAGCCAGCGGCGCGACGCTACCGCCTCCTGCTTGCATAAAAGATTGGTGTTGGTTCATAAAAAGTAGTCAGGTATATTCTGTCGTGGAGGAACAGGACTTGGTCTTTGCAGTTCAGAAAAAAATAGCAATGAACGGAATAGGTCATGCTTCTGCCGATTATCGAGAAGCTAAAAGCATATATCTTTGACAACAGTGTTGAAAACAGTATATGTTGCTCCATATTATTTTGTATTCTTTTTCGTTTCTGTTCAGAGGCTCGTTTCAAAAATTGTCAGAAGAGAATGAGCTTTTTTCTTGAATTTTTGTAAACAATTTATGAATAAATTTCAACTTTAGCACATTGGCTTTTCTGCACCTCTTCCTTGTATAACAGTAAAATTCAGCACAATCTTTATTTACCAAGGTGCTTAACTAGTTCTCAAAGTACAAAAATACAGCATAACTGCGTAGAAAAGCATTCGATGATTTGTCTCACTCACGACTTGTGACGTTTGTTTGAAATTTCTTCTAGAAAGCTGTAAAGTTCTCACAACGTTGGAAACAAGCTTTTAATACTCTTTATTATCTTTATTTTAGTCCATATATATATATATATATATATATATATATATATATATATATATATATATATATATATATATATATATATATATATATATATATATATATTCGGATTTCGAATTATATATATATATATATATATATATATATATATATATATATATATATATATATATATATATATATATATATATATAATTCGAAAGTGCCAAAAATTATTTTTTCAGGCTCCAGCTTCATTCTATAGGTTTGTGGAATAACATTGTGCTTGATGAGACTGCGTTTGTCACTATTTCGGTTATAATATTTTTCTTTCGAAAAATCAGCGTTTCCACAGAATCAAATTTAATGTTGCCCTTAAATAATGTGTGCATAATATATAAAACATTCAAGAAAAATTCTAAACCTGAAATATATAAGCTGTTTGACCTTTCGCGGAATCAACCCGAGGAAATTCCTCTTGCCGCTTCATTGAAACAGCGATTTTTCTCTCCTCCTTTCCTAACAGTGCAAACCTCATTTTAAGATATCGCACTGCAGAAATCCCTGTTTCTGCTATCAAATGGTTAGTAACCCCATGCTGGGAATGTGCATAGACCCGAACTGGCACCCCATACCACCAGGTTACGCCCCTCCCGAGTACCGACCTACACCGCCTCCAAGACCAGCATCGATGAGAGTACAGAGAAGCTGAAAACACCAAGTTTCCTTCGCGAAATAAAACTATTGTCCAGTACGTTGCCCGTGTTGATTATTTTTAAAAACTTGGCCGCCTCCAGTCATGCGGTGGAAACCCACACCGTACCATACCACACATGCACGTTTCTTCGACAGTTCCAATTTTAAAATCTGAATTTCCTGGGTTCAGCGGTTCTTTCATCTTCCGTGCGAGACGAGGGCGATCGAAATGTGCAGCCCAGAAAAGCGTTGTCTCGCTCCCCCCCCCCCCCTCCACTGCAATCTAGACCGCGACAAAAACTAAAATTTCTGTCATCTTGTGCCGGTGAAAACTTTACAGGGCTTTGCAGTAACCGCATCAGCACGTATATTACAGTACACTGGGACAACCCGCGTATAGTTTATTTAGGCCTTTCCGCTAAATTGCCAGTCTCAAACGCTAGTATGTATAGGTTTCATTTCAGCCTGCAAGAATCAATTGAGGAAATCTTGCTAGTGGCAACAGAAGCAGTTGCGTTTGGTGACCATGGATTTATTATCCATCTTCCTACCCAAATCACGTTTTCCTCCGTCAGCTACAAACCACTGAGAGGCAGCGTTGGGCGTACACATCGTGTATGATTCAGAGGCGATCTACAATAAGAAATGAATGTAGAAACGAATGAATAAGAAAATAAATTTATGATCCTTGAAGCGTTCCTTACAGTAATTTTCACAACAGTACTGATTCCTGAGAGAATCTTAGTGTTAAACGGCACCGCCAAACTCTTATGCACAAGCTGCAAACTCCCGTATTTTTCTTACTGGCCTCAGTTAATATTGTCAACTTCATACTCGGCCTCAGGTGACTTGTGGACAGAGGTGCGAGAGGCAGCCCGCATGGGCGCGCGAGCATGGAAGCTGCCATATTTGGTCACGTGACACTTCTACCATCGCCGGCCTTCGGGCATTCTGGTTTGGGCTCGCTCTCATCTCCATCTTTCAAACTCGGTAGCATTGGCACCCCAGAGGGTTCTGTCCTCTCTCCACTGCTTTTTAATATTACCCTTATCCCCATGGCACACGCCCTCAACCAAATCCCTGCCCTGTCCCACTCCTTATACGCCGATGATATTACACTGTGGACCACCACAGGTAACATTGGCGCCATGGAAGATACATTACAGGCCGGAGCAGACATTGTAGTATCTTTTGCCGAAAATGTCGGCTTGGCTTGTTCCCCTACCAAATCGGAGCTTCTCATACTCCGACCTCCTAGGTGTCGTACAAAGGCCCTCCTCCCCCATCTTCTTGACAGTTGTGTGGACAACATCAGGATTCTTGGTATCCTGATACAAAACAATGGCAAGAATACCGCAACCATCACTAAGCTGACGGTGATGGTTCATCAAACAACCTGCCTCATTCGCCGCATAGCCAACCGCCATCGTGGAATGCGCGAGCATGACCTCAGACGCCTGGTACAGGCATTTGTCCTGAGCCGTGTTGAGCTCCCCTACCTCTTCCTCACGCGGGCGGAGGAAGACAAGGCAGGCGTGCAAGGCCGCCCTCAACTTACCCCGCTACATCTCCAATGAACGCCTTCTTCACATAGGCATCCATAACTCCCTGGCTGAGCTCATGGAAGCCCACCGCTCAGCCCAGTTGGATTGAATATCATCTACCCTCACCGGCCGGAACATCCTTGCTCGCATCCATCTCTCACGTCCCGGTCACTGCTCTACATAACATACACTTCCCCCTGCGATGCACCGCGTTCTTAAGGTGCATCCCCTGCCAAAGAAAATGCACCCAGATCACCATGTCTCTCGCCGCAAGGCACGCGCAGATCTTCACAAACACTATGACTTCCAGCCAGAGACCATTAACGTAGACGCTGCCTCATACCCCTCCCGCCCTGCGTTCGCCGTCAGCGCTGTCTCCAGCATTTTGCAACTGGTCGCGGCCGGTACAACTTTTGCCTCCACTTCCCTGGAGGCGGAGGAGGCGGCGGTTTCCCTCCCCATAGCTACTACCCAGCCAAAACTATCTTTAGCGACTTTAAATCAGCCGTACGGAACTTCGCTCGCGGTCGGATCTCTAGCCCAGCCTTCCGGTTCCTCGCCTCGAGAGCTATGGAAAGAAAAATGGTAGGGATAGCGTTAATAGGTAGGAAACGTGCAGAGTGGGTCAGAGAAATTACTGACACTCTAGTGGAAATCAAGAAGAAGAAATGGGCGTGGACAGGACATATGTAGTGCGAAGAGAGGATAACCGATGGTCGCTTAGGGTAACAAACGGGATTCCAAGAGAAGGAAAGCGTAGCAGGGGGCGGCAGAAAGTTAGGTGTGCGGATGAGGTTAAGAAGTTCGCAGGAGTCAAGTGGATGCAGCTAGCACAGAACCGGGTTTATTGGAGAAATATGGGAGAGGCCATCGCCTTGCAGTGGGTATAGTCAGACTGGTGATGATGATGATTATTGCAATAAACATATAAAAATAAATATACAACTGTGCGCATTGTTTTATTCTATAGAATTGCTTAGGCCTGCCCCTAATGGAGTCATCATCATCATCAGGTTTTTGCCTATGCCCAATTTCTTCTTTACCGCTTCAAGGCTTCCCCCGTTCTTTACAGCATGCTCAATTTTCTCGCGCTTATTGATTAGCTTTGATATCTCGGCCAACTCGATCTGGTCTGTTGGATTGGAAGCTTTCATACTCCGGCTTTTCTTAAGACAAGGCTGTCCTCTATCACCGGTGCTGTTTATGCTTTATATGATAAACCTGGAACGGAGGATACAAGACAGTAACCTAGGTTTTAACCTGTCATATAGATTAGGTGGAAAGGCGGTAGAGCAGCACCTCCCCGGTTTGATGTATGCAGACGATATTGTGCTGCTAGCTGAGAGTCTGGAAGAATTGCAAACTCTAGTTAAGTATTGCTAATCAAATCTTTCGTCTCCTTAGACAGCTTACCGGTATCCACTCTAACTATCCTACCGCCTACTTCAACCGCGCACTCAGTAATGACATCTCTGAAATTATTGTTCCTTGCCTCTAGGGTAATGTCGCCATCCTCAGTTAGAGCTGAATACCTATTCTGTAGCGAGATCCTGAACTCTTCTGCCCTCCCCCTCACCGCTAATTATTTGATGGGTTTCTTTCTTACTAATCTGTTGCGTTCCTTCTTCAGATTTAGGCTAATTCGGGACCTCACCATCCTGCGGTCACTGCATCGCACTTTCCCGATTACCTCTACATCTTGCATAATGGCGGGGGTTGAACACATTATGAAGTCGATTTCATTTTTAGTCTCTCCGTTAGGACTTTTCCATGTACATTTTCGGTTCTTCCGTTTGCTGAAGAAGGTATTCATGATTCGTAAGTTATTGCGCTCTGCAAACTCAACTAGTAACTCCCCCCTGCTATTCCTAGAACCAATGCCATAGCCACCTACTGCCTTGTCTCCTGCCTGCTTTTTCCATACCTTGGCATTGAAGTCGCCCATTAATACAGTACACTGCGTCTTTACTTTTCGCATTGCCGATTCTACATCTTCATAGAAGCTTTCAACTGCCTGGTCATCGTAACTACATGTAGGTGCATAGGCTTGTACAACCTTCAGTTTATACCGCTTATTAAGCCTAAAGGAGTAAGCGTCAGAAATTCGATTCCGTATTTGCTGAATTCAGTTCCATTTTATTTCATGCAATATCCAAGATTATATATATATATATATGTATAATGGTTGTATCAATTTCGTCCGAATTTCGAAAACAGCAAACAAGGCGCAAGTTTCACTCCAATTAACAAAATTATCATATTCGATTTTTATGGAAATCCCTCTCAAGAATCCTCAGTACTTCTGAAATATTACGGCCTAAAAGTTTTTCATTATATCGTTTAAATTTGTAAAATTAAGTATAAAACTGTGCGCTTGTTCTGAATGTTGTCAATATCAGCACTATACTATCTGGCATGATTTGAAAAAGTGTTGGCACTGAAACTTTTTCTCTGCATTATTCAGGCCTTGTCTTTTATTTTTGAATAAAGATGAAGCTCTACAGGCGTTCGTTCATTCTCCATATTAATTTGAAATCGGCAAAAATTATCAAGAAAATGGACAACTTAGATTCGAATTTAAACACTCCAGCACATCTACGATTTTTATCGAATTCTCCTGAAAACAATCCTTAGCACATTATAAGTATCAGGCCCTAAAACGTATTATATTCTGTAAACTGAAAATATAAAAAATTAAATATAAAAGTGGTCGCAGTTTTTAATTCTATAGAAGTGCTTATGAGGGGGGGGGGGGGGGGGGGGGGCTCCCATAAGGTGTAGGCGTCGAAAATTCGATTTATTATTTGCTGAATTTAGCTACACTTTGGCCTTTGCATTATACAAAGCCTTCTCAATGCTTATAAGGTCATTTTCTGCTTGTTGTCAGGGTTGATGATAGCCTAAAATGGAATACATTCGCCATTTCTTGCAATCGCATGGGAGAAGGTAAGTGACGGTTTGTTTTTCTCTGCCATGTCATTTTTTATTGCTAGGTGCAGTTGTATTCTATCCGTTCTTAATTATATTCCATTTCTCGGTTACGACAAAATGGACAGTACTATATTTTGAAGACGATTTTCGCAATTTTTTAACGCTGTTTACACCCCAAAAACAATAGCATTAAAATATCTTGGGGCAAAAATTCTAAATTTTTATCCTCTCATGCAAGTTCTAAATTATATATAGCAATGTGTATATATGTGCATGCATATATATGTATAGTTGTATGTATTGGAATGTATACATTATTTGCATGGTGCACAGTAACATGTTATGTGCCGTCTTCTTATAGGTAGATCAAGGTATGTGTGATATAGACTTTTTTTTTTCTCTTGATGTTGCTAAAAGTATGTTTGTATGACTCTTTCTATTCCTTTCTCTACTGCTTTTCCATAAAATGCAAAGAATTAAATGTTTCTATGATATGAGGAGTTAGCAATTAATTATTATATACGTGTAATAATGTCATGAAGTGTGTAATAATTTTTTTCGCATCCGTGAGGGCAGTCTACCGCCGCACTCTATCATATTTATGAACATGGATCACTAGCCTTCGACTATGGATTCGCTGTATGTTTGAAAAGTGTATGAATGAATGAATGAATGAATGAATGAATGAATGAATGAATGAATGAATGAATGAATGAATGAATGAATGAATGAATGAAAGGGTATCTCAGCCTTACTTGGAGGCATCGCTCTTCATGCCCACGGGGAAACGGAAGGGGAGGGAAAGGGAAGTGGGTGTTAAAATGGCCGTCACCAAGCAAACCACGTGAAAGAGAGCGGCAGGGCGGTGAATCCGCAGACAATCCAGCGCTTCAGGCTTGCAATCGGTTGCTCCAGGGGGCGTCCGACGCGGTGGAGCCGAAACAGCACCACTCCAATGTAAGCCCCGGTAAGGCCTGGAACTAGCCCCGGTGGGGCGCAGCAGGGACTACTGACAGCTGGGTCTTTCAGTAGGAGGTCGCTGCGGTGGTTACAGCCATGACAGCAGTAGGACCGCTGTGGACAGCTGTAGTGGTTGCAGTGAGGCGGGATGCGCAGGAGGACAGCCGTTTCTAGAGTAGCGCAGGAGGCCAGTGCGTCCAGGAGAGAACGGAGGGGTCCAGGAGATCAATAAGGGGTGGCCGCCCGCACAACGGCTTGGAGCCCGGGCGTCCAGGGGCTGCGCCGAGGGAGCAGCGAAGGAGATGCCTCAACATTAGGCACGCCAAGACTGGCGGCAGTTGTGCTTCCACCCATGCAAATGTCGGACCGTAGGTTCCTTCTCGGCTATGACGCTGAGGTAGACTGTCCCCAACAGCACTGCATGCTGTCATGCCAGAAGCTGGTCCGAAGGTAATTCTACGAAGCGCTCTAGGAGTCGCTTGGGCCCACGTGGTGCGCTACAGCAGTCGCCGTTCCAGACAACAGGAAGGTCCGCGATGGACGGGGAAGTCTCCATGCCCCAGGGGCGGAAGGTGGGCGGCAGGAGGCTTGCACGTGGCAGGCGCGTGAGAGTTCTTAAAGCTGTCTAACAATATTTCATGGTTGCCCGACAAATATTTCAAACATGCAGCTCATAAGTATTTAACGACATCTTTAACTGTTGAGCACAACTGCCCGAAGAAGTTTTAAAATCAAAGTTTTACAACACATCGGAACCTTGGACCATTCCTATCAACGTGTGCATAACGTACGATATCTTACACTATGATGTACTTTTCTTACAATTAAAATTGACGTTCCAGAAAAACTTAGCTTGAATCAGCGATGAAAACATCACCAGGATATGTTTTACAGATAACAAATAATGCTGCGAAAACTGACAAAATTGAGGACAGCTACTGTAGGGAGAGGTAAAATATTGTGGATGGAGAAAAAATATGTAGATAGAGACAAAAAAAGTATTGTAATGGAGTGTGAATGTGTAATAAAACGTATAGGTCTGACGCATAATTCTTAAAGTAGCGTAATTAGCTGCATGATTTTCTAGAATAAATCCCACCGACAAAATAATAATAATAATAATAAATAATAATAATAATAATAATAATAATAATAATAATAATAATAATAATAATAATAATAATAATAATAATAATAATAATAATAATAATAATAATAATAATAAAATTTATTATTTCCTTATTTATTATTTGTTTCATTGTAGGCATGTAGTAGGCGGCACTGGAAAGACGTCTGGCCTAATGTGGAAAACTCCTCTGATGCAAGAAACAAGGAAAACTCAAAGCACCCAACGTCTATGCGTCCCACGAATTAAAACCAATAAGTGGCAGCAGCATTTAATTCCAAAATGTTGTTCTTTGCGACATCTAAATGCGGTGCTGCATTAAAATCTACTTATAGAGAAAAACGAAGCTGTTTCCGCACTTTAGACTGATTTGTAAGCGTTAAAATCGAGTAAATTTGACGTCTGATATGGAAAGGAAACAAGCGATACGAAGAAATACAACTTTTCGAAAGTTCGGGGCAAAATATTCTATGAAATTATAACTCATCTTCAGGAGAAATTCGCATTTATTCCTGCTCTTCTCAAACGTCGTAAATGTTTTAACCTCCCTGGCTATTATGAGATTTGCACGTGTGACAATTTAAGAGAAAGCGATCTGAGTTCTAATATAATTATGCGCGATGATATTCTCGTCTTGCTCTGTTTTTCATTCCTTACTAAATTTCTATTTTCTGTAATATTTTAAGACTCTCTCTCTCAGTTGTACTGTCTGACTCATGTATGCTAATGTATTATTCATTTATATAATTCGCCGTCATTTTTCTTTTGGTCTTCTTCTATTATTGATGCAATGTGGATTTCGAACATCTAGCTATAGGGCATATTGACGTGACGTCAAAGATGACGTCAGTATGCAGCCGTCGTCATCTTTGCGTCCTCTTCTGATTATACG
This sequence comes from Amblyomma maculatum, assembly GCF_055883805.1. NCBI lineage: Eukaryota > Metazoa > Arthropoda > Arachnida > Ixodida > Ixodidae > Amblyomma > Amblyomma maculatum. Next base: position 28,266,302 of record NC_139352.1, on the reverse strand, counting down.
GTCGGCGGCTTAGCTGCTCGCGTGCATCCGTTTTCTGTGTCACTACCTCATGGCATCCCTCATGTAATGAAAAATAAATCGGCATCATGAGTAACAGTTCAAAAGTATCTGCAAAGCCTGCGTGATGTGGACAGAGAATGGTACATCAAAAAAAAAAAAAAAACTCTGGCATCGACGCGCAACTGCACGGTAAGCGTCGGCTTGTGGTCGCGCATAAATATGTGCGACATTCATGAGGCCCATGTGCTACGGATGAGCTTCGTCACAAAAAACCAACTACGTTACAAGTGGCTGGTTAAAGAGCGGCGGTTGAAGCCTGTCGTACAATGCTTATTCCAGCTAAACCGCTGCGTCTTGGTATTCAAATTTAGTGCAGGAATGGCATTTTGTAGTCAATATTTTTTATACTAAACTTGTTTGATGTACTTGCTTCATTCGTTCAGAAGACTTAAGTCGGATGTTTGCATCGTCTGTGACGCAACAAAGCAAAGGAGAGAGAGAGAGAGAGAGAGAGAGAGAGAGAGAGAGAGAGAGAGAGAGAGAGAGAGAGAGAGAAGGCAGAGAGGTTAACTAGGAAAGCTTCCGGTTTGCTACCCTGCACTGGGGAAGGGGAATGAGGAGTTTAAAGGAGAAAGATAGAAGAGAATGATAGGAAAGGTAAGCAAAGGAAGCCGCTGCCACGGCGATGGCCCCGGCGGCGCCACCTCGTTGCGTTGCGGACTCGAAATTGTTTTTTGCAACAAAACTCTTCAAATACAATGCAGTTTTGGTCATACTAAGTTGCACTTGTGATTATTTATAAATAAGTTTATAAAGCTCTTCAAACCTTCCGAGCCCGCCTACGTTCCTTCGCCGAATATTGCTTCGCAGGCGACACAGACGATGCGAAGATCTGACTTCTGATCGAATGAGTCGGGTACGCCTAACACAGAGTTTGACGAGTTTGCCACAAAACGCGACGAGGAGGTGTTAGCGGCGCACTGCATGCGCATGGCTGGACACGGTCATGCATGCTGTCATGCTGTCGCGCTGTTCTTTTACTTGGAATATGGCTTGCGAGTGCGGGAAGAGCAGCCGCGCCCGGATCGTGGCAACAGCTCGCTGCCAGTGAACATCCGGAAGATTCCAGCTCAGCCCATTTTCGACATAGATTTCGCATTTTCCGCGGTACTTACGCGGTTGAGCCGTGCCAGCCATACGTGACGTCGCATCTCAATGAGTTGTTTCGTTCGGGCAGAGTCGTTCGTGTCTACTTTCGGAACCATAAAAAAGCCGAGGCTGTTCGCGCACCTCTTCAGCTTCCGTTGCTTGCACTGTGCACGGCTATGAAATTCTACGACAGCTCAGTAACCATAGCTGCGGATGCCACTGCTTGTAGAACCGCGCGCGCACACGACAGCATTGATACGTACGTTCACCCTGTTCTTTCGACGGCGGACAAAAAAAAAAATGGCTGACTGCTCCACAATTACCCACAATGCACTGCGCGCGGCGCGATAGTAAATACCCCATATAAACTGCGGCTAGCATTTAATCCTCTTCGGAGCCTCCGCCAGGCGCTTACTTAAGCAGCTGTTTTGCCTGCAGGCCTTCCTGATGCCTTCTCCAAAAGGGAACAAATTTGGAGATAAAGTTGTCCCTGTAAAATAGAAGATACTAAATTTTAATTTTGATGACGTGCCCTTTTAAGGGGAGACCACTAAGGCTAAAAGTGTCTCCATGGGCAGCGTGTCATAAGCGTTGAGAACCACATCTATGAACCTTCCGACCTTCGGGATGGTTGGCAGACACATATGGTGCTTTGAGGAACGCTCACTGAATCACGTCATGATTCAGATCGGCCTGATGTGACATGTATATGTCATACAGCTAGGTTCCAAGGGTGTGAGGTTAGATTCCCGTCTCACTTTCGCATTTGGAAGCTGCCAAGTTAACAACTGTCAACGCAGGTAGCAGTCTATACACTCTAAACATTTATGCACTTTTTTGTGTGCAAAAAGGGTGCTTGAGTGTCCCCGGAGTTAAATGTTACGTGAGAAACGGCAGTGCAGGGGTAAGACACGGCGATTAACAATCAGGGGGTTTCTGGTTGCCTGCCCTGCGTTGTATAAAAATGGAAGAGGGGCATACAATAAAAAGCGAAAGAGATAAATGCGGTCTGGAATGACAAAAACCACTGCAGCACTGTCCTGAGCATAGTGAGGGCTGCCTCGCGTTACAGCCTCAACAGAACACAGCATCAGCTTCTCGACGCCAAAGGACATTTGCAGAACGAAGGATGTGCCACGGTGAAGCAATGCTGCTCTACTAATAGGGTGCTCGCCCAGGGACGGCGTTACACCTTTAAAGGTGTTAAAAAGGGTTAAATTGCACCACCTACATGCTTGCAATCCATGTGGCCGTCCAACTCCCATTCTCTTTATGTTCTCGTCATGCATGCATGCTTAAGTCATGCTCTCAATTTTCTTCTCACAACGGCGACTGCAACACCGACACCTGGCTTTCCCATGAACGGGGTCGCCAATGCATCAGCCGGTGCAAACTGTATACGACTACTTTCCCCTTGCACCACGTCTCTTTGCATGTTGCGATTGCACGTTTCCCGCTTCCGCCATTACCATCCGCACTCTCCAGCCGCATATTATTCAAGGAAACTACACGCCTTCTCCACCTTTCATTTCCGCCCTTCTGTGGGTCGCAAAATTGCGCCAGCCCTTCACTACGGCTCGTCTTTCTCTCCTTCCCCTTTCACCTTCCCTGACGGCGCGGTTGAGGTGTCCACAGAAAACAAGTTATACAGTTACCGCGCCTTTCCCTTCCTATAAATCAATCAATCAAGCAATCAATCAATCAAGCAATCAATCACTATAATCTCAACCAACTCTCTGAGGTTTTCCAGCGAAGGCCAGGCAGGATAAGGAAGACGACGGGTTTTTGTCCCCACACCGTGAAGAATGGCTACCTCAGTTCTTTAGCATTAACACTTTGCGCGCAAAAATGCGTCGAATTTCTTCGAGCATGGTGTAAAAACGAGTTTTCGTACATTGGAAAAACTGATCTGACACTGTCTTGTGCACGCCTTCGAACTCCTTGCATATGCTAACGACAAAACATGATCCATTAAAAGGAGAAATAGTGAGTTTTACTATTTAACGCAGTAAAACGAAATTTAGCACCAGGTGTAGAGAGTCTGTTCATTTAATATTTTAATTTTGAAAATCTGGTATGACATTGTCTTGTGCACGTCTTCGAGCTCCCTATATATGTGCTAACGATAAAACCTGGTGCATTAAAAAAGAACAAGTCACTTTTAGATACATATGTAATGAAAATAGTTTTTGCACTAATTTACGTGCGCAGTGGCGAGAGTCTGTTCCTTTAAATAGATTTTTTTTTTGCTCTTCAAAACTCGTTATCCTTAAAATTTTTCAAAAGCGTTCGCTGAAATAGACGGTATTTTGAGCAGGTGGGTGTTTCCACGTAAGATCGAACAAAGGGTTGCCGGCCGACCTTTTACGTTTATTTCAAAATTTTATATATTGTTGCCTGATGAATGCAAAGAAGAGATCTGCAATTGGTTTGGCTACCAAATTTTTTTTCGACGCACAAGGAAATAATAATGACTAAGAAGTAGAGCGTCCTTGCTGTTTTGGCTAATTTGGCTATGAATTACACAAAATATGTTCAAGTTAGGTAGCTGAAGATTGCCTGACTTAATATATGCATGTTTTATTTGTATTCAGTTAATTGTCGGTTTTCCGGCTAGTGTAGACGTTTTTACAAAATTTCTTAAAATCGGTCCGGGAAACGAAACATTACTTTGCAGGCCTTATTTCAAAAAAGGTTTACGGCAGATCAGCAATAATTCCACACTATGTTCTCAGCATAGTTATCTATCAAACAGCTAAAGCTTATATTTATATCGCGTTTTAATACAAACACTCCAAAAACAGTCGCTAATTTTAAGAAAACAGCGAACAATGAAAATTTCTGAGGACTATTAGAAAAAAGCAACATTTTTTTTTATATATTTCTAAACGTTGTCCACCTATTCTAATCTCCTTCAGCTTTCAAAATCATTAAAAAGTATTGCATAATTTCGTTTCACCAGCACTTATGGTCCCTTCAATAAGGCCCTTGGGCAACGCAAGCACACCATGCAGATCTGAAGTTTCTACAGAATTTGTGAATCGTCCAGATTTTTAAATTTTGACATATTATTGTACCAAGGAGAAACATATTTACAACGAGGGTTAAAGATATATTTAGAGACAGCCAAGGAGCCAAGCAATGAGGGCCCCCGTTCGACGTACTTCTTTTTCTTCACATTCCACAAAGGAGCGCGCCACTTCGTCCTCATCGTTCTCCATCCATAACAATGTTGCATCGAGTCATTTTTTTTTTGTCTTGACGTTGCAAATTAGCTGTGACAGACGCAGCAATGAATAATTCGCAATCAGTTTGCACGCGTATAGCTCCTGATGCGCTGTGGCATCGGGCAGCACACAGACGTTTTTCGCAATCACCTTCACGATAACAATGAAAATTTCTGAGGACAATTAAAAAATAAGCCCATTTTTCATATTTTTTAAACTTTGTCCACGTATTCTACCCTACATTAGCTTTCAATATCATTAAAACTATATTGCATAATATTATTGCACTAGTAGTTACGGCTAGTCCAATAAGACCTTTATCACAAAACAGAACTGCGTGAAGGCAACGGGACAAGAAGGCACGAATACACACACACAAAGTGCCTTCTTGTCCCGTTGCCTTCGCGCAGTTCTGTTTTGTTATAACCATGAACCAACTAGCCCAACATCACGTCTTACTTGAAGACCCTTATGCAAGAATTTGCAATTGCTGTAGATCCGACTTCTAATTATTGCCCACTATGCGTAGAAAATGCAAGCAGGATTGAATTTCAGGTTCTAAAAAAATGTCCAACAGTACGGAAAAGATATTGATGAAACTGAAGACGCTAATTTCGAGATAATATGGTCACCGGAGCGGCCATGAGCGCGGGGGTATGCTCACCCCAGACAATCGTTTTAAGAAGCGGCGCGGTGAGGGCTCATTTTCCCGTCTTAGGACCGACAGAATTCGAAACAGTCGTACCTCTCGGGTAGCTGTTCAACGCATTTGCACTGGAACTTGACTATTCCATCTACCCTTTGCTCGCAACGCAACCAGACGTCGATAACACAGGGGTGAAGGAAGCGAGATGAGAACACTATTGGGGAGCTTTGAGTGCCCGCTTCACCAGTGCGGGCGACCAGCCTCTGCCGCACTAGAAACTGCTGCGCCAGACGCGATCGGTGGAAAGCATGAAGTGGTGATCCAGTGGCAAAACGAAGTATTGAATGCCAAAAAAAAAAAAAGAAAGCATTGATAACTGGATGCTCGTGCCTATCTCAGATGACGGCATCCAGATGGCCTGAAGTGGGCATTTTGCTGCGCGTTCGATCTGATGCTCACACTTCATGCCGGCATGCATAGCAGGGACTGCATGGAAGAAACTGTATACAGGAATAAAAATAATGTGCGTTGTCGAATCATTTGAATAAATGAATGCAGGCAAAAAAACACTGCGTTTTAATGAAGCAGTTCTCGATGCCCTTCATAATTTTTCCATTTCACTAAAAATTATTTGGAATACGTTGCTTGCTTATTGAACTTTAATGTTTTTTTTTGTGTAATCTGCATTTAAGTGAAGGTGATTGCGAAAAACGTCTGTGCGCTGCCCGATGCCACAGCACATCAGGAACTATACGCGTACAAAACGGATTCTGAACAATTCATTGCTGCGTCTGTCACAGCTAATTTGCAACGTCGAGACAAAAAATGACTAGATCGAATATTGTTACGGCTGGAGAATGATGAGGACGAAGTGGCGCGCTCGTTTGTAGAAGGTAAAGAAAAAGAAGTGCGTCTAACGGGGGTTCCTCAATGCCTGGCTCCTTTGCTGTCTCTCAAGAGATAAATCCTTAATCCTCTTTTGTAAATATATTTCTCCCTGTTACAATAATATGCCAACATTTAAAAATCATGGACGATTCACAAATTCCGCAGAAACTTCAGATCTGCGTGGTGCGCCATGCGTTGCACAAGAGCCTTATTGAAGTGGCCATAATTACTAGTAAAATGAAATTATGCAACATCTTTTAATCATTTTGAAAACTCAAGTAGATGAGAATAGATGGGCGAAGCTTAAAAAATATAAAAAAAATTGTTTTCTAATTGTCCTCAGAAATTTTCATTGTTCGCTGTTGTCTTGAATGTAGCGCCATCGTATCTCTGTATTGGAACGTTATATAAATATAAGCTTTAACTGTTTAATACATAACTATACTGAGAATATATTCTTAATTATTGCTGCTCTGCAGAAAACCTTTTTAAAAATAAAAGCCTGCAAAATAGCTAAAGTTTCGTTTAGTGGGCCGATTTTGAGAAATTTTGTAAGAACATCTATACACTACCCAGAAAAACGACAATTAACTGAATACAAATAACAACATGTATGTATTTATTCAGAAAATTTTCAGCTACTTAACTTCAACATATTTTGTGTAATTTATAACCAAAGTTGGCCAAAACAGCAAATGCGTGCAACCTGGCACTCCAAATCCTGCAAAAACAGGGCAGCCTGGCACTCCACCTCTTCCTCATTATTATTTGTCTGTGCCTCGACAAAAATCTTGGCAGCAAAAGCAATTGCAGATCTCTTCTTTCCAGTCATCAGGAAACAGTATATAAAATTTTGAAATAAACAAAACAGGTCGACCGTCCATTCTTTGTTCGATCGTAAGCGGAAATACCAAGGTGCAGACCTTAATTATCCAACTTCTATTTATCATCAGATTCGTCTGATTTCTTTCCACACTAGCTGCGAAAGTACTCGGCATTACTGCATACTTTGTCGCACTATTGCCCACACTGCACTGTAGAAATCGAGGTATAGATGGAAAATAAATTAATACTAAGCAGACACAGCGGGAAGGTGAAAACAAGGGCAAAAGCTGATTGGTGGGTGGTGCTTTAATGTATGCTATAATTGCTACTGCATCATTATTAAGTATAATTAATCTACGTCATTCAGTTCAGTGAAGTAACTGAACTGAATGACGTAGATTAATCATACATAATAAAGTAACTGAACTGAATGACGTAGATTAATTATACATAATAATGATGCAGTAGATGGGTGGGTGGTGCTTTAATGTATGTCATAATTACTACTGTATCATTATTATGTATAATTAATCTACGTCATTCAGTTTAGTGAAGTAACTGAACTGAATGACGTAGATTAATTATACATAATGATGCAGTAGATGGGTGGGTGGTGCTTTAATGTATGCCATAATTACTACTGCATCATTATTATGTATAATTAATCTACGTCATTCAGTTTAGTGAAGTAACTGAACTGAATGACGTAGATTAATTATACATAATAATGTTGCAGTAGTAATTATGACATACATTAAAGCACCATCCACCCATCAGCTTTTGCCCTTGTTTTCACCTTGCCGCTGTGTCTGCTTAGTATTAATTTATTTTCCATCTATACCTCGGTTTGTACAATGCAGTGTGGGCAATAGTGCGACAAAGTATCCAGTAATGCCAAGTACTTTCGCATTACTGCATACTTTGTCGCACTATTGCCCACACTGTATTGTAGAAACCGAGGTATAGATGGAAAATAAATTAATACTAAGCATTAATTAATCTACGTCATTGCTTTACATTAAATTTTCAGAAGTCATATCCCGATTTACTGAACAAAGTGAGACATTTAGGCGTATTTCTTTCTTCCTCCCTCCGCGCCGGAAGTGGTACACGATGATGACAGCTTATGTTTACTTTCTTCGAATTCATTGCTTTGAGTGACATTAAAGCTCTTTGGCGCTAACTCTGTGGAACTTCCCAGGACTTTATAAAACGTCAGAGAAATTCTGCGCTCATGAGCACATTTTGTTAAAAGGCTTTACCAGTTTCGCATTATGTGTTTAGCCAAGATTAACTGCCCACTTCCGATCCTGCTGATTCTGCTGATTTCAGCCGTTCCTGTCGAGTGAGTATCCGCTTGACAGCTTGTCGTTGTACATTGCTTGTAATTAGGAGTTTTTGATGCAAAAGCATATCATACTTCAAGGAAAGCTTGTTTTTGCGAGCGCAAAGAATGTAATCTATGCAGTTAATATATGCACTTGGGCGCTATATAGCAACCAGTTGTCAAGGGCAACATTTTTTTTTTTTTGTGACAATTGCACTTCTGTGGTGCTAAACGTAAATAACCATTTAACGAGCGCTTAAAATCTTAACTGAAGAGGTGAGTGAGCCTTTCTTTAGAATTGAATCCGCTAGTCAGGTACTTTGGGTGTATGGGCTGGTCCTTATGCTTATGCTCTGCGTCGCGTACTATCCGTCTTACGGTGCGCTCTCCAGTAATGGCTTCTGCAGTGCGACAACTCACTATCAACACATCTTCACCTCGATTTGGACAGCAGGAGCATAACACCATCAACCACTGCTGTGTGACATTTCTCAGACTGATGTGACATCATCGACATCGCTTTGCATAAACGAACCGACACACAGCTTCAAGTTCCGTGGCTACTGTGAGAGCCTGTCGTGAGTCTGCATCGGCCTTCTTCGCTTGTTCGTGCTCTGTGACGCCAACTTTTCGTCTCAGTATTGCGTTCTTTGCAATTATGATTTCTCTTAATATGCCAGCATGTCCCTCTATCAACGCACCTTCAGCGCAATCCGAAAAAAAAAGAGCATGACACCATACAACTATTGCTGCCACCTATTTCCTCGGCCACTGTCAATTCATCAACGTCATTTCCCATCGGCACGGATAAGGAAAGCAACGAGAGTGAAGTTATTATGTATGGTACCCTTGCTCAGGTCCGTGCTATCTCTTGGTGACATGTGTGTTGTTCCTTGTGTACTGGATGTCCCAGCCTTGGACCACGTAACTCCACCAAATGATCATTTGGTGGAGACGCGGGGTACTGTTTGGAGCTGAGTAACACTACCATTTTTTTCGCGGTAAGGGCGAAGCATCGTGACCCCTGCACCTTTTCCGGCACTGACATCACCGATGTCGAGGATTGCTGTGCAATGTCAGTGCACGTTAAAGAGCCCCAGGTGGTCAAAATTATTCACAGTCCTCCATTGCGGCGTCTCTCGTAGATTGAGTCGCTCTGGGACGTTAAAACTTTGTAAACTGAACAAGCAACTCAGACTCGCGGATATCGTGTGTTTTGAAGGGTGTGCATTTTGACAAAGGGAGGTCGAAGGAACACATGAAAAAAACAAACAGCAGCCAAACCAAGCAGTAGGAAATATGGCCGGTCATAATAGTGTTGACTGCGGGCAGACTTTCATTCTCCTCTTTCCGCTCAGTAGTAAAAGAAAACGTGCGTTCAGTAACCAAAGGTTTTGTGGATGGCACGGACGTTCGAACGGGAAGGATCTACCCACCCGAGCAGCTTATGAAGCTCCCTACGACAAGTGCCCGTGCAGCCTACACATCCCGATCACGCGAAAATAATCACTTCTCCAGCAACTACGAGATAGCCTGTAGGATGAAAGGCGCCTCTGAAAATTGAACTTGTCACTTGTGTCATGTGATGCTTGTTATATATGTGTCCTTTTCTACCAGTTTTATTTTGTTAAGTGTTAGCCCATACTTTTCTGCTGCTCACTAATATGTCACAAGTGTTAAGCATGCCACGAGCAGATAGCAAACAAAAAGAATTGTCGTTAAACCTGCAGTTACGCGAGAGCAATCAGCATGGCTACGCTTAGGTTCGGCTTGGAAGTAAAGACAAGGCTTTTGCACGCAGTAGTTTATTCTATAGTTTCAGCTTTATATACGACATAGGGGAATCACTTCACCTATGAGCACCCCTTGCCTCTCGTCGTTGATTATTCTGATTCGGGTGTAGAAGACTTCTAGTGGTATGACATCGTCTCTACGTCGAACTCAGGGCACACCACCGTCATAACGTTCGAACGAACCTTCTGTCCTAGAAACTCGCTGTTGTCGTTCGACTCTACCAACCACCGAGTTATCTGTCTTCTTCTTCTTCTTCTTCTTCTTCTTCTTCTTCTTCTTCTTCTTCTTCTTCTTCTTCTTCTTCTTCTTCTTCTTCTTCTTCTTCTTCTTCTTCTTCTTCTTCTTCTTCTTCTTCTTCTTCCTCCTCCTCCTCTTCTTCTTCTTCGTCTTCTTTTCCTTCTTCTTTTTTCTTCTTCTTTCTTCGCTCTTCGGACCGGCACAGCGAAATGAGGAGACAGTGGTCAATGTAGCTCTCGCTACAGTAATTCGCAAAGGCTTATTTTGGCGACCCGACGCCAGAGTGCACATTTTCCTGTCCATGTTGCAAGTTACGCTGTTGTTGTCTGTAGCAACCCCCTGTATGCGAAAGTGGGAATTCTTAGGCAGGTACTATGGTAACTGCGCTCTCAGACTTTCATGTGTATGCATTTCAGGCCAGGTGCAGCGGGGAGCAGACAAAACTGGGACGTTCCGGCAGGACATCTACCGGAAATACCGCGCAGGCGCCTCAACAATCCTAGGCCTAGGCCCTATGGAAACCCGGCCTGCGGGCAGCCGGTACAATTACGAAGCCTTATTCCTCCTTTATCAAACCTATTGATTCATCTCAGGACTGTTGCAGAAGCTTGAAGTTGCAAGTGGAAGTAATGTGTTCTGTGGTTTTCCGAAACGATAATGCGACACCCGGGACCGCATTCCGAGGTTGCGTCGTTATCGAAAGTGTCGCAATCTCCCCGAACTCGGGTCATTTTATTGCTGGAAACGCCGGAAACAGGATTCCCCAATCTGGCTGTATTGAATCAAGTAGTATTTAATTTAATTTCTGAAGCCCTTCAATGGAATCTCTCATAACCTGACTCACATTGGACCTATAAACCCCACAGACCAGACGAGTATTCAATCTAAAGAAAAATTGAAAAACAGCAAATTTTCTAAACGTTGGAAGCAAGCATCTAGAAACAGGGGAAAAAATACAGAAGTTAGAAAAGATGAAGATGTGGTTTCTCATCAGCAGAGATACCTGCAGAAAGATTAGACAGCAGCAAATACGCCGTCACGTGCTCTAAAATCTCTCATAGGGTCCTAACTGAAACATTTTTCGTCCAAAGAAAGTACACATGATTAAATTTTATAACTAAACGCCGTTATGTGACGTAAGTCGAATGCGGTGCAGCCGCTACCGCCTAAGGAGGGTAGCAGATGGGAGTGCGGTCCATAGGAATGCATGCCAACAAACTCTTTCAATGTAACCTTCAGAACTTCGCAGTGGATCTCAGAGTGTATCCGCTCCGCCGGGGTGGCGCAGTGGTTACGGCGCTCGACTACTGTTCCCAAAGATGCGGATCGAATCCCGGCCTCGGCGGCCGCTTTTCGATGGAGGTGAAAAGCAAAGCCCCCCGTATGCTGTGGGATGTCAGTGCACGTTAAAGAACCCCAGGTGGTCGAAATTTCCGGAGTCCTCCACTACGGCGTCTCTCATAACCTGAGTTGCTTTGGGACGTTAAATCCAACAAACCAAACCAATCGGAGTATATCCATCGTTCATAAAAGCTAGGAGCACCTTAGAACAGAATGTGAAAGCATAAAATATCCTTTCAAAGACAACATATTCTTAAAACATCCAGTAGACGTCAGAGTTTGAAGTTTGTCTAGTTGCTTTTGCATATTTAAAAACTCATGCAAAGGACAGGTCATCGTGTCCTTTGTGTGAATTTTCAGTTATCCACCATCACCAACCGGTCTGTACCAACTGCAACTCGCTTATTTGCTAGCTTCATCCCCATTGACTCCTGAAAATTTAATCACATCCGGCCGCCTAATTTTCTGCTGTACACTGCTGCGCCTTCCTTCCCTTGGAATCTAATCTGTTAGCGACCATCGGTTATCCCCTCTTCGCACTACATGCCCTGCCCATGCCCATTTCGTCTCCTTAATTTCCACTAGAATGTCATTAACTTGAGTCATTTTCCTGACCGTGCACGCTTCCTAACTCCTATAGTTACACCTACTCTTCTTCGTTCCATAGCTCTCTCTGTTGTCTTCAGCTTAAATGGAAACATTTTCACTAGCCTCAACCTTTCAGGCCCATAGGTGAGTACAGGTAAGATGCAACTGTCATATACTTACCTCTTGAGCGATACCGGTAAGCTGCTAGTCATGTTCTGCGATTACTGCCCAAATTCGCTTCATCCGAGTCTCATTCGTTATTTCCTTTTCATGGCCGGGATTTTTCGGCTACTGTCTGTCTTAAGTATACGCGTATTCTTCAGTGTTTCGTTATGCCTATTATAAACTTCTGTTGCGTTCCCAGGCTGTTGAACATTACCTTTGCATATTAACTTAGGCCTAGCTTTGCCTGTCTATGTCATTAATAATTATTTGCTGAGTTGCATATAAGCAACGCAATGTCATCAGCAAATCGCAGATTACTGAGATATTCTCAGTCAACCCTTATCCTTAACTTCGCTCATTCCAGGTCTCTGAATACTTTCTCTAAGCAAGCGGTGAACAGCACTCTGGATAGCGTATCTCCCTGCCTAACACTTTTCTTTCATCATCATCATCATCATCATCATCATCATCATCAGCCTGATTATACCCACTGCAGGGCGAAGGCCTCTCCCATATTTCTCCACTTAACCCGGTTCTGTGCTAGCTGCATCCACTTGACCCCTGCGAACTTCTTAATCTCATCCGCCCACCTAACACTTTTCTTTATGGGAATTTTATTACTTTCTTGACGGAGGACTAGGGTTGCTGTGAAGCCACTATAGACATCTTCCAGTACTTTCATAGTATGGTTGCTGTGAAGCCACTATAGACATCTTCCAGTACTTTCATATATGGCTCTTCTACATCCTCATTTCGCAATTACATCATGACGGCTGAGGCTTCTATTGAGTCGAATGCTTTTTCGTAATCGATGAATGCAATGTATAAGGGTTGGTAATATTCCGAGCATTTTCCCCGGTTGGCCAGTATGCGTTTTTGAAGGAGACGTTGCACACTTTCGGAGTCATTGCAGTCTCCGCTCGGCTGTTGTTAACAAACGACGACCTCACTTTCTCAATTTTGAGTTTTTCGGATATGCAGAAGCCAAAAGAAACTGACGAAACACATGAGAGAATTCCTACGCAGTATAGCTAGCTGTTACTTGCTTAAACCGATCACATTAAATAAAAAGGGGTAAGGAAAATTAAAATGCATTCTCTAATGAAAGTAGAATTCTAAATTGAAAAATAGACGCAGGATGCCAAGAGTCGAAATACAAAGCGAGAATCACTGCGACACGTACGGCATTACAGGTGGAGTGAAAAATATAAAATTATGTTGAAAGGTTCTGTTCGCGTGCATTCCAAGACGTAAGCAGCGGCCAGCGGCATCGCATCATACTTGCATTGCGAACTGGTGCAGGCCTATAAAAATGCGATTAGGTATATGCTCTCTTTGGGCAATAGGTCTTGGTCTTGGCATATCAAAAATAGAGCAGCGAACGGAATATTTCATGCTTCCGCACCTTCATTTAAGCTTTTTGACGATGGTCAGAAGCAAGAGAGTTCAGCTTTGACAGCATGGTTACAAACAGTGTAATACAACATATTTCTTTGTGTTCTTTTTCGGCTTCGTTCAGAAGCTAGGTTCAGAAATTTTTAGAAGGGGACGATTCTTTTTCTTAATTTTTTTAAAATCATATTAGAAATGCCAGGTTTCGAACAATATCTCTTCTGTCATTGTTTCATATAGTAATAGAAATCACCACACTTTGTTTACCGAGCTGCTTAGTAATTTCGAAAATTAAAATTGCAACGCAGTTCCGGAGAAATATTCACACTCGCGTGTCTTGTGGTGTTTTTGAAATTTCTTCTATGAAGCTTAACTACCATAATGCGGCTGGAATTTAAGCTTGACATACTCTTTCTCACCATTATTTTAGCTCGCAAAATATATTCACAATTCCAAAACGTTAAAAGTAATTTTTTTTCAGACTTCAGAGCAATTCTGCACTATAAACACGAAGGGCACACTACCTCTTTTTACTCCCCACAAGGGAGTAAAAAGAGGTAGTACGTCCTCTGACGCACTCGCTTGTAAGGCCACGACATTCCATCCGAGCTTTGTGGTCAATTTTCATCGCTAGAAATACAGAATATTTATGGTCAGATAAGGAAGTATACTTTTACTTCCAAACATGCGAGACTCTAGCAATTACCAATATCTTCTAGTTTCTGATCTCGGAACCTCTGGCGCAGGGTTAAAAGTCTTCTTCATTGCTGATTACAGGGAACAAATGTAGTTTGAATCGGAAACAATGCCATTGTTCGCAGTGTGTCATTCCGTACATTTAGTGGCAAAAATCTACCTAAACACTTTGAGAGAATTACAGTGCCGTACGAGTGCGTTAGAGGACATGTCACTCCGTTTTTGCTCCCTTAAAGGTAATTTGTGCCCACATTTGAGTTTTGTTTATTATGGAACCTTATGTGTAAGGTTGCTGAATAACAGTGTCCGTGAGGAGGGTGCCTCTGCCACAATGTAGTTCATATATTATTTCGGAAAAATCAGCTTTTCCACAGATGAAATTTACTGCTGGCCTTTAGTGCATAATATAAAATATTCAAGGAAACTGAAAACCTGAAAACTTAAACTGTTTGATCTTTCGTGGAACCAACTTCAGGAAGTTCCTCTTGCCGCTTCACACAGCGATTTTTCTCTCTTCCTTTCCTGACAGTGTTACCCTCAGTTGTTGATGCCGCGCTGCAGAAATCCCTGTACGTGCTATCAAATGGTTGCCAATCCCCTCCTGGGAATGTGCATCGACCCGAACTGGAACCCCATACCACCAGGTTACGCTCCTCTCATTCGCCAACCTGTGCTGCCTCCAAGACCAAAGAGAGGGTGGGGAAGCTGAAAACGCCAAATCTCCTCCGCGAAATAAAACTATCATAGTGTATGTCGTCCTATGTTCTGACTCTTTCATAAATATCTGTCGCGTCTAGTCCTGCAGTGCAAACCCAAATAATGTATCTCATTCAAAAGATATTAACTGAAATATATATCTGAATATTTTGAGCTCAGAAGTTCATCTTCCGAGAGAGATAAGCGCAAAGGAAACGTGCAGCGCAGAAAAGCGTTGCCTCGCTAACTACACTCTAGCACGCGACAACTGTTTTTTTTTCAATGACCTTGTACGGATAAAAACGTTAGAGGGCATCGCAGTAACAGTACCGGCATATATGTCTCTACAAGAAACACCCTGAGATCGTGCTTGTGCTCTGCTGAGCAGACTCAACATGCAATCTTGAATTCGTGTTGGGATCATTCAGGGCGGATGTGGACAGAATATTGAGCCAGTTAAATTTCAACGGAAAAGTAGCCACCAAGCTGAAGTTGAGCATTTCAACACTATTTGTAGTTATCTCCATGTTGATGTCATGCTGAAATTATTGGGCTAATTCAACCCACGAATATCTTCTCCGGTTAAAAAATCGATGAACGACCGTGTGCCCAAGCAATTTTCGGGTACGTTCAACACTGATGCCACTTTATCTTCGCGCTATCTAGATGCGGGATGTTTTAGACACAAGATGCTGCGCACACAAACATTTGGAGACCCGTGCGTTTTACCTATGCTGTACCTCGTCAATCTCTATATACCCCTCTACAATGACTTCTCGATGCATGCAGGATGTGAACTGCAGGTCAGCATTGCTATATAAAATATTCTGGTGAAAGTTCATTTTTGTTGCATTACAACTAATAAGGTTTTCATGCGACATTTTGTTAACTGGGTCCCTTCATCTTGTGTCGGCAATAAAATCCAGCGATTAGTTAGAGCTGTTTTAAGTTCTTCTGAAAGTGGCGCCCAACTATCACAACACACGCCTTCTTTCCGGCATTTTGAAATGTGACGCCTATCACAACATACGCTTTCTTTGCGGAATTGACGTTTCATCTCAAATTTTACCCCTAATATCTTGGTAGTGTATGCAGTATATCACACACCCTTTCAAATATTTACCAAAAAGGCCCGTTTCCATGTTTCAGCTAAATGCACTTATGAGCATTTACGTTTGCTGTTTATAGGCTCTGTAAAACAGCATCGGAAAATTAGCCCAAATCCCTCAACACAAACTATGCTGGCTAAGCGCAACTAAAATTTTGGTTAGCAATTGTTGAGCGGATTCAAAATCTTTGGGTTCATGTTGGCTTTCTGTCTCGATTCAGCTCGTACTCAGCAAGGCGTCAGCACCTGCTCAAAATTTTTGTAAGGGCAGTACACACAGGCAACCAGTGTAGTTTATTATTTAGGCTTTCGCCAACACGCCAGCTTCAAACGCTATTCATTGAAGACCGATTCAGGGAGTCTGGAAAGGTCTGGATAGCGGCTGTCGACTCCATAATGGGGCTGGGACAGGACGTCATCCCTGCTTGCGGCGTGGGCTGGCCTGCCACAGAATTTTTATCTGTTGTAGGCCGTCATTGCACCCGCCACCGTTTCGGTGGTGGACGACGGCTGTTGTTGCGGCTCGCGTCTTTCTCTCCCTCTTCTTTTTCTTTCCTCTCTATTTTCTCTTCTGTCTGCACGAGGCAGCGGAAGTGGCTCAGCTACAGAGCCAGTAGCAGGCCCGTGCGTTTTCTTTTCCTTCTTCCTACAGCCACAACAACAACAACAACATAGCGGCAATAGCAGCACTTGTTTCAATGATCGTGTATTTATGGTCTAACCAAGTCATTGTTCTCCTCCGACAGCTAGAACCATAAAGACTCAGTGCGGGGAGTACATATACTGGTTCGAAGACGATATCTACGCTAAGAAATGAACGACGTAGGAGACTAGAAGCGTTGCTTACAGCAATGTTTATAGCAGCAGCGATTCCTATGAGTGTCTTAGTTTAAACAGGAATCGCCGAAACCTTATGCACAAGCGAATCTAATCTAATTGGTTCACAGGAAGAGAAAGGCGTGATATCTGTCACACTTGTTTCTGTGGACACCTGAACCGTTGATGACCTAGACAGAAAAAGTAGAAAGGTAGGCTCGAAAATCAACATGCAGAAGACTAAGGTAATGTTCAACAGCCTCGGGAAGGAACAGCAGTTTACATTAGGTAGCGAAATACTGGAAGTAGTAGGCGAATATGTCTACTTGGGACAGGTAGTAACCGCAGATCCGGATCATGAAAGGGAAATAACAAGAAGAATAAGATTGGGATGGAGCGCATTTGGCAAGCACTCGCAGATTATGACTAGCAGCTTACCGGTATCGCTCAAGAGGAAAGTATACAACAGTTGCATCTTGCCTGTACTCACCTATGGGGCTGAAACGTGGAGGCTCAAGAGAGTTCTACTTAAGTTGAGGACAACCCAGAGGGCTATGAAACGAAAAATGGTAGGGGTAACATTAAGAGATAGAAAGCGTGCAGAGTCGGTCAGAAAAATAACTCAAGTTACCGACATTCTAGTGGAAATTAAGAAGAAGAAATGGGCATGGGCAGGACATGTAGTGCGAAGAGAGGATAACCGATGATCGCTTAGAGTAACAAACTGGATTCCAAGGGAAGGAAAGCGTAGCAGGGGGCGGCAGAAAGTTAGGTGGGCGGATGAGATTAAGAAGTTCGCAGGGGTCAAGTGGACGCAGCTAGAACCGGGTTAAGTGGAGAAATATGGGAGAGGTCTTCGCCCTGCAGTGGGTATAATCAGGCTGATGATGATGATGATGAACCGCGCCGTAGAGGGAGGGAGTGAAAGTGAAAAGAGAGAAAGAGGAGCCGTAGTGGAGGGTTACGGAGTAATTTCGACCACCTGGGGACCTTGAACGTGCGCTGACATCGCTTAGCACAAGCTGCAAACTCCAGATTCTTCGCATTGACCACGTTGAATATCGTCCAGTTGAGATTCAGAGTCAGTGCAACAGGGGTGCGAGAGATAGCAATAATAATCCTTACGTTTGGTTATATAGTACATCTAAAAGGGGGGCATATGCTTTCGTCATTATACTGTTTTCCCTTAGCCGCACGCTCCTCTGCTGCCCGTGTGGTTGGGGGTCAGGGCTTCTCAAGCTTTTCTGACAGCTTTTTCCCTGTCCCCCATGCAAACTTTTGTTTCCAGAATAAAATTTGAATTTGAATAATAGGGCCGGAAACAAAATCTGGAGAACAAGAAGGAACGGGGAATAACTAGGCAAATAAGATTGAGAAGGAACGCATTTGGCAAGTACTCGTAGGTTGTGACCCGCAGCTTACCGGTATCACTCAAGAGGAAACAGGTGCACTTTACCAGTACTCATTCTCGTTACCATTACGACACGCAGGCACGTCCATACGGCTAGGTTGAAGCGTGACTTTATATGTGGGCTGGTAGCTTACGCTCTCGCGTCATACCCTTAAAGGATGAGTGCTCCAAATAATGTAGCACCTCACACTGATAGGGCATGATAGGGGAATAATGCAGCAGGCAAAAGAAGCTTCCGCCGTGGCTTTTGCGATTAAACTAGGGTTAAACATGCTAAACCAGAGCTATTTTTTTTTTTTTGGCTTTAACGTCCAAAAGCGACTCGGGCTATGAGAGACACCGCGTAGTGGACGACTCCGGAAATTTTGTCCACCTGGGGTTTTTCAAATTGCACTGACATCGCACAATGCACTGGAGTTTTGTTTTTCGCCCCCTTCGAAAAGCGACCATTGCGGCCTGGATTCGATTCCGCATCCTTCAATTCAAGAGTCCAGCACCCTAAGCACAGAGCCACCGCGGCGGCGACCTGACAAAGTAATGAAGGGTAGGAGCTAGTTGTACACAATGACGTCCTTGGCCAGCTTTTTCGCCCTTAGGCGGATCACGTACGTCACATCAGGATGACCGGATAGTAGAGACTGCTGAAGGCCATCTCGAATGTCCCCTCCAGTTCAGTGAAACCGGAACTATAGATGTACTAGCACCATCTCCAGTTTTGTACTGAGCATCATGGCGTCGAAGATATAGCTTTTGTACCCCGGCGTAGTTGCCCTGAAATCCGCACCTGGGCAGCTGATGACCTACATCGACGCACTGCAAAAAGGAAGAAAGTCAGGGTTCAGACAGTTTGTCGCCCAGATGCGTTAACATGGTGCCCTTAACTGGTGTTATTTTGTGACCGTAAGCTAGGTGAAACGGTGACGTGTTCATTGTTTCTAACACAGCTGTATTGTAAGCAAAGATAAGGTGCACACCGAAACGAAAAATAGCGCTGTTTACTTATCTCTATATAGGCCTGTACCTTTCCCCAGCAATAGCCAGATCAGACTATCACAGCACGCCACTCAGCTAGGCTAGATTTTTAAAGCGCAACTCCGGCGTTTTTTTTTCAACCTCTCTGGATATCCCTGAAACTTTCACGGTATGTTATCCTGGGCTTTACGGTCATTTATACCACATTTCGCAGCGCTGCAACGTTTTCTAGCAGCATAAATGAATTTACAAAATTCCCAATTGGTAGCATCAACCGGAGAGGCTTTTACGAGCAACATTGGGCGCTTGACGTAACTACGGATGCACGACCGTCTATATCCACTTTTTGTTTGCTGAAAGACAAATTTTCGAGCTTGCTTTCTGTCATTTCAGAAAAATTGTGTCCACAGCTGTTGGTTACAATCGCCAGCTTAGCTAATTTACAAGCGCACAATTATTTAAGCTCTCGTACCGGTTAAGTCATAGGTTGGTGTGCCGCGACGTCACACAGCTGGCTGAAACATACTTTATTATTAAATTGCTTCTGCTTATTATTATGTAAAACTGCTTTTTTGTCCACTATAAATGTTCTTTGGGAATGTGATGAGTTTGCGAATTCAGAAAGTAAAAAAAAAAAAAAAAGGTTCCACAACGGGCAGCACCTGTAAGGCTGTGCGCAGAGAGACGCAGCTGCGAGAAACTAATGGCAGACATTATTTCAGATCCCGTCAGCTGCCCCTGTGAACCGCCTTCATTGTTCTCTCCATCTTCATTTCTCACTGGTATGACGGGTGTGCTATCGCAGCTTTCTAGCCTGCGTCGTTCTTTGAGCTAAATCAAGCTGTTGCTTCCCAAAGAACAGATGAGTTACTGGTCCGCGTCTCCCATGGAAGATGCCCTGCAGTGCGGAGGTAGTCCGTTTCGACGATAGCAGCATTGTATATTTTTTCTCTTTTGCATGGCTCTGTAGACAGTGTTGAACGAAAACTCTACTGCAAAACGGCTGGCTCCAAAGAGCCAGTGACCAAAATCCCAAGAAACAGACGTGGATTGAGGAACACCCCTGAGTGCCGCTGAAGGCTGAAACGACGACGAAAAGCCTGATGGAATACGAACAGACAGAGCAGCAGCAGGAGGAATGCCTAGCATCCAGCAACCACGAACTGCCAAATCCAAGTGAGAATTCCGCCGCAAAATCTACGTCAACAGGGAAGACAAGTTGTGAAAAATGGTCAAGGTTACTGTGCGAGGCGGGAAAACACCCCAAAGGCGGCATTCCTCTACTAGTTCGCTCTCTGGAAGCCACCAGGACTGTTCGCGACCTGCAGCTCGAAGATGTGACACGAGAGCTCGGTATCCTAGCCGGAGAGCCCTTCCACTACATGCGCCTAACTCGAAACGGTCTGCTCGTCGTAAGTTTACGCACGGCGGATGCAGTCGTCAGGCTCCAACGCGTCCAGCATCTCTGCGGCGCCCCGGTGGAAGTAACGCTACCTCTCTGGTACGGACACAACGCCGGCAAGATCCGGCGCGTGCCAGCATGGCTTGACTGCGCCACAATGCGTGAATGTTTGTACGCGTCTTTCGGCGTGGTGTCGGCGCGGCGATTGGTTGCCTACCGAGCGCTGCCAAACGGCCGCCACCACGACGTGCCTCAGACGAGCGTGGTACTTGTGTTCCGGCCCGAGCTACCGGCTTTGCCGGTCACCGTGACCCTGTGCGGCGACACGTACAAAGTCGAGCCGTACGCGCTCCCACCGATACAATGTATGAACTGCCAGCGTTTCGGACATGTGGCCAGTCGGTGCCACGCTGACACACGCTGCAAGGTGTGCTCCGGTCCACATGGGTACCGCAGCTGCGACGCGCGTGGCCGACCACGGTGCGCAAACTGCGCGGGTCCACACGCAGCCACGTTCGCCATGTGCCCGCACAGGAGAAGCCTCTACGCCCCTAGGACGCGTAGAGAGCGAGCGGTGTCAACCGCGGTATCAGGTGCTGCATTTGGATCGAGTGCTGGACGATCCTCGAGCAACCGGCGTTGACAACTGGACTGCTCGAGCCTATTGCTGGGCCTCACAGGCGCAGAAGGCGTCGCCGCCCGTATGGGGGTTACAGCAGCTTGCGCGGAGGCATTGTAAGAAAACACATTTCGCTTCGCGGAGAGCGGCGGCCGTAGGCATAACTAGCCGGCGATGTCACCACTAGTCTCTTCGAGCGAATGTAATTTCTGCACAATTTTTGAACATTCTTGTCACATCAAAGTGTAAACTTTGTCTCCATCCATTTATAATCTTATCTTATAAGAGGTTTTTTCGATCAATTAGTTCAGCTGGCTTGCTCTAACAATGCTGAGATTGTAAACAAATTTTAGCATTACCACATGGCAGCAGTTAGTAGCCCAGAATGTTTGATGCTGCCAATAATGAAAGATGGCAGAGAAGACTGGAAATGAATTCTTTAAAAAACACTAAGCAAAATAAACTATGAAAGAGGGGAAGCCTTAGTCATCATCATCATCAGCCGCACTGTACACACTGCAGAGCAAAGGCCTCTCCTATATTTCTCCAATCAAACCGGTCCGAATATCTTAACCTATACATCCAACTATTTTTCTGCCGCCTCTGCTGCGCTGTTGCCCTAGGAATACTATTTGTTGCCCTTAGCGACATCGGTTATCCTCCCTTCGCATTACATGTCCTGCTCATGGCCATTTCTTTTTGATTTCGATTAAAATGTCATTATTCGAGTTATTCCTCTGACTCTCTCTGTACGCCTCAAATCTATTAATGTCACACCTACCATTTTTATTTCCATAGCTCTCTGCGTTGTCCTCAACATAAGTTGAATCCTTTCGTTAGCCTCCAAGTTTCAGCCCCATATGCGTGATTACCAGTAAGATACAACTGTTATGTACGTTTCTCTTGAGGGATACCGGCACGATCTGTGAGTACTTGGTAGTCATGTACGAGATGGTGGCCAACCACACCAGGGTGGTCCGTGCAGTAAGTCACGATGACTTCTATGAGTGTGGCAAGCTACGAGCGGAGTTGTTGACATCCACCGCAGTCGCTTACAGCATTTTAACAAATCAAGACGAAGCTCTGGGCGGTCAGATGAGGCTGTGGTGTTCTTAGTATGTACGGCCTCTTCCTGTGCAGTGTGAAAGGGAGTGGACAGCGGCTGCGTCTCGATGGAGGCGAAACGAAGTGGCGTCCATGTGTTGTGCGATGTCAGCGCACGTTAAAGATCCCCAGGTGGTCGATTCGGTAGTGCGAAGAGAGGCATAGTTGAGAAGAGTGCCCGCTGGAGATGTCACGGTAATGGCCATGTGTCCATTAACAGGGCCAGCAGCGTCTACGTACAGAGTATTCGGTTGGCTGTCCCATATTCGAGAGAGGTGAGTGGCTCTTGCCCGTCGGCGGTCTTGGTGATATTCTGCATGCATATGCTTGGGAAGAGGTTTGACGGTAATGGCTCGGCGGATATTCTATGGCAGATCTTCGCGGTGTTGGGTGGTATAGAGCGGGGCAATATTGAGAGTTTGAAGTACATGTACGTCTTCCAGTGGACGAGGCCGCTAAGCGGACAAGTTGCGCCAGGCGATGTGCTTCATGCAACTCTTCAATGGTTTTATGAGCTCCAAGTTGGAGTAAGCGGTTAGTAGAGGTGCATAGGGGAAGCCCCACGGCTGTCTTGACCGCTTTTCTGACAAGAGTGTTCAACCGATTGAGCTCCTGTTTGCGAAACGGAAGGTATGGCGTGCCGTAGGCAATGTGGGTGATAACGAATGCGTTGACCAGCTGCAGTGCGTCTCGCTCCCTAATGCCGCAGTTTTGATGACTAGTTGAAGCATTCGTATAATTTGATCGGTAGTGTTGACTAAATGATTGAGAGTAGAGCAACGGGAGCGGCCGTAAGGGATAACGAGGCCGAAGATCTTGATCTCGGGCTTCACTTCTATCATTTGGCCGTCCAGGATGACCTCAATTGGCGAGGTGGTACTGTGAGGGGCTGTCGCCGGCGGTCAATAATAAGAATTCCCGATTTCTTAGGGGCACAGGCAAGACCACGAGAAGCGGCATAGGCACTGACCAAGTCTGTCGCCGCTTGGAGGTTGCCTTGAATTTCGCCTTCATTACAATGGGCAGTCCAAATTGTCACATCGTCCGCGTAGATGACATGTCGAACTCCCGGAAGGCTGTTGAGCTTATTGGGAAGGTCCTTCAAAATGAGGTTGAAAAGCAGTGGTGAAAGTATCGCGCCTTGAGGTGTGCCCATAAGGCCCAGATTGATAGGTGTGGAAGTAGCTCGGTCCACATTAAGGATGGCTTTCCTATTGGTTAGAAAAGCTCATACATAGTTGTAGGTACGAGAACCACAGTTGGTGGAGTTCAGGCTGGAAATAATGCTGCTATGGGTAACGTTATAGAAGGCACCGCACAGATTTAAAGCTAGGATGGCGCGTACTTTGTCGATTTGGGTGCGTGAGAACTTCCGATTTTTTTGGATTAGGATATATCTTGTGCAGAGA
The DNA here is from genome assembly GCF_055883805.1 of Amblyomma maculatum. Classification (NCBI taxonomy): domain Eukaryota; kingdom Metazoa; phylum Arthropoda; class Arachnida; order Ixodida; family Ixodidae; genus Amblyomma; species Amblyomma maculatum. Next base: position 28,242,490 of record NC_139352.1, on the reverse strand, counting down.
GGTGGGCGCAGAAGCCAAACATAGAGCGCGGAAGGATGCCTTCATCTTCAACATATCTGATGAGACGGGTATTAATAACTCGCTCAGACAGCTTCCCCAAGCATGAAGTAAGGGAAATGGGGCGGAGGTGCTCAACTGAGAAGGGTTTCTTGGGCTTGAATAAAGCGGATTTCATCAGTCTTCCACGGGTCAGGAATAATTCTTGTGCCCAGCAATTACTGTTGACATATTCAAAGCCTCGAGGGCTGGTCGTCAAGATTAAAGAGAAGTTTACCATTAATACGATCTGGACCCGGCACTGCACCTTTCCGCATAACGGCCAGTGCTGCACGCAGTTCCGCAAGAGTGATATCAGCATTCAGGGCGGGATTCTGAGTATTGCCGAAGAAGCAGCCATCGCTCTGGCCGTCTCCACTAATGCACAAGCTACCATTATGTCAGATTCCCGCACGGCCTGCCGTAACTATCTTGCGGACGCATCGGTGCCGCCAGCCGCCAAATCCTCGTCGCTAGCCCTCTGAAAAGGATCAGTGTGATCAGGATTCCGGGACACTAGTCGATGCCCGGCAATGTAGCTGGCCATCGACACGCTCCTTCCCCGAGCCTCTCCCCTCCCGGATCACACGTGTGCCTCCTCGATCCTTACATACACAGAACTGCTTGAACACTACATGCTGTCTCGCCGTACATTACCACCCCTTTATCCCACCCTGTCTACTCAAGAAGCAGCAACTTACCGTGCGCATTTGTAAGGAGGGGGGGGGGGGGGGTAATAAGGCGCACTTGTTCATAGATAGAACAGGCATCGCCATGGAAGAAGAAGCAGCAAGTCAGATGGCGCAGGAACACAGGACTTCAGATCCAGAAGCGGTAGCTTGGAGTTGGCTAAAAAGCAGCGAAGATATGAAAAGCGCAAGGCTAGACGAGCGGTTTTCGCTTCGAGATACCCAGGCTTAGCCTTATCTAAGTCACAGTTAATTTTTTTTTTCAGCATGGTATTTATTACATGCCTTTAAATGCCGGAAAGAGCTAGCTATATACATTATTTACAAAGTAATCAGTCTGTAGGCGAAATGTCTAATTGAAATAGAATACGACTTAGCACAACTACACTAAAACGTTTGTGAAACGCTGTTCATAATTTTCCTTGTCTACCGTGAGGATGATAGCGGGATTCCGCGATTGATAGAATACCGGTGAACTTTGATGCGTTCAATGAAATGCTGGTTGTGTTCGACAAGCGGCGCGCGATGCACCGTCACGACACGTCATGACGTCACCAGGCGAATCATTCTGGCCAGTAGACGACTAAACAGGAAAATTCGCCTAATTTGGACCCCTGCACACACGTCCGTTCCTGGCAACGAAGCGGCCCACAAGTTAGCCCGAGCTCTCTACTTCCGGGTAACTGTGGAGCCGCCCGATTGCCGGAACATGGAGCGTCTGCAAAATTATACGGAGATTCTTCAAAATTACAGGTTAAGCAGGAGACTGGTGCCACCACCGGATAAAAGTCTAAAAAATAGGGAGGCAGTCGCATGGCGGCGCCTGCAAGCTTGGAACTTTGTAAACCCGGTCTGGGCATATTATGTCCAAATGGAAGACAGGAGAAACGATAAATGCAAGCACTGTGGGGAGAGAGGGACCCTCGACCATATAATCTGGGAATGTACTAGCTCCCCAGGGGCTAAAACAAATATAAATTGTAGAGAAGCCTGGGAAGCCCTGCTGCGGAGCGAGGTCCCTGCTCCACAGCTACAAGCCATCCGCCTAGCGAAAGAAGCCGCGAAGAGCCAAGACCTCTTTTCCTGCTTCTGATCGCGGAGGTCCCTGCTCCTGTCCCTTAGGCCTGCGTGCCGGGGGGCGGGAATTGGGGACCTCCTAATCTGGTGGAAAATAAAGTTACCATCATCATCATCATGCTGACCCCGCCAGGCGTCCGATCCAGGCGTCCGCGCGGATCCTTTCATTTGCCGTAAAATCCCTTGGGCTTTAATTTGCCGCTTCCTCAAACGCCGCACCTTACAGCAAACAGAAGCAGACCCAGATGTCTAGGAGGTGTTAGTAGAGCATGCATCAGCGGCGTTTGAAATTGATTTACAGGATAGAAAAGGCGCAGTATCTGTCACAATTCTCCGCATAGACATGTACCGCGCCATAAAGGAAGGAAGGTGGGAGTGAAATAAAAGAGGGAGACAAACCTAGTAAAAAAATTCAATGGGTCCAATTGGGAATTTCCCAACTGAAATGAATTGGTCAAAAACCAATTGTGTTTTCGCCACCCATTGGGCCTGACCATTTGATATGAATTGGTGCTCCCAATTGGAAATAACTGGTCACCCATGAAGACCAAATGGTTCACCAATGAACTCAAATGGCATATCCATTGAGCCCAAATGGTTTGAACTCACATAGCTGAAAAAAAGGAGAATGGAGATGCAATTTCTATGTTTTGTGTCCAGAAGTTATAGGGGAGCTGACTTTTATACAAGTAGAATGAAATTACAATCTTTTACAGAAATCATGAGAGACAAGCAAGCATTATTCAATGTATATATCCACAGGTTGCAGACATATATACTCCATTCTTTGAACAGTGGTGCTGGAACCAGTGACACATCTTTGTTATTCAGAGTTAACATATTTAATTATGCCTGCACTTACAGTAAACACGATATAATCAATTAATAAGATCAAGTGGCATATACTTTTTGATAAGAACTTAAACTTTTCACTATTGTCTCTTTATAGAGGGATGTATTTCTGTGCACATCTCAGCCAAGAATATCACTGACTTGACTTTCCCTATTGGGAATGTTTGCTTAGGGCCAATTAGAACCAATGGGAAGCCCAGTCGGAAGCCCAATTCATTTCAAATGGGCGTCCCAATTGGGACTGAAATAACCCATTGGGCTTCCCATTAGCCCAATACCCTTGGCACAGAGAGCGCCTCTGACCCTGCCTTTGTGCCCCGTACCTTTGCTCGCAGGAAGCTACAAGAGGTTCGCGCAGTCCACCGGCAGCCATAACTGACCACCTACCGCAAAGTGGCTGATACGTTATTAGCCCAATGGGTTTATTCAATCCCAATTGGGATGCCCCATTGGTTTCTTCAGTCCTAATTAGGAGTGAAGAAACCAACTGGACTTCCCAATTGGGAGTGAAGAAACTATTTGGGTTGGACAGTACCCATTGGACAAACCATTTGGGACTGGCAGAACCAATTCAATCTGACTGGTCTTCCCAATTGAACCCATTGATTTTTTTTACTGGGAAGGTGCCGTAGTGGAGGGCTACGATCCACCGCGCTATAATGTCTCTCGCCTCATTGCACTTTAGTGGTCCAAAGTGTCCTCCAGAATTTTCTATTACCGTTATTCAATGACCGTTTACCTCTGACTGCATGGAAGGTGCTTCTTTTCACATAACAGCAACAATGCTGCAGCTGGTGTGCGTGGTCGTTACAGCCCTAAAAAATTGCCGGGCTCGCATCGGCAGTTCGCAGCATCTGCAGTGCCACCACGGCCGCTCGTTGGAAGCGCACTTTCACCTAGTGCGCTTCCGTCGAGCGGGCGTGAGTGCTTTCTAGCAAAATCGCATGGCAATATACCTCAAGATCAGCTTAGACAGGTCCGCACAAAAATATTACTTATATAAATCAACATAATATTAACGCGTGACCAAACTGCACAGGAATGTACCACATAGCGCGTTAATATTATGTTGATTTATATAAGTAATATTTTTGTGCGAACCTGTCTAAGCTAATCTTGAGGTATATTGCCATGCGAGGTATATTGCCATGAGGTATCGTAGTGGCCAAGCTGACGCTGCTGAGATGTGGCACCGCGGTATGTCCTCGCGCACAGTGCAAAAGTATTTTCTTCGTCTTGGAAAAAGTGCGGCGCACACAAGTACGCCCTTTCTGTTCTCTAGCCACACCATGCAGTCAGTACTATAGCCTCAGAGTTCTACAGTTAATGTACATCAAAAGCGTTCAGGCTGCGCAGTTCACCGCTGTGACCAGCAGAAATGTCCTTAATTAATGCACTGATGAATTTACCGAATGGGCATTAAAACTCTTTTGGAAGTCCGAATACGGGTTCAGATCAGCCATCCATTGAACCATCATTCCTGAAGCTAAATATCTTATCTTCTGCGGAAGTCCCTAGGATGCCAGTATGGTACGTTTCGGTAAGCCTTGAGCCGGAGTTTTTAGATTTGGGTCACAAACTTTCGAGTTTTGCTTCAAGCCTTTCTATACTGCAAGTTTCACTATAAAACATCCTCAGGCGTCAAGCTATGAATACCATTTAGATATGTTTCATGAGCATGAAAATTTGTCACTAAAATTTAATACTAGTCGTGTTAACACTTTAACAAATGAAACCTGAGGGATGGGTGCTCTTTTGGTGAACAAATCATTGGAGGTGTCATTCTGGGCAGGCCCTAGATTACTGGTCATAATGCCAGGCTTGTTTTACTAGTACAACAAAAAGTTAGCTCTGTTTATTGCTCTCAAGCAATACCAATCACACAGCTTAGTGGGCCATATCAGGCACCACAAGATGATGAGACCATTCCATAGAAATGCGATGCTGCAACAGGTTCTATGCACCTGTTGCAATTGTGCACCAATTGCACAGAGGGTCAATGCTTAATCAGCTGAACCATGCAATTGGTGCACAATCTCAGACAAAAGAATATGGACCACGTTCAGAGTTGTCTGACGCGTTAATTAGCAAAACCTAACGCATGCTTGTTGTATAAGCTTGCAATATTTACTTTTGTCTTTGCACATGAAGAAAGCAAACATTTATTTCCATTACGCGATGGGACAGAAGTGTTTTAATGCGAAAGTGTGGCCCATTTTTTTCTGTCCGCGACTGCACATATCTCAACCACCCCTTCCCCTCCTCGAGAGTTCTTAGTGGTCTTCCTGCTATGGATGACCAGCACTGAAATAAACTGTGTCCGACGGACATGCGACTAAGATCTGCATGCGCAAAGCCGATTTCAGACTCCATGAAAAATTAAAGATGTCTTAAAACGGGTGCCAGGAGCTTTAATAATAATAATAATAATAATTGGTTCACAGGAAGGGAAAGGTGCAGTATGTCACACTTGCTCTGTGGACACCTGAACCGCGCTTAAGGGAAGGGGAAAAAAGGAAAATTTTTCCTGAAAAACATTGCAAATGCGGTCAGAAAGGCGAACCAGACAAAAAATCAGTTTGCTTAGCGGCAGTGAGCTGATACCATCCATGCACTTGCAGGAACCATCGGAAGTACAAGACATAGAGCTGTTACCTTTACGAAAGCTTGCAGGTTCAGAAGAAAAAAAGTGCACTTCAAGCACTGTTTCCAATGTAAACTTCTTTTCTGCAACAATGGTTCTTTTCAACTAAAGATGCACTGAATTTAGCACGCAATAGATATCATACATACAAAATATTTCATTATTTTTTAAAACCATAGCATAGAACCAGCACTTAGCAGATGCTCTTCATAATTGGACAGCTAAGCATGAGCCCACGGTGCCAGCTAGTTCCTAAATAGTGTGGTGACCTGATGCGGAGTTGCGCTCACTGTGATCCTATTGCCATATTGCGATGTTGATTTCCAATCAAAAAGGTGCTCTCAAAACTGCTATATCCAGATCTTGAAGGTTTCTTCGCGTTGACTACCGAGGGCTCAGTAACATTCCGGAAGTATTTCTTTTACTCGCACTAAACCTTTAACCTGCTGCTGCACATTTCTGCAATGCCATATGTTGTTCCTGGAACATTAAAAATATTACCACCAGATGACCGCAGAGAACCATCAGACCAAAGTGGTATTTTTCTTAGTCCTGGGGATGTCGGAGTACATTTTTCAGCCATCTGAGGCCGACCAGCATTATCCGAAATGTCCACAGAGTTAGTCCACTGAATGTCCAAAAGAGTTTTAATGCCCATTTGGTCCAAAGCTCAAGAGCGATAGAGGCACACACACACTTACCCGACACAAAAACATTATGGAATGTCCTATAGGTGCCTCAGTACACGTTTCAACCCTTCAGGCATGTCTGACAGGTGTCCCGCTATGTCTCAACTTTCAGGCATATCGAAAAGGTGTACCACTACATGTGTCAATTTCTTAGGTATGTTCGATAGGTGTCCCAATACACGTCTCAACCTTCAGGCAGGTCCGATAGGTGTCCCAGTACACATCTCAACCTTCAGACATGTCCGAAAGATGCCCCGCTACACATCTCACGCCCTGCGGTCAATAAACATATACGAAACGTTACACAGGTCACATGCGAGTGAGCACAAATCAGTGCCTTGCAGCTCAGAAATTGTCAAAACTAGATAACTGCAGCTCGAGCTGGTTCGCGTGGGCGCGCCTGCAGTGCCTGTCCAGGTGGTGCTTGTGAACGAAGCAGCGGTCACAGTGGGCACAAGCGAATGGCCTCTCGCCCGCATGACCGCGCAGGTGGCGCTGAATGTGCGCCTTGCGCTCGGTCCGGTAGCCGCAAACACTGCACTCGTAGGTGCGCACCTCGACTGTCCGAGCACCGCCGCCACCGGAGGCCGCCAAAGAGACACTCTCCAGGTAGCCCAACTCGCCTGCTACACAAGAAGACAAACACCCGTCAGTGAAACGCCGCCGTATTAGCCGGTTGTTCAAAAATGTAGTGCATGTCAAAAGTGCTGAGTCCACAGGATTCACCGTCAAGCCTTATGGTGTGATGCCTATGATAGCCCCCGTGAGCTATGATACAGAGGCTCCACATGAGTGAAGCGAGGTTTGGTAGTGCATGATTTCACAGCTGCGGAGGTGCTCCAAATGTGCTACCACACGTCTCGACTGCCAACCATATGAACCAAACACTTTTGACAAATTGTAAGCTGGAGAGAAGCTCATCCACAAGCTTTTCATTGGAAAGCAGTTTCATTATTTTACCTTGTTAATGAATGAACCGGATATCGGGAGCTTCATTGAACACTCAAAAAGTCCTGAAAGTAGTTCAAAGTAGAAAAAAACATTTGCAGGAACGAACTCTCAGCCACGACAGACACAGTCTGCTGAGAAATTCTTCAAATTTTACAGCTAATTAACTAAAACCGCTAAATAACTTTACTTATTGCAGTTGAATGGTTAGTCCTTATGAAGAATTGGAAGCCATACCAGTATTTGAAATGACGAAAAACATTTTCTAACGTGCTGCAGCGCAAGAAAATTCAGCGCTTTTTTCCGCACGAAACCGCAACTCAGCGCAAGATACACGCAGGAACGTCACATATGATTTCCTACACACCTCCTAGGTATGGGTGCGTGTGCGATTGCATAGGAGTGAGGGGGGTGGGGGTGGGGGGGGGGAAGGAGCACACTATTTTGTTTTTCTGAAGCCGTACCTTTTTGAACTCGCGAGAAATTTTTTTTTTACGCACTACGGGAAATTTTGTTTAACGGCGCCGGAAGACAAGCATGTACGCAAACGAAAATATTACCCACAGATGGCTTGTGGTGCAAGAAACCGCATTTTCACACAAAAGAAAATAATGCAAATAAATTTATTGCGATATGCGAGCAGTTTTTGGTATAGCAGCTTGAACTGCCGCATAGTTTTACGACCTACTTTATGTAGTCCTTGTTTTTAGTTTTATTTCTTCTTCACTCATAAATACGACCTTTGTCCATATTAAACTGAATTGTTCGCAATCTTTCTCATGACTGACCTTGGTCTCAGCATTAAGAGTTCATTGCGACATACCGACGAAAATCAAAAATGTCTGCCGCTTCTCTGCCAGCATCCATGCATCCGATACAACCTCCCCGCCTTGAAACTTAACAGTGATGATGCTACGTACGGTACTCACAGGCTAGCTGTTTCAAACTGGATCGAAGGACGCATTGCCGCCGTGGTTCCGTAGCCGCTGCCGTCGAATGGTTGTGGCCCAAGACATGTGCGCGGAAAGAGCAGCCAGTAATATTTGTTGTGCAAGACCCTTAACCACCTATTTTCCCCATCTGTCTTTGGCAGTGCTTCCCGAAGAACGGACAGTTTCTTCGTGCTTCCTCAGTTTTTAAGTGTGAAGCAGCCTAGCTTTGCTCCTTTTTCCTCGCAGCTTGGTGCAAGGGAAGGCCAGCCAGTACCAACTGCACAGTCGTTATTCATGAGAACGACGGGGTGAAATAAAGTGCATAACACGCCACACCTATAGTAGAGCAGGCAGTCCCAGTTTTGTGCCGTAATCATTGCAACATGTCATAAGCAGACGGCGTGTCTGAACTGAGATTGCCTTGCATCTTTTGAGCTAAATTGCAGCTTCGTATGGAGAAAAAAAAAAAAGCTTAGGAATTGCACGTGCAGCTGGACTTTAGAAATTGAGTTTTTATTTTAAAAACATATATGGAGTATCACCTTCTTCACAGCTTCGAACTCCCCATTGGAACTAATCAACCAACTGCAATAATACAAAGTTAATTAGCTGTACAATAAAAAGAGTTCTGCAGCGAAATGCGTCCGCACCACATAAGAGTTTGTTTCTGCAAACACTTTTTTCTGTTCCGAATTCACTATATTAAAGAATGTTTTAAAGTCCTTGCTGATACACCAAGTACAAGGCCAGTAGAGGCAGAATCTTACTATATGTACACCTTATTACCACATCTACACGAGCAATATATTTCCCCCACGGGATTAATGATGCTTGAGAGCACTATGTAGCCTGTTTCTTCTGCTGCCTGTATTTTCTGTTGCAAGAAGTTAAACATAACAAAAGCATGCAGCACATGACAAGAAAATAAGCCCATCATAACAAGCAAACTGTGCCATAGTCAAACACTTGTCAACATAAAAAGCAACATGAACAAGACAACTGTACCGCATCGTGATAATATTACACTTTGGTAAAAGTTAAATGAGGAGGGAACTGGATTGGGGAAAATTTGCAGATATGTTTTTTAGTCAACGTGACAGCAGGCTGGAATGTAATGTTCCTTGACAAATAGGCAATTCTAGTTAAGCATCATTTCACAGTTACGGTACTTTGCCACAGCATCCATGACATGAGACACTGAGAATCAGCACCAATACACAGGAACAGGGCACGCCTGAGTCTCTAAGCACTGTAACATTATGATACATGTGAGAATAAGAAAAAAAAAAAATGTGCCTAGGCTGGGCTAGGAGGACCAAGTACCTTGAGCATTGTAACACAACTAAAGTATATAATGTGAATGCCTTGCACACACTGCTGTGAAACACTAGCAACTGTATCAGTGTATCTAGCATATTTTGACCACCATGATTAAACAAATGCAAACCAAGTAGGCATAATAGTCCCCAAACTTTGATTACCGACTAGGTTTCCAAACAAAACAACAAAGCATGATGGAAGACAGACCACACTCCCATTGTAGCACCTTAGTCCAACTGGGACATAGCTACAAGCAATCACATAAATTATTTATCAAAGCATGTTGCTAACAGAAATCGCACAACAGAAGCTACTAGACAAGGGAGACATCCACAGAACTTCTTCAGAGGTACCCACTTCTCAACCTTCAACACTGCAAGAGAAAGGATACACAGAGCATTACTGTCAATGCATGATGAATACAAGGAGGTATTACTATAGGTATTGTAAATTGCCAACTGCAACAACTGCGCTAGCCTGAATAATTGGTTAAGAGGCAAACTTGGTAAACACAGCCAAAAGTATGAACAACAAGAACTCACCATGATACAACAGATTCACAGATAACCTGTAAAAGCATGGAGAAAACACAAAAAGAAGAAGCCTAAGGCCTTCTATCACTATATGCAGCAAAACAGTGGAAAGACTGCATATAAAAAAAAAAAGCATACTACAAGAATGGAAAAACAGGTTGCAGGTTGATTCGGGATGGCGATTTTGCAATGGGAGCAAACTGTAACGTCTGACGAAAATACTTGCTCATTTGAAGGATTCCCAGGGATCGCCACAAGTGTGCAATGATTCAGCATAATGCAGACATCCAAGGTTTTGAAAGTTGCTTGACAAAACAACCTTCTCTATATTCACATCAATTTGCTTCAGCAGTGCACTCTCTGAAAATGTCAGGAAACCAATCAATAAAATAGGTCACAAGACTAAAAAAAAAAAAAACAGCCATGAAAAAAAAAATGACCCACAATGATCATCCACATAGCTAATTGCTCCGCTTTGCTGAACACACAGAGTGGCACGTTACCTGCCACAGACTGGCAGGTAACTGGCAGGACATTTCGACCGGGTCAAGAAAGACCGGACCCCGGTCGAAATGTCGACGAAGAATAAATGAAGTGTTAAGCATCTTCGCTATTTATTTCCTCTATATATATATGTTGCAATTGTGATTTGCTGATGACATTGCCTTGCTAAGTAACTCAGGAGATAAACGCAACATATATATATATATATATATTGCGATTGCGATTTGCTGATGACATTGCCTTGCTAAGTAACTCAGGAGATAAACGGCAAAGAATGATTGGTGACCTAGACAGGAAAAGTAGAAAGGTGGGCTTGAAAATCAATATGCAGAAGTCTAAGGTAATGTTCAACAGTCTCGGAAAGGAACAGCAGTTTATGTTAGGTAGTGAAGCACTGGAAGTAGTAGGTGAATATGTCCACTTAGGACAGGTAGTAACCGCAGACCCGGGCCATGAAAAGGAAATAACAAGAAGAATAAGATTGGGATGGAGTGAATTTGGCAAGCACTCACAGATTATGACTAGCATATATATATATATGCACATTATTTCGAGATAATTTTACTTCACTGACTTCTCCTAAGTTTCCTTCCTAGGTACACTTTATATATGCCACAAATGTTGATATATTTGCATCAATAACTGGCACCCACTTCAAGAATATTCTTTGCACATATTACAGTCATGCACATACTATGTCATGCACATACTAAAGCTATTCCCTGTTAATATATCAGAAAAAAGATTTTCTACTACCAAGGGATATCCACATCACAAAACCTACATGCTCTATGCACAAGCATTATTGACCTGTTCCGTTGCGACCAACTATGAGATGCCACTGCACATTAAAGAACAGCAGCTGGTAGAAACTTCCAGAGTCCTCCACTACAGCATCTCTCGTTGCCTGAGTCGCCTCTGGATGTTAAACCCCACAAACTAACCAATGCTTTTTGGCAAAACAGTTGTCCTGCTGTCAACATTAGTCGCAAACGACACAGTCTAGTCTTTTGAGACAAAAATCACACACCAAATTGATGCAAAATTCATAACACCTGTCAGGTGTAGAATCTCTGACTTGAACTTTATATTTAGCAGTAAAAGCAGCTGATGTCAAAGAGCCCTTTTAATAGGTGTCTATGATTTGCTAGGTTTCCCCAAGAATTGTTTTGGACATTTATTTAGTTATTTACTATGTAACAGCAACGTCTCTGTATGGTGGGCGCGTGAGGAAAGCAAAGTGACATGAGCTACATGACAAAAATGCTCAGGCTTCAGGTCGGCACTCGGAGATCGGAATAGCAAAATATGTTGTCGAGTTTAGTAAAAGGATGGTCAGGGCCCTGTCTCTGTCATTGCTCTACAGTTAATACTGTAAGCAGTTATTGCCTCTTGCAGGAGCCTCATCTAAATCACAAAATGTATAGGTCTTACAATAAATCCAAAATAAAATAAAAAAAGAAATAGGCTAGGCTAACAGGAAACGTCAGGCATCATATACATATAATTCGGAAGAAAAACTGTTGATAGCACGCACATGTAAACATACTCTGTGAAGTAGCGCTTTGGAGCCACCAACCTTAAATAGGGCTGTAACAATTGTGCAATTACTTGGCCAAAAAAAAGTTTCCATCTTGCCAGTAACATACCAGGTAACAAAACATGGTGAAACTGTGAAGAAACATCTAAATTTACCTCATCATTTTTCCATAATGAAAACATAAAGCACAGAGGGAAGACAAAACACCGAAAAAGACAAGAAAGGGTATTACAGCATTCTGTCATAAGGCAGCCATTACAACAAAATCCTGCATGCATTCCATGCAACAAAGCATCTCTGTAAATTTATAGGCTCGATGGTTGTATATACATCATACACATTATCTTGATCCCCTGTGATATGCTAGTGCAGTGTATCAAAGCAGGATAAGAATTAAGAAATGCTGAAAGAGAGCACCGAAAGGTTGGCATTGTGCCATATGTACACGGAATAGCACATGATGCATAGAAGCTGAGCAAAATGTCCCCAGAAGTTTTGAACTGGCGGGAAGGTGTCGGCAATAACAAACGATATCGGAGCCACAGCGTCCACAAAGAGCAGGGTCATCTACTTTGCTGTGGAGTGTTTATATACTCGAAGCTGAGTCAGTATTTGTACAATTAAAAAGTGGAACTCAGACTGATGGAAGATTTAGTACTAGGTCATATTTTTGGCTCACTATACTATTTTTCTTTTTTTTTATCAGACAACCTCTGGCAAATGACTCCTATCAACATGTGGGCATGGACTAAGCAAATGCATCATGTAAAAGTCAACGAAAGTGCTCCTCCAATCCTTGTGCTGCCTTCCTTAGCACTCAGTAGCTGAGGCATCACATAGGTAGATTAAGAGGACTGCCTGTTACTGTAGCAGCTATCAACATTAGGCTGATGGAACATGCACAGTCTATAAAAAAGAACGAAACAAACTCAGCAAAACATTGTAACGCGTGTGAGTGTGTACCTTTCTTTGTTGATACTAATACACTGTTTCTTCATAAAGACCAGACTACTCGAGAAATCGCCGAGGCTTTCCATATTAACCGGAAGCAAAATGTTTGTGCCAGTAAAACGTCCGTCGCATTGACAGAAAAAGAGATGACCATGCTGCACAATCGATAGTGTGTTTGCAGGTTTCACCACGTGCGTGTGATGGGGGGCGTTTTACATGTGCTGATATATTTTTATAAATTTTGACTATGCGCATGTGGGTACAACAAGTGTGTGTATATATATATCTTCCATTAAATCGGTTGTCAGTTCTGCATCGTCGTTGTCCACTTCTCCTCTTTGTCTCGTCTTTGTTGCGCACTTATATTACTGGTCATCATGGTTCACCAACTCGCCCAATCAGCCGTTCTTCTGCAGCTAGACATCATCGCACTGATGCACTTGCCTTCCACTGTGAACCTTGTTATCTCACAGTACAAAGTGTGCATTGAAAGAAAGAAAAACAAGCCTATCAGTTACAGCATTGCCACAAGCTTTTGGGCAAAACCTTGTGCAGCTTCTTCAGCAGGCAAGTGAAGGTCAATCAATCAATCAATTGGTTGTTCGAAACTAAGCTCCCGAAGGAGCACAGCAGGGTTAGCAGAGCCTCTTCCAAACGCACACCCCTGAAAGAGCTGGGCGCCGGGCCGGGGGACGCTTGTACCCAATTTTTCAGAATTTGTTCCTTCTGGAAGTGTCAGCAAAGTCTCTGGTTACAGAAAGCCTCCTCCTGTATAGTTTAAACATGTAACTGTGTTGTATTCATTAAACAATAAACTCTATTCTGGTTCTGAACAGCACATGTCTCGCTTTCCGGTGTAGTTACAGTGCCTAGGTAATGGTTGAATTAGCAGTCTACTTAGTTGGCGCTCATCACATTCATGTTACGGTTCTCTTCTTGGCCCCTGGTCTAGATAGACAGATAGATAGGTAATTATTAGCATCGCCTTGTTAACGGGGTGGTGAGAAGTGTCACCTAGCTTGTAATACGTTAAGTGCTCAATATTTTTGAAGGGTTAACTGATTATTTCCTCTGCACTGTCCAACACTACTCCCTTGATCATTTCAACCAATCCTCAAGTTGCCTCTTACTTCCACTTTTTCATAATCTAGCCTGCCATGGGTCTCGGGTCCCGATTCAGCGCCGTCTGTTCACTGCGAAGTGTCGCAATAAAAAAAGAAGCCAAACAAAGTGGGTTATTCAAAGCCCGCTGCAAAGAATTCTTGGCAAAGCTTTTTCAGTAAGTCAGAGAAGAGTTTAAGCGCGCTGAGACGAAACAGCGCTACCATGTAAATAAAACTAAAGACGACGGAAACAGTTCCACTTGCATGCAGAGTGCACACCGCCTTATCAACACGCGCATCCGCTATATTTCGAAACTTGACGAGTGAACGCGCGGCCTCTTAAGGGTTCCCGCATTTCAAAACACCCACATGAAACGAAACGCCAAAGAAACATCGAAACGAAACACGTCGCAGCGATGTTTCATGTGAGCGCCCCGTGTTTCAAAGGGTACAGCAAACTATTTTATAAAGAAAGATGCGCGATTAAAGATGTAATCAGTTAGATCTGCAGTTCGCTCCCGCTGCAGACGCGTTGATGTAAACCTTCACGCTATAAAGTGCGTGGGAATTGTGCATCTACTGTGCGTAGGCTGCTCCTTGCCGTACGGAAACCAAGGTAGCCGCACCTACTTTGGTCATGGATTGTACGCTGAAGGCAGCATTCGCGAACTTACGAACTTGAACTGTTGGCAGGCACGACGGAGACGAACGCTAAGGCAAAGGCCGGAGGGCAAAGCACGTCACCGACACCCACACATGCACCAGCGCACAGATGGTGTACCGTGTAGCGGCGTCCATGAAGACGTACGCGATGATCACGAATTCTGCGCCAGCGAGCTCTGTGTTGCAATAATTGTAGCGCGTACAGCAGGAAAGCTTTTCCGCAGACACAAGTTAGCGCGCATCAGAAGCGCATTGCGGTTTCTGACATTCATTTCTGCGCGGCAGTTATTTGGAACGAAAACAGCCATCAAACGAAAACAGCAGACGTGTACGCGGCCATTTTCTTGATATCGATGGTGCTTGGATTCGCCTGCAACCACCGACAATCTGCGAGGCGGTCCGACGGAAAATAGGAGCCGTCGCCTAGGTGTTCAGAAGATAAGTTCTTCCGATAAATCTGATATCTCTGAGACAGGAACTGCTTGCACAGTTTAGTGTTTTCGTAATGTGCTCCTGCTTGTGAAAAGCTTTCAAGCGGTTAAAAATAAGCATAATTTCTGAAAGAAAAAAAAAATATGAAACAGTGGGATTACAATATGAGTCGCATGGTGTTGCTGTAAAACCTGGGCTCTAAACTTTTACGCGGAGTTGTACTACTTAGTAAGGATGGGCACCGAATTGCTTGCTTGTTTCCTTCCTTTCCTTTTTTGCGAGGTTGCTAAGGTGATTCTTCCCCATATAACCTCATATGCAATACCCATTTTTCTTCCTCTCCATGATCATAAAAGGGATATCTTTGAATGTCATATTTAGGCATTCAGGGTACTGTAATGAAAAAGGCTATCAAAGTGTAGGGTTCAAGTGCCAATTAATGATATTAAGTCGATGTACTGCAGTTATTCAAACAGTTAAATCGTTCTATGCATTGGATAGGTCATGAAATCTATTAACACTCCTAAACTGACATGAGTTAGACTAGCCTTCCCCCACTATATATACTGATGTTGCTTTAAGCCATGTCACATATTAGACGTGCACTTCATTAGCACTTGTCAACCAAGAGCTAATTGGTGAGACATGATGAAGCATGCACCTATTCAGATGCGTTTCACCATGTCTAACCAATACAAAAAAATCTGTTCATTATTCACCTCCGTGTTTCATCATGTCTAACCAATACAAAACATTGGTTCATTATATTAGGAATTTAAAATGAAGTACAGTTAATGCCAATGCTACCACTGGACTGAAGCTGTGTCTTCCAGCTCTTAAAGAATAAAACGTTTTCATACTTCATATTGACTCAGCACGCCTGGAAGGCACACTGGAATGCTAAATGATGACTGGCAAAATGGAGAAAAACTAAAAAAAAAAAAAAAATATTCTGACAATTTAGCTTTGTGTGCCACAAGAAATCTAGCCATGCGATTTAATTCTCTTGACAGTGGAACCCGAACTATGGGATAGTTTCAAGGAATATGAGATTGCAAATTTTAGATTGCAGACCTGTAATGGTATGTTACAAGTTGTGTTAGTCATTATCACACATGAATCATCCCATTTCATTAACGTGTAGCAGTTTAATATCTCTTCTCTCACCCAGTTTCGGTTTCAAGAAACGATGGCTGTAAGTGCACAGGTGGGCAAGTGACACGAGGAACGAAAAAAAAAAAAAAAAAAAAGCTGCTATAATTGATGGTACAATCTTTTCACGCATTAAAACGCTTGGGCCAACCTCTTTCAACAGCTAGAATGATGAAAAATAATACATACACGATTCTCTCCAGTTACTTTTACACTTCACATGACCTACACTTACTTTTAATGTCACTTCGACATGGAAGCCATCATTTAGTAGTTGAAATCCAAACAGCTTGAGAGAAGGAATTAAATTACAGATTATTTAGAGGCTGTAGGAAAATACCGCTCCATGATCCAAAATACTAATTAGTGTGTATTCCTAGACAGAAGAAACATAGCAGTAGATTACTGCACTAAAATTATTTATGCATATCCAGGGCACGTGCAAGACCATAGTTCCTTTATCCACATAAGACCATTCAGTGTGAATGTGGTAATTCACCCATTTCTTTGTGTTAGTTAAAGGCTTCATCCTGAGGTGGCAACGGTCACTATTGCTTAAAAATGAACACACGGTCACTGCAAAACCACTGTGTCAATGCTTGTGCTTTATTTCACACGAAATATCATATTAATTATGCACTCGCTTCAAAAGGCAGACTAAAGCATGACTTGGCAAAACAAAATAGAGAACAACTCCACCAAGACTCCTGAAATGGGCAGAACAAAGCGCCATGGTACACTGACTGGAAACAAAATGCGGTACAAATGCCGATTTCAACCCCAAGAATACGGGGGCATGCGCGTGCGAGGCGCGTTAGAAATTCATAAACTAAATCTTCACCACAAGTGTATCAAACAATACATCCAGCATTCAAAAAAGAGGCAAAGTCTCATTCTATGACATGGTGAGATGACTTGGCGAGTATGATGACTTGCAAATATTCCTTGCGCATGCCTTGCAGCGTACTGTCCAAGAAGGTCACCGCATTTCCCTTTTTAATGAAATGGTGCACAAATCTCGCAAACCGAACACTACCGAGAGCTAAACTTGCAATGAGAACACATGAGGGCCAGTGGGTGACCTTGGGGACACCACTGCTATGACCAGATGCTTAGGAACTAGGAATCTCACGCACAATGTACACCTGCTTTCCACACATCGCAAGTACCCTATACGAAATCATGCAGCAGGAACCACAAATATGACTTTGTGCACGTTCCCAGCATTTGCCGTAACGCATGGTTCGTGCAAGTTGAAACGCATCAGACAGGTACGAAAAAAAAAGAGAAGGCTGCACTCTCGCTTTGTGATGGACTAGAGGTAAATATGAATGCCATTGAACTTCAAGCAGCACACAGTGGATGTAGGAGAAGTGACTTTTTTTCTCGGCATCAAAAATTGTGTGCAGAGGACAACAAAGTCCCCAAACTTTAAGCTCAAAATAAAAGAAATGTCCTGTCAGCATCGTGTCGCTAGGACAGAAAGAGTCTCAGGTGTAAATGCATAAGTTGGTTGCTTTGGTGCATGAGTCTGCAAACAACGCTGAAAGATTTTCAATCCACATCCACTAAGATGTTGGCATGACTGAGAAATCGGGCAACAAGTCTCATCAAAGTTGAAATGACTAGCCCATATGAATGCCTCTAAGGATTTGACACATGCAGCATCGAGCAAGATGGTCCTGAACGGCACAACTATAAGAGACGCGACAAACTGTGGCAAGTTGTCACATAAAAGCAGTCTGAAAAATAAGTGAAGGGAGCCAATAATAACAAGCCAAACTATATAATAGTTCAAGCTAGGTTCTCAAAAAAAAAAAAAAAAAAAAAAGAACATGCAAAACTGCACTAACAGTTGTAAGCTCCCCACGGAAATCAGCTATGGCAATTAAATTTGCAAGAAAAATTTCAGAATGGAGGATTACAAAGCAATTAGAGCTTTCACTCACTTCAAGTGAGGATGACTTAGCCACACGTGCTACCACAGACCACCATACCGACAGGCCGCCATAATCAACCAGCCTACACAAAAGTTGGGGGAACACTTAAGCTCCATCTTTAAAGGGACCAAACACTCCATTTTAACCGTCAAAATTTTTTCAGCGCAACGGAAAGCATGCTGTCTAAAATGGTTGATTCTACAAAAGTTAAGTTAGTGTAGAAAAGCTCTTTATCAGCGCATGCGTCTATTTTCTGCAGTCCGATGCCAGAAACCATGAGCAGCGAGCGTGATGGTGATTGAACACCAGCAAATGTGATGTACTGCAAACTAATATAAATCATGCCTGCCAGGTAGCAATCGGACATTTTCAGTATAGAGGGCCTCTATTTCAGTGTACACATTCAAAGCTGTTACAACCACGGGGACACATTCTTCGGCAACAAAAGTTTTATGGCAAATTCCACTAGTAGATCGGTGAAGGCTGTAGACGTTTGATAGACGCACTTGAATATATGTGTGAAAAAAAAAAAAAAAAAATAAAATAAAAAAAAACGGCGATGCCCAGCGTATTCTCACTACATTCCTGAAACCACTAAAAACAGCCAAAAAATTCCGCAACGTAGAGAAGTGACGACACCATCGACTAGAAGGTGCAGTGAAATCTGACTGGTCGGCAGATGGAACTAGGGCGCTAAAGGAATTGTTTCAAACAACCAATGGAACCTATCTAGGTCGATTAGTGGAATTAGAATTCACAATCGCGAAGCAAGAAAAGCTGCTCTGGCATGACCAGTGAAAATCACCATTAGTGGAGTGTGGTTAAAGCTTTATCCAACAAATTCAAAACACTTGCACCATCTAGTAACAAGCTAAAGACAAAGACAATATGAAGGAAATCTTGCTTTTTAAAAGGGCAAGCTGGATAGAGTGCAATACATACATAATAAAGCATGACAAGCTATCCCGAGAGAAAAAGGACACTGTGCTCTTCAGAAAATCAGTGATATTTTCCCGAGATCTGGTCACATAATGGTCTACTCCTATAATGGCAGCATTTCCCCACAAGGGGGCACTTCAGTTTGTTTTATGCAATTTTTAATGCCAGATTACAATTACTAATCTGCTTTTATTGGCTACTGGAGTGCCCAATCTGTACAATACAAAGCAAGATCTTTTTAAGCATAATCTTATGACACATTCCAGTCCGGTCCCTTTAAAGGTATGACGTAACCACATTAATGGCTCCGGTTTCTGTCCCTTGTTAATAGGCACCTTTGTTATCCTTGCACATATTCATTAGCACACAGTTGCAAGTTACCACATTAAATGAAACATCACCAGAAATAGAAAATGTAACACTCTTATCTCTATATAACCCAACCTTTCCGAGTACAAGAAATGGTGCACACGAAACAGACGGCACTTTCACTCACACTCCCTTCTTCTTCGTACAACTACCCCCGAGTTCCCCATCTTCATTATTCATACGGACCGTAGCAATATAAAAACCTAGCTTTAGCCAAGCCTTACGAACGTGCCTGCATGGCCTGGGGTAGTGGTCTGATCTGGGATCCAATTTTCCTGGAAGATTCAGTTTCCACCTGAAAAGAGCTGCCCGAACTGACAGCTCCTGTCGGCTCTGATATATCATGACGTCGCACAACCGGACAAGCTATCAGTGCCCGGCCATGTCGCCTGCCAGCTAGCACCGTCAGAGACATGCCTGTAATTTTTATTGCGAAAGCAATACTACTCTAGGTTTCGAGCCTTCAGCATAGCGCGGCCGGTAGCCACGTCTTACCCACGTCACGCTGTGACGTCACACCCCATGTGACACTAGGGCTACCTACTCAAGCGGTCGGCAGAAGCTGCCAACTTGGGTCTCTCGTTTCACATGGGACGGCTATGTCAGAATCAGCCTGCTAGGGCCTTGGCATTCACGTTACCCCTATAGGCCACTAAGGCATGTTCATACGGCTTGATTAAAGCGGGCTTAATATGTGGGCTGAGGAAGAAGAGAAGAACGCTCGGCCACCCACAACTAATGCTTTCGCTCAATATTTGGTTCAGGAGCGTTGAACCCTTCTAATGTTTTTGCTCACAATGCAAATTGGCGATTTTCTGGAGAACAGTGCCTTTAACGCTACCCCACTGACAGAAACTAAGAAACTAAAAAGACACACAATCTTTGTGATTCAGCTACACCTTTTCGTAACCATGCAAGTGCAACCTTGTGTTGCGGCTACTTTTCAGACTGCGTGGAGAGGTAGGCATCAGTCGCTCTGATACAGCTAAGCAGCAGTTCCTGCCTGTGTGGCAACGAAGAAGTGATACATATTTTAAATGCAGCATTTGAGCTTCGAGACAGGCCAAGCACATCCATCAGTGATGCTGGTGCTTGGCACTGCTTGACAATTAATGCAAACAAAGTACAGCAATTTCCTCTAGGAAGCCATACCAGACATGACTGCGAAGAAACCGTGATGAACATTGAGCTATGCGTATTATATGAGGAAGCTGATGGTCACAGTGTTAATGGCAAGCCATTCTGCAGAGTTGTCTTTCGAGTGACCGATTACCAACATCAGGTCCGTAGCATTCTTAAGCAGACTCAGATGGTTGAGCCAACTCTATTAAGAAAATGCCTGTTCTTGCACTCAGGGAATTCGCTGATGAAGATGCCAAGTTTTCTGCGACGTAAAGAGCTTCACTCAAATTATGCATTATCGAGTATAGCAACTATCAGACTTAATGTTTTCTTAATGACGTACTTAGCATCAATACTTACAGGCTTGTCTAAAACCAATCAAAATCTATGTAAAAGCACATCTGATCAAAACACTTCATAGGAACAGCGACTTGCTAGGATAGAACATAGGAGTGATAGGCTTGTTCACTGTGTCTTTCCCCTATACACTGCATTTCTTTGCAGAGCCCCTATACACAACAATGCGAGTAGGGCGGTGCTAATTCCAGATGTAGTGTGGAATACAGAAAGCAGTAAAATGCAATTACTGCACCTGGTTTGAAAGGAACCAATCTATGGAACAACACTACCATCACCCTTACTATGCCCACTGCAGGGCAAAGGCCTCTCTCATATTCCTCCACATACCCCAGTCCTGTGCCAGCTGCATCCACTTGATCCCAACTTTCTAATCTCGTCCGCCCCCGGCTTTCCTTACCTTCACTTGGAATCGAGCCCATGAAACATTACATGCACTGCCAGTGCCCATTCCTTCTTAATTATTTCCACCAGGATATCATTACCTATTTTCTTGTTCCCTGTTTCTTCTGCTTGCTTCCTCTTTTAACTTCATGTCTATAATTTTCCTTTCCACAGCACCCTGAATTGCCCTCAATTTAAGATGAATTCTTTTTGGTTAGCCTCCATATTTCTGCCCTATGGTTGAGTACCAGTAAGGTTCAGATGTTATACATTTCATTTTGAGGAATGCTGGTAAAATGGCTCTCATGATCTGAGTACCTGCCAGATGCTTTCCACCTCACTCTTACTCTTCTAGTTATCTCACTGTCGTGATTCGGTTCTGTGGTCATTGAGACCCCGCACAAGGCATGACATGCTAAACTTCTTCTAACACACTGCTTTCGAAGCTCTTCTCAAGTCCTTCCTTGTCACAGACAGTAATGAAAGCTCATTGTGCTGACCACAGCAATACACACACTGACAAATACACAAAAGGCCTATAGCGCACACAACGTTGGCCGACTACAGCAGCCCGTGAGTTCAACAGCAGCAACTGTAGCCAGTAGCAGCCCGGTGTGAAACATTACTAGTGATCACCGATTCTCGAGATATCCTCGTGACAAACCGCAGAAAGAAGTCGCTCACTCGATATATGCTGACGTCTCCTTGCATTTCTGGTCCAATAGTGCATACGTGGGAAGCCCGCACTGTCGACATACGAGACACAAGCACTGCCCCTTCAAAACTGCAGTGGTAGAACCACCCCATTGGACATTTACAGCCCCTCCCTTACCCGGAGGAGTGATGGCTTGCTGCATTGAAGGGGTCACCAGCAGAGCTCACAAGAAAGCACACACAGAAGCATAAGCACTCCAACTTCAGCTGAAGTTGTTTGTAGCGTAGACATTTCCACAGGGTATGGAAGGTGTCTTGAGGCAGCCAGCAGAAATAAGACTTCATATTTGAAACAAACTCCTTTCTGGCACAGCAAAATGAGCACTTCAGGATAGTCCTACGGTGCCAACAACCTCGTATCTATAACGAAGCAATATAAGTGTTGACTTTGCAGAAACTGGGGTGCGATGATAGGCACAATCATGACTGCCGGCCGACGGCCTGGTCATCAGTTCAAGATCTCATTCATGACGGCCACCGCATTGCTTTCAAGCCAGTCCCAGCAGACTGTCCCCTTCCCAATTGTCCTCTTCGTCACTGGCCGGCACGGACGGCGCGTCCAGCGGATGGTCGGTGCTCACATGCTGGTCTAGGCCTGACTGGTCAGCAAACACCTGCTCACAGTGGGCGCACGGGAACAGGAGCTGCCCGTCGGTCGTGACGTGACGCTGCAGGTGTTGCATGAGAGCCTTCTTGCCCAGAAATGCATGCTGACACAGCGGGCAGCTCATGGGTTGCTGGTCCTCTTCTACCGCATTCTCTTCTCCCGCTTGCGGCTCGACGCCATGTGTGCGCAAGTGCGCCACCAGGTGGGCGTTATGCAGGAAGCTCTTGGAGCAGTGCGGGCACTCGTGACGGGTCTGGTCACCGTGGGTGCGCATGTGACGGTTGAGGCCACTTTTATGGGTGAAGCGGCGGGCGCAGCACCGGCACGAGTAGGGCTTTTCGCCCGTGTGCGTGCGGCGGTGGACGGTCAGGTTGCGACGGAAAACGGTCGAGTACTGGCACAGGTCGCAGTAGTAGCGCCGCACCACGCCAGCCGCCGCTGCCCGTCGGCCCAAAGATATGCGCAGTCCTGCACGGAGAAAACGGAGGAAGGCGTCAAACACAAGTGCAATCAGCGATAAAAGAAATTTCTACAACAGGAACTGTTGACGACGGTCAACATGATATACACAATACTGATGCAATATCCACACAGTGAAGAAGTGTGAGAAGAGCAAACAAGTAGAAGTAACGCAGTGTAATAGCTATTAGATGATTCTCGCATTGTGTCTCATCGCATAAGGATCTGTAACTGTTTTCTTTGTGTACTGATATAGTAATAATAAAAATAGTAGTAATAACAATAATAATATTGCCACAGAAAGTGTTTGTCGGTTCACAGCATCCCTACCCTATATATATATAGTCCCATTGCAACACTTATTTAAATACATAATTGATAACAACTTGGTGACACGGTATGTCTTTGTTACAAGCTCTAGGTGCAATATACTGACAAACCAAAGGCCAAGGAGAGTCTGTGCAGCCAGTGAAACAGCCTGACATCAGAAAGAAGACCCTTGTTCATATTATAAGCAGTTTTTAAGTGCGAACATTTTGCTGCAAGGTATGTACCCCATCCAAAACAATGCGGCATGTGTGTCCTACATTTTCTGGATAAAAAAAAAAAAGGAGATTCTTATTATCAGTTTACCACTTCAGCCTTAAAGATAAGCACAGAAGCTAAGTCAACTAATACTGATTGATAGCAAAGCTGTCATAATACTCTGAACCAGAAGCATGTTTTATAAAAAAAAGGGAGAAATTGAAAACACAACAAAATGAACACACTAAGAATGTAAAACCCAAGGTTCAATCATCTGAGATGTGAAAACCAGGCAAAGTAATATGGCAAGCAAAGCTTTCGTAGTCTTTGCAGCTTGGGGTTTGGAAAAAAAGAAAAAGGCCTTGTAAGCTGTGCAGCTAGCATATTTAACCAGTTGGTACGAGTCACATCATTCGCTGAAGAGTGTGCCACAGCATAGTGCTATGCCGTCAACAGCAGCATAGAACATAGCAACGACTGAAGTGAGACTTTATAATCGCATCACTATTAGAAGACAAGCAGGCACCAAGCAAGATTCAGAAATGCTCCTTTCCGGCTCTGGACTCACTTTTAGCTTAATAATTTACCCCACAGAAGATCCCCTCTAATCCACAAACAGACCCACCAACACTCATGTAACTGTTGACTGCTGCAACAATCTATGTGAACCATAAAATGCTTCCCTAAGTTAAACCGCTCGCTTATTGATGCTGAAATTTAACACGCACGCAGCATACAACTGTCTATACTTTTTAGTATCATGCTTGAGTGCTGTACTTGCCTGAATTTATCACAATTAATTAGAAATCAATATCGTCTACACAGTCTGCAACCCAAAGCAAGGAACTTTTGCACAGCTGATCAAATGGCACCACTTGGGACATGCACATGGAACAATGAAATTTTCTATGATGGCAGGCAAGAACCGTACTTGTTAAAGACTGATTGCCATTTGTGCAAACAACATTGCCAATGCTCAATACCATTAATCCAGTCGAGAAGACATTTACATATGAGCCGCTGAATTCTCCCCTAATATTCACAGCTTCGAAAGTGAAGTGTGCTTTGCGGATAGGGGCATGCTGGAAAAACTGGTGTCACCTCAGCGAAAGCTGCTTGTTTTGGGCCACCGATGCTGCATATCATGCGGATCTCCAATTTGTTCTGATTGAATAAACAATATGCCTCATGCAAACATGATACTGAAAAAGACAGATAGTGCCAGTGCGCTAGTGCAACGAATTTCAGCATGAATAAGATAATAGTGTTACCCTACCAAAGAAAGGAGGGGTCGTGTGAAGGCCAGAAGGTCTCAAATTATTCTAAATGAACCCGTTGACATGGAAGTTTCAGTGATGTGAACTAGAAGATTCTGCCGCCTCGGGCAGCGGTATGCATGGTGAGTTCTCAGGCAGCATCTCCAGTGCTGTAGAAATTTCAAATGACAGAGTCAGTGAATAAACGAGAGCATTGCATGCATGTTGTGATGTGCTGATCGAGATATGCGTAAAAAAAAAAAAAAAACTACTGTACGCGGGGAACACAAATATCTGACCTAACCTAGTGGGCCAGTAGCGGTAGTCAGTGGGCAAGAATTCGCTGCGTGGAACGCATGTCTTTACACTTGTAAAAAATTAATCCATGTCATCCCAGCAGTCAAACTTGTTTGCTCTACTATGTTCAAGGGAGCAAGGGAAAGGTGCCGCTTCCACCGGCGCTATGCGAAGGCGCTCAGCATCTGTCAGGCTCCTGACAGTCCTCTGCTCTTGGAGATGAATCCCATTACTTGAGCACTGACTGCTTACATCTGGCTGGTTATGTGGTAGCTTCAGTTCTTTTTTTTTTTTTTTTCTTTTTTTCATAGCAGCAGAAATGCTGCAGCCGGTGCGCATTGTCATAGCATTAAAGCTCGCCAACTTCGATCGATCAATTTGATTCGGTGAAGTGCTTTTTTGCCGAATCAGTGGGTCTCTTAACTCAAAATAAGCTTATACAGGCCCAGACCAAGGTGTATATTAAATAAATAAATGAACATAATGCTAACGCACAACTGAACTGCCTAGGAAAGCATCCTACAGCAGCAGTCCAATGTGCCTTATCCCACTTACTTCGTCGTGCAGGCGCTAGCGAGAGGTGGCGTCACGGTATGTCCTCGCGCCCAATAATAAACACTCTTCAATACAAACAACCTCCATACACAACTAATATTTGACAGGAACTGACCGCAAATCTTTTTAAGTGTGAATGCATACATTCAAAGGCCAACACACACATACAAGAGCAGAAGCGCAAATGAACACAGGTGCATCAGAATGATTCAAGTGTTGCCCAACTCTGATCTAGCACTGAAGAGTCCATCAGTATAACTTTTGCACAAGCAACAAGTCCACACATCTAATACGCAGCAATGCAAGAGGCTGTTGCCATCTAAATAAATCCACCTCCCACTTGACATGTCATTTTCTGTGAAAGTCGCTGCATCTTGCTTCATTCTGGAATAAAAAGAAGGCAGCCATTATTGCGCGCTGAAAGAATACGGTCGTAAGCCAACATCTTGCAAGTAATGTCCGAGCCCACTGAACGCAGTATTCTTAATGAAAAAAGGCATTCTTGGCATTGTCACTGCATTATGTACATGGTCATCTACTCTTAGAGTGAACATGTGAGCATCCGACTCCCATCTTCTAAGTGCAGTGAATCTGTCCAGGCTGCAATTTGAACCTAAGTGGCGCAGCTACAGATGGACTTGGAGGAGAGGATTCAGGTGTTTTGTCACTGAGCCAGGATGCACGGCCAGACTGCAGGTACAGGCACTCAGAAGAGACCAGCCGGGCGCTCGCATGTAGTACTTCCTAAGAGTGGACGACCTTGTGCATGACAGGTTTGTGACAATGTCAGAGTTAAAACTGAGAAAATGCCCAAAACTGAGAGCCATTACATCGCCATGCGGGTATAGTAGTAGCCCAAAAAACATTTGCTGCCTCTTTACCCTAACAGTACCATGCAATAAACAAATAACCGTTTTTCTGTGCCCCAATCATGCTATGCATGTAGTACCAGCAGTAGCCTCTTTACCCTAACACTCTCTTTTTACCTCTACCCTAAATCATAAAAACCTGCGACAAAGGTCTAGCAGGCAGCACTGGAATTAAGCATCACGAGGAACACCATGTCTAATGCCGGCAGTGAACAGCCTTCTACCATATAGGCTACAATGCTTAGTTAACACACCCTTTGTTTAGTTACAAGTCTTACTGACTACCACATCTGCATGGTATGCCTATTCTTTATTTTTGCGAATTTGTAGCAGGCTGCCTTACAGTTTAAGTGCTTGGTAATGTTCATGAAAAAATATTGCAGGCAATGAAAGTGTGTCTATCTACCTGATAACTGACCCAGCAAGAAGCTTTTAGAGCAGAAGGGCATCTGCACATTTTCGGGTACCTTTACCTTTATTTGTTTCTACGCTCTAAATTTGTCAATAACATGCCTGTTTAATACAATGCTAAAGAACAGACACTCTGTCTGAGCCAGTTGAACTAAGTGTGAGTTGAATGAACTGTAGGTTACAGCCAGACATAGGTAGCAAATCTGGGTCGGCACAAGAGGCTACCCACTGAGGTCGATCCAAGAAGGGTAGTGACACAAAATATGTGGCAGACTCCTGTGAACAATCAAGTACAATCAAATTTACTCTGTGACACGAGCTTCCTGTTGAAAAAAATTGAGCTCATCAAAGAGTGCGTCAGTTCGCCAAACATCAAACTACAGTGCCTTGCATGCACTGGCAACCATTTTGCAAAAAACAAGGAGTGATGTGTCGCTGCCCGTACCACCACTTCCAGTTCTGTGAACACCAAGCAGACAATTAGTGACACAGCACTCTAGTTTACTGTTATGCACTCTGTTCTCATTCAAACAAGGCGATCAATCGCAACTGAGTCGGTTACAAACCCAGAAACGCTGTTTAACAATGGTGCCAAATCTGTCACACGACCCTGCCGCTAGCGGAATCCCCTAATGTGATAACTTTTTCCAAGTTTAACCAATCAACAACAAAATACAACAGCAAGCAAGCTGGTACCGAGTACTTCAGCTGCCTTTTCCTCTCCATTATTTCTTTCCATCTGTGATCAAAGTGCGCGCCCATGCCGACACGGCAAGATGCTTGCAACGCTTCCCCGCCGGGAATGTGACTTTTGCACCAAAAAATTTTGCCAAACAGCCGCGTGCCCTCCAATAAGAAACAAACACAGAAAGCACATACTTCTGCGGTTTCATGGCGAAGTGCAGGGATTGACAAGCAACCTAAGATGAGCACGCAGCAGCGACAGTTTTACCTTTATTTGTTTCTACGCTCTAAATTTGTCAATAACATGCCTGTTTAATACAATGCTAAAGAACAGACACTCTGTCTGAGCCAGTTGAACTAAGTGTGAGTTGAATGAACTGTAGGTTACAGCCAGACATAGGTAGCAAATCTGGGTCGGCACAAGAGGCTACCCACTGAGGTCGATCCAAGAAGGGTAGTGACACAAAATATGTGGCAGACTCCTGTGAACAATCAAGTACAATCAAATTTACTCTGTGACACGAGCTTCCTGTTGAAAAAAATTGAGCTCATCAAAGAGTGCGTCAGTTCGCCAAACATCAAACTACAGTGCCTTGCATGCACTGGCAACCATTTTGCAAAAAACAAGGAGTGATGTGTCGCTGCCCGTACCACCACTTCCAGTTCTGTGAACACCAAGCAGACAATTAGTGACACAGCACTCTAGTTTACTGTTATGCACTCTGTTCTCATTCAAACAAGGCGATCAATCGCAACTGAGTCGGTTACAAACCCAGAAACGCTGTTTAACAATGGTGCCAAATCTGTCACACGACCCTGCCGCTAGCGGAATCCCCTAATGTGATAACTTTTTCCAAGTTTAACCAATCAACAACAAAATACAACAGCAAGCAAGCTGGTACCGAGTACTTCAGCTGCCTTTTCCTCTCCATTATTTCTTTCCATCTGTGATCAAAGTGCGCGCCCATGCCGACACGGCAAGATGCTTGCAACGCTTCCCCGCCGGGAATGTGACTTTTGCACCAAAAAATTTTGCCAAACAGCCGCGTGCCCTCCAATAAGAAACAAACACAGAAAGCACATACTTCTGCGGTTTCATGGCGAAGTGCAGGGATTGACAAGCAACCTAAGATGAGCACGCAGCAGCGACAGTTGGTCGGGATGCTTCAAACCCAAGCACCCTACTGATTAAGGTCCATTAGCAACAACATTCAAACGGTGTTTGAAAGCCTCTAGCTGAACACCGTGGTTTTCAAAAATGAAATTCGAAAAGCGGCGTCGAACAATGCCGATCACGCGAAAGCGCTACAGTCAACTTTCTGGAGCAAGCTTAACTCACAGGTAAGCTCACTACTGTACGAAATTCTTCAGAATGCACTAAGGTGCTCTAAGATCCCTCGTATTTTGAGTAGGCTAGGAGTGCTTAAAGGAAAGAGGTTCGATTGTTCAAAAAAGTGGCACGCAAGTAGATTTCGTAGCAGTTGCCGACCCGATTTGGCGCTAACATTTGTTCGCGGACAGCAGGCTGGTGATGAGACCTAGCAGCCTTTTATGTGCCCGTGTCGTTGCGTAGTCCACCGGTGTCACTGTACTCACGTTACAGTTGAGGATCCATCGTTAAAGTGAAGCCACAGTGGTGAACGCTAAATGTCAACAAACAAAACATAACTGAAATAGTAAGGATTGACTTGTCTCGGCTCGTGTGCTTGTTGTCGGCGAGAAGCTGTGAGAAGCCAACAAGCTGTACGCACTCAACGCTAATCTAGATTTCAAGATGCTCTGTGCAGGCGTTCATAGCAGCTTCATAAAGCTAAGAACGAGATAACTTTTTTTTTTTTTTTTTTTTTTCAATTGCCATGAGACGCGCTTAGATGGCGCGCTTTTTGAAATCACTGCCACGCAACCATCGGGGCACGTTCAAAGGGAGGGCGATTTCACTTTCTCACCATCAACTTGTCTCTGAATCCAAGAAAAAGAAACTATATTTGCCCGCATCCAAGCTAATGTGTTCATTCCACCACACAAGTAGAGTTCTCATAATAGGCAACTGAATAAGAAGCGGCTGCTTTCAGAGTAAAGCCATGAAAAATAAAACAACACGGCACATGACATGGCTAGCTCGCTGGAGGGCTCGAGTGCAAGTTTGAGCAGCTCCGCGTCGAAATGCCAGTTCCCGATCGAACAGTTCCACATTTCATCTTATTTAAAAGGTAGCCTCTGTAACTGGAACTGAACCCAAGAGGCATCGTAGCTGCTCTCCTTCTCTATCAAATATTCTGATGGTCTTAAATATCAGACGAAAAAATTGACCCGATTCCACTTCACTGCACAGTAACCGAATACTAATCAGACGATGGTCACACTAAACTGCTCAGAGCTATTGGCCAAATGTCATGGGCAAAGTTGATACTAATATAGTTCATTAGTATGGGCTGACGAAATGGAGTGATATAAAAAAAGCAAATCTGCAGTGGCGGTGACCATTGGGTAAATGGTGAGATTGCAGTATCACTTACATGGTCAACTCTGAATGCAATGTTTACAGCAAAGTTCCTTTGCTTAATTTTGGCAGTTTACAGTAATGTATACATGCAGTGCCCTTTGCTTTTTTGTATCACTCACCATTTTGTCAGCTCATATTTATGCTGTATATTAAGTTAGTATCAACTTAGCCCATGACACTTGAGTAGTTTAGTGCGATATGTATACAACCTTTGAAAAGAATAAGCAGTTCAAATGTCAGCTCCCGAGTTTATACATCTCTGGGAGTCCTATATACATACACCAGAGAGGCAATAAGAGACATCCTTTTAACTTTTCAAGGTTTGAAATAACGATTACATAAAATTAACCATATGGCTTGGAAGCAAACCCTGTGTGATGGGCACTTTTGACAAAATCCAAACACATACATTATTACAATGTTCTGGAACCATAGATTGCTCACAGGCTTCAGGTGTTCAATCAAAGCCTCACACAGTGAAGGTTCAGAGAACACAGTTTGGAATGTCATCCTTACACAGGATCCCTGGTTCCAGGCTGAGAATTACATACTGAAGAAACATTTTTTTTATATTTATTATATATTTTTTTCACTCCTGACCTACTTTCTTTTTACCCATCCTCCCCTTCCACACTCCTTGACCTACTTTCTTCTCACCCACTATCGCCCTCCCAGCTTTTCTTCTTCAGAAGCAAAAGCGCATTTAATCTTCTTTCCTTCCTTCTTCTTCTTCCTTCTTCTCCTTTCCTTTGGTCGCATGCCTTTGCGCTGAAAACTATGTCCTTAAACCTAGAATACCAACTAGCCCAACAACTAACTCTACTGGCATATTTAAACCCCTGCCAGTGATGATCGTTTTGACCAGAGGAAGACAAGTCCACTTGTGGAAACGTTGGCTCGACCTGCGAACTGAGGCTTCCCCCCTCTAACCTTGTTCAGTGCTCCATATCCTTACAGTGTGTAACATCTGTGCGAATAGCATTCTCTTCCAATTAGGCCATCCAAAAACTAACCTCAAAACTGATAAAATATAGAAGTGATTTGGTATTGTTCATTTCGGTGCATGTCTTAATTACTATCCAAAATTTCCTGTCAGCAACTGCATAGCCATTAAAAATGTCTGCCCTTGCATATATATGACAGGCCAAAAAGAAAAATTAAAAATGCAACATGTACGGCATGCTACATTTTTACCGCTAATGTGGAGTTGCAAGTAAGAGCAGTTTTCAATATTATCATATATGAGACATCAGAACCGAGACAAAGCGCAGAAAAATAATCCACCAATAAACGCAGTCACACCTTCATATGCCAGGAGTACATGACAAATGCAGACTACAAACAAAAGCAGAGCATCTTGAGCATAGCAACCTAAAAGGCTACCATAACCCTACACTTTCCTGTAGTGAAAATTTAATTTTTTTAGAGCCCCAGGAATAATGACGAAACCTCCGACATATATTGCAAAAGCCCCATACCTGTGCTCTCCTGGAAATATGACCTACCTATGGCCATTACTCAATTTTCCCTCGACTTTGTTCTCTGTGAAGGGTTCACATTCAAATGCTGCTCATGGGCCATGAGAGGTGATTTAGCCGAGATATCACTTTCGGCCACTGGGGCTGCCATGATTTGTGTACAATGCACTGGATTGCTTTCCATGCACAACTGAGTACTGGAAATAGACATGAATCGTTGTAATGAAAGCCAACTACCGTTAGCCCTGGTTTCAAACCCAATTCTTACCTTTACCGTTACTGTGTAGAAGCCGACACACTATCAGCATCAGTAAAATACAAGAATTCACATAACTCTTAATGTCCAGTACATATGCTTATAGCTTCTATCATAACAAATGTATCTGGTTGCAGAGTAGTCATGCTTTTTGATCTTCATAGTTTACTGAAAAGAGTGGAGACCAAATTTTTGGATGCATGTCTTTTATTTTTTTCTGTGGAAGAGTGTCCAAGACAATAGTGTACGCGAGTTGATCACGACGTGGTGTTCACACGTGCTAGCAATGTACAAGTGAATTTTTTCCTCCCTGCTGTTTCAGTTTTGGCTTCAACTGGTAATGGCACCTGTGATGTCACAGCAGGTCACACGAGTCATGAAAAGCTGCAATACAACTGCTGTTAAATATTTGTGATTTTAACCATTGGAGTCATGCTCGCATAAGAGTTAGAACAAAATAAAATGAACAAAGTGTTTCAGTTCTGGTTTCAGCCTCTTTAGTGGCCCATCCTGACAGAGCGTGTGAAAAAGCAGAGAATAAAAGGCTGTTACTAATGCATGTGCTTTGTGCAGTGAGTCAAGGTGAATCTGCACCTGTCTTTTGGAGCTTAGATGTTTATGACAATCACCAAGCAGGTCTGCTGATTGGCATTGCTCAAACAACACACTTGTAACTCAAAGCTGTGACTGTAAGCCTCGCATGACCTCAAATCGTGTAAGGCATCACAGCCATCGTTTATTGGTCGAACAGAAAATGAAACTTCATAAGAAAAAAAAAATTTCAATTGTATATTATTCATTGCTTTTTTGTGAAAGGCACATTGTTATGATATCAAATATTCAGCGCATCATTTCAAAGACAGAACATAACTAAAATATGGTGTCTCTTCTCCTTTAAGACAAACACTTCTTGTAGTGTGGACTGCTATCATACTTGCTTTCATGCCTTACAATGAAAAAGACACTGTGGTGTTGGGATGTAATGGGCCCAGACTGCTTCAAAGCACAGTGCACATATTAAGCTCATTTTCAATAAATAGATAGCACCATGTGCGAGCACCTAATTTTCTTTTGTCCTTTTTTTTCATGCATGCAAAATCTTCTGCTTCAGGTTTCTTTATTTAATGCCTCTATGGTCATCCAGAAGGAGACTGATGAGATCCACATTATGACTTCTAGGTTAATGTCCGATGCACACTAGTGACGTACCGCCCTCTGCACTAAGGTATTAACGTTTATAATATTTTCCCTCACATGTATAGCTAGCAACACAAAGCAACAACCACACACACACACACACTTTGTTTATGCTGCATTCAAGACACAAGTAAAATATCCTTGATTTTATCAAATTCACAGTTTGAAACAGCTCTTAATGTCACAAGAAAAACAACACAAAATAACAAAAATAATGCAAGTGTGGCATATATGAAGGCAAGAATAACGAGAGAATACAATCTCTTACGTTGCCTCCCAAAGATGCAGATGAACCTGGCACTTAAATTTGAAAGCAGGGACATCTCAAAAGCACAAAAACACATATAACTGTGATCTCAAATGCGAAAGCAGGGCTGAGCAGACAGACAGAGGACTGGCATTGTAAAAGTAAAAAAAAAAAAAAAAAGATATTAAGGAGAGTGATTTACCTGGCGACCAGAAAGCCTTTAATATAGACAAAGGAGTAACACAAAGAAACCACTATCACAGAGGTGCTCCAGTACTCTGAAGCACCACTTATCCTAAAGGGTTCGGATCACGGTCAAAACGACCAGTAGGCTTAACATCTGCAACACGGAAGCCAGGCCACGATCAGAATAATGAACATTATATCACCCTTTATTACGGCACACTGGCTTTGAATACAGTGGGTGCTAGGAAGTCCGCTAGCCTTCCAAGCAATAGCTGCCAGTTGTAATGGTAGCAGTTCTAAATGAACATCATGGGGTGATTGCGGGCAGTGTTAAAAGCTTGATTTGCTCAATTGATACCTGTATCATAAGGTGCTTTATTTATTACTCATAACTCATTACAGAATGGTAATTACAGAAATATATTCGAGGGTGGTATGCATAATCACGCATGGAGGCAACAAACAAGTATTGTGGATTTGACAATCACGAGCATCAAGACACAAAGCAATCTGTCCCAGGAAATAACAGACTCAATGTAGGCATTACAACAACTTGCACAGGTTAATGTGTAATAATGAATTTTGTTAATAGATGAAAAGAGAGTGCCTCGTTTGCATTACTTCAGTGACATTCTAAATGCCTTCGTTACCAAAAGATATGTATGAAACGGTAGGGATAAAGGAACATACATAAACAAAAAACAAAACAGTTTTTAGCACATTTAAGGTGATATATATTTACTCTACAACAGCTTTAGAGCTGTGTGTACTGAAATTAACTTGAAAATGCATTATCCCCCCACCCCCCCCCCTTCCTGCTTGCTTGCCTTCATGTGTGCTGAATCAAGGCAGCGTAAGACTTCAAGAAAAAGAGTGCAGGCCCCATAAATGCAATGCACCTGTTGAAAAGGTAATATTTCTCTATTAACTTAACCATACAGCTTCATGATGGGGCCCCAACAGGACCTGTTAGCACACCCTCTTTTTACAGTTACTAGTAGCATAAGATCTTAGATGCTGTTTCTTGCATGGTGCCGGCCAGCCAACGTTCGCTGCCACTTTAGTGTAGGGCTGCAATGGAAGAAAAAGAGTGAAGGTGTCCTTGGGTAACAGGTTAATATGCTATCATTTAGCAGCAATGGTGCCACAGCTATAAAATCCCCAATCTCGGGCAACCTCCCAAAACAAGAAAAAGGAAAACAAAAAGCATAAATGGCACATTTTTTGCAGTACAGAGTGAGTTGGTTCTTTCTAAAGAATGATATCGACACATTAGTGACTGGCTCAGAAACAGATTTTTTTGTTTTTTATTTCAAGCTTATTCAAGCAGACTGAGGAGCATGGGCTAACCTCATGTACTCGCAAAAATTTTACTGATGTGATGACAAATGGGAAAAAAAAAGAAGAAACTAGAAATTGACCAGCAAATGACACCTGAAAGAAATAATAAGGGAGGGAGAAGAACGAATGTAGAAATAGAGAACAAATACGATGTTCCTTTCACAACACCCACGGTGTGAGAATCATAGGAAAAGAAAGCAGAAAAAAGATACACACAATAATAGAAAAGGGTCAGAACATTAATATTGCCATGCAGCACAAAGCTTGGTACACAAAGCTTGAGTAACAACACAAATGGTGCATTAGTGAGTAATGCAAATGGCAATAACAGTGTTATAACTGACATTTCAAAGTGCTTGGAATTTATTAGCTCGAAAAAAAAAATATGGAAGAAAAAGCTCAACATGCCTTCGCAGTTCACAAACCCTGGCACACGTAGTGTCCAAACAAGTTACTGAATATGCCCAAGCCAGCAGATTATGGAAGTGGGCTATGGAAGTACTAGTGGATTATGGAAGTGGGATTAGTGGAAGTGGATTATGGAAGTACTATAGTGAGACCTGATTAAGGTGTGCTCACTTAAGAGGCAGGCCCACTTCAATGTCAGTGGTGGCGTCGATGGGGTTGGCAGTGAGGTAAAAGGCCATGACATCACGGCCATATGACCTCACACGGAGGTTTCAAACAAACCCCACTGCTCATGGTAAATGTGACGTTGGGCACGGAATGAGAGTTATTTAAACATGACGTAATGCGAATTAAAGGCTGCCGCATGTCTAAATGATTTACCTTTACAAGGTAACTAATATTGCTTAAAAAAAAAAATTTACGAATCCCAGGTTTCAAGCGGGATTTGAACCCATAATCCTTAGTTTCTGAGCCAGGCATGCTACCATCTGAGGCACACAATGGACACTTGTACAGCTTGGAAACAAGATGTTAGGTAGTCTTTCATGTAGTGGCCTCTTATGAGTGTGTGCCTTTGATTACGTAATTAGTGAAGACCACAGGCTACTGTCGCATTATACTCTTAAGACAGAGCTTAAGTGCCGCCATAATTTTCGGGGCATTTTAGTTTTCTTTCACGTGTCGCAACCACCACTGCCTCGTTTGCTGGCTTAATCAAGTCGTCGTGTGGGTGCGATTCGACCTTGTCCTAATTGGCTAATTGTGTATAATGTGCATTATCATAAATGGACGCCTTCCACACTCAGTGCTTCCAAAGTGACATTACTACCCACTGTGTGCCTCATCGGTCCAGAGCTCTGATCCCTGCATCTTGAGATACTCAACATTACAGAGAACAAACACAGGAAGAAGAGATCTTTGATGGTATGAAGAGGAGCCTTTAACTAACAAGAATGCTGACCTCTGCATCAACAAAAATGGTCTTTAATAAAGAAGTTGGGACCCAGTTCAAGACCCTCCATATGCACTAGTAGCTGTGAGCCTCACTTGGCTTGCAGCCAATAACTGATTAACACAAATAACGGATTTCTGTGGTACGATCTGAATGTTTCTGCATTAGGCTTCCATCATGAACACCTCGGGTGTCATCTTTTATCAGACAAGCAGATATATTCGGCCTATTTGCGGTTAAGGCATACAGCTGCTTCGAAGATAGCTTTCACACAGGTCTAGTGGGTTACGCCTCAAAAAAGTTTCAGCTGTGCGGCAAAAATTGCGGCAGTGGAAACCGTTTCATCTTCAACTGACAGCACAACAGGCCTGTGCAAAGCCACTCCCCAAATTCATCATTTATTTCTGTTGTGGTTTCTTCCTCTGCATTTTTCAAGAAGCATAAATGT
Source organism: Amblyomma maculatum (assembly GCF_055883805.1). NCBI lineage: Eukaryota > Metazoa > Arthropoda > Arachnida > Ixodida > Ixodidae > Amblyomma > Amblyomma maculatum. Next base: position 28,205,921 of record NC_139352.1, on the reverse strand, counting down.
AAACCAGAATTTTTTAACAGTGCATGGCATCGAACTGAGTTTTTAAATGACTGAAGGCTGACGGAATATGTCAACAAATAGTAGTGCTAGCCAAAGGCCACCTTCATTAGGTAGCCACAGACTACCAATTTTATAGCAGATTTCAAGTTGAAGATATCAAAAAGCAGCAAAGCTTGCACTGAAAGATAATTTCAGTTGCATTTACACAATTTCATGTATTCATCAAGAAGCCTGCATGCAAGATTTAAGCACTAAATACTGACTGTGTGATTTAAATCTTCATAAAAAATCAACCAATGAGTCATAAACAGGAACGGCATTAAAGCAACAAAAGTAGTATACCTACTCAAAAAGGAGCAGAAGCAACAGGACCTTGGTAAAGAGTCATGCGTCCGAGTTGGTAAAAAAATACTCCACTTTTTAAAATCTTTCTGTTATATTTAGCTGGAACACTTGGTATTAATATGAAAGGCTTTTAACGTCTTTCAAATGCAACGAAAGGACTTCAACGTTCTTCTGTCATATCTGTCATATACGAGGGGGTACCCAAAAGAAACCGAACTCATTTCCTTTTGAACCTATTTATTCACATTTTAAGCCCAAATCTTCAATCTCCTTAAAAGTACTCTTTACTTGCACTAATAAACTTGTCTAATCTTTCATTCCACTTTTCAAAAAAAGTTTTAAATTCATCTTTTGTGATGCTTGATAGCGCCTGTGTCGTTTTTTTCTTTACCTCCGCAACATCAGCAAAACGCTCTTCTTTCATGTATTTTTTTCATTCTGGGAAACAAAAAAAGTCTCACGGGGCAAGGACCGGTGAGTTTGGGGGGTGAGGAACAGGAGTCATAACAGGGGTCATACCAAAATTAGTTCTGTTTCTTTTGGGTACCCCCTCGTACCTCTGTTTTATCTAATCATTAAGTGAATGGTAGTGGTAACTCAAGTATGATCATAATGAAACCTTGCGGGCTTTTGACCTTTTGAATTGAGCCATATGGTTCCAGACATGCTGGTGGTAGATGCAGCTTTGTTTTCAATAGACAAAATTTTTCAAGATGACAGCCTCTTTTCTGCCATAGCCAATCTGATACAGGTACGATCAAGTTTCATTAAGAGACTTTCTTGTATGGTTACTATGGAAATGGCAGGCGTCACATGAGCAGTCCCTTATGTGCTGCCAATGAAATTGGGAGGTTATTCTTAAGGTTGTCATTTAATACAAATTAAAGGTAGTTAAGAGGAGTGTTGAAAACAAGGTACAGCAGCCTGCATAGGTACAAATGCTCTTCTCAAGGACCTTAATCACTTATATGGCTTCTAGTTTGGACATTTTCTGCTGAATTAAAAAATTGTGTGTTAGAAGCGACATTTTTTATACCTATTATTGTTATGGACATCAGTAGGAACAGCACAATGGTAAAAAAAATGACTATTAAAACATATTTTTATGATTACAGCATGAAGGAAGAATAGCTTGAGGATTTCATGCAGCAGAGACTGTCGCCGCCATGCCATCACAGGCCTGCGTTTTCAGCTATCCAGTCCAGCCCCCATTTGCTAATCTTTGCTTTCTTTGCCTCATTCAATACTGTCAGTGCCTTCTGTTTATCAACAACTCTACGGCCTTCTTCCTATATCCATACCCACCTTCTTTGCAGCTGCATGCCATGCACTCAGCCCCAAGTTCACCGAAACACTGGCTTCTCCTAGCGGCTTTTGACAACAATGGTGAAGGTCACTTTAGCTACACTGAAGAGTCTGGGGAAAATAAAGTAATGATCTGCACTAATAGAGTAGAACCCCTTTAAAAAAGTCACTTGGACCAGCAAAAACCTTCACTATATCAGGGTTTTTACTATACCAGTTGGTGATGGCATGTCCCTGAAGATGCTGTCTGATAATTAAATGGCTACTTACAGGTCTTGTTTCTTAATGAAAAAAAAGCACTATAAAATACCGTCCACCTCTCTTTCACCATCTCTTCGTGCCATTTTCTAATTTTTTTCAGTTATAAGATTTTTTTTGTTTACATCTTGCAGAAGTACCTCTTCAGTATGAGGGCAAAACCACACATGCTGCACCTGCCGTTCTTTCCACTGCTGCCTCATGCTTCCTGCCGCACAGTACTGCACGGAGCTGCAAATTTTGGCCATTTCTTCTCTTCCCTATTCTCGCTGCCTTTACTTTCTCAACAGACTGCGCCGCCTTCTTTCTAGAAAACTTGACTTTTCTTTTTTTCCCAACGCGCTGTATGCTTTTTCTCACGGCTCCAAGCCTCCGTAAAATTGGCTTCTCCTGAACGCTGCTAAGTCTGGTGGTAAAGACATCAAAAAAAAAAAAAAATAATAAAAACACCCGGTGATTTTTTTTTTTATTTGCCTCGAGATCATAGGTAGCGCGCATACTGCAATGTAGTTACGTGGAAAGCCATAGCCGCGGCCAGACGCACTTTATTATAACCGATATTTACCAAAAATATCTTTACTATAAAGGAGGAAAAACATTCAGTTGCCGATGAAAGAACTGGGACTTCAGTTTCACCTTACTATATCCGAGTTTACTATAGTGGGGTTCTACTGGTTCTGAATATAATGTAATGCGCATTCTGAAGCATAAATTGAAGCTTGTCACAAAATTTTGTGAATTCTTTGTTCTCAATTTGCAGAAATTCAGCATTCTTTGTTCTGCGGCTGCAGAATTTAAAATTTAAGACTTCCGTTGCAGAAAGCTGGGGCCTTAATTTACTTTAGCAGTTTCTCTGTCCTTTGACATGGTGAGAATGACTCCACAGTGGCATGTACAGCATTTTTTGAAAGCTTGTAATGTCATAAAGGAAATTGCAAATTTCTGTGATGCTCTATCCTCCATTTAGAAAAAAATTGCTCCCACAAATGAACAAATCCCCCCCCCCCCTCGCCCCCTCAAGAAATTCATAAATTCACTCCTACACTGCAAACACGAAAGGGCACTGAATATCTGCAATCTTTGGTCACAAAGTCGGTTCAACTAGATTAATTTCCCTTCGTGTATTGTAGTTTACTTTATCGCAGTCAGCATGGGTTGTGCTGGTGGACTGTCTCCAAGACGACAGAGCAGTATTATCATCTAAATTTTGGTTTGATCCTCTGGCTTGCTGAAAATGCGAGTACTCTCCACCTGTGATATAACATTATATGCAACCTCACCCATCTTTGTCACTGAGTTCTAAGGTAATTAATTTCTCAGGACACTTTCACTGTTCTTGAGACCATTATCGAGCGATGTTTCCGTACATCGCATAGTGATGATCAGTTTCCACTACTCGGTTCTCAGCAGGAGTTGCCAGAAGGACAGCGCATCTGAAAATTAAACTGATACAGGAGCAAAGTTTAAGTGTTAACTAGGGTGACAGCAAAGTTGAAGACATTTCCCGCTTGCAATACAGCAAATGTCTGAGGTATTACATTTATCATTATGGGCCCTGTTGTGGTGATGCAGTGGTTAAGGTGCTCGACTACTGTTCTCAAGGATGCGGGATTGAATCCTGGCCTCGGCGGCCGCTTTTTGATGGAGGCGAAAAGCAAGGCGCCCGTGTACTGTGTGATGTCGGCGCACGTGAAAGAACCGCAGGTAGTCGAAATTTCTGGAGTCCTCCACTACGGCATCTCTTATAGCCTGAGTCGTTTTGGGACGTTGAACCCCATAAACCAAACCATTTATCATTATGGATTCCTTTAGCATTGAGGAACAGTGACTCTGGACTAATGTGAAGAATGTTTGCAGTGCCATATTTGATACACATGGGACAAAGTTCAGCAGGACGAAATCAATACTGCTGATATGATTGGAATCTGCACAGATGAAGTTATAAGCCATGGCGAGATCAGTTAAACAATACCAGGTTAACGTAGCCTTGCAAGTTACAATAAAAATTAATTACGCCTTCTCTTGTACTTTAGACTGGCTTTTAGTGTCTTTTTCGTTTGTTCATACAAACTGGCCCCCAAACAGTAATTTTATCATTTCAAAATAAACAAACCTTTCTTTTTCTGACCATTCTTAATAATAAATGTATGTTTCATCAGATACAGCATCTGATACAAATTCTTCCTATTGCTCTGTAATCACAAGCTCACAACCCAAAAACATGTGCGCCTAAAAGACAGGAATCAACACGGCACTTAGGCTACGTTTAGGTCTGTAATTCATGCCCATGATCATGTTTTTCCAAAGCTACACAGGGTTCACACTGGATGCCTAAACAGGGCACAATCTGCGACGAAACGCTAACATTTTTATCACCACACAAGGCAATATGGAGCGACACAAGCAGTCACATTCACTCCGAATAGGATAAAAATGGCAAGCCTAGGCATGTCAAAAAGAGTGAATGAGTGCCTAAAAACTGCCTGGAGAGGCTTCAGTGGTGGCCTAGACCTTATGGGCAACACAGTCCCCACCTTACCTTCTTCATACTAATGCTCTGCCTTCAAAGAAAACCACAAATTTTGTTCTGAATGATGAAATACATATACAAGAACACAAGCCAGACCAGCAGCTGTTCATGTAGCAAGCTAACTCACCTGTGCATGAACACTCCACCGCTGATTAGGTGGGCATGTAGTGTGTGCTCCGGTGGCGATCAAAGCACTTTTTGGTGTGAAAATACATGTTGCACTGAGGGCATATGAAGGGGCTGGCGGTGGCCAGCCAGTGGCGGGCCTGGTGGGTCATGAGGTGGGTTCGCTGCACAAAGCGCCGATCGCATAGGTCGCACTTGAAGGGCCGCTCGCCTGTGTGGGTGCGCTCGTGCAGCTGCAGGGTGTGGCGCCGCACCGACTTGTACGGGCAGTAGGTGCAATGGAACCACACCACCTGGACTGAGAGGGAGACGGCACGATTGAAGGGACTAGTTTTAACCACCTGGAGCACTTCTCTGAGAACATATTTAAGTTGTTTGGGCCTTCCAACAATAGCCTCACTAAACTGTAACCTTCGTAAGCTAAGAAATGCCTTAAACTACACCCATTGCTGCCATTGGATGTGTCCATCAGCAAACTGCAATGACATGCATGTCTCCTCACCGCTAAACCAGTAACGTGGCCTCTACCAAGACACTCTGTAGCAGCGACCAGCTTTAGAGATGTGATGTACAATTATGAAGTTACCATTTGTAAGAACTAATGGTAGGTCAGTCTTTGTGTCTATAGTCTTTTGAGAAGTTGTAGCATGCAATGACAAAGCTAGTGCAATGCACATGCGTGCAGAATGTATTAACTACAATGGCTGCATGCACATTGGCTCTACGATACAGAATTCGGAGAACCGATTGGGCAGGAAACACAAGCCACGTGACTGGCTATGCCAGCAAGATATACCATGTGACTAGCATTTAAACTTCTGACGTCACTGCTGGCGGTTGTTCCCTGACTGTGTGCGGTACTTTCACCTTCAAAGCTGTTCGTCTCATGCTCACTAAGTTTCAACTTCAATTACGGTACAGCTTGTACGAGTGTACGGATTGATTGGCAAAGTACCCATCGGTGACTCTAGGTCTGCGTTTTGAATTCCAGCTTTTTCGTTGTTTTCTTGGAGTTGCCAAATCATTTCAGAATGGGATATAGGGGTGTCAACAAGCTAGGTAATGCTCTTTGGCCACCACGCAGGAAGGAAACGTGTTTTTCTGTTCCAGGGCTGAGTTTCACTGTAACTGAGTTGTGCGACTGCCCTAATGAAACGACTATACCACCACCCTCATTCTTTGCAAACACTGGTTATAACTGCAACTGTTATGTGGGCTCAACTGTATGGCAATTTTTCAGTCATGCAACAAAAGAACAATGACAAAGGGTTCAAAAAAATGCAGGCACTGACAAACAGACATGTTTACAGCCTAAATCAGACAGTTACCAATTCAACTCAGCAGAATTTTACAAGTAAGCACTGTCTTTAAAACACCAAATATGATTATTTTAAACATGTAATTAAAGTAACTACACCTTGAAGAACAGATATGAGGATACACGCCAAAATTTAGGCAAGAAGAGAAGAGGCTTAGAAACTGAACAGTGTGCGACACAAATACAGCAAATAAGCTTTCTTTTGAAGGCAGACATATAAGGCCTCCTACACATCTCCACACAAAAACTGTCAACATCTTCATAACAATGCATTACAAATGGAAGGAGCTTTTGCCCAACAAGGCGTTACCGAAAGACCTTGTTGTCTAGGCACCACTGTCCAAGTCTACAAAGAAACAATAAACATGTACCTTAGCACATATAAGCAGCTGCAGTGCTTTAATGCATTGATAGTGCTACAAACTAATCCTGCCACTTCAAAGATAGTTCTGTAAATTACAAATTTCAAACACAGTAATGAACTCCAGGCCGGTCTACATTCTGGAAGTGACCATTAGATGGACAGGTTTAACAGGCATGGCCTAAACTGGACATGATTTTGTGCTCTAACAAAAGGCAGCATGTGGTTGTTTATACTTTCTAATTAAAAATCTTTCGGACAAAATATAATCACATTATTAATTTTAAATTGCTCAGCATCACAAAAGAAAATAACATTTCTGTATGCTTCTTCTCAGTTTAAGGACTGATGGCTTTCTTCAAATTGGATGGCGTTAGTTATGTAAAAGCTTCCAACACCCTTACATATCACATAACTGTCTGTTTTTTCCTTCAAATGTGTTTCAGTTACATGCTTTTGGAAACAAGCTACAATACAAAGGCATCATTCAATGTTCCTTCAGAGTGGAATTTGAATTGAACGTGACACAAGTACAAGTTAATTGGTATATGATTTTGTTTTTGATGTACTCAAGAGAAGTATGTGTTTTAGAGGTACTTACACATTAATCGACACTGCATGTGCAAGCTACCCACGCTTTTATAAACGAAAAACAAACAAACAATAAGCATAAAGCAACAAGAGTACAAAAGAAGCCAACTGCAAGATTGTTGGCTTCATTAATTATGCAACTTTTCGTGCATTTCGTCTTTGCTTCTAAAAGCTGAAGACGTCTGGTTTAAATGTTTCAATCACTGATTAAGAACGTGCAGACGTGCGATGGGCGGCGTCATGAATATACACAAAGCGCTCAAATTTCATGAAACACCACAGCAAAGTTGCAAAGCGCTGAGAAAAATCAAGGCAGCGTAAAAAGACAATGAAATAGCGGCGCGAGTATTGCGCAGTTCTTCACGCAGTACGGAACAAAACTGATTACGCAAATTGTGATTTGCAGTTGTTCTTTCTATGTGCCATCACCGATCACACCACAACAAACGATGTGGCTTTGCAACATCCAGTTCTTGCTTGGAAATGTCTATCACATAAAAAAAGGGCACGGCACAATGCACAGCACAGCGCGCAGACCGCATAAAAGCAAAAAGCAAAGCGTTAAATGACGAAAGACTGATAACTGAGCGGAAGATCACACGCTTATGCGAAAGCGAACCTCGCGGCTATCGTATTACGACTAGTGCAGCAGTTATTCGCTTTGATTTCTTTGATTACGCGTCTCGCCGCGGGAGACGCTCACCCTTCTACCGTGCGTAGGGCGCCTATTCGCCGCCCCTGCGCTCACTCCGAGGTCATCAAATAATACGATAACAAACTCGAGCTTATATTTGCATTAAACGTACAGTTTGACTCCTTACTATTTCATTTGTAATGATAAGTGTCCAGGACAAGTTAAGATGCAAAAGAAAAAAAAAATAGTTGTACTCACTGGTGGCGCTGCAATTTGTTAACCCCCAAAAATCAGCTACTCAGGATGTCCAACTTTTAACAGTTTTAATTCAGAGTTTCGTTAGTTTCAGAACTTGTGTAGCCGTTCAGGTGCATTCAAGGTTCCAGCACGGCGGATTGTAGCGCGTGATGTTGTTTTCCCCTGTTAAGCGCAGTGTTCACCCTTCGTATCTTGGCCAAGACACTCTTAAAGACCTTGTGAGATACTATCGTGATGGGTGAGTGACCGTATTTTCACCTTGCATGTTTGCAGTTCACGCTTTTTTCACGGTCCACTGTGTTCAGCGCAATATGACTCGGCTGGGGTTTGCTTCACGGCCTCTCAGCAGGCATTTTCATTTGTGTGCAGTGTTACGAGCTTCCTCGGCGAGCATGAGAATGGTCACACGCAGTAAAATGCAAAACGTCACACGTGCGCTGAGGAGCCCCTCGGACGATCGACAATAAAGGCGGCGTTTGTGGTGGTGTTAACCGCTGTGTTGGTTTTGTGAAGTAAGCCGAAAATGTCACCATTCCGGGTGTGCGTAGCCTAGTTTGAACCTTTTGTATTTACACAAGCTTTTGCGATTCGGCCTCTCATCTGCGGTTTTTGAGTCGTGACGCCGTCTGTGTAAGATACTGAAGCCCACAAATGATGTTGCAATGATGAAACCACGGAAAACAAAAAGCTTAAATACCTGCCTGCCCAAACGTGTCATAAGAACTTGAGAAAAAAATTTTGCAGGTCGCAAAAGCCAGTGCAACGCAAACATATCAATATCCAGTTTGTAGCTGCATTGGCTGCACATTGGGGCTAAGTTGTCGCAAGTTCCACGTTATTAAACTTTTATGGTCATTATACCTTGGTTTACAGTGCATGATAAAGCGCAGCATGGCCTCCAGTGTGCGAAGCATTTCCTTGCAATGTATATATTTATCGACTTCCCATGTCTCCCAACAGTGCTTGTGGGGCACATTTTTTTGAAATCGACGTTAAGCTCAGTTGTACACGTTGCTAACTCCTAGCTAGGACACAGCAGTCGTTTTCGTCACTTTAGTGTCCGTCCACCCAGAGGATCAGCAACTGCATGCTGCTCATGATCTGTTTGTTTTCTTTCCAGAATCGAACAAGTTGTGTATATATACGAAATGCATGAGGGATTTCAGTTTCAAATGACTGCAAGTGCCCGTGTTATTTATTTTCATGTTGGCATAGCCCTGCTGGGGTGGCGCAGCGGTTAAGGCGCTCAACTACTGTGCCCAAGGACGCGGGATTGAATCCTGGCCTCGGCGGCTGCGTTTCGATGGAGGCGAAACGGAGTGGCGTCCATGTGCTGTGCGATGTCAGTGCACGTTAAAGAACCCCAGGTGGTCAAAATTTCCGGAGTCCTCTACTACGGCGTCTCTCATAGCCTTAGTCGCTTTGGGACGTTAAACCCCACAAACCAAACCAAACCATCATGTTGGCATGCCCTGGGTATTTCAATTGTGGCATGTTGTCAATTGGGATGAATGCATGTAAAGATCACTGGTTCATAATCGCCTAGCAAGAAGAGTTTGTAGGGGATCATGTACTGTCTAGCATGTGGCGCATTCAGCTACTTCTTATTTTGTTCTGTTTTGATTCCGTCTACTACAAGAGCACCTGTGTTCACTTATACCTCATTTGTGTGTCAAAAGGTAATTAAATTCCTCTTCCAGCTGCTTTCATTTTTTTGTCTTTTTTCCTACTAGTGGGTTGCAGGTGCATACACAATGTGCAGTTCATTTGAACAGGTTTTGAGTAGAAGAACACGCAATGTTTGTGGGTAACGTTTTCAGATTTGCTTTGCAGTGAACGCTATTGACTGTGGCGTTTATTGCTTTTTTTTTTCGGTTAGCTTATGTAGGAGCATCAGGAAATCCCCTGTCCTTGAATTTTTAGATGTGCAAGCATTGGGGGAATTCATTATCTGGCTGCTGAGCACTGAAGGTCCTCTTTGCACCTCCATGCACATATGTATGCATTCCAGAATGCTGTCTTGTTTTTGATGAGCTCCTGGTGGGGATCATCCCTGGCAGCTTTTAGTATTACAGCAGAACCATAGCTCTGTCATAGATGCACATCTGATACTGGCATTCATGTTGGTCCTTTCCACATCTTTCCACAAGTTATCTTGAATTTCCTGAACCACCGCGAATTTTGTTGGAAAAAAAAAGTGTATTGCGTTCTCCATATTTTTAGAGCACATGCACCAGCATAGTTTCCTTATTTAAGCATATTTTCACATCTCAGTGCCACTTTTATTTTTCGATATAGCCAGCGCAGGTTGAGGTATAGAAGTATTTTATATTGCTGAATATTTCCACGGGCAGCCGCCACTGTTATGCCTGCGAATGATAGCCGATGAATTAACGGTGTAGGTTTGGTTCATAGAGGTTAACGTCCCAAAGCTACTTGTGCTATGAGGGACGCCATAGCGGAAGACACCGTACAGTTCCAACAACCGGGTGTTTTTTAAAGTGCACTCGCACCGCACAATACATCGGCACCTTGATTTTTGCCTCCATCGAAACATAGCTACCATGGTTAGGACTGAACTCCTGTGTCATATCCGTACTTAGCAATCGTAGGTGATTACTGAAAAAAGGTTCTCATCACCTGTGAATACCTTTACAAACCTTGGCCCTAGGCCACAAAATTATCTGTTTCAAAATGTTATTTTTGTTCCTCAGAGATTTGTTTTAAATTATGGTGCAAAAACTACCCCCACATTGTGCCATGAACAGATTGCTCCGTCTGCTTGTGGCATGCTGTGTATGCTGTAATGTTGCAAAATTTCAAAATATCTCAAAATAACACCCTTTCGAAACTACCCTTGAATGTTAGGCAGTGCACAAGGTTTGTAAAGGTGTTTGTTGTGTTTTGCTTGGACTGCCAAGAGCCCTTTTGTTTGGTCAAAGGCAATGTTTTTGCTAAAGTTTTCCTCATGAAAGTTTTTTGTTGTGACCGAATCGATTTTTTTTTAATCCAGAAATATTGTCTTATTCTCTCCGTGTTATGTGCTATGATCCATTTGCCTCTGTTTTGTTAATTTTTAACAAAATTTTTTTTGCACCTTGCAGAGTGCTGTATTGCTATATTTTCAGCGTTATGATTGAATATGGAATCAAGCTTTTTTTAGTCTCTGCAATCCTTTCGCCTTTCGTAGGTACCATTAAGCACATCGAGGAGCTTAACCCTTTGACTTTTTCTGCCGTACGGGTACTGCGGCCGCATTCCGTCCCGTGGCGTTCTTGCCGTTCGGACAGTGTGCTAAGTGCTAGCGTGTAAAAAAATTTGACATTGGGGGTGAATTTTTTCGGAATATTCGACAGTCAAAGGGTTGATATACTTTCACAAAAAAATGTTTGCTGCAACCACTGCCAGCATATCGAAAAATAAGAGTGTCATCAACATATCTGGCAGAATATTTTTGAAAAAGAAAATTCAGGTGATATGTGCAAAGTAGGGAATCCCTGATGTAATACCTCTGAATAGGGGCCTTTAAGGAAAATAAACTGACTGACATGACCGTGGGAGCATTTTTCCAAAAACATCCACGATGGTTGAGAAGAGGCAGATCGCCTTGCTTGAATTGGCCCTTATGCCCAGGAAGATAACTAAATTATTCTCATAACTAGTACAAATTTAAAAAATTGAAGCAGTATGCTTTTCACGTTTGAGAGGCAGTTTTTGAGGTTCTGGAGGTTTTCTCAACGTGCACCCTCCTGTGCTTGCTGTTCGATTTCCTCGTCTTTCTTTTCCTAATACCTAGCATTCTTTATAAACCAACTCACCAGATCCTCTGCCCTTACTACGGGAACTGCACCCTCAGATGTTGTGACTATATTGGTTGAGTGCTGTGTGAAGGACTTCTCATCTTGCTTCTGTACTTTCAGCGCTACCTCAAATCTAGGTTCATGAGAAGCAGCTTCTGTGGACTCTACGTTTCCTCGTGGATTTTTCCAAGCTGAGCAAGTTTATGACTCTTCTCTGCTGTGCTCCATGCTTGTGAATGTGAGCCCGTGTGTGATAAGCAGCTGCTGGTGACTTGTATACCGGTGCCAAAGTATCTGGTGTCAGAGATTTCAAGTTGGCGACTCCAGGCATGGAAGCTGTTGTGCGCTACCGTTCTTCCTGCTGCTGTGACCTCACACAGAACTATACACTACGGGATCGAAACTATTGGCTAAGAAGTGCAGAATAGAGGTGTGCAAGAGACGAAATTTCTGGCTTGAGCCCATCTCGGCCCTGGCCCCAGCCATTCGACCTGCTCTGATTGCAGTTGAAGCTACTATCCAGAAAGAAATAATTTCAGCATGATGTGCTTATTCAGGATGTTGAAATGCTGGGTTGTCACGTTTAAGGTTGCAAATATTTAGAGCTTCCGAGTGGCCCGAGCTCGTACCCATTCATACGTCTTGTGCAGAAGCATTGATGTGGCTCAACTCATGTGACGGTGGAGTGAAGGCCACCCTTTGAACATTTTTATGCTGTTTAACTGTGTTCTTTCTGCCTTGTTTTTCTTTCGTAATTACCCTTTGGCATAGCTTGGTAAAGTTACTGCAAGAGGGGCTGTGTTTCACCAGGTTAACAATTCGGATTCCAAGGAAAAGTAAGTTTATCAGGAGACAGTAGAGAGTCAATTAGGCAGATTAGGGTACATTCCATTGTCGTCCTGTAAGCATGATTGCACCGAAGAATATGGAGATGCTGAAAGTAGACCAGTTATGTTTCGAAATCAACTGTGTGTGTGCTGATAGAACCAGATTTTATAGTCATATTTTGTGAATATGTACGTTGCATGCCATATTGCACCATGACGGTGTTCTGAAAATATTTGTGTTTGACGTAAGCAGATGTGCGATATCATTTGTGCGCCTTACTTTGCCACAGTGTGCTTTATTTATGCTCGGAGTGTTGACAGTCCATGGCCGTCTCTCTGGGCATGCCTTTCATGATCACTCGGGATTTTCTCAGCAGGAGTCGAACACTCCTGAATGCACATCACTGTTCTTCACATCTAGGCATGCTGGCCCACAGTACTGGAGTAGTGTAAAAATCAAAAGCAAAGTTCCAAATGCACTACAAAGTCTTCCAATTAATGCTGTCAGCTTATTGTCAACACCTCTGATGATTTGAGCTGTATTTGCCCACTTTGGTCATGTGTTCTGTCCAACCATACCATTGACTCACACTTGTATCATTTCCTACTGGCAAATTGAAATACATTTAGGTGAAAACGAATTTTTGACTGCTTTATCAGCCATTTGGTGCTAACTGGTGAGGAGCTTCTCCTCTTAAACATGAGCTTTCCTAAGGAATCTATTTTATAAAATTCTGGCTCGCTTTTTCTATCTGATATGTATGCTCCACATCTCCTGTATTAAGCAACTTATTTAAATCTCCACTGGCCGTGCTCATTTGTCATGCTCCTTTGTCTTTTTTTTTTAATGTTGCGAAGCAACCCCAACTCACTCATAATTTTTTTTTTGTGCATCTCTGCCTCTTTGAATTGTGCATGTTTTGTTGCAGTAGCAGTGTCTAGGTGCCACAATGGAAGCATGTCCATTGGTAACTGCATTGTTGCCTTCTATTGGTCAATCTAGAGCTTCCTTTGTGCAGCTTCTACTGTACTGTTGTAATTGATACAGCCTTCCTCAGGTTTGTTAATTTTTTTTTCATATGAAGCATCATTTCTGCATGCTTCATTAACAGTGTGTTAACCATATGTTTCATGCTGCACATTACAGAGAGTGGGTGATCCTTTAAGATATTTTAGCCTGTGTAGCTGGCGTATTTATACATTCTTATCATAATATTTGGGGTGTGTTGTTAAGATTGATATAACTTTTTTTTTTAATGGTAACCTACTTGCTTATTGTACTTCCTTGGAATTGTCATACTGAACACTAGGCACTGTTTCTTTCTTTTGCAGGGTTCTGCACTTGCTCAGAGTTGGAAGAGGGCTACGCTCCTGCAGAAAATGCTTTGCTTTCTTCTTGTGTGAAAGTGCTTGATTGGAAACAATTTGTTCCTCTTGTATTGCCTGCACAAGTTCCAACTGCCCATTCCAAACAGATTTTTTTTTTTAACTGCTTCTTTTGCTGCTTTCAATAGCTTTTGACTGCTTTCCTCATGATAGCCTGTATGTGTGACATGTCTTGCGGTTTCTTTTCCATATTTTGTCCTGTATTTTTTTAGGTTTTTTTTTCCATTTGGACAGAACAGTCTGTGAGAGTATATTAGTGTCCATAAATAGATCTAATTTTTGTTTCCATTGTGTGCAATGAAAACTGCACCAGAAATTTATAAATATGGTGTACATTATGTACACATAGTGTTTTTTGTTTTTGTTTGCTTAGTTCAAGAATAACCTGAAGTATGGGAATTAGTGTCAGTACATTTAGCAGACCTCCTCAGCTTGTTGGCAGTTGCTCAGTAATAATGTGGTTGGCTACTATCACCACTCATCTATGGGGCCAAAACTCCAAGGAAGAGGATTTAAGTACAAGACAAAGCAGTGACTACTGGAATTGAAATTGACAGGTGCAACATTAAAAGAGAGCAAGCAACTTGGAGCAAGCAGATCTGTATGTGCTACGCTGGGGGTATATACTCTGCTATCTGTGTTCAAAAATTAGAAAATTTGTTGGCATAATGTGGCCTCTTTCGAAGCAGGAGTAACCTAATTCCAAATTAACATGAGGGGTCTTTGTACTGCATTGGACACAAATGAACACAAAATAAAAACAAAGTGATAAACTCACTAGCTTCTGTGATTTCATCTTGCCACTCTTTCAGAAACGATCTGCACATTATGTTTTTCCTCTGTCGAACTCTTGAGGTTCCAGCATCTATTTTGATGTTCCATTGTAGTATTTCCTTTTTCTGCTCCAGTTTCATTCTTTCTGTTCAATGCTTCCCAAGTTTCTGACCATGCTACTGTCTGGAGTGTGCAGGTATCTGAGCCTTGGCAAAGTAGTGTAGTAATGTGTCCTATATGATTTTGTGAATGTCTATTTCTTACAAATACATATATCTACACACTGCAGCGGCAGCCTTCATTCCTGATGACGACCCTGTCTACGCAAGCATATTGCCGGATGACGGGGAGCACAGGACAGCTGTGAACCGCGTCAGGAGAGACAAACATTTCTTCTCGGCTGGTGGGAATGACCAGTCGCGGAAAGGATTGTTTAGAAAGGCCAAAGGGATGCTCAACTGCCCACTCTGCCCATACATCTCGAGTAGTGCGGCCAATGTCGACAGGCACTTCAGAGTTCACACTGGAGAGAAGCCATTCAAGTGCAGCGTGTGCTCGGCAGCTTTTGCGCAGAGTGGGAACTACAAACGACACATGCGCAGTCACACTCGTCAAAAGCAACATAGGTTTAGTGCGCCACCACCGTCAGCTGAGAGCAGCGACACGGTGTCTGCTGCATGCAAGGAACAAGAACAAGACACTGGAGAAGCGCTGTATGCTGCGCACCCTGTGTTCCCGGATGTTGTCACCTTGACGGGCAACAGACCGTACAAATGCCATCTTTGCTCGTATGCAGCCGCCCACAGGAGTCATTTAATACGGCACATGAAGGCGCATGCAACTTTGTAAGCAAAAAAATATGCAATATTTGTTCACATGAGGGTAAATGCCTCACAGAGTTTCGCACATATGAAGGCAAATGGATAGCACATAGGAGAGTTTGTTGGAGAAATAAAGATTTAATTATCATGGCACACTGTCTTTCAGAGTGAATAAATGATGGCCTAGCTTGGATATACTCAAATTTGTGATTAGGTTTTGAGAGAGAGAGGGATAAAGAGGAATAGAGAAAGCAGGTATATTTGTCAGAAGGGTGTATTGTTTAGCTACTCCGCGCTGGGGAAAATGGGATTGAAAAATGAAAAAGTAGTAGAGTATAGTCACAATTTGTCGATCAAGCCAGTTTCTCAAGTAGCAACATGTAAGCATTGAGGACTTTTGACTCCTATGGTCACAGACGGGCCTGTGCTAGGCAGTCTTCTCCTCACAGTCACGTTTTTCAAGTAGGGCTGTTGGCCATCCTAATGTGGACTGTGCATTGCTTTGTAAAAGTAATACAGCCATAGACGCCTCGGCAATGTTTCTTTACATTGTACACTATTACTAGAAAGGCGGAGGCACATTGTGATGTCCAGTTCACTGAGGTGATAGTTCAAAAACTTGCCCGTGTTCCACATAGAAAGTGTGATCTTCAGCATCAACCTACGAAGCCCATACGCTGAGCCAACTCCTGATATAGGAATATTTACTTGAAATGTGTTTGTGGGAAGATCGGCCATCCTCGTCCATGTGCAGGTTTCCTATGGTACTGCAGTGTCCTGGTAGCCCTTAAAAAATTATAGGAAATTTCGACGTTGCAAAGTGATTTCCCTAACTTCAATACATACATTTGGGCCTGTTTGTTCCCTCCCTTTTTACGGAGCATGTATAAAAATATGTAGGATGACTTAAGCCTAGACTACATGAAAATCATTGCCACCAAAAGAAATTGATGTGCATGGCTGCATCTGGAATCTTTATTATACAGCATCCAAAACTGAACAGAATGAAAAGATAAAATTGGAATCTTTAAAGCATGCTCAAAGCCTTATTGACAATTTATACTATGCTGCATAATCTGCACCCACCGAAGCCGGTTCTCAATTGTAAACAAGTTTACACCTCTCGGCATGCTCAATGACCAAAATTTTACTCCATTACCAGACACCATTCTGTAGGCTCTTTGACTCTGAATTCTGGCAAATTAAAACACAAAGGTAAATAAGGCATTTTTTCCACAAGAAACAGATGGGAAAGTACAAATCTATATACTATAGCCAAACCCAGATTTAACGAAGACGCAGTAGAACCCCACCTAGTAAACGCGGATATAGTAAAAACTTAAAGCCAAACTGAAGTCCCAGTTCATCTTCCATAGACAACTGTACATTTTCCCCCTTTATAGTAATGACGTTTTCGGTAAAAATCGGTTATAGTAAAGTGCTCCTGGCCGCGGCGACGACTCCCACATAATGATATCGCCACCCGCGCACTACCTAAAATCGCGAGGCAATGTTTTTTTTTTCTTTTTTTTTTATTTGAAAACAAAAAAATAACGCCGAGTGTTCGTTTAGGTGGCTTTACCACTAGGCTTAACAGCTGTCAGGAGAAGCCTGCTTTACAGAGGCCTTGGAGCCGTGAGGGAAAGCGGGCAGCGCGTAGGAAAAAAAAAAAAAAGTAAAGCTGTCTACAAACATAGCAAAGAGGCTGCGTGGTCCGTTCAGAAAGTAAAGGAGGGTAAAAGTGCAGCAAGAAATAGGGAAGGGGAAGAAATGGGTGAGCATTCACTGCATTGTGCAGCACAAAGCATAAGGCAGAAAATGGAGGTGCAGAGAGTGTGGTCTTACAGCACTTGAGTGCCACGCGCATTTATCATTTATTGCCTTTTAAAAAACAAATAACAAAAAGAGACACCATGTTAATGCAAGGCATTGGTTTTTACATGAAATCGAACTTGTTTGCATTCGTAATCACGTTGTCCTCATGCTTAAAAGGTACGTTACTTCCACTAGATGTGAAGAAAATTTATAATGAAACAATTGCACAAAGAGATGATAAAAGCAAGGTGGAAGGTATTTCAGTTTTTTTTTTTTTCATTAAGCAACAAGATCTAAAGGTCCCTGGTTCGATCCCGGGTTTTGGCACTTGCTTAGTTTTGTTTTCGCATAAGAGCCTGAGCAATGATCGTATCGATGCGGATACATGGCTACACCGTGCCGAAATAGCTCAGTTGGGAGAGCGTTAGACTGAAGATCTAAAGGTCCCTGGTTCGATCCCGGGTTTCGGCACTTGCTCAGTTTTGTTTTCGCATAAGAGCCTGAGCAATGATCGTATCGATGCGGATACATGGCTATACCGTGCCGAAATAGCTCAGTTGGGAGAGCGTTAGACTGAAGATCTAAAGGTCCCTGGTTCGATCCCGGGTTTCGGCACTTGCTCAGTTTTGTTTTCGCATAAGAGCCTGAGCAATGATCGTATCGATGCGGATACATGGCTATACCGTGCCGAAATAGCTCAGTTGGGAGAGCGTTAGACTGAAGATCTAAAGGTCCCTGGTTCGATCCCGGGTTTCGGCACTTGCTTAGTTTTGTTTTCGCATAAGAGCCTGAGCAATGATCGTATCGATGCGGATACATGGCTATACCGTGCCGAAATAGCTCAGTTGGGACAGCGTTAGACTGAAGATCTAAAGGTCCCTGGTTCGATCCCGGGTTTTGGCACTTGCTTAGTTTTGTTTTCGCATAAGAGCCTGAGCAATGATCGTATCGATGCGGATACATGGCTATACCGTGCCGAAATAGCTCAGTTGGGAGAGCGTTAGACTGAAGATCTAAAGGTCCCTGGTTCGATCCCGGGTTTCGGCACTTGCTCAGTTTTGTTTTCGCATAAGAGCCTGAGCAATGATCGTATCGATGCGGATACATGGCTATACCGTGCCGAAATAGCTCAGTTGGGGGTTTCTGCTTCCGGCCACGCCAGTGAACGGACGCAGAATGCAGGGCTCCTCAGGAGCGGCTTCAGCGGCCATGTCAGGCCGCGGTAACAGGACTGCTGAACAGGACAACACTTACCAGGTCGTTTTGCCTGCACTTCCAACAGGTCGGTTTGTTTTGAATACCGTTTTTTTGCACGCCGATATCAGGGCCCGCCCGTACCGGGTGGAAGATTTCCGGGATGCTTTAGCACAACACTCGCTAATCCCCGATGTTATCGCTATGGGGGCGTATCGGATGAGCCACGTCTGGGCCGTCACTCTCAAGGATACTGAAGCCGTCAACAAGATTGTCAGTGTAGGTGAGCTGTCTGTGAAAAACGGTCGCTGTTTGGTGATTGACCCGGCGAACCAGGACGTGCGACTCAAGCTTCACTGGCTACTACACAACGTGCCAGATGAAGATGTTCGTGCTGCATTTGCGCCTTACGGAAAGGTGTCGGAAGTTTCCCGGGAGCGTTGGCGTGTTAAAGGTATGCTAGAAAAGGGCTCTACAACTAGACTCGTAACGCTGAAGCTGAAAGCTGGCATGAAGCTCGACGACCTGCCGCATCAGTTGAATGTTAGTGGTGAGCTCGCGCTCGTCATTGTGCCAGGCAGACCCCCGTTGTGCCTACGCTGCCGGGGTACGGGTCACATCCGCAAAGAGTGCCGGGTTCCTCGCTGCGGAACCTGTCGACGGTTCGGGCATGAAGACAGCCAGTGTGCACGAACCTACGCTAGCATTGCCGGACCTGGGACCAGCGAAGACTCGTCCGAGTTAATTATGGACGAGGCGGATGCGGAGGAGGCTGCTGACATTAGAGGCCAGTCAACGAAACAGGACGCGCCTTCCATGACGGTTTTAACAAAGAATAAGGTGACGGTCTCAAATGAAATGAATGAAACTCGGCATGTCTTGAACGTACCATCCCAGGACCATGAAAGCGCGTCAAAGGAAGCGTCAGAAGACGTAGCCAAATTTTCCGACGCTGAGGATCATCTCAGTACTGAGCCTTCCTTTACTGATGCCATGGAGGTTGGGCCGGAGACAGCAGCCTTAATTGCCGCGAAACGTCCGCATGAGGAAAGCGTGGAGGAGACTCAGCTGCCAGGCGGTGTTTGTGGTGAGCCGCCGCCGAAAACTTCTGGCATCCGAAGAGCCACGTTAAGACCGAAGCCGAACTTCTCGGCCGACACGCGGCAGGCGGGGAAACCGCCTCCGTAGTTTTTGTGGTGCCCTGAACGATTTGTGGGTCGGCTGCCTACCGACCAGCGTCAGGAACCTTCTGCAACCAAGTGGTGCGTGTGTGAGCAAAAATGAAACAATGTGCTTGGACTTCGTTTGAATGCATCCCGACATTCTGCTGGGAGGACATTACATGCATACATACGCCGCTGTTCGTCAGAAGCAGAAGCCATGCAACCATGAAGGTAGGCACCATGCGGGTACGGGCGTCTCTCTCTAATACATGACTCTCAAGCTTAATTCGCCGTTACATGTAGCTACTTTGAATGTCAGAGGACTGGGAGCGAGAAGGCGACAATGCCAACTCAGTCGCCTCCTTTTGGATAATGATATAGATATAGCAGCTGTGCAAGAGTCAAAGATTGAGAGCCAAGAAAGCACTGACCGTATGGTGGCTTCTTTTCAAACAAACTTTTATGTGTGTGTATGCCATTCTGTTGGTGTATCGGGTGGATGCCTTTTATTTATACGCAACACGCTGGGAGTAAGCGTAGAGTCCGTTTTTGCCTGTCCAAGCGGTCGGCTTTTGGTTACCGATTTTACCTACTCTAATTTATGCTGGCGTGTTGTGTGTGTGTATGCTCCCAATTCAGGATGTGAGCGTGAATTGTTTTTTGAGTCTATTGAGGTGTGGCTGAAGACTGACAAAATCTTGCTTGTACTTGGTGACTACAACTGTGTGTGCGCAGCTGTGGACCGAGCGGCGAAGTGTAAACCTCGAAGAGACAGAAGCTCCGAGCTGTTGAATGCACTTGTGCATGAGTATGGCCTTGAGGATGTTGGTAGTGTGTTCTCCACTGGAAACCAGCCAGAGTTCACGCACTTTCAGCGTGACAGCCATGCTAGATTGGACAGGGTGTATGCCTCGGTAGATCTTGTTTCCTTATGTACTGCATATGAGGTCAAACCTGTGTCTTTCAGCGATCATTGTCTCGTGAGTGCAGTGTTTGGTCGCAAAGGAAAGAAATCGCGCTTTAACTGGTACCTATGGAAAATGAATGCCAAACTTCTTGCCGATGAAGAATTCCTTACGGAAGTTAAGACCGAGTTTGAAAATCGTCTTGCTATGCGACCAGTAAGTTTTGCAGAGGAATGGGACAGCTTCAAAGAGTGGGTCAAATTGAAATCCATAGAAAAGAGCAGTAAGGTGCGGCATAAAGAGAAAGAAAAAGAAAAAGAACTGAATGAACAACTCCAGTTTTTTTTGAGCATGGAAAGTTCAGTGCCAGGGCATTTCGCCAGTAAAATACGAGAGATAAAAAGTGAGTTGGAAACAATCGACAGCGAAAGATACACAGCGGCTGTCATACGTGCAAGGGCTGAAAAACTTTGGGCTGGAGAAGTTCCGACAAAACGAGCGCTAGCAGACGAGAAAAGATACGCCTGCCAGAAAGAAATAAGGAGTATAAGGTATGCCGGCCATATCACAGAAGATGCTAAAGATATTCAGCGTGCGGTAGCAGAGCACTTCGAAGAACTGCTTAGCGCTAAGCCTCAGACTGTAGGCGGCTTTCAAACAGATTTTCTGAGACTGATGCCTGCACTGGATGACGAAAGTAAAGCGCGCCTAGAAACACCGATAACGTTGCAGGAGATAGTATCTGCAATAGATGACCTGACAACTGGGAAGGCCCCTGGGCCGGATGGCCTAAGCGCTGCCTTCTTTAAAACGTTTCAGCAGTATGCGGCTCAGTTTTTGCTCTGTGTAATCACTGAGGCTTATGAACGTAATACTGTCCCATTGTCTTTCTCTACATCGCACATTGTTCTAATACCCAAGACAGATGATCCGGAGAAACGTCTGTTGGTGGGGTCATATCGACCGATTAGCGTCACCAATGTTGACTACAAGGTGTACATGAAGGTTTTAGCAAAACGACTGCAAAGCGTAATAAAGAAATTGGTTGGGTCTCATCAAACGTGCGGCATCAAGGGTCGATCCATTGCCACGAATATACATGTCGCAAGAACCGTACTAGAATGTGTTGATGCACTCGGTGGTCAGATAGCCATGATGCAGTTAGATTTGGCGAAAGCCTTTGACCGTGTTTCTCACGAAATTCTGTTTTCCATTTTGGAGCATTCTAACCTTGGTGACGTCATAGTGGAGGGTGTTAAAATGGCGTATGCGAACTGCACGACCCGTATTATAGTGAATGGTGAACTGACTGACAGCATCGCAGTACGTTCATCGGTAAGGCAGGGCTGCCCACTCTCACCCCTGCTGTTTGCACTGTATTTAGAGCCACTTTGCTTGGCTATCATTGATAGCGATCGCATTTTAGGGTTCAAGCTGCAATCAGCACACGTGAAAATGCTAGCATATGCCGATGACATAGCAGTGTTTTGTGCAACTAGAAAGAGCATTTGTGAAGCCACGAGTGTCGTCCAAACATTTTGTGATCAAACGGGATGTAAGATCAATTGGGAGAAAAGCTCTGGGTTTTGGCACGGTGATTGGGACGTGACACCTGATTTCTTCTGTAAGCTGCGATGGTCTGCTCTCCCAACACGATATCTAGGCGTGCCTTTAGAATGTTATCAAGATCCCAATGTGCACTGGATGGAAGAAACATCCAGAGCGAAAGAAAAAGCGGATGCCTGGCAAGGAAGGCAACTCTCAATATTTTCGCGCGCTTCTATTTGCAATGTTTTTCTTATTTCGAGGCTGTGGTACCTCACGAATGTGTTGTGTGTCTCACGAACCTCAATTCAGAAAATGCACCGCGTTTTTGCTGTTTTTATTTGGGCATCCACATGGGAAAAAACCGCCCGGACGAATTTGTTTATTTCTGTTAAAAGGGGCGGGCTTGGCCTTGCACATCTGTTCTTGCGTCAGGTGGTTTCGCGATTTATATTCCTCCGTGATCAAAAAGATACCTTTTTAAGAACCGTGATGCAAGTGCGATTACAGAGGCTGCTCCCTGAATGGATTGTGTCATGTGAAAACATGCCTGGTACTGTGACTGGCTACCTGCGCGAGGTTGTTTTTTCGTGCAAGTTGCTTGAAGTGCGGTTTTCTTTTGATTACCTTTACAACGTTCCTAGAAAAAAACTGTATAAAGATCTCATTGACGTGATGCTGCCGGTGCCTTTTTACCGGGCATTACACTGTGGAGGCCCAGGGCAGGACGTTTTGAAAAGAGTTAAGAAGATGCCCGTGAGGCCATCAGCTAAAACATTCCTTTTCAAACTTCACTCTAATACGCTCCCTGTTAAAACCTGGCTGAATGAAAAAGGTATCTTCGTCCCATGGACAACAAATTGCCTGTTGTGCAAAAAACCGGAAACAATTGAACACGTTTTCTTACAGTGTTGGGATGCTGTCTTTCTATGGGACGTCCTCCAAAGGACAATTAAAAAGGAGCTTCCATTAACTCCTTACGGTATAAGATTTCTACCAGTGCAGAACGATGATGCACCTTATGATTTAATTATGCTTCTTGGCCTCCATAGTTTGTGGAAAACACGAATGCAGGTGCGTCATGCAGATATAGATACACGATCTTCGCGTGAAAACTTTATTGAAAGTGCTGTTTATATACGTGAAACTTTCATGAGGCAGCAGGATCCGCCACAATGGCATTGTCTCTTTGATGAGTTAGTGCACTTGAAAAGATTTTAGCCACTTACGCGTTAGCTCAAGTGTAGTTGACGTTTTTTATCATGTGTATTTTTGTTTTGTGTTTCACGGCAATAAAGAAAAAAAAAAAAAATAGCTCAGTTGGGAGAGCGTTAGACTGAAGATCTAAAGGTCCCTGGTTCGATCCCGGGTTTCGGCACTTGCTCAGTTTTGTTTTCGCATAAGAGCCTGAGCAATGATCGTATCGATGCGGATACATGGCTATACCGTGCCGAAATAGCTCAGTTGGGAGAGCGTTAGACTGAAGATCTAAAGGTCCCTGGTTCGATCCCGGGTTTCGGCACTTGCTCAGTTTTGTTTTCGCATAAGAGCCTGAGCAATGATCGTATCGATGCGGATACATGGCTATACCGTGCCGAAATAGCTCAGTTGGGAGAGCGTTAGACTGAAGATCTAAAGGTCCCTGGTTCGATCCCTGGTTTCGGCACTTGCTCAGTTTTGTTTTCGCATAAGAGCCTGAGCAATGATCGTATCGATGCGGATACATGGCTATACCGTGCCGAAATAGCTCAGTTGGGAGAGCGTTAGACTGAAGATCTAAAGGTCCCTGGTTCGATCCCGGGTTTCGGCACTTGCTCAGTTTTGTTTTCGCATAAGAGCCTGAGCAATGATCGTATCGATGCGGATACATGGCTATACCGTGCCGAAATAGCTCAGTTGGGAGAGCGTTAGACTGAAGATCTAAAGGTCCCTGGTTCGATCCCGGGTTTCGGCACTTGCTCAGTTTTGTTTTCGCATAAGAGCCTGAGCAATGATCGTATCGATGCGGATACATGGCTATACCGTGCCGAAATAGCTCAGTTGGGAGAGCGTTAGACTGAAGATCTAAAGGTCCCTGGTTCGATCCCGGGTTTCGGCACTTGCTCAGTTTTGTTTTCGCATAAGAGCCTGAGCAATGATCGTATCGATGCGGATACATGGCTATACCGTGCCGAAATAGCTCAGTTGGGAGAGCGTTAGACTGAAGATCTAAAGGTCCCTGGTTCGATCCCGGGTTTCGGCACTTGCTCAGTTTTGTTTTCGCATAAGAGCCTGAGCAATGATCGTATCGATGCGGATACATGGCTATACCGTGCCGAAATAGCTCAGTTGGGAGAGCGTTAGACTGAAGATCTAAAGGTCCCTGGTTCGATCCCGGGTTTCGGCACTTGCTCAGTTTTGTTTTCGCATAAGAGCCTGAGCAATGATCGTATCGATGCGGATACATGGCTATACCGTGCCGAAATAGCTTAGTTGGGAGAGCGTTAGACTGAAGATCTAAAGGTCCCTGGTTCGATCCCGGGTTTCGGCACTTGCTCAGTTTTGTTTTCGCATAAGAGCCTGAGCAATGATCGTATCGATGCGGATACATGGCTATACCGTGCCGAAATAGCTCAGTTGGGATTCCACTTCCGGCCACCGAGCGTGACGGACGTGATTATCATGGGCTCCCAAGGAGCGGATTCAGCGGCCCAGCTGGGCCGTGGTATCAGGAGCACGGAAAGGCCTACCAAGGATTATGAACTGGTTCTGCCGCATCTGCCTACAGGTTCGAGTGTTTTGCATACTGTGTTTTTGCATGGCGACATAAAAGCCAGGCCGTACCGGGTGGAGCACTTTCGAGACTCCCTCGCTCGTCTTTCACTGCTGCCGGAAGTGGTTGCCCTCGGGGCATATCAAATGAATCACGTGTGGGCGGTAACATTTAAAGGTGAAGAGGCGAAAGCGAAGATTTTGGAAGCTCAAGCTATTGAAGTGAAGGAACACCGCTGCGTAGTCATTGACCCCTGTAACCAAGGCATCAGGTTGAAGCTTTTCTGGCTGCTTCACGGCGTGCACGATGATGATGTGCGAGCGGCGTTGGCGGCTTATGGAAAAGTTACGGAAATTTCAAGAGACAAGTGGAGAGTGCAAGGGTGTGTCGACAAGGCTTCAACGACACGAACGGTCACGCTGAAGCTCAAAGTGGGCATTACCATTGAGGACCTGCCGCATCAGCTTCGGGTCGCCGAGGACGTCGCACTCGTCCACGTCCCAGGCAGAGCCCCGCTTTGCCTCCGGTGCCGCGGGAAAGGTCATATACGGCGTGAGTGTCGTGTGCCGCGCTGCGGGCTGTGTCGTCGCTACGGCCATGACGAGTCCCAGTGTGTGCGCACGTATGCCAACGTTGCAGGCCCCGTCCCGAGTGAAGTGGCAGGCGAGCACTTGATGGACGCAGTGGACGCCGAGGAAGCGAGCAGTGGAAACACTGAGGAGGCAGAACAGAACGAACAGTCCGCTGAGAAGACCCCTGCCCCTAAAGAACAATGTGAATCAGAATTGATTGTTCCGTTGTCGAATGTCGCTGGGACCGAGTCACCCACGAAAGAAAACAGCAATGCCAGTGGTGCAAGCCCAGCTTCGTCTACGCAACACTGTGAGGAACAGGGAGACACTGAAGCTGAGATGCCAGCTGCCTCTACCTTGCCTGTGAAGCGTGGGCACGAAGACAGTGTCAACGACGGATCAACGCAAGGAGGAGCGGAAAACGGACAGCCTCCACTGAAGGCGGCCCCCCTTCGCCGGTCGTCCTTCAAGCCAAGGCCAAACGTGCCTCCAGACCGGAGAACTGTGTCACCTGTGCCTCCGCCATAGCGGGGGTACCCTTTTCGGTCGAGCTGTCGCAAGCCCGGTCCATGATCGGGAGGAGCGCTTGGAACAATGAACAGACTCGCCAAAGCGGAAGAATGGTTAACCCATGCAACAGTTGAACCGCAATGCTGTCTTTCAGCAGAAGAGATGTGAGTGAAATGTTTCGCGATTTATAATTTCTTGAGATGGCGACCAATTTATCCACTAGCTTGCGCGTAGCCACGCTAAATGTGAGAGGGCTGTCAACGCGTCGGAGACAACAGCAGCTGCACCGCCTTCTGCTGGAAAATGAAATAGATGTGCTAGCAGTTCAAGAGAGCAAAATGGAAAGCGAACAACAAACAGATAAAATGGCTGAAATATATCGTTCTAGATATAGTGTTTGCGTTTGTCATGCGGTTGGAAGATCGGGGGGATGTGTCATTTTCATTCGAAATTGCATAGAGTGCGTACAGTCCGTGTTCTCGTCTGAGAGTGGTCGGCTTTTGATGTGTGATTTCAGTTTTTCTGGATTGGACTGGAGAGTGATCTGTGTTTATGCGCCTACTAGAACGTCTGAGCGCGAAGAGTTTTTTCACTATATGAAATCCTTCCTAATACATGAGAGGCGTGTTCTCCTGCTTGGAGACTTCAATTGTGTCTGTAGACCGGAAGATAGAACAACAGACCGTGTCCTTCGTGACAAGAGCGCAGAGTTACTTATTGACATTGTTAATGAGGCAGAGCTTGAAGATGCTGGCTGTATACTGACGCATGAAGGCCAAGCAATGTTCACGCACTTTCAAGGTAGCTGTCATGCAAGGTTGGACCGAATATATGTTCCTATTGATTGCGTGCCCTTGTGCTCGGAATATCAAACACTTCCCATGAGCTTTAGCGACCACTCCCTCGTAATGGTTACTCTAGGCATGAAAAGTAAGGCAACAAAGTTCAATTGGGAGCTATGGAAATTTAATGAAAAGCTGCTGCTGGATGAAGAGTTTACCACTAAAGTGAAAGAATATATTACGCATATGTTGCAAAATGACTCTAATTTTATACAAGCATGGGAGCAGTTTAAGATCGATATAAAGATAGCTGCTATTGACCGAGCATGCACTCTCCGACGTAAAGAAAGAGAACAAGAAAAAGAACTTCGAAGCACACTTGAATACATGCTTAGCATGGAGAGCGTTAAGCCTGGCTTGTTCGCCCAAGATATAAAAAAGATAAAAACCAAACTTGAGGTGATAGACGAAGAGAAGTATCGCGGTGCAGTGATAAGGGCACGCAGCGAAAAATTGTGGCTCGGAGAGACGCCCACGAAAAGGGCACTAAGTGATGAAAAACGGTACGCAGTGTCAAAAGAGATAAAAGAAATCTGCTATCAGAACGTAGTTACCTCGGAAAAGAAAACGATTGAACGGGCGTTTGTAGAATTTTACAGGGAATTGTTTAGCCTCAAAACACCGGACATTGAACGCTTCAGAAAAGATTTTCTGTCGCTGATGCCAAGAGTAGAAGACGAAGTGGCGCAGACACTTGAAGCAAGTATTACTTCCGAGGAAATTGAGGCCGCTATCGGGGAATTAAATTCCAGTAGGTCACCCGGACCAGATGGTTTTGGTGCTGCCATATACAAGGCCTTTCCAACTGAAATGGCTGTTTTACTGGAAAGAGTTATTAGTGAATGCTACGAAAAGAACGTACCTCCTCCGTCTTTTCGAATGTCACACGTTGTACTAATCCCGAAAACAGATGACCCAGTTAAGCTTCAGTCTGTAGCGTCTTACCGTCCTATAAGTCTAACGAATGTTGACTATAAAATTTACATGAAAGTATTAGGGCGACGACTCCAACGTGTAATTACTTCTCTTGTAGGCCCACATCAGACATGCGGTATAAAAGGAAGGACCATTTTTACTAACATACACGCAGCAAGGAGTGTTCTCGAATGTTGTGACGCAATGCATGACCACGTAGCCATGATGCAATTAGACCTCCACAAAGCATTTGACAAAGTGGTACATGAAATTTTGTTCTCCGTTTTAGAGTATGTCAATGCTGGTTCTGTGATCACAAATGGCGTGAAAATGGTTTACGAGTGCTGTTCAGCGAGACTGGTCGTGAACAAGCATTTAACCGATCGTATACCTGTCCAGTCGTCAGTAAGGCAGGGCTGTCCTCTGTCTCCCCTTTTGTTTGCGCTTTATCTGGAGCCTTTCTGTTTAAGATTGCTTACAAGGCCAAACATACGCGGTTATAGATTTTTTCAAACTGAAGTTCGGGTTTTGGCATACGCGGACGATATTGCGGTTTTTTGTACAGACCATGAGAGCGTGCAAGAAGTTGTAAAAGAAGCCACTGCTTTTTGCACTGCAAGTGGAAGTGAAATTAGTTGGGCAAAGTGTTTAGGATTTTGGCACGGAAACTGGCAATACGCGCCTGAACTGTTCTCCAGTATGCAATGGACAATAACGCCAGGCAATTACCTTGGTGTGCCACTAAAGCATTACCGTGAAAGTAAGGAATGTTGGGCCGGTGAAGTTGAGCAAGTGAAAACCCAAACAAACAAATGGGGAGGACATAACTTTTCTATGTTCGCAAGAGCTACCGTTTGCAATATGTTCCTAGTTGCAAAAATTTTTTACATGCTGCAAGTGTTATCTATGTCAAGAATCTCGGTTCAAAAACTGCATAGGGTATTTGCCACGTTTGTGTGGGCTTCAACATGGGAGCGTACCAGTCGATGCAATCTGTTTCATACGGTGCATAATGGTGGACTGGGATTGTCACATTTATACTTAAAGCAGATTGTAACCAGGTTCTTTTTTTTGCGCGAACAAAGCGATGTTTTTCTTAGAACGGTAATCCAAGTGCGATTGCGTGATTCACTGCCGGAATATGTAGTTTCGACTATGTCTACAAAGACAATGGCTCTAAGTGCTTTTCTTCGCGAAGTTGTCGCGTCCTTTCAAATAGTGAAGGCGAGATTTTCAAATGAGTATATGTGTACTGTTACGCGAAAACGGCTGTACAAAGATTTATTGGAAACCTTTTTACCTGTGCCTCTTTATCGTGCTGTATATGCTTTGGGTCCGGAGCGGGACGTGTTAAAGAGAGTGAAAAGAATGCCCATCAGATCGTCCGCTAAATCTTTCTTTTTTCAATTGCATACCGGCACTCTTCCGGTGAAGCCATGGCTGGAAAGCAAAGGCCTTTTCGTGCCTTGGTCTGCTGACTGCTTAATTTGCAAAAAGCTGGAAACCATAGAGCATATTTTCCTTGATTGTCACGATGCGGTTTTTTTGTGGGACGTGCTACAGCGCACTATTAAAAAGGGCTTACCAATAACGCCGTTTGGCATACGCTACCTTCCATGCGCCCAGCCAGGAGAAGTGCCCAGTGATTTATTGATGGTCTTGTGTATGCACAGCATATGGAGAACGCGGATGGATGTTCGCCACGAGCATGTTGTCGTATACCCAGCCCGTCAGTACTTTGTTGAAAGTGTAATGTACTCGCGTGATGTTTTCGGAGGGCAATCTGAACCCCCGGAATGGCTGCCAGTCTTGGACAAGCTCATGTCACCTAATCCATTCTATCACAAGAAACCTGTAAGAAAGTGACTTGTGTTTTTAACTCCATGCGACTTTTCATCCGTTCTTTGTAGTTGCCAAGTCGGTAATAAAGAAAAAAAAAAAAAAGAAAGAAATAGCTCAGTTGGGAGAGCGTTAGACTGAAGATCTAAAGGTCCCTGGTTCGATCCCGGGTTTCGGCACTTGCTTAGTTTTGTTTTCGCATAACAGCCTGAGCAATGATCGTATAGATGCGGATACATGGCTACACCGTGCCGAAATAGCTCAGTTGGGAGAGCGTTAGACTGAAGATCTAAAGGTCCCTGGTTCGATCCCGGGTTTCGGCACTTGCTTAGTTTTGTTTTCGCATAAGAGCGTGAGCAAGGATAGTATCAAAGCGAATCCATGGCTACGCCATGCCGAAATAGCTCAGTTGGGAGAGCGTTAGACTGAAGATCTAAAGGTCCCTGGTTCGATCCCGGGTTTCGGCACTTGCTTAGTTTTGTTTTCGCATAAGAGCGTGAGCAATGTTCGTATCGATGCGGATACATGGCTACACCGTGCCGAAATAGCTCAGTTGGGAGAGCGTTAGACTGAAGATCTAAAGGTCCCTGGTTCGATCCCGGGTTTCGGCACTTGCTTAGTTTTGTTTTCGCATAAGAGCGTGAGCAATGATCGTATCGATGCGGATACATGGCTATACCGTGTCGAAATAGCTCAGTTGGGAGAGCGTTAGACTGAAGATCTAAAGGTCCCTGGTTCGATCCCGGGTTTCGGCACTTGCCTAGTTATGTTTTCGCATAAGAGCGTGAGCAATGATCGTATCGACGCGGATACATGGCTATACCGTGCCGAAATAGCTCAGTTGGGAGAGCGTTAGACTGAAGATCTAAAGGTCCCTGGTTCAATCCCGGGTTTCGGCACTTGCTTAGTTTTGTTTTCGCATAACAGCCTGAGCAATGATCGTATCGATGAGGATACATGGCTATACCGTGTCGAAATAGCTCAGTTGGGAGATTCTACTTCCGGATACCGTAGTGAACGGTGGCAGAATCATGTGCTCCAGCGGAGCGGCGATAGCGGCCATTTCCAGCCGCGGAAACAGGCTTGAGGACATGGATGATAGCGAATATCAGATTATTCTGCCAACTTTGCCCACCGGAAGCGTTGTTTTTAACACGCTTTTTTTGCACGGCGATGTGCGAGTCAGGCCATACAGGGTCGAGGATTTCCGCGACGCCCTTGCCAACGCTGGTGCGCTCCCCGACGTTGTGGCGTTGGGGGCGTATCAGATCAACCATGTTTGGGCGGTCACGTTAAGCAGCACAGAAGCAACGAAGAAACTGGCGGCTTTCAAGGAGCTCGAAGTTAAGGGACGCCGTTGCCTCATTATCGATCCCGAGGACCAACAGGTGAAGCTGCGACTTCACTGGATGTTGTACGGTGTGGCAGACGACGACATCCGGACGGCTTTTGCGGCTTTTGGGAAGGTGACCGAGGTGACCCGGGAGAGGTGGAGAGTTCAAGGCGTCAGGGAGAAGGGGTCCACCACGAGGACTGTGCTCCTGAAATTGAAACCCGGGATTAAGGTCGATGACTTACCTCACCAGCTGCGAGTGGCCGGAGAGCTGGCCCTTGTCGTGGTGCCTGGGCGAGCGATGCAGTGCCTGCGCTGCCGTGGTACCGGTCACGTTCGACGAGAATGTAAGGTGCCGCGTTGTCCAAAGTGTAGACGCTACGGTCATGACGAGGCAGCCTGTGTGCTTTCGTACGCTTCGGCAGCGGGACATGGAACTGCGGAACGGTCGGCGGAGCTCACCATGGACGTGGTCGAGGCGGAGGAGGCGGCGAAGGGTGCCGGAGAGGTGCGAACGCAGACACGGGAGACGGATTCGTCGGTGGACTCGGCAGAAAGCGGCAATGCTGCGAGGGATGTGGGGAGAGCGGACTCTGCACCTCAGCTCCCTAGCAATGAGGAAGGCCCGTCACTTGAGCCTTCAAACGGCATGGAACAGGATAATGGGGAGGAGCACTCGGACACCAGCGGTGTTCGTAAGCCAGGCGTCCCAGCCCCAGCCAAGCGATCCCACACACAGTCCGAACCCGAAGGTAACCAGGCGTCAGCCCCCAGCGTCGACGAGCCACCAGCAAAAACGGGGCAATCCCGGCGGTCCACGCTACGTCCGCGGCCAAACATTTCATCAGAGAGACGGGTAGCGGATAAAGTGCCCCCGCTGCCGGGTCAGCAGCTCGCACCGGACGGGGATGGATCAAACGACGGCGTCTAGCAACGCGCTAGACGGGAAAGGTAAGCACCATGCTTTCGGTCTCTTCACCCTTGATGAAAATGGCGCCCGAAACCACCTTAAGAGTAGCCACGTTAAATGTCAGGGGATTGGCAGGCAAAAAGAAGCAGAGCCAGATGCATCGGCTCTTAATTGACCACGATATTGACGTGCTTGCCGTGCAAGAAACTAAGGTTGACGGGGAGGAAGAGACCGGGAGCATGGTGCGACGTTTCACGGCTAGATTTTACGCCATTGTTAGCCACGCAGTTGGGACATCGGCCGGGTGTGTATTGTTTGTCAAAAAGCTGCCTGGTCTGGTTGTAAAGGGCTACTCCTCATGCTCTTCTGGACGGTGTGTAGTGGCTGATTGTGTATACAGCGGTGTTGAGTGGCGCATTATTTGTGTGTACGCTCCTAACTGTGTGGAGGAAAGAACAGTGTTTTTCGAGAATGTTATGCAGCAGTTAAGTACGGAAAGGCAGGTAGTATTGCTGGGCGATTTTAACTGTGTACTGAATGCTCGAGACAAAACCAGCACACGCGGATTCAGAGACAAGAGCACTGAAATGTTATGCCAGTTAACAAGCGAATGGAATATGGAGGATGTGGCTGATTGCTTGGAAGGACCGCGTGCCGTTCAGTACACGCACTTCCAAGGTTCTAGCCACGCGCGTCTGGACAGAATTTACGCGTCGCTGGATTTGATTCCTTCATGCAATGAATACCGAGTTGTGCCTATGACATTCACGGATCACTGTTTGGTGCAATGCTTATTCGGCACCAAAAAACGAAGCAATGCATTTAGCTGGGAGTTATGGAAATTTAACAATAAATTGCTTAATGATGATGCCTTTAGACGCGTGGTATTGAATGAATTGATTAAAGTGAGGCCAGGGTCTTTGCTCGAAATCTGGAAACAGTGGGAGTTGTGCAAGGAACAGATTAAAATTAAAGCCATTGACAGATCAAGTTGCCTGGTGTACGAGAAGAAAATTACAGAAACCCAGCTTAAGGCTTTGCTTGCAAAACTACACGAACAGGAATGTAAGGCACCCGGCAGATGGATAGAGGATATTCGAAAAATAAAAGAACAGATTAACTTGATAGAAGAAGACAGATACCAAGGAGCGTTAGTGCGTGCAAGAGCGGAAAAATTGGCCATGGATGAGACGCCGACAAAAAGATCGTTGGGAATAGAAAAAGCAAATGCAAGGCGAAATCACGTGGCAGAGGTAGATTGGGCAGGACGCACCGAAACCGATAACGAAGGAATCGCGAAAGCTTTCCGGGAGTATTATGAAGATCTGTTTTCTTCCCGAGAGGTTTATTTGGACCGTTTTAAAGAATCCTTTCTTGACGTGATGCCAAAAATTGACGAGGAACAAAAAGAAAGACTGGAGCGGCCAATAAGCGAAAAAGAAGTGCAGCAGGCAATAGAAAATTTAAACCCAGGGAAATCACCCGGGCCTGATGGCCTGAGT
The DNA here is from genome assembly GCF_055883805.1 of Amblyomma maculatum. Classification (NCBI taxonomy): domain Eukaryota; kingdom Metazoa; phylum Arthropoda; class Arachnida; order Ixodida; family Ixodidae; genus Amblyomma; species Amblyomma maculatum. Next base: position 28,172,790 of record NC_139352.1, on the reverse strand, counting down.
GCGGCTTTTTATAAAGCGTTCAAGGAACAGCTATCTCCTTTGTTGTGTGCCTTATTTAATGAAGCGTATGAACTGAAGGCACTGCCTGCGTCTTTCGGATCGTCGCACACAGTACTTATTCCGAAAACTGACCAACCAGATAAGCTTAGGCAGTTGTCGTCTTACAGGCCCATTGCTCTGACAAACGTTGATTACAAGATTTATATGAAGGTGCTTGCTGGCAGACTACAAACGGTTATATGCGAACTAGTGGGCCCTCACCAAACGTGCGGTATCAAAGGGCGATCTATCTTTCAGAACATTCACAAAGCGAGAAGTGTGCTCGAATGCTGCGATGCAACTCATGCATGTGTTGCGTTACTGCAGTTGGACTTGGAGAAAGCTTTTGATTGTGTGGCGCATACTATTCTGTTCAGTATATTAGACTATGTTAATGTCGGCTCTGTTATTCGAGAGGGAGTGGCTTTGGCGTACCGTAACTGCACTACGAGATTAATTGTCAATAAGTCACTGGGGGCCCCCATCAACGTACGACGTTCAGTGCGCCAAGGTTGCCCCCTCAGCCCTCTTTTGTTCGGCATTTATATTGAAAGTTTGTGTTTAAGCATCCTACAAAACAATGACATTGATGGTTTTCGACTGCAGGAGTCAGAAGTCAAATTGCTGGCTTATGCAGATGACGTTGCGGTATTTTGTGTGAATAAAGAGAGTATAAAGAGGACAGTGGATGTGGTAAAACATTTTAGCAAAGTCACAGGGAGTAAAGTTAACTGGGGTAAGTGCCTGGGATTTTGGCACGGAGAATGGCAGCTGACCCCCGACACTTTCGCTAATGTATCGTGGGTTACAACGCCTGCAAAGTACTTGGGTGTGCCCTTGAAATTTTACAAGGAAAGCGAGCCATACTGGCTAGAGCAGGTCAAAGAAACCCGTGAAAAAGCGGAGAAATGGAAAAGCGCTCAATTATCAATATTTGCAAGAGCCGCAGTTTGCAACCTGTTTTTAATTAGTAAGTTATGGTATGTTATGCAAGTGTTGCATTGCTCCCGTGTAAATGTGCAAAAATTGCATCGAGTTTTTGCGGTGTTTGTTTGGGCCTCGAGTTGGGAGAGGTGCAGTCGGACAAATTTGTTCCGGCAGGTGAAGCATGGGGGGCTTGGTCTGGGTCATTTGTTTGTGCGACAGATTGTCAACAGGTTTATGTTTTTTAGGGATGCCAGCGATCCATTCCTGCGCACAGTGTGTCAACAAAGACTTGGTCGAGCTTTGCCTGATTTAGTAGTTTATACTCAAAGTATGTCGGGTTCTCTTTTTGGATTCTTTAGGGAAATTGTTTTGAGCGCAAAATTCTTAAGCGCACGGTTTTCGAAAGAGTATTTAAGTAATGTTAACAGGAGAACATTATACAAGGATGTTTGTGAAGTGGTCTTCCCGGTGCCCTTGTACCGAGCTTTATACTATGGAGGCACAGGAAGTAATGTATTAAAACGCGTAAAGAAAATGCAAGTTGCTCCGGGAGCTAAAACGTTTTTCTTTATGCTACATACCGGTACTTTGAGTGTAAAATCATTTATGGAGGAAAAGGGTATGTTCCTACCGTGGGGGGCCCAATGTCTCATCTGCAAACAGCCAGAGACAATAGATCACGTGTTTTTGCATTGCTGGGAGGGGGTATATTTGTGGGATGTTCTGCAAAGGACAATAAAAAAACAGTTGCCACTTGATTCCCATGGCATTAGGTATTTACCATTGGATAACCACGATGATATGCCGTTAGACCAGGTTATGTTAATGTGCCTCCACAGTATATGGCGCGCACGAATGGCTGGTTATCACTGCGATCCAGATGCACGGCCAGCCCGCATGTATTTCCGTGAAAGTGTGCAGCGATGGCTCGACGTGCTTAAATTGCAACCATGTGCTCCTGAGTGGCTGTCAAAGCTGGAACCTTTGACGGTGCTCAAGGAATTTTAACATGACAATGCCTGCCCCTCAGTGGGTGTTAGGCAACGCTAACTACCTTAGTGTACATATATTATTCCTTTGTTCATGATGTATTGAGTTCCAATGCGGTGTATTTGTGTCAAAGCCAGGCAATAAAGAAAAAAAAAAAATAGCTCAGTTGGGAGAGCGTTAGACTGAAGATCTAAAGGTCCCTGGTTCAAACCAGGGTTTCGGCACTTATTTTGTTTTCGCATAAGAGCGTGAGCAATGATCGTATCGATGCGGATACATGGCTACACCGTGCCGAAATAGCTCAGTTGGGAGAGCGTTAGACTGAAGATCTAAAGGTCCCTGGTTCGATCCCGGGTTTCGGCACTTGCCTAGTTTTGTTTTCGCATAAGAGCGTGAGCAATGATCGTATCGATGCGGATACATGGCTATACCGTGCCGAAATAGCTCAGTTGGGAGAGCGTTAGACTGAAGATCTAAAGGTCCCTGGTTCAAACCAGGGTTTCGGCACTTATTTTGTTTTCGCATAAGAGCGTGAGCAATGATCGTATCGATGCGGATACATGGCTATACCGTGCCGAAATAGCTCAGTTGGGAGAGCGTTAGACTGAAGATCTAAAGGTCCCTGGTTCAAACCAGGGTTTCGGCACTTATTTTGTTTTCGCATAAGAGCGTGAGCAATGATCGTATCGATGCGGATACATGGCTACACCGTGCCGAAATAGCTCAGTTGGGAGAGCGTTAGACTGAAGATCTAAAGGTCCCTGGTTCGATCCCGGGTTTCGGCACTTGCCTAGTTTTGTTTTCGCATAAGAGCGTGAGCAATGATCGTATCGATGCGGATACATGGCTATACCGTGCCGAAATAGCTCAGTTGGGAGAGCGTTAGACTGAAGATCTAAAGGTCCCTGGTTCAAACCAGGGTTTCGGCACTTATTTTGTTTTCGCATAAGAGCGTGAGCAATGATCGTATCGATGCGGATACATGGCTATACCGTGCCGAAATAGCTCAGTTGGGAGAGCGTTAGACTGAAGATCTAAAGGTCCCTGGTTCAAACCAGGGTTTCGGCACTTATTTTGTTTTCGCATAAGAGCGTGAGCAATGATCGTATCGATGCGGATACATGGCTACACCGTGCCGAAATAGCTCAGTTGGGAGAGCGTTAGACTGAAGATCTAAAGGTCCCTGGTTCGATCCCGGGTTTCGGCACTTGCCTAGTTTTGTTTTCGCATAAGAGCGTGAGCAATGATCGTATCGATGCGGATACATGGCTATACCGTGCCGAAATAGCTCAGTTGGGAGAGCGTTAGACTGAAGATCTAAAGGTCCCTGGTTCAAACCAGGGTTTCGGCACTTATTTTGTTTTCGCATAAGAGCGTGAGCAATGATCGTATCGATGCGGATACATGGCTATACCGTGCCGAAATAGCTCAGTTGGGAGAGCGTTAGACTGAAGATCTAAAGGTCCCTGGTTCAAACCAGGGTTTCGGCACTTATTTTGTTTTCGCATAAGAGCGTGAGCAATGATCGTATCGATGCGGATACATGGCTATACCGTGCCGAAATAGCTCAGTTGGGAGAGCGTTAGACTGAAGATCTAAAGGTCCCTGGTTCGATCCCGGGTTTCGGCACTTGCTCAGTTTTGTTTTCGCATAAGAGCCTGAGCAATGATCGTATCGATGCGGATACATGGCTACACCGTGCCGAAATAGCTCAGTTGGGAGAGCGTTAGACTGAAGATCTAAAGGTCCCTGGTTCAAACCAGGGTTTCGGCACTTATTTTGTTTTCGCATAAGAGCGTGAGCAATGATCGTATCGATGCGGATACATGGCTATACCGTGCCGAAATAGCTCAGTTGCTGATCGAAGAGGAGCGTTATCGGGGCGCGCTGGTGCGAGCTAGAACAAATGCACTAAAAGCGGGCGAAGTACCTACGAAGCGGGCTTTAGGTTTGGAAAAAACGAACGGCCAACGAAACCACGTATGCGAGATAGAGCGGAACGGCGTTGTGGTGTCAGATAACGACGGCATTGGGCGAGAGTTCTTTGAGCATTATCAGGCGTTATTCGCCTTTCATGAAGCTGACTTGGACGGTTTCAAAAAGAGGTTTCTGGGTCAGATGCCTCGACTGGCCGACGAGGTAAAAGAAGTTTTGGAGCGGCCAATAACCGAAAGAGAAGTGTGCCGAGCAATTGAAAACTTGAACGACGGAAAGTCGCCTGGGCCCGATGGCTTGAGTGCCGCGTTCTACAAGTTTTTCAAAGATAAGTTGTCTGCAGTGCTTACAGCTGTATTCAATGAGGCATACCAACTGAAAGAATTACCACCGTCATATAGTACATCACATACTGTTCTCATACCAAAAACTGACGATACAGAAAGACTTCGCCTTGTAACGAGTTACAGGCCCATCTCTTTAACCAATGTTGACTATAAAATATTCATGAAAGTCTTAGCAGCTAGGTTCCAGACAGTGATTAAGGACATAGTAGGGTGCCACCAGACATGTGGAATCAAGGGAAGGTCTATAGTAAGTAACATACACAAGATGCGGTGCGTGCTTGAGTGCTGTGATGTCATGCAATCTGGCGTCGCGGTTTTGCAGCTCGACCTAGAGAAGGCCTTTGACTGTGTATCACATGTTATCCTGTTCGCCATTCTTGACCATATTAATGTCGGTTCGGTTATCAGAGAGGGTGTGGTCATGGCGTACAGGAGTTGCTCAACGCGGCTTATTGTAAACAAGTCACTGGGGGCCCCCATTGCCATGCAGCGTGCGGTACGCCAAGGCTGCCCCATCAGCCCACTTTTATTTTGTCTGTACATCGAATCACTATGCTTGACTATTATTAAAAATGATTCTGTTCATGGTTTTCGACTCCAAGCTGCCGAAGTGAAGCTCTTAGCATATGCCGACGACGTCGCAGTGTGTTGTATTGATAGAGAAAGTATTATAGCAGTGGTCGAAGAGGTATAATGTTTTCGGGACATCACAGGGAGTTTGATCAATTGGGAAAAATGCCTGGGATTTTGGCATGGAGAATGGGCGGCAACCCCAGACACGTTTGCAGGCGTAACGTGGGTGAAGACCCCAGTGAAGTACCTGGGTGTCCCTCTGCAATTCTACGAAAGCAATGATGACCTCTGGAGAAGCCAGGCGCATGAAATACGTGAGAAAGCAGACAAATGGAAGGGGGTTCCTCTCTCGTTTTTTGCCAAGGCAACTGTGTGTAATCTTTTTTTTATAAGCAAATTATGGTATCTAATGCAGGTTTTGCATTGCTCGCGGCTAAATGTGCAAAAGCTGCACAGAGTGTTTGCCACCTTTATTTGGGCATCGCAGTGGGAAAGGTGCAGCCGAACAAATTTGTTCAGAAAGGTGGAGGACGGCGGTCTTGGTCTGGCGCACCTCTTTGTGTGACAGCTTATTAACAGGTTTCTGTTTTTCCGGGACACAAAAGACTCTTTCTTACGAACGGTGTGCCAAATGAGATTAAGACGGGCGTTGCCAAACTTTGTGAGCGGCACGAATGAAATGCCAGGGCCAATTAAGGGCTTTTTCAAGGAGGTGGTGATGAGCGTATGTTCCTTGACAGTACGATTTTCCAACGATTATTTGTCTGCGGTGAAAAGGAAAACACTTTACAAAGATGTGTGCGACAGCATACTTCCTGTACCGATGTACAGAGCCATGCACAGTGGAGCGCCGGGCCAGAATGTGTTAAAACGGGTGAAGAAAATGCAGGTGACACCAGGCATGAAGTCCTTTTTTTTTTAAACTTCATACTGAAACACTTCCAGTCAAAACATTCCTTGAACAACGAGGTTTTTTCTTGCCATGGGGAACTAACTGTCTAATCTGCAAGATACCCGAAACTATAGATCATGTCTTTCTTCACTGCTGGGAAGGAGTGTATTTCTGGGATGTGCTGCAGAGAACAGTGAAAAAGGATTTCCCTCTAGATCAACACGGGATCAGATATTTGGCGATAGATAACGAAGATGGTTTTCCTTTCGATCTCGTAATGTTGGCTGGCCTCCACTCTGTATGGCGCTCCCGCATGGCCGGCTTCTATTGTGATCCTGATGCGAGGCCTGCACGGTTGTATTTTCGGGAGAGCATTTCCCGCTTCGTTGAGGTGCAGAAGACACTTGAGTGTGTGCCGCAGTGGCTGCCAAGGCTGGAAGCCTTGGCAGGCCTAAGGGAATTTTAAGTGACAATGTCAGTACAAAACTGACAGCGTTTTCTTTTTGTTCCACGTCTTGCCTGTGTTTGTATATAGTGTATTGTGATTTACTGAATTGGTTGTCGGAGCCCGGCAATAAAGAAAAAAAAAGAAATAGCTCAGTTGGGAGAGCGTTAGACTGAAGATCTAAAGGTCCCTGGTTCGATCCCGGGTTTCGGCACTTGCTTAATTTTGTTTTCGCATAAGAGCGTGAGCAAGGATAGTATCAAAGCGAATCCATGGCTACACCGTGCCGAAATAGCTCAGTTGGGAGCATTCTACTTCCGGCCACCGAGCGTGACGGTCGCAGAATCATGAGCTCCAGCGGAGCGGCGACAGCGGCCCTTGCCGGCCGCGGAAACAGGAATCTTGACACGGATGATAGGGACTATGAGTTGATTTTGCCGACGCTGCCTACAGGACGTGTTGTTTTAAACACCGTGTTTTTGCACGGCGACGTGCGCAATAGGCCGTACAAAGTGGAAGATTTTCGCGATGCCCTCGCCAACGTTGGTGCGCTCCCCGATGTTGTGGCGTTGGGGGCGTACCAGATTAACCACGTTTGGGCTGTCACGCTCAGCAGCGCTGAAGCGACGAAGAAGCTGGCTGCGTTGGAACAAGTAGAAGTAAAGGGACGTCGCTGCATCATCATCGACCCAGAGGACCAGCAGGTGAAGCTGCGGCTGCACTGGATGTTGCACGGTGTGGCCGACGACGACATTCGGACGGCCTTTGCTGCTTTCGGTAACGTAACCGAGGTGACCCGGGAGCGGTGGCGCGTCCAAGGCGTCAAAGAGAAGGGGTCAAGAACGAGAACAGTTCTCCTGAAACTGAAACCCGGTATTAAGACCGATGACCTACCTCACCAGCTGCGAGTCGCCGGTGAGTTGGCCCTTGTTGTGGTGCCTGGGCGGCCTATGCAGTGCCTGCGCTGCCGTGGTAGCGGTCACGTTAGACGTGAATGCAAGGTGCCCCGGTGTTCGAAATGCAGGCGTTACGGCCACGTCGACAGTGAATGTGTCCGTACATATGCGGTGGCCACGGGGCTCGCACCGAGGGAGGAGATAGCTGAACACCAGATGGACGTATCAGAGGCGGAGGAAGCGGAGGAAGCGGCGAAAGGAGTCGAGGAAGTAGGCAAGCCGGAAGCGGCGACTGTCTCTTCTGGGACTTCTAGCAGAAACACAAACGTGTCAAGTGAGGCAGAGAGGCAACCTGAAGAAAAAGACTCGGCAGCGGCCTGGGCTGATACTGAGGAGAAGGAAGATAGCTTTTTGGCAGCTACGGAACCCGCGATGATGGCCTCGACGAGCAGCGAGGAGCAACAGCAACAGTGCAATGCTCGTGCGGGCAATGTCTCGGCCAAACGGCCTCACGCCCAGATTGGGGGTGGAGAGGACAAAACAACAGCGTCAAGCGTTGAGGAGCCGCCTACGAAAACGGTCCAGTCCCGTCGGTCCTCTCTCAGACCGAAGCCGAACTTTTTGGGGGACAAGCGGGCCAGCGATAAGCCACCGCCGCTGCAAGACCATGCAGCCGCACCGGAGGGCTGTGGCGGAAACAAAGGCGTCTAGCCGGGTGCTAGACGCGAAAGGTGAGCGCAAATGCTCTCGGCCTCTTCACTCTATATTAAAATGGATCCAACCCCTGCTCTGACATTCGGGACGCTTAATGTTAGAGGGTTAGCAACGAAGGTAAAGCAGAGCCAGGTGTTGCGCCTTATAACGGACAGAGACATCGATGTGCTAGCCGTTCAAGAGACCAAAGTCGAGGGAGAGGAAGAGACCGGGAGCATGGTGCAGCGCTTCACGTCGAAGTATTATGCCGTTGTGAGCCATGCAGTCGGAACTTCTGCCGGGTGCGTCCTTCTTGTAAAAAAGTTGCCTGGACTTAACGTGCAGACTTATGCTTCCGGAGAGACAGGGCGATACGTGATTTGTGATTTCGGTTTTGAGAATATAGAATGGCGGGTTATCTGTGTTTATGCACCTAATGAATTGGAGGATAGGTGTTCCTTTTTTGAGAGCCTGAAATATTACTGCACTAGTGAGAAACAGATAGTGCTCATGGGCGATTTCAATTGTGTTCTGGCGGCTCGCGATAAAAGCAGCACCCGAGCCTTCAGGGACAGAAGTACAGACTTATTGTCACGACTGATAGATGAATATGCATTAGATGATGTGGCGGAGTGTTTAGACGGTGAACGTAGTGTGCAATACACCCACTTTCAAGGTATTAGTCATGCTCGCCTCGACAGGATTTACATGTCACTGGACTTAATACCAAAGTGTCAAAAATACCGAGTTTTACCAGTGGCCTTTTCAGATCACTGTGCAGTGATATGCACTCTAGGCAAAAGGAAGCGAGCCAGTGGATTTTCATGGGAGCTGTGGAAATTAAATAGTAAACTGCTAAAAGACCAAATTTTCACTGAGTATGTGACGGAAAAAATTACCAAAATAGTAAATGAGTGTCAAAACGAAATCGGGCTCCAGTGGGTACTAGCCAAAGAAGAATTTAAGATGAAGGCCATTGAGCGGTCTACTTTGCTAGAACACCAGGAAAGATTACAGGAAAAACAGCTGAGAGGTATACTTGAAAAATTGTTGGCGCAGGAATGTAAAACGCCCGGCATAGGTAAGGAAGATATTAAGAAAGCAAAGCAAAAGCTTGAACTTATCGAGGAAGACTGATATCGAGGGGCGATATTGAGGGCGAGAGCGGAAGAATTGGTTGCAGGGGAGACGCCCACTAAGCGGGCTTTCGGAATGGAAAAAGCGCACGCTCGACGCAACGAAATTCAGGAGATCGAAGGAGCGGGTGGGGTAGTGACCGATAGCGATCGCATCCATCATGCTTTCTTTGATTACTATCAGGCGTTGTTCGCACAACATGAAGTTGACGTGCACAGATTTAAAGGCGAGTTTCTCGGCGCTATGCCTAGGCTCGATGAATCCCGAAAGGAAAGCTTGGAGAGGCGAATTAGTGAAAAAGAAGTTGAACGAGCAATAGAGAACTTGAACCCGGGAAAGTCTCCTGGCCCAGATGGGTTAAGTGCAGCTTTTTACAAAGCGTTTAAAACGGAATTAACCCCACTTTTGACTTTGCTGTTTAATGATGCCTATGATAGTAAGGAGTTGCCCCCGTCTTACGGTGCGGCCCATACCGTCCTCATCCCTAAAACAGATGATCCTATAAAACTCAGACAGGTTACTGCATATAGGCCGATCTCACTAACGAACGTCGATTATAAAATATTCATGAAAGTGTTGGCGGCGAGGCTTCAGAGCGTTATTAAAGAAATTGTTGGCCCTCATCAAACATGTGGCATAAAGAACAGGTCTATTGCTTACAATATTCATAAGGCAAGGTGTGTGCTGGAGTGTAGCGACGTCACTGGGGTACCTGTGGCAATTCTCCAGCTAGATCTTGAAAAAGCGTTTGACTGTGTTGTTCATGAGATTTTGTTTTCTATCTTAGATCATATCAATATAGGTTCTATTATCACTGAGGGTGTGGCCATGGCGTACCGACACGGCACTACAAAGTTAATTGTTAATAAATCGTTGGGGGCCCCCATTAACGTGGAACGTTCGGTGCGTCAGGGTTGCCCCCTCAGTCCACTCTTGTTTTGTATGTATGTTGAAACTTTGTGCTTGCACATAATGCAGAATAATGCTGTTCATGGTTTTCGGCTGCATGAAGCGGAAGTGAAAGTCCTAGCATATGCAGATGATGTAGCAATTTTCTGTGTCACAAAGGATAGCATTAGCAGTGCGGTAGAAGGTGTTAAAAGATTTAGTTTGGTCACGGGAAGCAAGGTGAACTGGGGAAAGTGCGTGGGGTTCTGGCACGGAGAATGGCCGGATACTCCTCACACTTTCGCTAATGTGACCTGGTGTACGACCCCTGTAAAGTACCTTGGAGTCCCGTTGGAATTTTACAGAGATACTGAACAGTATTGGAAGGGGCAGGCACAAGAGACACAAGAAAAAGCAGAAAAGTGGAAAGGTACTCATTTATCCGTGTTTGCAAGAACCACTGTGTGTAACCTGTTTTTTATTAGTAAACTGTGGTATGTGTTGCAAGTGCTCCACTGCTCGCGAATTAACATACAAAAGGTACATCGAATTTTTGCGGTTTTTGTATGGGCCTCTAGCTGGGAAAGGTGCATGCGGACAAACTTGTTCAGACGGGTCAAAGACGGAGGCCTAGGGCTGGGACACTTATTTGCGAGGCAACTGGTAAACAGATTTTTGTTTTTCCGTTATGTTGAAGATCCTTTCCTGCGCACAGTGTGCCAAGTAAGGCTAGGGCGAGCCTTGCCAGAGTATGTAGTTGCAACAAAATGCATGACAGGAGGCATTTTTGGTTATTTCCGAGAGATAGTAACCAGCGTCAGATTGTTAACTACTCGGTTTTCAAAGGAATATTTGAGCAGCGTAACAAGGAAAACGTTGTACAGAGATGTGTGCGATGTTATCTTTCCGGTGCCCTTGTACAGGGCCTTGTACTGTGGAGGCCCCGGCGGTAATGTGTTGCAAAGGGTTAAAAAAATGAATGTATCGCCGGAAGTCAAGAGTTTTTTCTTTAAAGTGCACACTGGAACTTTACCCGTCAAATCGTTTTTGGAGGAAAAAGAGATGTTTCTACCGTGGGGACCAAACTGCCTAATCTGCAAGCAACCGGAGACCATAGACCATGTTTTTTTGTACTGTTGGGAAGGGGTTTATTTTTGGGACGTGCTACAGAGGACCATGAAGAAACAGCTCCCGTTGCATTCACACGGAATTAGGTACTTGCCAACAAAAAATGAGGGTGGGATCCCGTTCGATTTAGTCATGCTGGTGGGCCTCCACAGTATATGGCGCTCTCGTATGGCCGGGTACTACTGTGACCCCGAAGCGCGTCCAGCGCGTAAATATTTTCGAGAGAGCATCTGCAAGTTTGTAGAAATACAGAAGATACGGAATCCTGTCCCTGAGTGGCTCTCAAGGCTAGAGCCTTTGACAACACTCAGAGAATTTTAATGTGACAAAGCCTGGTCCTCTCTTGGGGATTTCGCCTCTTGTATAACTGTGTACATATTATTGTATTTGTGTCTTTGTTTTGTGAGGACCGGCAATAAAGAAAAAAAAATAGCTCAGTTGGGAGAGCGTTAGACTGAAGATCTAAAGGTCCCTGGTTCGATCCCGGGTTTCGGCACTTGCTTAGTTTTGTTTTCGCATAAGAGCGTGAGCAAGGATGGTATCAAAGCGAATCCATGGCTACACCGTGCCGAAATAGCTCAGTTGGGAGAGCGTTAGACTGAAGATCTAAAGGTCCCTGGTTCGATCCCGGGTTTCGGCACTTGCTTAGTCTTGTTTTCGCATAAGAGCGTGAGCAAGGATGGTATCAAAGCGAATCCATGGCTACACCGTGCCGAAATAGCTCAGTTGGGAGAGCGTTAGACTGAAGATCTAAAGGTCCCTGGTTCGATCCCGGGTTTCGGCACTTGCTTAGTTTTGTTTTCGCATAACAGCCTGAGCAATGATCGTATAGATGCGGATACATGGCTACACCGTGCCGAAATAGCTCAGTTGGGAGAGCGTTAGACTGAAGATCTAAAGGTCCCTGATTCGATCCCGGGTTTCGGCACTTGCTTAGTTTTGTTTTCGCATAAGAGCGTGAGCAAGGATGGTATCAAAGCGAATCCGTGGCTACACCGTGCCGAAATAGCTCAGTCAATCATGCTGGCGCTCCAGAATGGCGGGCTATCACTGCGACAGGGATGCTCGACCCGCTAGAATATACTTTCGAGAAAGTGTGAATTGGTTTATTGCCATACAGAAAGTGGCTGCTGAACCTCCCGAATGGCTCTCAAGGGTAGAGCCTTTGCTGTCGTTGCGGGAGTTTTAATGTACTGAGACGAAGCCAGCCTGACATTGGCTGGTGATGACCTTCCAATATGTACTTTGTTTTGTGTTATTCGTTTTGTGTTCTTGTGAAATGGTATGAACCAAAGCCAGGAAATAAAGAAAAAAAAAAGCCGAAATAGCTCAGTTGGGAGAGCGTTAGACTGAAGATCTAAAGGTCCCTGGTTCGATCCCGGGTTTCGGCACTTGCTTAGGTTTGTTTTCGCATAAGAGCGTGAGCAAGGATAGCATCAAAGCGAATCCATTGCTACACCGTGCCGAAATAGCTATAAAGAAAAAAGAAATAGCTGAGTTGGGAGAGCGTTAGACTGAAGATCTAAAGGTCCCTGGTTCGATCCCGGGTTTCGGCACTTGCTTAGGTTTGTTTTCGCATAAGAGCGTGAGCAAGGATAGTATCAAAGCGAATCCATGGATACACCGTGCCGAAATAGCTCAGTTGGGAGAGCGTTAGACTGAAGATCTAAAGGTCCCTGGTTCGATCCCGGGTTTCGGCACTTGCTTAGTTTTGTTTTCGCATAAGAGCGTGAGCAAGGATAGCATCAAAGCGAATCCATTGCTACACCGTGCCGAAATAGCTATAAAGAAAAAAGAAATAGCTGAGTTGGGAGAGCGTTAGACTGAAGATCTAAAGGTCCCTGGTTCGATCCCGGGTTTCGGCACTTGCTTAGGTTTGTTTTCGCATAAGAGCGTGAGCAAGGATAGTATCAAAGCGAATCCATGGCTACACCGTGCCGAAATTGCTCAGTTGGGAGAGCGTTAGACTGAAGATCTAAAGGTCCCTGGTTCGATCCCGGGTTTCGGCACTTGCTTAGTTTTGTTTTCGCATAAGAGCGTGAGCAAGGATAGTATCAAAGCGAATCCATGGCTACACCGTGCCGAAATAGCTCAGTTGGGAGAGCGTTAGACTGAAGATCTAAAGGTCCCTGGTTCGATCACGGGTTTCGGCACTTGCTTAGGTTTGTTTTCGCATAAGAGCGTGAGCAAGGATAGTATCAAAGCGAATCCATGGCTACACCGTGCCGAAATAGCTCAGTTGGGAGAGCGTTAGACTGAAGATCTAAAGGTCCCTGGTTCGATCCCGGGTTTCGGCACTTGCTTAGGTTTGTTTTCGCATAAGAGCGTGAGCAAGGATAGTATCAAAGCGAATCCATGGCTACACCGTGCCGAAATAGCGCAGTTGGGAGAGCGTTAGACTGAAGATCTAAAGGTCCCTGGTTCGATCCCGGGTTTCGGCACTTGCTTAGGTTTGTTTTCGCATAAGAGCGTGAGCAAGGATAGTATCAAAGCGAATCCATGGCTACACCGTGCCGAAATAGCTCAGTTGGGAGAGCGTTAGACTGAAGATCTAAAGGTCCCTGGTTCGATCCCGGGTTTCGGCACTTGCTTAGGTTTGTTTTCGCATAGGAGCGTGAGCAAGGATAGCATCAAAGCGAATCCATTGCTACACCGTGCCGAAATAGCTATAAAGAAAAAAGAAATAGCTGAGTTGGGAGAGCGTTAGACTGAAGATCTAAAGGTCCCTGGTTCGATCCCGGGTTTCGGCACTTGCTTAGGTTTGTTTTCGCATAAGAGCGTGAGCAAGGATGGTATCAAAGCGAATCCATGGCTACACCGTGCCGAAATAGCTCAGTTGGGAGAGCGTTAGACTGAAGATCTAAAGGTCCCTGGTTCGATCCCGGGTTTCGGCACTTGCTTAGGTTTGTTTTCGCATAAGAGCGTGAGCAAGGATGGTATCAAAGCGAATCCATGGCTACACCGTGCCGAAATAGCTCAGTTGGGAGAGCGTTAGACTGAAGATCTAAAGGTCCCTGGTTCGATCCCGGGTTTCGGCACTTGCTTAGGTTTGTTTTCGCATAAGAGCGTGAGCAAGGATAGTATCAAAGCGAATCCATGGCTACACCGTGCCGAAATAGCTCAGTTGGGAGAGCGTTAGACTGAAGATCTAAAGGTCCCTGGTTCGATCCCGGGTTTCGGCACTTGCTTAGGTTTGTTTTCGCATAAGAGCGTGAGCAAGGATGGTATCAAAGCGAATCCGTGGCTACACCGTGCCGAAATAGCTCAGTTGGGCTTCTGACTCCTGCAGTCGAAAACCATCAATGTCATTGTTTTGTAGAATGCTTAAACACAATGTTTTAATATAAATGCCGAACAAAAGAGGGCTGAGGGGGCAACCTTGGCGCACCGAACGTCGTACGTTTATGGGGGCCCCCAGTGACTTATTGACAATTAATCTCGTAGTGCAGTTACGGTACGCCAAGGCCACTCCCTCTCGAATAACAGAGCCGACATTAACATAGTCTAATATACTGAACATAATAGTATGTGCCACACAATCAAAAGCTTTCTCCAAGTCCAACTGCAGTAACGCAACACATGCATGAGTTGCATCGCAGCATTCGATCACACTTCTCGCTTTGTGAATGTTCTGGAAGATATATCACCCTTTGATACCGTACGTTTGGTGAGGGCCCACTAGTTCGCATATAACTGTTTGTAGTCTGCCAGGAAGCACCTTCATATAAATCTTGTAATGAACGTTTGTCAGAGCAATGGGCCTGTAAGACGACAACTGCCTAAGCTTACCTGGTTGGTCAGTTTTCGGAATAAGTACTGTGTGCGACGATCCGCAAGACGCAGGCAGTGCCTTCAGTTCATACGCTTCATTAAATAAGGCACACAACAAAGGAGATAGCTGTTCCTTGAACGCTTTAATAAAAGCCGCACTCAGGCCATCGGGCCCGGGTGATTTCCCTGGGTTTAAATTTTCTATTGCCTGCTGCACTTCTTTTTCGCTTATTGGCCGCTCCAGTCTTTCTTTTTGTTCGTCATAAATTTTTGGCATCGCGCCAAGAAAGGATTCTTTAAAACGGTCCAAATGAACCTCTCGGGACGAAAATAGCTCTTCATAATACTCCCGGAAAGCTTTCGCGATTCCTTGTAAATTGGTTCACAGGAAGGGAAAGGCGCAGTAACTGTCACACTTGCTCTGTGGACACCCGAACCGCGCCGTAAGGGAAGGGAGGAAGGTGGGAATGAAAGTGGAAAGAGAGAAAGAGGAGCCGTAGTGGAGGGCTACGGAGTAATTTCGACCACCTGGGGATCTTTAACGTGCGCTGACATCGCACAGCACACGGACGCCACTTCGTTTCGCCTCCATCGAAACGCAGCCGCCGTGGTCGGGTTCGAACCCGGGAACTCCGGCACAGTAGTCGGGCGTCTTACCACTGCACGTTATCGGTTTCTGTGCGTCCTGCCCAATCTACCTCTGCCACGTGATTTCGACTTGCATCTAAAGGTCCCTGATTCGATCCCGGGTTTCGGCACTTGCTTAGTTTTGTTTTCGCATAAGAGCGTGAGCAAGGATGGTATCAAAGCGAATCCATGCTACACCGTGCCGAAATAGCTCAGTTGGGAGAGTGTTAGACTGAAGATCTAAAGGTCACTCTTTAGGTCCCGGGTTTCGGCACTTGATTACTTTGTTTTCGTATAAGAGCGTTTCTTTTATCTATCCTGTAAACCTATTTCATCCGCAGCTGATGTCTGCTGTACTAGCGCCTCCTAGTCATCTGGGTCGGCTTCTGTTTGCTTGCGTAGTGCGGCGTTCGAGGAAGCGGCAAATGAAAGGCGCCGCACGGACGCCTGGATCGGAAGCTCGGTGGAGTCAGCTTCGTATATGGGCGCGCGCGCGCGTGTGTGTGTGTGTGTGTGTGTGTGTGTGTGTGTGTGTGTGTGTGTGTGTGTGTGTGTGTGTGTGCACAACTTTTATTTCCACGAGAATGGAGGTCTCCTACTCCCCGCCCCTGGAACGCAGGCTTAGGGAACGGGGGCCGGGACCTCCGGGATTAGAAGCAGGCAAAGAGGTCTTGGTTCCTTGCGACGTCCTGCGCCAGGCCGATGGCTTGCTTCTGAAGAGTTGAGTCCTCGCTCGGCAGAAGGGGCTCCAAGGCTTCTCTACTAAGTATTTTTCTCTTATCCCCTGGTGATCTAGCACATTCTCAAATTTCGTGGTCGAGGGTCCCTTTCTTCCCACAATGCGCACATTTATCGTCCTGTCTCTCGTCTTTCTGGACGTGATAGGCCCAGATCGGGTTGATGTAATTACTGGCCTGTAGACGCCGGGTGGATGTAATTACTGGCCTGTAGACGCCGCCATGCGGTCGCCTCTGTTGCTTAGACGTTTATCCGGTGGTGGTGGTGGTGAAAACGTTTAATAAAATATAGAGCTACATGAAGGTTGCTCTGGGGTCAGGCTTAGTGCCCTTATCCTCACAAACACTAGGTGGAGTCCCTAGTACGGGACCACAGTGGCTTCCGCTGCCGCCATTGCTCGTTTTCGTTTGACCAAGGCCTTTTGGGCTTTCAGGTCGGAGCAGGCGAGTAGGGTCGCCTCCCAGTCCTCCCGGGTGGTGTTTTTGTTAGGTGCAAAGGCAGGGTTGGAAGGGCACGCCCACACCTTGTGGAAAAGGTCCGAGGACATTTCCCCGCAGTGCGGGGAAAGGGAGTCGAGTACAGGATTCTGCTTGTTACAAAGGCAGCCAGCCGTAGAGCATCTTTGCTTCTCAGTCCCCCTTTTTTGTTTGAGACTCTGCGGACCATTCGTCCCACCTGGTCTCCCACCTTTTTTAGCTTGTCGAGCGTGGTCGTCGCTAGCTTACGCTGGTGAATGAAAAGGCCCAGTACTCTAATTTCCTCTCTTTCGGGTATTGGTTCTGATCCAAGTCGCACTTCTATCTTGTCTGTGCATTTTTTGGAGGGACAAATATGGACGAAAATTCGGATTTTTTTGTTGAGCACTGAAGGCCGCATTTTTTCGCGTACTCATTCACAGCGGTGGCTGCCTCTTGCAAGCTGGCCTCCATTTCTCCTAGAAACCCCCGCCTGGTCCATATGGAAATGTCCTCCGCGTACAGCGCGTACTGCACATCCGAGACTTTGTCCAGGTGGACCGGGAGATTTTTCATTACCACGTTGAAAAGCAGCGGGGATAGCACCGCTCCCTGTGGTGTACCTTTCGTGCATAATAGAAAGGGACCGTGGTCTGCGTTCTGGATCCTCACGTAGGCCTGTCTGTCTGAGAGGAAGCGTTTTATATGCTCTAACGCATTCTTTCCACACCCCGTCTCCGAAAGGTGTGTCAGGATGGCCTCGTGCGTCACATTATCGAAGGCTCCCTTCAGATCTAGGGCCAGCACTCTCTTATCCCCGTTCGGATGTTCTATCGGATTCAATATTTCTCTGCTAAGCTGTAGCAGGACGTCCTGAGCCGATTTATTTGACCTGAAGCCATACACCGAGTCGGCTAAGACTCGCTTATTTTCAAGACACTCGGAAAGCCTGTCTCTGACCATTATTTCCATCAATTTGCTCACGCACGACGTGAGAGAAATTGGCCTGAGGTTGTCCGTGTATATGGTTTTGCCTGCCTTTGGGATAAAAGTTATGAGTGCCGTCTTCCATTCGGTGGGAAGAGGAACTTGACCCGTGCAGGTCGAATTGAAGTGTTCTAGAAAAAATTGGTATCTGGTAGGTTTGCTAGGAGTTTTACCGTGATCCCATCCCTCCCTGGCGCGGTCCCGCGTTTCATTCTCGCTAGGGCTGCCTTGCGCTTGTATAGTTTCAAAGATTTATCTAGCTCATCATTTTCGTCTCCACTGTACCTGTAAGCTTCTCCCCTTGGGTCTTGGATCGTGATTAAGTACTGGTCTCGGAGCTTCAGCGCTAGCTGGGCCGTATTTCCTTGAAATGCGTGTATTGCTCTCTGCAGGTGTTTTTGTGACTCGGTGCGCGTCTGGGTTGGATCTATGAGAGCTCGGAAGAGACGCCATGTGTTTTTGCCAGAGGCAGCTTCCGCGTGTCACCTCTCTACCCAGTTGGCGTCCGTGCGTTGCGCAGCGTATTCTGCCACCTCTGTTGTTATCGTCGCGATTCGGGTTTTTAGCTTGCGGTTATGTTTCTGCCTGCGCCATCTTTTAACCATGCTGCGTCTGGCTTCCCAGAGGTGGAGGAGGTGGGTGTCCACATCCGTCACCGCCTCAGAGAACTTTACCCGCGTTTCCGTCGGACCGAGAAGGGTCAGCAGCTTTTTGGTCCAGGATTGGTATCCCTGCTCCTGGATAGAACTAACATTATATTCTTTTCTAAATTTTGCCCAGTTCGGCATCCTAGTCTGCCCCGTTGGTCTGGTAAGGGGTTTAGTGCGGATCGTTATGTTGATGAGACTGTGGTCACTACCGAATGTTTCCTCCGTATTCGTCCACTCCACTCGCCTCGCGTTTTTTGAAAAAGTTAAGTCCGGACAAGTGTCCCTCCGCGCCGAGTTCCCAATTCGCGTGGGGTACGCCGGGTCGGTGTGTATGGTTAGGCCTAATGTGGACGCTGCCTCCGCTAGCTTCCGTCCTCGTATGTCCTCTTGGTTGTAGCCCCATGAGAGGCTCTGCGCATTGAAATCTCATAACACTAGTAACGGATCTCGTCCCGCTTCCCTGATAGTCCTACCCAGGAGTGTGGCGAAGGTTACATTTTTGCTTTAGGCGGGCAGTATACGTTCAGGATGTGGAGCGGCGGATCATCCTTTTTATGGGCAGGAGAGTCACCATCACGAATGAAAAGCTGGCTTGTAATTCCAGATCTATCAGATTTGCTGTGAAATTTTTGTGCACAAAGATGCATGTTAGGGGGTCGAGTTGGAACGTTTTGTAGTTTGTAAGACTCGCGTTCCCGCCTGGCTCCTGTACGGCCAGCACTGCCGGAATATGCTCGTACGTGGAAGGGAGCATCCTAAGGTCCGCTCTCTCAGTCTTTGATTTAAAGCCTCGACTATTCCACTGTGTTAAAATTATAGGACTCTCCTTAGTTCGTCCCGCCATGTTGTGCCTGAAGATTGCTATTCTGGAGAGGGAGCTGCTGCAGCTTCTCACCCTCACTGATCACTCTACGCATCTTGTGAGTTATGGGATTCGTGGGTCTCCTTGTGTTAGCATACTTGCGAATCATCTTCGCTTTCGCTATCTGTCGTGATACTACGGAGGGAATGGATTCCTGTATCTTCCTCATCATAGCTTCTAGTTTGTTTTCCATGCTAGGCTCTGCGTCGCTTTCCATCGCCTCCTCTTGCTGAGGCGGCTAAGATTTAGCTAGTGCAGTTACTAGTTTGCTGGTTAGCAGCTCAATTTGAGCTTTTAAGGCTACTATCTGTTTTGTTAATTCAATATATGCCAAATTTGGTGTAGGTGGAGAGGTAGTATTGGGAGGAGGAGGGGAGAACCCACTCACCTGCTGCTTCCCGTTCTTGACCATGCTGGCCCAGTTCCTCTCTTGATTGTTTTGTTTAGAATCCATGTTAATCGAAGGGGGCGGGAGATTCTCGTTCCCTCTTTTCTTTTTCTTATTACTGGATTGTTGCTGCTCGTTCCTTCGGAATTTCGCAGTGCAATCTTTAGAGTTCGTGGCGTGTTCGCCGCCACATACCACACATTTTGGATTGCACTCGTAAGGGGTCCGCACACCCTCCACAAACACAGCTTGCGTTCCGCAGAGTCCGCAGTATTCTTGCCTCGGTGTCGGGCAGGCGTCTGCCCTATGTCCCACCGTGCCACGCAGGTTACACGCTGGTATGGTGCGACGGTAAGTGGCTACCGGTATAACTTGCGCGTTGTACACAGCTCTGGGCTTGTACTTCCATTCGAAGGTGACCCTTGCTTTGTTCGAAGTGCCGAACTTTCGGATCTCCAGGATTTTGCTCTCTCTGCGAAAGCTTCTCACCTTCCCTCGCAGGGATTCGGTGGTCTCCGGATTGGCCACAGTGATGACTCCGTGTACCACGTTGTCCTCACTTTGCTTTACGTGTCCACACAGATAGAGGTCTTGCCCTTGCGTTCGGATTGCAAAGTCGCCGACCAGTCTGTCTGCCGCATGGATGCTCGACGTGTCCACAACGATCAGGTTTTCGTATGGCGACACTGTGAAGTAAAAATTGTTTGCTTCGGCCTCCCCGACTCGCTGTCGCAGGGCTAGGCCCAACTCGCCGCGTTGCAAGTTCAAGTTTGTGACCGTTAGTGGTTAGATGATTAGCACCACGTCGTCTGGTCTGAATCTGCACAGAAACGTGGGCTTCCATGCAAGTCTGACTTGCGCTGGGCCTCCGGTTGGGCGCTCACCGGGTTCCGAGTCGGGTTGCGCGTGGCGGCCTCCGTGTGCTGACGTGGCCTTCCTTTGTGCGCTGGCTTGGAGTTTCTGGGCTCGCTTTTCAAAAGCTCGGATCACATTTTCACTGCAGGCTTTCTCTCGACTGGTCTGCGGCAAGGTTGTCCATGTCATGCCTTCCGGGTCGTAGCAGCGTTGCTGGTTGGCGTTTGCCATGTTCGCCGGGAGCGGCCTTCCCGCGGCGGGGCGCCGGCGTTCAGCCGATAGGCTGAGCCACGGCTCCACAACGGATGGGAGCAAAAGTGCTCCAAAAAGTCGAAGACTCTTTCCACCGGGTTGAGAGTGGTCTCCCTGCGTTCCGGATGACTTGATGGCTCTTCAAGGTCCAATAGTTTTGGGATTCGACGCGTTGTTTCACCGCTACGGTCGAAAATCGCCGGAGCCGATGTTCCATGCGTCCGCTCGCTACCGCTGCTGGGAGGGGCTTCTTATCCGATGATGGCAGCAGCTTCCTGCTTTGTCTATGATTTTCGACTATTTCTGTGTAATTTAATAGACGTTCTTCTATGTTCTGGCAATCAGGCTTCTCCACGGTTACCCAGAAGTAGAGATCTCGGGCTAACTCGCGTGCTGCCTTGTTACCAGGAACAGACGCGTGCGCTGGAGTCCATATTATGGTGACTTTTCTGTTCAGCTCTTTTTCGGTCAGGGTTCTCACTGCTTCTGGTGCGATCCTGCCCTTTGCGTAATAAAAGATGGCTGTTTTGTTGTCACTAATTATGAATTTCGCTTCCGTTCCCACGCAAGCGAGCGCTATCGCATCTTCTTCAGCTGTTTGGAGTTGCGGCTTCGGATAATGGCTGCCGATACTGTGGCGCCTCGGCCGTCGACTATCCCGAGTTCCTACTCGCCGCATTAACGTATGCAACTGCCTTGCTCTCCAGTGGCTCGAAATGCTTATTGAGTGCTTGTGCTCTCTTTTGCCTCCTTTCCGCGTTGTATATGGAGTGCATGTGTCGAGGAACAGGGGAGATGATTAGATCTCGTGTTGTAGCCCGACAGTGTTGTAGCCCGACAACTACTGATGCGTGCTAAAACGTCTCGAGATATAATCTTAAGTTAGCTCTCTTTTTACGGTTTTTAAAACCATGGCAGTTCCATTGCATGAGGGAAAACGCCTGATGTTTTGGGAGGCTGCGGGATGGCTTGGTTCCCACCGCCATGTTGAATTTGGAGTTGAGCTGGGTTAGACTGCGCAGCTACGTCTCTCAGTCCCTGAGCAACTGGGAGGGGCTCCGCAGAATCTTAGGCGATTTGATCCAGGTCTATTTTGCGCATAAATTTTGACTTGCGCTCATAACTTCCTTCGGTGACTTAAGCCTGTGGCCGAGGCGCGAACCATTCTCGTTCAAACATATTTTGATGTTACTGGTGACTGCAATGGTCACCTTCTGAGTGATGTCTTCCAGGATGTCTTCCTTAACGTGGACCACATAAATAAGCACGTGTGCATGCTTCACAACACTTACCGAAGTTGGAAAGCTGGCCTACCAACTCAGCTAGAGTGTTTTCTACAGCCATTATGCGGCTGTCCATTGCCTTTTCCTGAGGGCCCTCGCACATAGGCTCGGCCGAGTTCCGCAGGGCGCACCAGTGGGTCCGCCGGCGAATACGGCGGGGAAGGTGGGGCTGCGTGTGCAGAGCGTAAAATTTTGTTTTCTGCAGCTAGCTGAGCTACCTGCGCACGAAGCGCTGCCATTTCGCGGCGCATCTCTCCGATTTCGGGAGAGATAGAGAGAGGAATCTGCGATTTGCTGATGACATTGCCTTGCTAAGCAACTCGGGGGATGAACTGTAAATAATGATTGATAACCTAGACAGGAAAAGTAGAAAGGTAGGCTTGAAAACCAATATGCAGAAGACTAAGGTAATGTTCAATAGCCTCGGGAAGGAACAGCAGTTTACATTAGGTAGCGAAATACTGGAAGTAGTAGGCGAATATGTCTGCTTAGGACAGGTAGTAACCGCAGATCCGGACCACGAAAAAGAAATAACAAGAAGAATACGATTGGGATGGAGCGCATTTGGCAAGCACTCGCAGATTATGACTAGCAGGTTACCGGTATCGCTCAAGAGGAAAGTATACAACAGTTGCATCTTGCCTGTACTCACCTATGGGGCTGAAACGTGGAGGCTAACCAAGAGAGTTCTACTTAAGTTGAGGACAATCCAGAGGGCTGTGGAACGAAAAATGGTAGGGGTAACATTAAGAGATAGAAAGCGTGCAGAGTGGGTCAGTGAAATAACTCAAGTTACCGACATTCTAGTAGAAATTAAGAAGAAGAAATGGACTTGGGCAGGACATGTAGTGCGATGGTCGCTGAGGGTAACAAACTGGATTCCAAGGGAAGGAAAGCGTAGCAGGGGGCGGCAGAAAGCTAGGTGGGCGGATGAGATTAAGAAGTTCGCAGGGCTCAAGTGGATGCAGCTAGTACAGAACCGGGTTAAGCGGAGAAATATGGGAGAGGCCTTCGCCCTGCAGTGAGTATAATCAGGCTGATGATGATGATGATGATGATAGAGAGGAAGGGGCGGGAGAGGAGGCGACCCCAGCCCACCTGCTTACCTTGTTCGATGACTTCTTGGAAGCTGCAGACGTTGATGACCCACTGACTCCGAGCTCCGGAAAGTTCTCAGCCTAAATAACCGGATCGCCCTGGTCCTGTGAAATCTTCTTTTTCAGTGACGTCCTCTATGACGGCTTATTGGAGGATGGAGGTAGCTTCTGACTGACCAGCGCCGTCTGCCTTGCCGCCGGGATCACCTCCATACACTGTGCCCTGCGACTGGAGATGTTGTGTTGCTGGGGGCCCTTTGGGGCTCCAGGTTTGCTGAAGCCTTCGAAAGTTTCCTTTGCAGGCCTGCGAGCCCGTGAGATGAGCTTCCCCGGAGACCATGGAGGCCGGCTTGCACTCGTTGGGCGTCATGCCATCGGCAACCGTCCCCACGTTTTGACCGCAATGGCCGCAGCGTTCTTCTACCGGGCGAGGGCAGATGGTCACCCGGTGTCCGATGGTTCCACACAGGTAACAAGCAGGGATTGTGCTCTTGTAGTCCCGTACCGGCGTGACCGTTGAGTTGTAGAGGACCAAGCGTGGCACCTTCTGGGCCATTAAGGTGACCAGCGAAACAGACGAGTTTCGAGCTTGTGGACGAAAGCGATTTCTTCGTCGCGCCAGATGAGTTTGTTGCGAAGAGTAGCCGAGGTCGCCCGCTCGTGGATGGTGATGACACCCCGACACATTTCCCCGTTGAGTTTTGCGTGGCCAACGAGAGGACGTGGGTCCTAACTTGAGTTCAGGATGAATTCCTGGGCCAGCTTGTTGGCAGTGGCGACGTCTTGGGTGGCGCAGAGAAAAATGTTCGGGTCCCAGAGGGGTCAGATGGTGAGGGCCTTGACCGCCGCGGCGCCAACATAGGAGGTAAGGGCTAGGCCTAGGTCACCAGGCTTGAAAACTTGACGGAGGTCAATGGTGGCTTCACCACCACAATGATGTCTTCCTTCTCGAAGCGAGGCATCTTGCTCGGACGCCACGATGGCTTCTGGGCCAACGGAGCCCATGCGCCGACATCGGCAGCAGGAGAATTTCGAGACGCCGCGTTTGTGCCAGCGGCGGCGGTAGCTGTCTTCGTGCGTTGGTCACGCTTGCGCAGCGCGACCAACATCAAAAGGCTTTCGTCAGAGATAGGTGTATCTACCTTGGATAGTGTCCGACGATTCCGCAGTGTCTTGAGCAGCAACAGGGGAGGTTTCAGTCTACAACAAGGTAGACGGATCATAGCCCCGAAGAACGCCGGCCGACATGTTGGTTGGTGGCCGCAGGGAGTCCCCATCCAGGGTGATGTTGGCGCTAGCTCTCGCAAGGTTTAGCGGAGCTCCCACAAGGCAGAATCAGAAATCGGGCATAAAATGCACCAAAAGGTCCCACCTGGGTGGACGTGGTATTTTCGTGGTCTTGGAAGCTTTAAGAAAATGATGTCGACGTCTCGGAAAGCGTCCTCTGGCTCGAAGGGGCGGAAGAGGCAGCCGCGGCAGCGCGAGCTGGGCCAGACGCTTTTCGGAGAAATTCCAGCCCCACCTGGGTCGGCGGATCGCAGTTCACAGGGAGAGACACCGGAGCCGACGGAAGCACGTCTGCACTCGATGCGCGCTCGAGGTGAACTACAAAAGGGTTGCGCCGGCCCCTGACGCCGTTAAAGACGATGGACAAGAGCGCTATTAAACACTACTATATTGACGGAAAAGCGCGCAAATATATAGTCGTTGTACACTCAAAGGAACATCAAACTGATTCAAGATTGATACGATACCGCGCGGGTGAAGTAGTTCCTTTCAGCCTTGCACATGGATATCGACGTACCACTGACACAAACGCTTGAATTCTTGTCGATAAAAAATGCCTCAATTAACTCCCTAGCTTTTGTGCCTTTACTTCTTAACGGAATCCGCGCACCAGAAAACCATGGCTCACAAGAGCGTGACGGGCGAGACCCTAATGTTTGGGTAAATGTGTTCCTTCTTGATCTTGTGTAACGTTACTTTCGTGCTCACTGATTTGTTCATTACCACAGCGCCCAGTTTGTCCAACATAAGAGCAGCCACTCGACAGGAGGATTTCATACACCACCTTGGCGTACTTCATAAACGGGCACTAAGCACGGGCGACCGTTTATGAAGTGCGCCGAAGGGATGGTTTATGAAATCCCCATCTCATGCGGCCGCTCTTATGCTGGATAAACTGTGCGCTGTGTTAATGAGGGAATCAGGGAGCATGAAAGAAACGAAGAAAACTTATTCAAGAGGTGCTTCTTACATTGCGCGAAAATATCGGAGGTAATGTTGGTATGGCCTCGTCGCGGTGATGCAGTGGTAAGAGGCCCGACTATTGTTCCGGAGTACCCGGGTGCGATCCCGACCACGGCTGCTGCGTTTCGAAGGAGGCGAAACGAAGAGGCGTCCGTGGGCTGTGTGATGTCAGCGCACGTTGTTGTTGTTGTGGCTCTAGGAAGAAGTAAATAAAAATGCACGGGCCTGCTACTGGTCTCCTCCGCTGCCTCGTGCAGACAGAAGAGAAAATATAATAATTGGTTCACTGGAGTGAGTGAGTGAGTGAGTGAGTGAAAAAACTTTATTGAGGTCTTTTGGTTAGTCTCGGAGAGTCTTCCTGCAGCCGCTTCTTCGCCACCGTTGGAGACTCCTTAGCACGGGTGGTTCCCTCATTCCAGGGCTCCACTGGTCCTGGCTACCTCGCATGCGTGCTGCACCAATGCCCTTTGGGCGGTGAGCTCGCAGCTGGTTAGCAGGCCCTCCCATTGCTTCGCACTCGGGTTAGTTTGTTTGTGGAAAGTGTAGTTGTGTTTACATTCCCATGTGACGTGGTATAGGGTCGGACTGTCTCCGCACCAGGGGCAGCTATCTCTATACTGTGTGGGAAACATTTTGTTTAGAATGTATAAGTTCTGGAAGGTGCCAGTCTGCAGTCTTCTCCAGCTGGTCGCTTCTTCTTGTGTGAGTCGCTTGTGGAACAGAGGGTATTTTAACCTGGTGCCTCTGTAGTGATTTAAAATATCTGCGTACGTCGGGTCCACCATCACGGGGTCCACGAGGTCTTCTGTCAGCAAGGCTCGGTGCGTGATTTCGCGAACCAGGCTGTCTGCCCTCATGTTGCCCTCTATGTTGGTGTGCGCCGGTGCCCAGAAAACTACTTGTGTTGCTTTATAGCCCGAGGTTCCTGCGCCGAGGAGAATGCGTAGGGCCTCCCTGCAGATCCTTCCTTGTTGGAACCTTCTGCAGGCTGTCTTGGAGTCTGTTATTATAACCTGTGATTCGTTTCTTCGATAGGGAAAGGCGAGAGAAAATATAGAAGAAAGAAAAGGAAGAGGGAGAGAAAGACGCGCGCCGCAACAACGATCGTCGTCCACCACCTAAGCGGTGGCGGGTGCAATGACGGCCTACAAGAGATAAAAATTCGGTGCCAGGCAAGCCACTACCGCAAGCCGACCTGTGATGTCAGCGCACGTTAAAGATCCCCAGGTTTGTAATCGCCGCCTGGGGATCTTAAACGTGCGCTGACAGAAATTTCCCGAACCCTGTCTGGCTGTTTCACACCCAGATAGACGAGAAAAAAAAAACGATAAATGTAAAGCCTGCGAAGCGAGGGGGACCCTCGACCATATACTTTGGGAATGCCCTAAGTCTCCGGGCACTAGGGACAACATTAAAAGTTGAGAAGCCTGGGTAACCCTGCTGCGAAGCGACGTCCCCGCTGACCAGCAGAAAACCGTCCACCTGGCGGCTGAGGCCGCGAATAACCAATGTATATTCGCCAGTCCTTAGTCGCGGAGGTTCCAGCCCGCGTTCCTCAAGCCTGCATGCCAGGAGTGGGGAGTAGGGGGCCTCCTAAATCGGTGGAAATTAAAGTTTTAATCAATCAATCAATCAATCAATCAATCAATCAATCAATCAATCAATCAATCAATCAAGATCCCCAGGTTGTCGAAATTACTCCGCAGCCCTCCGCTGCGGCTCCTGTTTCTGTTTCCGCTTTCACTCCCACCTTTCTCCCTTTCCTTACGGCGCGGTTCAAGTGTCCACAAAAACAAGTGTGACAGATACTGCGCCTTTCCATTCCTGTGAACCAATTATATATTCTCACAATGATGTACCGCCGTCAGTACTTCACTCGCAATGATGTTTTCGATCCCTGCTTGATACAGTCGAAGTATGGAGTCCAGGAAGCTACCAGTTACCGTCAATTCTATGTTTGCTTACTCTTGCAGCAGCTGGTCAAAATTCTCCTCGGCTTTGCTCGCTTCCTTACCCCAGACGCTGGAAGAAGCGTATGCATATATATCAAATCTCAATTTCACCTCACTGGCTTGCTCACTTCATAAGGCCAATCGATCATCGTTTACTAATTTCCCGCAACCATAAAATAGTGCCTCGGATCGCCCTTTAAACTGATAGCCAAGACCCAGACACTTGCATTCCTTTGGAATCGTAAATGTCTGATAAGCACATTGCTCCCTACACTTGAATTTGGCAATAGAGGCCAATTCCGCGAAAGGAGAACTATCCCGGTGCCGCAACGTTTTCGTCTCTACGGTTAAACGCGGGAAGCTAATGACGAGGTTCAAATAATGTTAGTTTAATTTGGAGCAAGGTATACAATCATGCCTACCATTTGTACACATGAGTGCGATTCGCCTAATAAAACCACGTGCGTTATATTGCACCTATCTGTACCAAGTGTTCATTTGCCATGGTGTCGGGAATCGCGATTATTTTCGCAGGTGTGGCGGTATTGAGCTACGTGCGCTTCATTTGTTTTTCTCGGCACACGACACTTGACCTTTCTCAGCCCATAAGGACATTTCAAAGCTTGACCCATCTGATCGGAATGGCAGACTCTCCAACATGTGAGCAGTGCCGCTGTGTAGAAACTATTACGCAATACTTTGTGACTGCCCTCAGTTTAAGCGTGAGCGTTCCTTTCCTATTCATACACTTCAGCGCTTCGACTCTCGCGTTCTTAGTGTAGCTAAGATTCTGGGCCTCTTAAAGTTTTTAAATAACACGAGGTTGAGTTCAAGACGTTAAGTGTATGCTGTTATAGATCTCTAGACATGTGATAGTCTCCTTCCCTTGGCCTTTCTTTCCTTTTTCTCCCTTTCTTCCCCTCCCACGTGTAGGGTAGCCAACAGAGCATCGCGTGGTTAACCTCCCTGCCTTTCTATTACATTGTCTCTCTCTCTCTCTCTCTTGACCCCATAGAGAACCTTCTGTGAATGGTGCAACCGCTTCGAGCGCGTCACCACACGATAGGCCCCGTACCCGGACAAGATCCACACCTCGAACACTAAAGCTCTCCCAGCCTTACATCGGCCCTTGGGGAGGGGGCCTACCTGATGCGTTGTATGAAGGAGGATAGGTCGGTGAGTTATCTTGGATTCCGGGGTAGAGTGCATTCGGCTGCCAAGTCCCCTTCCCATCTGACAACGGTAACCCTTGCCCATCATGCGCAACTACCCGGCGAGGCCTGTGCTACCTATACCGAAGAGGTCCTCAAATTGTGCAAGACCATCGACTCTCGCTTGTTGGATGAAGACAAAGCCAGACATCCTTTGAAGGGCATTGCAGATGATGTCTATAACTTTCTCACCGTTAAAGATAACCTCTCGATTGTTCCACTGTCCTCCGTAACATTTCCACATTGGAAGCGCTCAAAACCCATCGAATTAATTTTGGAAAGCCGGCCAATGTGACAACCGTCGCCAGCGTTGACGAGCATGTCTCTGCGACCTTACATCCGGCAAATCATTTGTGAAGAATCCTCCGGCTCACTCCCATGGCCATCACATCTCAATAGTGCCTTCCTGCCCATCTTTTTTATACGTGCATGCCTACACGTTGTAATCGCAGCCCGAGTTTTCTGTTATATAACCCTCGCCACGGCCGGACTGAATGCAGCGGCGCGCGCTCCCTCGCCCGTTTTTTTTTTTTCGAGCACGCAGAGTATCACGCCCCACCTCCCTCCAAACGCGGAGGAGGAAGGGGAGTTTGTCTTGCGAAGGCTAGACGACCGGGCAGGAGTGTGAAAAACCTTTGCGAGGGAACGCGAGGAGAGACACACGATAGAGTCGGGTGATTGCGGTGGCTGTAATTGCGCTATTAATTATTATTTTCAAAAACATTTTGCGGCCTTGCGTTCCGGGGGCGAAATCTCAGTCACCGGGAAAGAAAATATTTTCGACCGGAGGGTTGACAGTGGGCCTTTAATGCCACAGAGCGTGACACTTTGGAAGATCTGTTATCGAAATATTCATTCTTTTTTTACTTCTCGAAGGTCACCAATTCAGGCTCCTTTTCCGTTTCACACACCAATCATCGCAATGATACCGGATATGCACACCCAATTCGCCAAAAGCCGTACCGTGTGGCTCGATTCGAGCGCAAGGTCATCAATGAGCAAGTTCGTAAAATTTTGAAACAGGGTGTCGTCATGGGGTCTTTGGGCGGCACCAGAAATTCTTGTATAGAAGAAAGATGGCACATGGCGATTTTGTGTAGATTACCGCCGCCTGAATTCAGTCATTAAAATTACTGTATCCGTGTCCCCGCATTGGTAACGCCATTGATTGCTTTGTACTGTGCATCATACTTTTCATCTGTCGACCTGCGTTCTGGATACTGACAGATCCCTATGCACCCAGCAGACAAGGAGAAGAGCACCTTCATCACTCCCGATGGAGTGTTCGAATTTAATGTTATGCCTTTTAGGTTTGTGCAATGCGCCTGAGACATTTGAAAGATTCATGGATGCTATACTGGGTTGACTGAAATGGGAGGTCTGTACGTGCTATCTGAATGACGTAGTCATCTTTAGCCGGACATTTAAAGAGCAAAACGACCGCCTAGTGCTAGTGCTGGATTGCTTGCGCCAAGCAGATCTCGTTCTGAATTCAAAGTGCCGTTTTGGTGACCAATATGTGTTGGTGCTTGGTCACCTCGTCGATGGTGACGGTATCCGGCCTGATCCTCAGAACACCGTAGCCGTTGCCGCGTGTCTGCAACCTCGAAATGTGAAAGAGGTCTGCAGTTTTTTGGGGGGTTACTCACATTTCCGACGCTCGATCTCTCGTTTTGCAGTCGGACTCTAAGCAAGACTGAGTGCAACTACACTATCACTGAGTCTTGTGGTTGTTTTCGCCATACAGCGGTCTCGCTGCTACCTTTACGGACGGTCCTTTGTAGTAGTAAGCGATCACAATTGCCTATGCTGGTTACTCAATCTCCGTGATCCGTTTGGTCGCCTGGTTCGCTGGGCACTTCGCTTGTAAGAATACCACTATAATATTTCATACAAGAGTGGCCGGCGGCAGGAAGATGCGGACTTCCTCTCCCGGTTGCCACTTTTCACGACGGAATTTGATGCCGACAACTTCGAGCACTACATCGCTGCTTTATCTACGAGATATATCGATAATCGTGCCTTCCGAACAGAGCAATACAATGACCAGAACCTGGAGCCGTTCTTGAATGCTGTTCAGGACCCAACCTCGAACAGCCAGCTTTGTCTACCTGATGGTTTCCTATACAAGAATGTTTCCTCAGGCACTGGCTGTCGGCTCTTGCTGGTTGTATTTGAAAGCCTCCATCTTTCTGTTTTACGCGTTATACATGACGATTTAGCTTCGGGACACCTGAAATTTGCGCCACCCTCAGGAGCGATTCTGCTGGCCACGAATGCGCCCCACGACTAACCAGTATGTGGCCAGTTGCCCTCAGTGCGATAGTCACAAAATGTTTACTGGTGTAGCCCCCGGAATGCTTCACCCTGCAACGCCGCCCAGAGCTCCTTTTGAGCAAGTCAGAGTCGACCTTTTAGGTCATTTGCCAAGGTCGCAAGGAGACAATCGTTGGAGTATTGCATATGTGGACTATCTTAGTCGCTATTTAGAGACGGTCGCTCTTCCCGCTGCGTACTAGAGTCTTTTTATTATGTAGTCAGTTCTCTAGAGACATGGGCCCTCAAGAGTTGTGATAATTGACAGATGCCGTAAGTTTAAAGCCGGTGTAATTTAAGAACTCCGTTTATGTGCATCTGATTTTAGACATTTGACCCCTTACCACACTCAGACTAATGGTTTAACAGAACTCACCAACAGAACTCTCATCAACATGCTTTCAATGTACGTCGCTTTGGACCATAAAAACTGGGACTGTGTTCTTCCGTTAATCACACGCCTTCAACATTGCCAGGCATAAGACCACAGTAAAAGTCTGTTCTTCCTACTGTACGCCCGCTATACTGGACACACTTTCGAAATCAATCTCCCATTTTCCACTGAAGATCATCCGTGCTTAGCGGAAACTCTTTGCTCGGCTGAAGAAGCGTGGCAGATAGCCCGACTGAGGACTTTGGCGGCACAAGAGCAACCGAAAGCTCGCTCTGACGACCTCCATCATCAGATCCCCTATCTCCCCGGCTACCTAGTTTGGCTTTAGAAACCCATGAGAAAGCGCGGCTTGCACCAGAAAATGGTGGCACGCTACACTAACCAATACGTGATCCTAGAACGACACGGTCGGTCACCACAAATGTGGAGGCCGCCGAGCAGGGGCGACCGCAGCCACATTTATTTGGGGAGAAGCTGGAGAGGCGGTGGGGGCAGCGTCCGGTCGAGGCGAAGGTTGAGTGAGTGAGTGAATGAGAAGACTTTATTGACACCGACATGAACCTCGGGGCAGAGGCTCAGCCAGGGGGAGGGTCTCTTTGCCGGCTCTCCTGCGCCGTGGCCGCAGAGAAGGTCTTGGAGTAAGCCTCCTCCGCCAGGCGTAGGACGATCTTTTGATCATCCGCATTTGGGCTACGAATGTAGGACTCCCAGGTAATTTGATCAAGGGGATCAGTTTCTTTAGCTCCCGGAGAATCGGGACATTGCCAGATTAGATGATTTTGACTCAGAGGTACGTTGTAGAGATTGCAAGCCTCTGGGTCCCCTGTCAACCTAATATGCAGAGTAACATAAGGAAAGAAACCATTGGCCTGGATTGTACACCGGGCTCTGCATTCTGAGGGTATTAGGGACCTATCTGCTGGTGGATAGATCCTTCTGTTTAGTATGGGAGTCTCAGAGAGCTCCTTGTAAGCAATGAGGGGGTCTTTGTCTCCGTGTAGCGGGATCTCTATGGCCTCTCGGGTGTATACATCTCGAGCGAGGCGATGGGCAGCCTCATTGCCTGGTAGGCCCTCGTGAGCTGGAACACAGATGACTGAAACCTCCCGGTTTAGCGAGTGCTTTCTCAGTAGACTGGCCACCTGCTTGGAAATTAGGCCTTTGCCGAAGTTCTTAACAGCAGCCTTATCTGAAAGGATAGTTTTGGCTTTAGTGCCTGTACATGCTAGCGCTATCGCAGCCTCTTCCGCTAAAAAGCGTTACGCGTATTAATGGATCCAATTGCTTTCTGGGAGTGGTTCCCATCTACGACTGCTATGACAGCGGCCCCTTCTAGCCTGCAGGCAGTATCGCAATAGGCTGATTCCTCAGGAGGGTCGTTTACTAGTTTGCTTTGAATAAATTTTGCTCTATGCTGTCTTCGTTCCTTGTCCTGAATCGGGTGCATATTCTTAGGGATCGGTGCAATTTTGAATAGTTTCCGCGTCTCAAGATCCAGGAGTTTAGCGACATAGGGTGGCTCACCTGACTGAAGTTGTAGTTCTTGTAGTATTTTTCGGCCAACTGCAGTGGAGGTGAAGGACATTCTGATCATTTTCTCTAACTTCTCTACTTCACCAGGATTGAGATTGAGAAAGGGGGTGGCATAAGCTATCCTACTGATTACAAAGGCACAAAGCAGTTTTATTAGGCAGTGTTCTCTGAGACCTTTGTTCCTTAGAGAGATTCGTGTTGTTGTTCTTCTCTAATTTGAAGGTCCCGAGCGTTCCGAAGCTCTCGTGCTGGCGCTGTTTCCTTCTCTTCGGCACGTGCCGGGCGCCTCTTCTCAGGCGCCAGCTCATGTGGTTGCTCCGGCGCCTGTGGGATCCACTTCGTCTTGCGGCGTGCCGCGGACGCATGCCAATCGCATTGCTACATACTGAACTACCGGATTGCGTGCCTTGCGGCCGTGGTCAACATTTGGCGAAAACTGAGATGAAGCATGCCGCCCGCTTGAAGAAGTGCTATTCTCGTGACACCTGATTCGCCCGAAGGGCAATCGTTTGCGAAAGGGGGCAAATGCTACAGACCAGATTGATGATGAAGACGAGGAACAGGGTGTAGGAGGACTAAGAAGAAGCGGGTGGGTGTTGAAGCACCGCCCGTCTCGTGAGCGCCGTTCTTTTGCCTCAGTAACGCTGCTTTACGTGGTGATGTCGAGTGCTACAATATAGCATTCTTTTTGCCGCATCAACATAGGCTACTACCTTCGCTCCCATATTCTTGCAGGGCGAGAGGGACCCTCGCACACATAATTCGGGAGTGCCCACAATCTCCAGCGATAAGACAAAATAATACAAGTAGAGTAGCCTGGGATACCCTGCTGCGAAGCGCGGACCCTGCGATCCAGCACCGCACCGTCCATCTGGCGGAAGAGGCCGCAACAAGCCAAGGGCTACCTGCCAGCCTCTAATCCGCGGGCGCACGACTCCACGTCTTCCCTGGCATGCGTGCCGGGGGGCGGGGAAGAGGACGCCCATTTCCGATGGAAATAAAAGTTGTGCAACCAACCAACCAATAGCGTTCTTTGTAGTGCAACGAAAGCCTCGGAGCGCTTGAAAGTAAGCGAAATATCGATGAAACTTTTCCCCAACGACCCCTCGTTTCACCTGGTTCGCGCACAAAGATCAAAACCATGGCCTGCTGCCTTTCCAGCGGCTATATGCAAATGCATCTGTTCTTGTACATTTGGCCTGGACCTGCTGTGCGGTTTTTTACGTGGGCAAAAGTAATGATAAATGTATAAACTATACGCCGTTACCGCCATTCTCATTCTCTGCCTTAGGGCTGATGAAAGCTGGGTCTCCGACTGCCACTCTGCTTTAGCAAATTCGCAGCGGGCTTTCGGCGATTATTGTCAAGTGACATCTAATATATGTCTTCTACGTATTTTCTGTATCGCAGAAACTACTCTGGCACGTTCCAAAGCCGTCAAGGTACTCATTCTGCATGCTAGACTTCAAAAATGACCTTTCAAAGCCCTCAGAAATCAGACGCTGGCTCACCACAGAACAGCGCTTTTAGCGTTGCATCAGGTGATAATCCGGCACTTCACACCATTTAGACAAGGAGGAGGGGAAAAACACGCACCAGAGCCCGTAAGCTCGAATGGATTGCCCTTATTCTTCACTCTGCCCTATATATAGACGTGTTGAGCGACAACGCAGGTCAAATCGTTCATAAAATAATGTTTATTCAATATAAACGGTACATTATAAATAAAGGCCCAGTAAGAGCAGGGTTTCCAGAAGAAACGTGTACAAAAATAGTCTCCCACAAGTGACATTTCACTGCCGGCAGCTGTAGAGAGAGATAGACAGCACAGAAAGCACACAATACTGCCCTCCGAATCAAGTTTGGAATGGACTTCGGTATGAAGCTAGGAATGCGGTCAGGATGAACATTTCGTCACGCAATTTTGAAACAATTATGCTAACATATTGGCTAGAGCATAAGCAATACGCACACGAATATTAGAGGGATAGAACACGCGATAGCATGTCCCTCTATCTTGAAGAGACAGGACAATCGCGTCTGGCCTGTCCCACTATTTTCTTTGTGCGTCTTCCTTGTTAGCTAGCCAGTATATCCGAACCTAATAAGCAGAGTCCAATTATGAACTGGTTGAAATAATTAGCGTGATTGAGTTCTCACATTCGACCGTGAAACGTCTGCTATTGTTTGTATTGTTTAGTTCAAGGTGGACGGATATAGTAAAAATAACCACCTCTATGAGATAATTTCGCTCAAACGGACGGAATGCAGCAGTTTTGCAACCTTCGGACGGACTGGTAGAGATAGTACTAATGAAAAGGCTGTACACATAGAGCTTGAAAAACTGCGAAACATGAGACGGTGGGTGTTTTGCGCACTGCAAAGAACAGAACATCTATTGTTTAATTCAATTACTATTACTCTGGAATGTATCAAAGACATGCTTGTGACAAGAAAGCAGAGGTGACATATAAACGTCTTCTGATTATCTTTTCATTTAGAGTGTATTTCTGGAAACTTGGCAAGATACACTTTGACGCTTGGCCGCATTACGGATGTACCGTGCTGAAAAGTTAATGTTGCCGTTGATTCCAGGTAGAGAGAGAAGACATTGAATAAGTTTAATTTAGGAAGAATTTACTCTTACAATGTACAGAATAGTTTTACAGGTTTTCTCCTACAAAAGCGCCAAAAGACCATTTGTTCGGTGCTCTCCCGCCACAATATGCAAAAGGAAGTTCCCTTCGAATGCACTAGATGGCGACACGACGGCGATGTGGCGCTTAAGCGGTCCCTCTGCAACTGGTAAATACAGGCGCGGCCTCATCTTCGGTGCTTACACATCATCGTTGCCATACATGGAATGAACAACTTCGGCCTTGGGAGCATCTTAATGACCACCGCCAGCGTACGTCAACTGTCTCAAATTTACGAAACGCACGTCTTTGACAAATAAAATCAGTTTCTTTCAAACCGTGGTGCATGCCTACATATGTGGCTTTTGTACTGAGAATTAGGGCGGCCTCATTTGTTATTCCATGAGAGCAAAGATGGCGAAATTTTGAGTTCTTTTTTCAATAGAGACCGCGTTCAATGATTTTGTGACTGCTCATTGGAACTCGGCCGTCGGAGCGACCCTTGCGATAGAAGATCGGAAACTTTGTAAACTGGCTTTGTAAAGCGCATTATTCTTTCCGACACCGGTAACCAGTCAATTCTTTGTCGCGAATCAT
Source organism: Amblyomma maculatum (assembly GCF_055883805.1). Classification (NCBI taxonomy): domain Eukaryota; kingdom Metazoa; phylum Arthropoda; class Arachnida; order Ixodida; family Ixodidae; genus Amblyomma; species Amblyomma maculatum. Next base: position 28,137,046 of record NC_139352.1, on the reverse strand, counting down.
TTTAAACCTAGTACTTTTATTTAATTGCATTTTAGAAGGAACCTAAATACTGAATACAGACTGTTCTTTGAGTGTGTTGGGAATAACGTTAATGAAGGATCTGAAAATTTATAACCCACTGGGATAGAAATAGGAGAATTAATATAGCGTCCATCCATGCACGAAATTCAGTATCAATACTGCGCGAAACAGTCTTCCCTAGCCAGTACTTCTTTTTTTAGCTGAGCTTCTTTGCAAGGGACATACTTGTTATCAAGTGAAGCATCTAATAACTGACGCAAACGAATGTATTGCCAAGTAACCTCCAATGGTTGGTGTTCCAAAGACAGTTTTTTTTTTCTGTACCTTAAAAACGCATATGCATGAGGCGGCTGTCTTAGTGAATAAAAACTCGATGTAAAGCCAGAAGCATGCATTGTACACACAACTTGTAAGCACGTCATTTCAGTGAGTAATGATTTAAAACAAAACATCATTAAGCACAGTTGTACACTCAAGTGGAATGTTTATATGATGAAATATAGAGAGCAAACATATTGCTCAATGCTTACATGAAACCTCTAAAAAAAAATTTGAATACGAAATTTTGCTATTCCGATTGAGCTTGGCAACTACTCTGTTCCGCGATGTTCATCGAGCGCTACAATATACGCGAGCAGCTCGACGCACACTGAGTAGAAATCAAGTTTAGTGCGATAGAGCCAATAAAGAAGTAGACGCAGGTTGGAAAAATTGTCATTAAATATAAACACTCAGTTGCTCACCGCTATGCGGCCCTTCGTTGAATCGGGTAATCGAAGGTCGAAATTGCCAGTTACCACTAAGGCGTGCTTGTTAATTAGGTTCCAGGGGCAGAAGCTCGAAAAACTCACGAATGGCGGTGACAGAGAGGCGTTTTCTTTTCGAACATCTCTGCGCGTCGTCCCAGTGATAAACAAATGAATCCCCCCGCTACTACCAACTTTGTTTCCATGGCAATTGAAGCTAGCGCTTTCTGAGCGTTCGATGGTCTTGATAGGTGGCAGGAATAAGAATTACATGAATTGCATCTCTTCCTTGAAACGTTTTTTTAGAATACGTAAATAGAAGTACTTATAATGTTTAAATTTAAAATATTTAGTTTCTCCATTTAGTCAAAACAAAAGCTTTTGTCTATAACTTTGCGTGCTATGGCAGGACATTTTGTTCCCTTTTACTGAATTAATACCATTTTACCCTCTGATAAGCGCTTCATTTTAGGTCGCAACAATAAATATGCGTTTTTGAAAGCTACTATATCTGGCCTTGAAGTATTCGAAATAAAAGTTATGTATTTTAGGCTCGAACATGTATTACACGGGCGCGTCAGGAAAAGAAATGGCGATGTAACTTTGCAAAGATATGTTTTGCGAATAGAAGCGCCGCTCTGCACCCTCGTTTGTCACGGAACAGAAAGACAAAATTTCTCAGATGTTTTAAAGCATGCCGTTTCCAATCAAAACACAAACAAGCCGCATTTCATCAACTTTCGAGGTTTCTTTAGAAAGCAGGGAACAGTAATGTGCGGCAATCTTTTCAGCACTAACTTTTTGCTCTGACATATAAAACCAGGACTTCGCAACGTCTTCTGCTTTATAAGACACGTTAAGTTACGATTTCAAACGAGTGCAACATATTAGGCAAGCTTAAGTTGCAGCAACGCAAGGCAGCCACTTTGGCAAAAAAGTTTTCCGACATTTACACCTTGAAAGTACTGATTCCGCCGAACTATGACGTATGTCCAACATTTATCCGTTGGTAAGTGTCCCTGCGTGCTGCTTTGCCGCTAATGTGAACAGTAGTAAAGAGAACGATTTTGTTCGCCTTGGTCGCCATGACTCGGGGTCCCAAGCTGCTCGCTCGCCCGCCGGTGGCAGCAGATGGTCAGTGGAGCGAGGCGCATTCACTTCTTGATCTTTTTGCCGTTAGACGAGCCCTTGCCAAAACCTTTCCTCGTGCCTTTGAGTGTACGCACTGCAGGTTCCAGAAGGCCCAGCTGGCGCGCCCTTTGTCGTTCCTGGATCTTCTGCCTGAGCGTTAGCAGGGTCGACGGGCTGGCCCCCGTGCCGTGCTTGACGTGCTTTCCCGTGAGCGCTCGGGGTGCCCTCTTGCGCATGCCGCAGTTATAAGAGTCGAGGTTGTTCCCAGTCGCTGGCCCCAATTCGTCGTGCTCTTCCAGTGGCTCCAGCCCTGGGGTAACCATGGTGGAGCCCGGTGCCACCATCAGTGGACCGGGCATCACTCCGGACGCCGCCATGCCTTCGAGATGGCGCTTAAGCAGTTCGTGCTCATGCAGCCGCTGCATGATCTGCGTGTAGTAGGCGTAGATGCTGAGAGGCAGCGCTGCTGGCGCCAGCTGTCGGAGCTGCTGCAACAGCGTTTCTTGTGGCACCCTCTGGTCGCAGACGGGAGAACACGGCCGCGAGCTTGGCTTGGAGACAGTCTCCACGCGCATGCGCGGATGCTTGCACCCAGCCTCCTCTTCGTCCCTTGCCCGGTCAGGTGTCGCTATCCCACCTAGGATCCTTCGCTTCAGGGTTAGCGATGGTGAGTCCCTGGATGGTGGCGGTGATGATTCCTCACTTCCGCCTACTCTCGCTGTGCCATTGTTGAGCCGATTTTGTATTTCGCTGTCGGACTTGCAGCGGGCCCGCATCAGCCTCTCGACGAGGCTCTCACTGGTGATCTCGAAAAGCTTTGGACAGCTGGCGGCGCGCTTGACTCCTTGATCTTGGTTGCCGTGACTGTGATGCTCAGCAGGGGGCGTCTTGCGCGATGACAGGTCCTCCGGCGTGTCGGTTTCTTGCCGTTGAGATGAAAGCGCGCTCGATTGAAGGAAGCGTATCAGAGTCGGGTTAGAGTCCTTGTCCGTGCGATAAGGGCCGCTCATAAGAGGGCCCCGCGCGTTTGAGTCCGCCTTCGAAGGTTCCTTACGCAAGTCCAGAAGGGAGTCGCCACTATCTTTCTTTGCGCGACACGAGCATGCACAGTGATTTTCCTTGTCGTCCTGGCATGGCTTTCTTGTCGCACTTGGTTCTTCTTGGCCTTCTACATTTGGTGCTGACTTCTCCTCAGCCACGTCCAGCAGCCTGGCACTCAGTTCCGAGTGCCTCTTGCTTCCATGTTGGAAAGCCACGGCGGGCGCAGGCAGGGCGTTTAGGAAGATCTTCTGCCAGGCGTGGTTTAGCGCCACCGGGTGGATGGGACGCCGCCTGGCGGTGGCGCTGGTCGGCTCCTCCTCCTCTTCGTCACCCGACGGGCAGTCGGGGCTCTTGGGTGACTTCTTGCGCAAGTCCATGGGAAAGTCATAGTAGCCATTTTCGTCATCAGGGCACAGCTCACTATCTGGCGTAGAAGAGCACGATCTCGGCCTCAGCAGGACGTCTCCTTCGCAGGACTCCTGCTTCATAGCGGCCCAACTTTCTGCCGCCCTCGCAACAGTTAGTCGCCTTTCTTTTTTTTGCGAAGGGTGACCACGCCTTCCCAAGTCATCCTGGCTAGATTCCCCCTCTCTCTCAGATGAAGACCGCCGCGAGTTCAGATCCTCAGTGCAAGAGCCCGCAGCCGTGTCCGAGAGCCGTGACGGAAGAACTGGACAGGTGGCGCGCTGGGGTCATGCTTGAAGACGACGCCTCCTCACTGCGCCTGCGTGAACAAAAAAGAATTTTTCGCCTGCTTTAGTGCACTTGCTTTTTATCCTTAGCGAAATTGAAATCATATTGAATTTCGCGTTAGCACTTATGAACCCTATTTAGATCAAAGTATCCAAATGCAGAAATGAGTGATGAGATTGTGAAGTTATTCAATTGCTTCCTTATGCGCAGTCTCTTTCAGATCTAATCTATACTAAAATTGGTCGAATCACTACCTTAAGTCAGCATTTACATTAGAAACTGCCAAAATAGGCTGCATTATTGTTTCTGATGATGTGCTTGGCTTAAAGTTTAGTATTTCCAGGGGATACATGATGACTGCAACAGAACTAAATGTTAATCTCCTACGCTGCCACGATAATAGTGCTCGAATTGAAATGAATGGTTTCAAAATTCTGAATATATATTGTTTTCGATTACCTCGAAGTAAGAAAGTAATCGTAAATGACAACTAAGGAAAAATTTACTTCCGCGTAATCACGAACATTATTATCGAGTACGTAACATCTTTGGGGTTTAAAATATCGCCCGCACCCGTGAATGTAAACATGAATAAACGACAATTGTCCGACTTCTGGTGCTCTAGCAGATAAGTATTTTGAAAAAAAAAAAAAAAGTCTACTGGAAGAAACATTCATACCCTTGATAGAAATGGGAAGCGAATTTGGCTGGAGTAGAGTTATTCTCTGCTTAGTAATTATCGTGAAGCATATTTAACTCCACTCATTAGAAGCCCAGGTCTGTACTCGACCAATATGGTTCCATAATTGTAGCTAAGGTATTGAATTCCGTGTCCCGTTGGTAATTCACTTCGTAACATGAGAATTTCATGTATCCTAGCGGTATAAACTGACTGTGTCAATTAAATTAACTCATTTGTTGCGCAGATGGCGTTGCTTAAGATATATTGAGAACGGACTAGGATACCACATACATGCTTCTTTTGTCTACTATTCTATCACTTTTATTGTGTCCGGCTTCAAAAATTTGTCGCGTAGGGAACGTGCTCGGTGCTTTTTTTTTTTTTAAAGTACTCCACAGTTACACAACTAGCTACGGAGACGCATAAATTCAAAACACCAGCTTTTGAGTTGCAGTGACACAAAATGCATTGCTATGCTGAAATGGTTGAGATTTGTGTTGTTAAATATCGCTTTGTGTCATGGTAAGCTCGAATGCAAACGTTTACTCCGCAGTCAGATTACCTGCTTCCGTGTCCTTATTTAGCAATTTGAAAAGGCTGCGAGGTCCTCTGACAAAATAACACTTTCAGAACCAGAAAACATCGGTGGTTAGTTGCTGCTTATATCGTGGCGAAATTGCTCTAAACTAATGCAGAAACAAAGGCCGAGAAAGAAAATTAGCAGGGTTTTTATCCTCGCTCAACCCGAATCGAATGACGCGAGAAAGCACCGTTGCATGGTTTTGGCATGGGTTTTCTTGATGGTTTAGCTTGGTGGTTTAACCTTGAGAGACCGAAACAGAGCTTCACAGTGATAAACGACAGTCGGTATTGCAGGACATATGTGGTACATACGTGTTCGCTTCGAATATCTTGCAAATTAGCTTCTAACCTGACAAAATGTTACAAGGGTTCAACACTGCTGAACCAAATATTGAGCGAAAGCATTAGCTGCGGGTGACCGAGCTTTCTTCTTCTCTTTTTATTCTTCCTCAGCCCACAATAAAGCCCCGCTTTAAACAAGCCTTATGAACGTGCCTTAGTGGCCTATAGGAGTAACGTGAATGCCAGGGTCCTAGCAGGCTGATTCTGACATAACCGTCCCATGTGAAACGAGAGACCCAAATTGGCAGCTCCTGCCACCCCATCTCTCGCTTTTGTGTCACCCGGGGTGTGACGTTACGCGCTGCGCCATGGGTACGACCACGCTACGCCGACTGCTTGAGTTGGTAGCTCAGCCCTCACCCTAGTGCCACGTGGGGTGTGACGTCACAGCGTCACGTGGGTGCGGCCGCACTACGCCGACCGCTTGAGTTGGTAGCCCAGCTTTCACGCTAGTGTCACGTGGATTGTGACGTCACAGCGTCATGTGGGTGCGGCCGCACCACGCTGAAGGCTCGCAAAATAGAGTAGTATTGCTTTCGCAATAAAATAACCGGGGGAGGATCCCCGCGACAGGGTATGTGCTTTGCGTGCCGTCGTCGCACTCGCCGCTTCAGTGGCTGGACAACGGCTGGCGTTACAGTCGCTATGGCAACCAGTGAGGCACAGGCAAGATTTCCGCTCTTTTATGACGATCATATGGATCTTTCGCGCTAAAATGACTGGCACAGGAGTGGAGAGAGCGATCTTCTAGTGTGCCCCGTTTATACGCTCGTCTTTCGTCTCTGTAACAAATTAGTGCGATATCGCCGCGATACACTTCAAAATGTTTACAATGTTAGCCCCTTTTAGCCAAAACGTTTGACGTTTTAGCACCGGTCGCAATAGTCAACATTCCAGTGCCGCCGGACAAGAAGAAAGATGCTCAAATCTGGCAATTTTAACTCTTAAGGAATGAACCCTCACATTTTAGAATGAAAGCGCACTGACAATAATATTTTGTTCATATTACCCAGTTTTTTTTTTTACCACAGTATTTAAGCTAGCATTTTTCAATAATTCAATCATGAGGGCAATTATATGGGTTTCCTAGATTTTTCTCGGCTCAGTTGAACGGTAACCTAGCATCGTGGTTCAGGTTTGTCGATACGAAAGAATTGTATCTCTTAAAAAAACAGCAATATTAGGCGTAAATTATTACTAAGTTTTGATCACTAGGTTATTTTATTTCCTCTATAAATTATATTATTTCTAACTTTTTAATTTCTTCAGAGCCTTTTACAAGAAGATCAATATTTGAAGGGTCGTCTTCTAGCCAACACGTTATGAACAAAGCGCAACTACCTTCTTTTTGGCGTTTTATCATGGATTATTTTACATTTCTATATCATTCCCACAAAGTTTTTAAGCTTAATTGAATTTCAAATATGAATAGCGCGCGGGCACCTCTTGGCTTCTCTGGTCGCTTCCTGTGTTTTAGGTTGACATGTCACTATCCTTTCCACAGCTCGCGTTGCTGTTGCGAATTATCCTTCAGCGACGTACCGGGACAGCAAAAAATTATGAAGGTACTTAATCGTCCCCTTAATATTAGACGTGATAGCGCCTTTCACGCTTCGCCTTCTCACTGTGCGATTTTTTTCGCACTGACAGAATGGCACAGAGTTTCGCAAAGCTTTGGCAAAGTGTTAAACGACTTTAGTTTGCTTGACTTTCGCGAAGAGCAAGGCGAAATATCTGCCTCCCTTTTCGATGGACACCAGCTCTTACAATTAACGGTGTACAATTGGAAGTACATAAGTCATTAGTACGAATCCCTATCCCAGACTATAGCCTCAAAGTTGACTATCACATGCATGTTAAATAAGAAGCTTAATAGTATGACTCTTGCTAGAGGCGCACCAGAAAAGAACGTTTTGCATTGTGATTTTCATCCGATATTACGCGTATAATTTTCCGACACGTTATCTTTAAATCTGGCTTACGGTGCTGGCGACACATTTTTTATCAAAGAGCTGCAAAAAAAAAAAAAAAAAAGTCAGAACAATTCCAACGCGAAAGATGAAGTCCTGCACCTCGAGTAATCGCTGGAGTAATCGAACCACGCTTGTTTTGCGCAGAAATGATCGCAGGGGCTGTAACAGCTCGCTGAGCTCACGCTTACTGAAGGCATTACCGCGTTTCCGTATTGCGCTCTATCTAGGCTTACCTCGCTTGTCGGCACGCACGACCCGAATGAGCTCACGCACTAAGTCGGCGTCGTAAGATTTCCACACAGGGCACGAAAACGTTGCTGAATGAACGAAAGAAGCTTGAGACAGTGTTCTGGAGCATGTCTGCTCCCGCGCGTCTTTGTCAAGTCGACTAGGGGAGAGGGAAATAAAGGCGGTAAGCAGGAGGAGAGGGGAAGCGCATAAGCGTGACGCAGACCAAGGTGCGGACTCGAGCCCAACAACGACAGAGAAAAAGACGCTAAGGGGGCGGCCTTTTCTAACAATGCTGCGGCTTCGACGTGGCTCGTAGTCGCGGCCTATCGACGAGAAGTATTACAAACGCGTTCCTCCCGGGTGTCACATAAGGCGACATTTTCCTTTCGCGGAGTGCGCAGAACACAGCTGCCGGAGTGCCGCTAGGGATTGTATTTAGTATCGCTGTGTCTAGCGTTTTTCGCTTTTTTTTTCGTCTCGGCTGCCAACACAATCGAAAAGACATTAAAATGACGGAAATGCAGCCACTGATAGCTCTGAAGCTAAAAATGGAGACAAACATATTTTAGCGTCAATGAGCAACAATATGCGACGTGGCCTTAATGGCACCGACATTGGTCTCGATATTCCTCAACCTATCAAGAAGAAGTATTATTGTGAAAATTCGCCATTTATATGTAGCGTAGCACGAGATTAGGCGCAAACTTGCTATCCTCGCGCTTTATGGCCTATGACTCTGGCGATTCACGGTTAATTCAAGGGGCCAAAATATAATTTCGATTCATTGGGAGTACCCTATATAATTGGATATTTCGTGTAATTCTCTAATTGCTTTGTCCAGCAATCCGATCGCAGTGCCAGCTGTTCGAGAGAATAGTCACGTGTGCCGAAGGATATTGCCAAGGATAATATGGTATACCTTGTTTTCACAGCTTCATGCAGTGACCCTTATTATGACGGGAAGTAATCATCTTCATCGTGATGGCAGTCGTATAGCTAATCTCATCCATACGTGCTACACAGTTGCAAAGCTTCCTGACTCGTTGAGCTAAGATCAATGTATAATATAAAAGACTCGAGGCAACAATTAAAAATTTGTTACGTCGTGAAGAGATGCTTAGTGTTCCACAGTGTGGGAAAGAAAATGCAAAGACGTGGACACGTGATGGTCCAACTATTTGCATAGGCGTCACAAAGGAGGCTGTGCTCATGGTTGCCCATTTTTCCTGCTCCAGATTTAATCAGTTTTTTTTTTAAACAACATTCCCGTGGTTTGTCTGGCTGAACAATATTTTCTCAATTCTCGATGATTATGGGGCTTTCATTCACGCTTTAAAGAGAAAACTTTAATGAGTTCTCGGTGGCACCTGCTTGTGTTGTAGATAATTCAGTATCGTTGGCATTTTAGGCGACTGAAAAGTTGTCATCAAAAAATCCTGATTGATGGACAGGACCATGCAATTTTAAGGTGTGAATTTCAAATCACAAACAACGCTCAGCTAAATGTGAGCACGTGCGGAATGAAAGTGGCTAACACTTGACATGTATGGGAATTAAAGGGTGCTGCAAGTCTTAAGTGATTAACTATATAAACTAATTGCCTTCACTCAAATCCTCTTTCGATCAAAGCAGGATTTGGCCATGTAAAGCACTTTTGTACGACTTAGAAAGAATTGAGGTTTTTCATGTCACGTTGTCTTTCATGATAACTGGTACTTCATGCTAATGGGCTCAGGCGATATTAGAGATAAACACAGGAGGCTGTCTCGTCATACTCTGAAGATGAAGCTTAAGTACCCCTCTAGTTTTGTTCTTTTTCTCTTTCTGTTTAGAAATACACTACCCTTGTCAATATCTTCAGGAGCTCTGCAAATCAGACACGTTGATGTATTTACGTGTTTTACTTCTTTTATATTAGGGGTGTGCTAATAGTATTTTTTCCCAACCGAATCGAATACGAATAATGTAGCTAAAAAGCGAATCGAATACGAATCGAATAGTGAAAGCAGCGAATCGAATACGAATCGAATGGTGAAAGCAGCAAATCGAATACGAATAGAATACTCTGCAAGTTATGTTCATATCATTTGTATGTTGATTACAAAACATTAAAAAGTGTCTGAAATTCAATTTTATTCAAAATGCTGTTTGATATATAGTTCACAACAATGTACAGCTGCGTCAACCTTGAGTACAGGCGAGATAAAGTCTAAATATTTAAAAGCAAGAAGATTGCACAGAGCCATAAGCAAACGAAAATAGCACTCAGTAAAGTCAAGTGGAGTTGGCAGGAGTTAATAAAATTACTAGATGCAACTTGGTTAGAAGTACAGCCTGGCACTACTAGAATGCACAACTAGAAATTGAGTACCGTCAACATGGCATCAGTCAAACAGCATCACATCAACTAAGACAAGACTTTCCCAGACTACTCATCAAAAATTTTAAAAATGCTTGACTAGATTAAGGCTTTAACACTGCGGGGAAATCACACAGAAAATGCAGATACATGTCTAGATTAATCTGCATTTTTTATTTGAGCCTTTAATGACGAGGACTGAAACTTGTTACAACAGTTATGAGAAACGACCATTCACAAAGATAAAATTTGATATCCCAAAAGGTGGAACATTAGAAGTAGTGCAGATGCAGTGAAACAAAGCGCATTTCACAAAGTGCATTCTCGGCAGATTAGAGACGTGTGAACTATGACACGACTACGAGAAGTTGCCTCCGCGATTCGTGATATGTCCAATCTTTAAGAATGTATCCATGCGAATGGACCGTGTCGCGGCCACGCTGAAGCATGTAGGCTCCCTAAAACGGTGATCTCTGCTTCTCGCGTAGGCTTATTGCGGCAGCAAGCTGTGCCTGCTCGAAGCTGACGCTGCCTTCGCGAGAATGGTCGGAGGTAACCGAGACGTTAATTCGGGCCAGTTACTCGAAAAGTATTCGAACATTATTCGAAAATTTGCGAAGATATTCGAACAGTTTCGAATAATTTTCAATTTCCACTATTTGATTCGTTTAACGAATCGAATATTATGATATTCGATTCGATATTCGAAAATTTCGAATATTCGCACAACCCTATTTTATATATTTTTCAAGTGTTCTTTTTAACTGTCACGCATTTAAATATTTTATTTTCTCTTTCGATTTGTTCACAGTATTATAAGCAAAATTCAGAGCCTTTGCCGAATACCTTACATACATCTGTTGTTTTCCTGCGGGCTTATGTTCGTGACAGCAAAGCCATAAATGATCACACCCCACTACGATAATCTCGTCTTGCGCACTTCATAGCGTACAAGTGTTGTATTTATTTGAGAAAACCAAACTGACACTCACAATAATAAGCGGCCGTAAATAGGCACTCTAATCGCTTGTATTGAGTGGCCATCTCTGAAAATAGAACGGTGATGATAATAAAATGTGATGAGTGATGAAGGCACAGACAGCGAGAGCAGCTGGAGAGAAATAATACATTCATTGTCCATCCTTCTTATCCTTTTTAGGCACACCCTTCTTCATGGCAGCGCCGAGAGAAGTGAAAGAAGACATAAGTGCTGTGCTCAAAGCCGCCTTTCATCCTCCCCATACTTCCTCGACAACTCCACGAATCAATGAGGCTCACCAGAAAGGTCACAAAAGGCGGAAAGCGAATAAAAAAGGTCTTAATATCGTGACTGTTCTTTTTATCTGACATCTTTGAGGATTTTGAGTAGAGTAACTGTTGTGGAAAGTTTCCGAAAACCCACCATTACCATGGAAGAAAATCATTGACCATTACCCCCCTCCATGAGTTACACCACAATTTATTCCAGTTAATATTTGTTATGTTTTACATTGTTAAGTTGTGCATACTCCACCCTGGCCAAGCTCCTGGGTTAAGTAGGCGCCAAGAATGAACCCAATCAACAAAAAAGCGTCGCACACAATATTGTACCGGCCTGGGCGTTTTGTCAGCTTTCCAACTGCATTAATCGTACAGTTCTGTAATTTCTTGGCAAAAACAAACAAACAAACAAACAAACAAACAAACAAACAAACAAACAAACAAACAAACAAAAACTAATTAACGCCATGCGTAGATCGTTAGCAAAGGAGCGGCCAAAATGTATGTGTTATGATATCGTAAGAATAATTCCATGCAACGGACATCTTTGATGACTGCACAGATCACTATACCGTACAGAGATACAAGATTCCCCCTCCTCCACGAATAATAAGCCGTGTCTGCTGGTTCGCAACAGCTCATCTGCAGGCGTAGGGTGCGGTTGAACTGTTGAAGGCCCGCAACATCTAAACATTCTTGAATGCGGCAAGATTAAAATGATGACACGGAGACGGATGACTTGAAGATCTGAGATGAACTCGTCTCTAAGGCTGACGATGGGAAGTTGATAAACACCGCCTTCAAAGCCTGGTTGAAATGGATCCAAAGAAGCCACCGTCTCGTAAACGGAAGAGGCAACGTGGAAGCAGAGTCGGTAAGGAACATGAACCGTTAGATGCCTTCAACTTCGCATCGTCACCCTTAGAGGCGAGTTCATCTCACATATCCAAAGCACCTAAAGATGAGGGGAGAACGTCTGCGGTTCCTTGGAGTGATCGAGTAATTTCCAAGAGAAAAAGAAAAAAACAAATAATCATGGAAGAGGGCTTCAGACGAGAATGAGCTGGCCAGATGGGATTCGCAAGTTAGTGCAGCCGGTTTGGGAGCTCAGTTAGTACAGGACAGCGGTGATGAATAATAAATGGAAGATGCCTTTTTACTGAGCAATGGCCGTTGCTTAGCTGGTAATAGTTACCCAAAGAGCCCGGTGTTTAAGAGCGTCACACAGATATTGTTATACTTTCTGAGACACAGGTCTCCGAAACTATAACAATATCTATATAACAAGAAACAATATAACAAGAAAAATAATGGTAGCTACCATTATTTTTCTTTCTTTGTCACGAGACGAACGTTAGATATTTAGCCGATGACATCGAGGGCACCGGGGTAGGGAACATGTAGTCACTGTTTAGCGGAAATGTGGTCATCGCGAGTATTGCAGCCCATCTTCCCACGAGCAAAGAAGAGTGTTTTTAACACAGACATCTCCGAAAAAGTCATGGTTGTTGCCTTTTGTGCCTTTGTGGGTGAAATTCTGGACAACGACTATACGTTAGTATTTTTTAAGGCTTCCCCATTCGTGCAGGGGGGTTAAATCACAGGGTCCGCCTTCAGCATAAAGTCATTCTTCCCATGCGCAGGAAGGAGCGCTGAAGTTACGGAGACTGTTCTTCGCCTTCACAAAACCCCGACGCATGCGTTTTGTCAGGCATTGAAATATACCAGATGAAAATACCCGACCTGTCTGCCGACGCCGGTTCCGGGTGCGTCCCAAAGAACGTCAAACAATATGAAGAAAAGCCAAGAAATGCTTAGGGGCAACATTCTTGTATAAAGATTCTATCTGGCATCAATGGCTGCATTCAAGGAAAAGAAAAACGGCGATGTATTCTTCAATCCAGATCCCTCCTTGATTAACAAATTGAAGAAAAAAAGAAGTCGAACCTACCCCACGAACCTCCGGAGAACTCGGAACTTATTCGTTTCTTATCGATGGAGCTGAAAAGTAGACATGAGCAGAGCGAAGTTCGCGAGAGGAACTATCAGAATTCTGCCTGCACCACGACAGAGTTTTTATACGTATTCAGAGAACGTCAAACAACACGAATAGAAGCGAAGAAATGCTTAGGGGCAACATCATTTGGGCACAAGAAACTTTTCAATGTGTCTTTTCTGGCAGGGCGTTGCTAGACTTCAACGGGTATAAAAGCGACGGCATTACTTTAACTAGCTTGCAAAAAATGTTTCTGTTAACTTCATCTTCTTTTAGGAATGTTGTCACAGGACGACCAGCATATCAAGCATAAAAAGTAACATCTGTTCGCAGTATTTGCTATACCGTAACTAGATTCCCCTCTTTCTTCTCTCACAAAATATACCATCCTGCCATTTCACGTGACACTCTAATTCGTCAACCATATTTGCGCGTCATGTTGATCACTGTTGCAATGATCAATCCCTTTTTTTATCGATTGTTTTTTTTTCCTTAATGCCCATATCTTTGAATAAAAATGAAAATAAACGACAATAAGCAGGGTTTCGGACAATAAACTATAATCATTTGCTCATGTAATGGTAGCATGTCGTCCACGTGGCAACTGTTAGCTGCGTGACAACTGGCGCCTCAGCAAATCGTTGTGAGAGTGTAGGTTGCCACACAGTTTTTGGCGTTAGAGTGTACCGAAGGTATTACGCACTTCAACAACAAGGAGGCAGCTTTCGGTTAATTGAGCGGTTTACGCAACGCTACCTAAATATTTCGGAGCTTCTGGCTCGCGCGTCTAGTAAATGAAATGGCTCCCAGGGCGAAATTGTGACTTTGTTGTGATTTTTTGTTTTACGAAAGTACAGCGAATTATTTCACTCCAGACTGATCCATTGCATGGCAGCATCTAATGCTGTTGTATAATTCAGTGTAAATTGCAACATATATAAATTACACTGAACGATTCAACTTTTTTTTTTTCCTTTCCCTTGTGTAGGTACTCTGCCTGATATATGTCTACCGGGTGTAAGAAACGAAGAGCGAAATAAAGTTCACGCTTCTGCTGCTCGCATATTTGCACATTTATAACATCGTACTTTTGCAAGTTCCTTTGGTTTCGTGATACAATACAGACTGTGAATGCGTATTCTTAAATGTTAGTCATTGCTTCGCCGCAGTGGTGCAGTGGTTAGGGCGCTGAACTACTGGGCACAAAGATGCGGGATGGAATCCCGGCCGTGGCTGCCGCTTTCCGACGGAAGCGCACATATAGAACTCTAGGTGGCCACAACTTCCAGGACGCCCTATTACGGCGTCTCTCATAATCCGACTTGGCATCGGACGTTAAACACCATAACCAAACCAAACCAAATGTCAGTCATTACTGACAACTCCCGCCTGCGTCTTGTCGCGGTGGAATATGTGCTGTGGCCTTCCCGCAGTCTATGCACATGTGGCCCCTCTAGCTACGCCTCTAGTGTTCTACATACACAAAATTCGTTTCTCGCTTTTGGTAAACTGCGCTGTACAGCCGATGCGTGAAAGGCAGCCATTTTTGCCAGATTCGCGGAGAAAGAGAAGCCAAGAATAAATCTTGCTCGGTGGGCAACGAATAATGTAATAAATGGAAAACTGTTTGTAATCCTGTTTTAAAAGTTTCGTACAGACAGAACATCTCAACAAAGGGGCGCAATAGTATGCATCGATCTTTTTCTACCCCTTGACTTTACGCTGTTTTGGGAGTATTATATCGCGTTTAACTTAAAACTACGCTGACGTTTTGTAATGTTTCAAAAGCCAATGATTGATTATGAAAACATTGTGCCGCGAACCATTATACGTCTTGTTTATTCATTCTCAGTGTCGCCAGCTTACGGCTTTATCAGTTTTCGACGCGAGTTGCGGCACACTATCTCCAACGATTGTCGTCATGATCGATTGCTTCCAGTTCTAAATAATTGTAGTTGTTTTTGGCGGCGTCGATATTTCCACGCCATATTTAGACTATAGCGGAACTAAGAACGGCAGGCATTATTTTATTAGACGGATTCGGAGCATGTTTGTCGTTATTGTCGCGGACGGAAGTAGGCGCTATAAAGAGTTTCGTCTATAGAAGCCTACCGCCGCCTTCCTGAATACCGGACTGCCTTTGCCGCTACTTGACATCCGGCGAAAGTGCTGAACCCCGTTATCGTGGCATGCCCCGAAAGGTGGAGGCCGCCGCGCGGACACTGTGGGTATCATGCAGCTGTCTAAAACCTCCCATTTTCCAAAAATGGTGATGAATGGCTTGACCTCTTCGGACGCGTAGCAATATTCAATGCATCGAATTAGCAAAATTGAGGCATGTTTGCTTCCTAGTTGAAGAACCTGCCCCTAAGTGGCATGGAAATTGTGAAGTTTCTTTGGAGGACTGGGACGTATTCACGAGAGCTTTTGAAGGCCTTTACAAGCATCGACCGAATAGAAAATGATTACAGGCATCGTCCACAGCCCTTCACAATTTCCCCGCCGTGGTGGCACTGTGGTTACGGCGCTGGATTGTTGTGCCCAAGGATGCGGGATCGAATCCCGGTCGCGGTGGTCGCTTTTACATGAAGGCGAAAGACAAGGTGGCAGTGTGCTCTGTGATGTCTGTGCAGTTTAAAGAACTCCTGGTAGTCTAAATTTGCGGAGCCCACCACTGCGCGTTTCTTAAGGCTTAGTCGTTCGGGGACGCTAAATCTCATAAAACAAACCAAAGTATAACCTTCCGAAATTGATGCAGAATTCGTTCAAGAAGCGCATGCTGAAGAAAATAAATACCCTCAACGCCCTAACACCTCAGTCCAACCTACCTGTATTATGCATCCGAATACAAACTCTGCGACTAGCGAGAACTAGTGACGATTACTAGAACATTACATCGTTGAGGAAGAGGAGGAGGAGGGAATAAATGACACGAAAACGATGATCCCTTATGTCTGTGGCTTCCTTTGGGGATCTTCGTTCGCATACTGATTTATTGATTTACTTATAGGAAGGGAAAGGCGCGGTAACTTGTTTTCTGTGGACACCGCAACCGCGCCGTAAGGGAAGGGAGGAAGATGGGAGTGAAAGTGGAAAGAGAGAAAGAGGAGCCGTAGTGGAGGGCTACGGAGTAATTTCGACCACCTGGGGATCTTTAACGTGCGCTGACATCGCACAGCACACGACGCCTCTTCGTTTCGCCTCCATCGAAACGCAGCCGCCGAGGTCGGGTTCGAACCCGGGTACTCCGGCACAGTAGTCGGGCGTCTTACCACTGCACCACCCCGGCGGGGCAGCTGACCCACCTCCGTTACCTTGTGCAGACAGAAGAGAGAAAGTAGAGAAAAAAGAAAACGAAGAGGGAGAGAAAGACGCGTGTTGCAACAGCCGTCGTCCACCACCGAAACGCGGTACCGGGCGCAATAACGGCCTACAACAGATAAAAATATGGCGGCCGGCTAGCCCCCGCCGCAAGCGGCGGTGGCCTACCAGTCCCAGCTCCGTAGGGCCAGGAGCAGCCACCCCGAGCTCTTCGCTTTGTACCTCTATTATCTCAAATTTGCTCAATAGTATATAGTCGTAAGGTTGTAAGGCACCATACTCTGTCAGAGACCACAAAACATAATATAGAGCATAGTTTTTATCAAAGCCGTAGGAACGTGTCTGTATGGCCTGGAGGTATACGTGTTGTACTCGGTGAGGCCTACTTGGCCTGGGGAGGGTGGACGCCTTAAATGAACTGCGAGAGGCACACTTTGATGAACCAATGCACAAGGCTATCTAAAACGCTGTCGGGTCACCGTTTTCTTGCCCGACTGCACATCCACCACTCAGTACAATCGTTAAGGGTGCCGAGAGGTCCGATTTCCTTTACCCTTCCATCCCAAAGGAGAAGATGAAGTAAGCATCTCCTGCCAATGTTGTGACATCTCCCACCGCATGTGAGGGAACGCTCGTGACATTTATCTCAAAATTCCTATGTTAGAGGCTGGTAAAGTTAATGAGGAGGGATTTTCCTTTAAACAAAAGACTAATTCCCTATATTCTCAAAACATTGGATAATGTGCATGCAAAATTTTTATCTATTATCAAGTAAAAAGGTCTTTGTGCAGCGAAGCACATATTTGAATATTTTTGCTCTATATAATCTTGACCCATTCAACACGCAATAAGGAGTGCAAAGAAAAGCTGGCATGTGTACAGGTGTATATAATAAACAGAAAACAAAGAAAAGTATTCGCCAAGAGCGTTCTATTATAGATAAATCTTGGTTGGTTGCTGAGAAGGGAAACCACTGAAAGAAGTCGGGCAGTCCGTATCGGTAAAGCAGGGTAGGAAAAAGCGTTATTTAATGGGAGAGGGCTATGGAACGAAAAATGGTAGGGGTAACATTAAGAGATAGGAAGCGTGCACAGTGGGTCAGAGAAATAACTCATGTCACCGACATTCTAGTGGAAATTAAGAAGAAGAAATGGTCATGGGCAGGACATGTAGTGCGAAGAGAGGATAACCGATGGTCGCTTAGGGTAACAAACTGGATTCCAAGGGAAGGAAAGCGTAGCAGGGGGCGGCAGAAAGTTAGGTGGGCGGAAGAGGTTAAGAAGTTCGCAGGGGTCAAGTGGATGCAGCTAGCACAGAACCGGGTTAAGTGGAGAAATATGGGAGAGGCCTTCGCCCTGCAGTGGGTATAGTCAGGCTGATGATGATGATGATGATGATGATGATGATGATGATGAATGTTTTGAAATGCGTAATCGCGGCACATGTCTGAGTTCATAATGAAGGGCTTGTTGGAGTTGTGTTTGGAACAGCGGTCCACGCTCGGGAAACTACTTGTACTGTTGCAGGATACAGAAATGATAAAATTCGGAAAATTATTTATGTGATGTTTCAGACTTAAGGGACAAAATAACGACAACGACGATAAGGCAGGCAGAGTTGCTATTGCTTTCAACACAATTGTTGAAACTTCAAGAGTTTGTTACTTCTGGTAGCTGGAGTGCTACTCGATAATAATTTAGAGTACCTTACATTTCATTTGAATAACGCGATGTATCAAAGAAACCTGGTGCTGTCACAGGTAGCGCTGTTTGGAATTTTCTAAGCGTTCAGTCTGTGCAAGAAATTTAATCTTCTGATGCTCTACATGAGCATCCCCACAAAAGAAACTCACTAAATTCCCTTTCGAAACATTCTCTCGATTTACTGTAGCTCTGAACTTGAAGACACGAAGCTATCTGCATCACTGATCCTGACATATTTGCAATGTCACTGCAATCATTAGCAAACCTCTGCAGGTTTATTGGAAGAAAAAAGCTATGTTTGGCTTTTGGATCTTTATCTGGAATGCTCTTCGCCAGCGTTGCACTGTGCTCGGCCGGAAGAGGCAGGTGTTTTTTTCTACAGCCACCACTAAGCAAGTTTTTCGTTATCGCAGCCGCCGAGTTGTAAGTACAGTTGTTTGCATAACGCAGCCCGATCACGAGTTTTATTAAGAATACTTTCGATGCGTACCTTGTATGCTGGACTGATGCCAGCATTCTGTGATAGTTGCTTAGCAAATATCGTTTTAGAACAATTCGCGTACGCCTGAGAGGTCAAACAAACGATTCACCAACTGCCCGCGCCTGTGAGTTATGTAAACTGCTCTTGCGACTTGTGGCAAGATAGTACCTGAGCTTTATTTCAAGCTACCAGTTTCATTAAACAGATACAAAGTCCAGATAGACTCCTGTCGTGCCATAGGAAATTGTCCTTTTTATGGGATAAGATTTTTAATAAGACCAAAAGAACACAAAAACCAAATACACGTAGCGCCATTATTGTAAATTCGTACATTACATAAGGTGAAATATTTATGCGCCTTCTCAACAACACCTATCTGACGGTGGGCAAGAATTACCGTCGGAATACGAGGAACACTCTGAGTGAGCAAGAATGCAGAGTTTCATAATTAGGTCAATGCTACGCAGAGGACGAAAAGACCATGCTGCAAGATGGAAAAAATATATCTTCCAGTGTCTATAATGCACCCTGACACTCTTCGAAGTGAGTGTAAAGTATGCTGCCACTTATAGGGTGGGGTTTTATAGGTACGGTGACGACCTCATATTGATCGATGGATATGAGTCTTTGGCAGGCCAGTTGTTCGCTGTATTGCTGCTAATAAATGATGTTACAGTTGCACTTCTTTCCGAGTAATGTGAAGTTTCACAGCTCTTATTTGCTTTATAGTTATACAGACATCAAGTGGTTAAAGAGACGCTGGCCGGCTTTGCAGAGCGTACGCTGTGTAAAGGGATCTGAACAGATTTTACGAAAAGCTGCCGATCATGTGTTTGAAGATGAACAGACAATAACATTACGGCGCCATCACCTATTGCTATGGAACACAGATATGTATTGCACGGTGTGTCTGTATCTGTTTGGAGAGGGATGGTATTTACGAAAGTAAAATATAAAAAAATAACGAAGGAGGAGGTTGAGCAGAGCTAATTCTAGCAAGCCCGTTGGCATGTGTCGCCAAATAGGTGGAAGAAAACAGTCAGGCGGAAGCCATAAGTAGAAAACGTGACAGGGCTACTATGGTGCTCGTGTCTAGTCTAAATCTTGTCTCCTCCTGCGTCTGAATGTGTCAGCGTTGTTATACTTCATAGATTCAGAATAAACCAATTAACTCTCCCAGAAATCGGTTTGGGTTCGTTTGTGGAGTTTCACGTCCCAAAGGGACTCAGGCTCTGAGAGACGTCGCAGTGGAGGGCTCCGGAAATTTGTACCACCTGGGTTCTTTTAACATGCACTGACATCGCACAGCACATGGTCGCCTTGCTTTTCACCTTCATAGAAAAGCCGCCGCCACCGACAGGATTCCAACCTGCATCCTTGGGAACAGTAGTCGAGCTCGCTAATCACTGCGCCCCCACGGTGGGGCAAAGTAGATTCAATGCAGGTGACAAAGTTCAAGCACAGAAATACATCGCGGCCACGCACTCTGCGAACGCACTTCCGCCATTTATTGGTGTGTTAATTTAGAAAGTCCTTGCTTATAGTAAATTTGTTATTACTCTTGGGGTGGTCATAGCTTCACTGACAGCTTCACGTATTGAATCCGCAATTATTCTTTAATTTGAAGAACCAAATATTTTGCAGCGTAATAAAAGCAGGCATGAAGAATCACTTAAATGTTTTTCAAACCGTTGGAGAAGGCGCCTAAAACCCCTTAAACGCTATACAAACCTGCACAGAAACATATCTGTGTTCACCGACAATACTTTTGTGATCACAGCCGCAACAACAAGATCGATCCGGTGATTTAGCCGGCACACCAACGTGATAGGCTGCTCAAAACACATGCTCATTCTTTAAAACAGCCCTGATTGGTAGCTCTTAGCTACGGTCGACTAGAAAAGTGTAGTAATCTCGCAAGTGGAAATGTCTGCAAATCCTCCTTTTCGCCTTGGAAGTGGGCACCTTAGCACTGATATCGATCGTCATATTTCTGGAGGACATATGTCGGAAAGGTTCAACAGGAAAGAATAAACGTTATGTATCATTTATTATTATATACTTAGTATTACCGCCACTGATGTTTTATTTACTTGAGGTCTCCGCCAGTAAATTATCATACCACCACAGCGATATAACATACTCTATGACCGACACGTTCTCAAGAGCGCGCTACAAATTATTTATAATAACATGGGAGAAAAGGTGTGCTTCGACGCTACACTGAATATGATATCGCGGAGCCAAAACGTGAATTACAAATTATAAAAAAGAGTTAGGGAACAAAAACACGTGGCAAACCTACATTATATAAAATGCAGGGCTTACAAAAAAGCTACACAAAGAATGAAACAAAATCAGGCAAATTCAACTGAGGCTCAGTGGAATGAAAAAAAAAATATATATACATATATTCCGAGAGCATTGTGGAATCTACACTGACGAGATGCGAAGGTCTAAGCACTGCTGGTGCGCACGGTGCATTACGTTCGCCCTCATTATTATTATCAACTAAATGCTCCAATATTATCGTTGCTGATGCCACCGTTGTCATTATCACTATATGTAGCGTCATTGTCATCGCTACTATCGTCCTCACTGTAAAACAGGGGAATTATGATGTGCATTCCACGATCGCGGGCTGCCTGGTTACCTTTACTCGATGCATGTGTCTTCAGGAATTTTGATGTGTGGGCAAAGTGAGAGCTTTATGCCGGTGTCACTGTGTATGACAGGTTGCGGGATGCGACCTGGTTAAATCAGGCTTCAAGTACTTCCATGCAATAACGGAAAAAAATCTCGGGCGTTGCGCAGTTGGTTAAAGCGCTCGGCTGGGGTTCCAAGGGATGATGGTTCGATGCCCGGTGGAGACAGGATTTATTTAATCTTTACAGTCTTCTTTACGGCATACTGGCTGATGACATCACCAGGTGGTGATGCTATAATCACTCTGTATCCCGCGGAATCTCGGGAAAAAGTGTGACACTTCTCGTAGCCAGACAAAGAAGGTAATGGCCTCGAGTATGAGCCATTAAAGGATTTAGCCTCAAAAAATGATCTTGTTTGGCACGAATAGAACACTTCACTGAACGAAATGATAAGAACATCATCTGATGGATATATTTTGAAGTTCTTCACAAAAGGAAGTTTACGTAAGGTTATACCTCGCGATATATCCTTAGGCTTGTGCACTAAAAGCGATTTTCTGACAAGGCGGTCGGAATGCGATCGAAGGCCAGGTTTCAAGAGAGTAATATTTAGCTGACGATATGAATGGCCTGGAAAGTTTACAGGAGGCTTGGATAGCGGAAGGAGAGGTAGGCCAGCACTGCAGGACTGGCTTTTAAAACGCAGTCCACATATGGCAGAGTTTGCCCTATATAATGAAACAGGCCGAGAAATATTCAAGTACGTAACCTACGTTTGCAGTGTCACACGTGAAGATACCTTGAATATTTATGCTATATCTATAATTCCCGATAATTACGGCAAGTTCGTTTAGAGCCCGCGTTTCGGCCGGTGCACTGCCTTATATATATATATATATATATATATATATATATATATATATATATATATATATATATATACTTGGCATAATTATAGGGCTATTTGTTTAACTTACACCAGCTACACTAGTGTAGAAAGTCTCCCATACCTCCAATGGCTTTCTGCTACACTAGCGTAGGTGGTGTAGGTTAAAAAAAAATGGCCCTGCTGAGTTCTGACTCATTCCATCACCCATGTATATTAACACGGGAAAAAATAACGTAAACACATCACAGGGGAAATAATTAAATCGGCATCTTCGGAAGGTGGTCCAGAAATTACAAATCGCACTTTTGGTTGGCATTTGTTCAGGCAGTATTTGAAAGGTTGAGGAAGTAAGCATATTTTAGCAGTTAATTAGAAGAAAATTTAAATGCCGCCTGAGTTACACTAGGTTAGTGCCAACGTCATGCATTCGAATCCATCGTGCACAAGGTCGGCCCCGTAGAGTGAAACGCAATGCCTCACTGCACTGAAGCAATTTTCCTTCGGTTCGAGAAAGCATTCACAGTAAACCTTGGAGGTTTACGGACACTATCTCTCTGACCAACACAGTGATGGCGCCACAGGTCATGACATCCTTGAGCCACAGTTGTACATTGCTTACGTAGAAGTAAATTAATTCTTGCAGAAAAAAAAATGTAGTGGTCAAGCAAGAATCGAACCACCGTCCTTTCAGTTGAAAATCGGGCGCGGTATTTCCACATGACGGAAGGGAGTTCTTTAGCTGTATTAGCTGATGTGTTTTTATGGCCTCTTCGTACAAACGGAGAACAGTAACTGCATTGTAATAACAATTGCGAGAGGTTATTACAAGTAATCATCATTAATAATAGGCATTACTAGGTGGCACTACAACTTGTTCCTGCTACTTCTCGGTAATAAATAGCATTACCAACTAACAATATTACTAAGTCTTATTTCTTGTCTTTACTATTTAGCTCTCTTATACTTAGCATGAAAGCATAACATATTTAGGCAGTGCCGCGCGTTAACCCAGCAATAATGAAGTGTCTCTTAATTATATGGATATCTTGCACCAAGCGCTGAACACGTGTTTGGCGCTGCTTGCTGGTCGTCTTCTGTGCACAAGTAATGACCAAAGTGCCGTCACGGTTGAATGGTGTCTACGCAATCACAGTTATCGCGATAACGAAACATATTGTGAACAGCCATAAAATTGGTAGTTCGTGGTAAATATATGAAATAATTATTTTCTGAAGTAGATGGATGAAAGCAAGGACACTCTCCGAAGTTGGCCTCAAGTAAACAACTGCCTCGTCTATATAAGTGCGATTTTACACAAGTCACTTTAAACTTTGACGGACGTAAAATATATTTGAATGCTATAATAATCATAGCAATAAACTTTATTAACACTGTGCCTAAAATTGGCAGTTGTGCCTTATAGTGGCAGCTATTCTCAGTATCACTTTCGCACTGACTATCTCCGTAATCATATATACCAGGAAATATCCGCTCCTAATAGTATCGTTATTCTTCATTTAAAGCGGTACGGGACCTAAGTGATGAGGTATTTTAACTACACAAGGCAAGAATTTTGAGGACGGGATTAAACGGCTGAGTCCCCGTGATGGTTTCAATGGCTGCACAGGAAATTAGCTTCGATGATCTATGAATGATTATAAGAGCAGACTTGATGTCGTTTTCTGATTTACTGTGCATTCAACAAGGTGTTCGGTACAATAACAATAGCTTAGTACATACTGCACAGAAATGTGAATGTATGAAATGGTATTTCAGAGCCAATGTATATGAACCCCCCCCCAAGATGTGGATCTACAGGTGCCCTAGGGTGTATGTACCCAGGTGACACAAACCATCGGCACACTATTAGACTGTGTAGGATTGCACTCTACGGCACTATTAGGACCGGATGTTGCCAATACAACACAACTATTCGGCTCATTGCTCGTGGTTGAGTAGTAACAGTAAGCTGGGTAGTAACAGGGGTACACGAGTTTTTCGAAGGTAAGTTTCTCTTTTATCAGCACACACATGAAGGCTGCCATTCATTTTCGTCAGTTTGTGAAAAAGCAGCAAAATCTTTTATGGGTTGCTTAAAACGTTAGCGTAACAATATACTAAGACGCCAGACATATGTACCCTAATATCGTCCGATATATTGCTGCTGCTACTGTCAGGTTTTGCTCGCTGATAGAGTCGCACAGGCTGTGTAGGCTTGACTGACCTGAAAGAAAGCACTTCCCAAACGACATATATTGTTGCTGTTATGTTAGTACGCACGGTGATAATCCGCATGCGACAAGGTTCATCGTATACGCACTTTGTGTGAACCTGGCGTCCGGGACACGGTGCGATGCAGCCTTGTCACTTTACACAATGTCCACACACGAGGCAGCATTTAGTCTCCTTCAATAGACGTGCCTTTCCGGGGCTGGCTATAAGGGAAAGAGAAATCTTCTCCTTAAAGACAAGGCTTCGTGGATAGCCGGCAGAAAGAGCCGCGGAGGGCTATTCGGGGCATTTGGTTTATGTCCTTGAACGAACATGGAGCTAAGAAAATAACCACGCGCTAAGCAACTCTGCCAATGTAGATACAACCTCGGCTCGGAAGGCGTCTTGCTGCACTTGTAACAATTGTGTCTGGTGTCATCGCTGTAAGTCGAATTGACAGGCCGTGCTTATTGTTCCCGAGAAAAGACGCGGCTATATGCTATTCTGGGCAAACGATAGAACGTTTGGCCGGTTATGCACGGGTCTTTGTTGTCGTGTAGAAAATTTAGCGATACAGAGCTGCCCCTCCCCCCCGCCCTCGAAGAAGACGTGCCCCCTGCCCACTCGAAACAAGACGGGGACTTTAGTTCGAACACAGGCTTTGCAAAAGATACACCTGGAAGTGCCTGCAAGCGTCTAAATTTAGCGCGAGACTGGCGTAGTCGTACTCCACATTCTCCCTCAGCTGCCCCAGGTAGCAACTCTCACAATAGCGAGTGCTTGCTATACTTCATGATACTTGTCGGAAGATATTTTACTTCAAGTTCCTTTTACAGTGGTATTGATTAGATAATATGCCAGCCCATCGTGCGCCTTTCAGTAAAAACACAAAGAACCAAACAAGGACTGAGAAAAGAGCAGCAACAATTGTGTTGAACTAATGCAAAATGGCATCAAGACTCCATGCGGCGTCGAAACTGTCGAATGCATCAGTGTTTTTGGAAAAAAATGCCATAAATCAACGGATGTTTCTAGGGCGCATTTTTCATTTTTAGCATAATATTGGTTGACGTAGTTTAAGGGTTGACAGAAACTAAAGTCATTACGATCTATCAATAGATATGAGGCTTTCCTGGTTAGAAAAAAGTCCTTGTTGCCCCTAATACCAACCTGAAACACAGAATCTTAGGTCGGCTTCTAAGAGTACATTACTCCTTTAAATAAGAAACAGAATATTTGCAAATAAACATAACTTTCGTACGCTACGAAACAACAGATGGGTCACCATCTTTTGATTGCTTCCGTGCCGTAGCACGATGATGCCTAAAGAATTGCGAGCGCCAATCATTAAGGAAAATATACAGCACTGTTCATTTCCTGTTAGAGACCATAGAGTATTTTTCTGTTTTGATATCCCGAGCTCAAGTACAGTAGGGATAAATGTCTCATCATTACATCAGATTTAAAATCAAAGAAATATATATTGTGATTGTCAAACAGATTTGTATTTTGTATATTATATTTCCCCTTTCCTCTATCTTTGCTTCGAGGGTGTTTAAGAATACGCTGAATATACATGTCGATAAATGAACACGGTATACACAGCTGGGTGTAGGTAAAAACGTCCCCGGAAAAAAGGTCCCCGGGAAATACGGCCCCGGAGAAAACGCCCCCGGAGGAAACAGCCCCTGAAGAACCGGCAACTAGGAGAAAAAAAAAAGTCCCCAAGGCAAAAACTGGCCCTAAAATGGTTTTCTTCCGGAACGATATCAAAAGAAAAGGTACACATTTTATGCCATTTTTTCTTAGCTTTGAGTTAAATGTAATCATCATTTGGAACTTGCGTCCTCTGGGCATCCGAAATGTTTACAAGAACTGCGTAAAAGCATGGTGGAAGAGCTATCTGGCTCTTTATACGTTGCGCGGTTCCGAGCTCCGCCGCTCATTAAGCAATCATATGGCAGGTATAATAAGCTTGGTAATAATGCCCACTTAGATATGTACAAGCGAATCGGCATATGGTTGTCTCGGGGAACTGCCCAAAGCAGAAGACGTCACTAGAATTACTTTCCAGACCTTCTGGTGGCGAGGCTCAACCGTTCTTCTGATAAAGATGTAGAATTGGGATAAGGGGGATGATGGTATAAGTAGGACCCGGCTTAACCGGTCGTGCATCATGGCCATACTAAAGCATCGCTCCAAGCTTCTCCGGTAAAGCCGGTGGTCAGCTCGCCTTTTCCCCGCAAACAAAGCGAAAACGAGGCACTGTCACTGTATTACCGCTGCCTTCATTTTTTTTTTATGAATGCCCGCATCAGTTCGATGTTCGCGGTCAATTCCAAGCCGACAGATGAAACCGCTGTAATAAAGTTAACATGCATCATTCATCACTGCAGCTCGCCACGGGGAAACGCAGTCTGCTTCCTATAGCGCAAGACTTCAGTCCCCGTCCGGGGACATTTTTTCCTACTTCGCAAATAGGGTATTTGTTCCGGGGACGTTTCTTCCGGGGCCATTTTTCCGGGGCATTTGCTCCGGAGACATTGTTTCCGGGGACGTTTTTACCGGATCCTATACACAGCTAAAATGTGGACCAGTGTTTGTGGTTGGGTTTCTTGGTCCTTTGTATGCCGAATTAGTCTCACCATGGGGCAGACAGATGCTGACAGATGGCACTGGTGTGGTTTCCCCTTCTGTTAGTCTATCTTTGTGCTAATACACTGCGGCAAGGGTCTTAAAGCTGTGGCCAATGCGCCACATCCGAGCCGCGGACACTTTCTGAGTTGTCCACTAGAAGACATGCCCTCGAGAAGGGCGTCTTGCCCCCCGTCCGCCGCCACCACATTGTCGGTCTCCAGCACGAATCGCGCCGGGGAATTTGATAGCTAGACCTTTCCTATTCGTATGCGGCTATACAAGCCAAACTGTGCCTGTTTTCACGCCTACAAATGTTTTTCTTGCGAGGTGTGAGTCAAACTGTGACGAAACATTAGAATTGCTTTAAAACTATGAACACTCGATCTAGAGTAGAGTCATTTAAAGCCCGTATAGCGCGCGCTTCTACTCATTGCGTGCCTTAGACGGAAAGATTCAGTATCTTCAGCAAAAGCTTTTTTCTGCTGTTTAACGCGGTTCTCGGACGGTGTTTGCCATAAGTTGGTGATGACGGAAGGTAGAAAATTTCATATGCAAGGCTAACCAGTGGTGCCTGCTCCGAGACGGCAGGGCAGCGGCGTACTCTCTCTCAACCTGGTTCCACATAGGTTTCAGTTATAAGTGGAAGGTTTAAAAAAAGGTCCGCTTATAAGTGGAACATTTTTAAAGGTTCCACTCATAGCCGGAACGTATGCAAAAACAGATTAAGAGTGTAAAACGAGGGGTAACGGGGCTCGCGCGGCAGCCAATTCGTCTCAGCACAATGGGTCGGCCAGCAGTGAATGGAAGTGCAAGCGTACAATATCTTAGCCAGGACGCAGCACAGCTGTCTTCTTCAGTGCTCTTATCTGAACATGGCTCGGAAGAACACTTGTTCTACTGGCGGAGCCGGAGAGCTAGCTTCGTGTCGGTAAAAAGAGGCCGACACAACAATAGAAGCGACAGAGTATACGGGAAGACTGGGACAAAAGCTCGTTCATGACACTCGCGACGCGACTTATTTCGGCAGCATATCTTCGAGACAATATGACATATTGCCTTATCGCCGTTGGCAAAAAAAAATGAAAGAGTGGCGGCTAAAGGCGAATCTCAGACAGCAGTAGACGCTCCGTAGTAACACCTCTTAAAGTAAGCTTTGAAAAACAGGGCCCATTGTTCTTTTCTTTCGGAGATTCACGCGCCCAATCGTTTCCCCGATTGTGTCGAGCACGTTTTGCGTATTCAAATAAACTACCGTTGTGGATAGTAGAACTCCCTGCGACTTCCGCTATGACCAAAAAGACACACACACAGGCACGCACGCACACACACACACACACACACACGCGCACGCACGCACACACACACACACACACACACACACACACACACACACACACACACACACACACACACACACACACACACACACACACACACACACACACACACACACACACACACACACACACACACACACACACACACACACACACACACACACACACACACACACACACACACACACACACACACACACACACACACACACACACACACACACACACACACACACACACACACACACACACACACACACACACACACACACACACACACACACACACACACACACACACACACACACGCGTCTAGTTGCTTCTGCCAAGTCGGCCATTGCATGTGGTCTCGCTGCGTCACACGGGTGGACGGGGCGTCATGCAAGTGGACAATGAATCAGCGTTTGACAATGTTATCTGCCAACCCCTCCCCTCCTAGAGGCGCCTGCCCGTGACTTTTCGGTCCCAGTGCAAGTGAAGACACATTTCTTCCACAGTGGGGCCTCTAACACCGTCGTGTTAAAATCTGGCTCAACTGAGTAATGGCGCAGTTGAATCGTCTGTACGATCCTGCTGACGGGTAGTGTTTACGGCAGATGTTTCGAGCCAACGCGTCCTGTGCAGTTATTTCAGCGTGGCTCTCCCTTTAAGACCACACTCCCAAACGGCATTTGCAAAAGGTTGAGGTCCCCCCTTATTCACGATCGCAGATTCCCACTCTTAACGTTGTCACGCCATTATCACACCCCGCACATCGGCATTGTTGGGCCGCCGAACAGTTTCTGCCTCGGCGTAAAACAAGAAAGAATCTTTGCTAAGAGCCCTCTCAATAAGCACTTCCGCATCGGATCTACAGCAGCTAAACTGAGAGATTAAAAGATTATGCGGGAAAGCTGGGAGCGAGACACCGAGGGCAATGAACGTGTTCCAGCACTTCGGTCACCACTAACATCACTCCAGAGACATACGTAGTAGTGGGGAGACTCGGTACCGATTGGGAGAAGACCGCTGTTCCTGTTTTGACATCTGGCCTTTCTCTCGTTTCTCTGATCATTAAAACGTCCTTTCATATTCGCCCTCGAATTCTATTTCTTATCACTGCCATATCCGTTATTTCGTCGTTTACTGCGGCTGATTAGATCGGTGATATTGGATAGACTTCGCACACGCTGGGGCTAAGGGCGTGCTTCTTACTGCTGATCACGCCGTGAAAAGTAGGAAAAAATTAGAGCACTGCAGAATCTACATTGGAGAAATGTGAAAACACGGATGCTGCTGTTGGTTGCTTCTGATTGCTTCTAGTAGCCTAATTCACCTCTTGTTTGACCATTTAAATGGGCCTTATACGCATCATCCGACATACCGTAAGGCTGCGCCCCGACTACTGCGAGGAGCCGAACCGCCGCCAAATTTATCCTCCTAGCGTGACGATGGATGGATGGATGGATGAAATATAGGAGCGTCCCTTTTGAAACGGGGTGGTAGCAGTAGCTATCAAGTTCATTTTTCTCCCTATATCCTAATTATTGATTTAGAATGGTTAACTAAACCATCATTCTATTTATTAAATTTTGTTCCTACATTACTAACATTATGTCACTTCTCTGCTTTTAAGCCACCAATCTTCCAGTCGCTTTTTGCTAGTTTCCACCGCCGGTTTATTCACCCGGCCACTGTTATCTCTAAACCCCAGAGCTTCAGGAAAAGTGATTGCGCCTGCACCAACTTCCGGATGGATACCATTACATTCGAGTATAATATGGGCAATTGTTTCACTGGAGTTTCCACGTACAGCACATGCGTCATCTCCATTGTTAAATTTCTTTTTGTAGCTGCGTGTTCTAAGGCACCCTGATCTAGCTTTAAAACATAGGGCACTGCCTCTTGAGTTATCAAAGAAATCTTCCTTCCTGATCTGCATTTTCCACTTTCGGTATAATTCCACACGTTTCTTTTCCATCGAATTTATCCAATTTTTACCTTCTGTGTTTTTCACCTGTTGCTTAATGCTCTTTATTTCTCCGTCCTTGTTACTAGTATACTTACTAGTTAGTTTCCTAGTTCTTTTCCTCCATTGTGAGTCAACGCTTTTTAGGTACAGGTATTTTAGGTACAGGTTTTTAGGTACAGGTGACGTCACAAACAGCGAGCGCCCTCTCTCGGCTGCGACAAAGCGTCGTGTATGGGCTCGCCGCCACCATCCGATGGCGCGAGATTGGGGCCCCGTTTCTCGGTCTGCGTGTCGTCACACGGTCACGTGAAAGGTCATGTATGGTGGCGCCACGACACGCCAAAGGCTCGAAGTGCTAGCAGTATTGCTTTCGTAATAAAAGTACGCACTGATGTTTTGTCGTTGTCAAAAACGCCCATAAAGAATATAATTGTACGGCTCTTCAGTGATACAGAGGGCTACGAACGCATGCTGAACTGTTTTTCTCAATGCGACATACATATTCTTCGATGCTTACTTTTGTCATATTCTTATGTTATGGCACGCGCAAAATAATCGTGCATTCCGAATGCAGACGGCATTCCACATCAGCTGAAAAAGGCAAGGGAAAGCTGTGGGCTAAATGCTCTTTCTAATGCAAAAGCGTTAAAGATCCCGTGTCGCAGAAAAGCCTTCAGTCGCGAGGAAACTTTCCGGCAGGGGCAAACAATTATCTCGCGTTTTCTCCTAAATATGAATCCTTATCAACTGACTCCGTTCTCTGTTCTTCTGATTCGTATCATCTGCTTATACTGCTGCTTTATCGACGCTGTTGCTGGAAGCTGCAGCTGAGAATGACATCGCACATAGGCAAGAAGAGCACCGCGAGGAAATGAAGCTAATTTCATTTTGAGCTATTTTCAATAGTGTCGTTCTGTGCCATGCTTCCTCTTGTACTTGATTGTGGTTTGTTTCACTGCTCCGACCGGCTCTGTAATGCGAAAGCCCTGAGGGTACAATAAGTGAAATATGAAAATGAAGCTGAAACTAAGGCAAAAAGAGAAAAATGATGGGTATGATTTCAAGGTACTTTTCTTTTCTTATTGAATAGGATGTAGAGGAAGCTGCTGCATTCGAGCACATTTAGAGTACTGTGAGAGACAACAGAGGAAAATAAGTCAAGATAACAGTGGGAGGCAAGCAACTCAAATTGAAAACAAACA
This sequence comes from Amblyomma maculatum, assembly GCF_055883805.1. Taxonomy (NCBI): domain Eukaryota; kingdom Metazoa; phylum Arthropoda; class Arachnida; order Ixodida; family Ixodidae; genus Amblyomma; species Amblyomma maculatum. Next base: position 28,105,609 of record NC_139352.1, on the reverse strand, counting down.
CGGGTGATAAATGAAAGCAACCGACAGCACAGAGACACCAACAAAAGACTTGTAACTACAGTGCACTAGAGTATTCTATAATGCGTCTGAAGCAGCAGCGGAAAATAAGGGTGCGTACAGAGGTCAACACCGGCATGCACCTGCATCACCCTTGCTCGCATGATACGGTGGGCACTGAGAAGAGCTCAGGCATTTCATTCGTTTGGCCTAACTATAGAAACAAATGGAGGAGGCCTAGTATACATACAGAAAAAAAAAAAACGGGTTTAAAACAAACACTGCTGATTTAAACGATATATTTCGCAAGAAAGATAAGATTTTTCTGTGTCGAAGTTCGAATATGAATGCCAGCTTCTTAAGTACAAATTGCAGTGGTAGTAAGATGTTTGCGATCATCTGAGAATCATGATTTGTGCTAAAAAGTGCTATTTGCCATTTTTTACGGGAGTGGATGTCAAGTTCAAGTGCATTTCGTTTTAAGTTTCAACATTTTCTATTTAGTTTGTGTCTTTTGGAATGATGGGTAGGTTACGTAAAATTTGTTCGCTAGTAGAGGCAGTGAATTTACAGACCTTTACTTGTAGAAGACGTTTGTGATAGCAGGCAATATGTTTGGGCAGAATTAACATTTTAGAGTTATTTTAAAATAATGTTCAGCCCCATACAAGATTTCAGATATATAAATCGAAGGTGAACAGTCCCTCATCAATTAGCAGATTAAGTGACGTTTATAAAATATACCGATTTTTGTTTTGCATACCTGATATGAATCTAGGTTCTGGAGTATAAAATTTTCGCGAGCCTCGCATTGCAACATATCGGCAAAACATACAGCAAGGGTTTTTCCTTAGCCAACAAATTCTCTAACCAATGTATTACACAACACGTTTTGGAGTTAATAGCAGACACGTACAGGTTGTCCACTCATTGCTTGAACGGCCGGTATCTACAAGTAGACAATGCGTCAGACATGGCCGCATATAAATTGAGATGCAAGCCTAAAGGGACCTGGAGGGGATGCTTCGCACGACTGTCACCTAGTTTGATTGCGCGGCCGGGCCTGGCGGCGCGTCTTGTTTTAAAACTGCCTGCTAGTGGGTTTTTTTAGATAACCTTAAAACCTTGTCCTCATTAAATTGTGAAAGATGTACTACGAAATCGTTTGCTGCTGTAATGAGACCCGTGTACTAATTAGATTATTTGTAAACTGGGAATGGACAAGAAGTGGAAGCTGTGACAGATTTTCTGTTCTTGGGCGCCAAGATTACCTCGGAAGGAGACTGCAGTCATGAAATTAGGAGACGCCTGCTTCTGGGAAAGAGAGCAATGGTTAGCCTTGACCGCCTAGTAAAGAGCAGAGACATTAGTCTGCCAACCAAGATCCGTATAACCCGTGCTATGGTCTTTCCAGTTGTGATGTATGGATGCGAGAGTTGGACTGTGAAAAAGGCTGACCGCCGAAGAATTGACGCGTTTGAATTGTGGTGCTGGCGAAGACTCTTAAGAGTTCCTTGGACTGCCAGAAGATCAAATCAGTCGATATTGTCGACCATAAACCCTGACTGCTCATTGGAGGGTCAAATTCTAAAGTTAAAGCTTAGCTACTTTGGTCATCTGATGAGAAGAGAGGAGTCGCTGGAGAAAGATTTTATGTTGGGAAAGGTTGAGGGTCGCCGGAGAAGGGGTAGGCAGCGAACGCGATGGTTAGATGGCATCGTCGAGGCACTGCAGATGAAGTTATGTGATGTTAGGAAGATAGTGAGAGACCGGAAAGCGTGGCGTGACATGGTCAATAGGGTCACGAAGAGTCGGACACGACTGAACGCCTGAACTGAACTGAACTGAAACTCCTTGATTTCTTGCAGAGTTAATAGCTACCGAATAATGACGGCGTCCTTTTCTATAAGTTGATTATAAATTGATAAAAAGACACAAGTTTCAGTCACATTTGCTTTTGCTTGTCACGAGGATGACATACACGGCTTTCGATGGAGACTCGATTATTGTTATGGATTTGTGGTTATTGGGAAATATTGTTCAGAGATACTCGGCAATTAGTTCCCTTAGCATTGGAACTCTGGATGTTGATTTGCTCGTCCCAAATACGTACTTAACAGGGTCTATAGCTGCGTTTTTTTGTGGCTGCCCATGAATGATATCAATAATAAGGAAACATTTGCGTTAAGCAGTGTAAATATTTTAAATGTATTTATACAAGAGAGTTTTGATCCCTTCAGACACTCATTCATGATATCCTGTTAAATAAGGCGCCATATCCTAAAAACGTGTACAATGTATAGGTTCTGACGTGCAAAAAGTTATCTTTAACGCCATTTCTAGCCGACATAATATATTAACTTAAGATAAGGCAATTTTTAATGTTGCGCCGCCTGAGTTTAGCTAGGCATTGTGCCGCTCTTGTGGGTGCGTAATTTTCAGGCTTTCTTTGCAAGCGCGAGCGCTTTCAACTGCAAAAGCGTGTTGATTTCTTCCCATCATGGGTTAATATTACAGAATGGACACAAAGAAATTATAATTGAAACCCTAAAGGCAGGCCCACGTCGCGATGTAATTATTTGAGACCTGGAACTAAACTGCCAACTTAAGCACCTGGTAGGACACGAGATTTTTTTCTTGTCCCTGAAGTCCTGGTTCGTTGATTGGAAAGAAATCTAAAACACGCAGATGTTTCGGCCTTGGTTATGGATTCGCGCTGTATGCATATTCTAGGCTGCTATCTCATGAAAGAATGATCTGCGCATTGTTTAAGACCACTTTACCGCGCGTTCGCCTACACATTGATCCCACTCGTGGGTTTCTGAAGCGAGTAGCTCGTGAGCGTTGACGTCACAAATGCGAAGCAGCTTCATTCTTGTTCTCTTAGACTCATATGATTAGAAGCTTTGAGCACGGAGCGGAATAACATTTATTGCCGAATTGAACAGCCTTCATCACGAGTAACCGCGGATTACTGGCCCCAAAACCAGTGCATTGCGAATGTTTTTTGTGCCTATTCCACTAGCCTATGGTTGTCGAAACATTTCCGCGTCCCGAACACGATGACGAAACTCTATGTTTAGGTGACTAGAGAGAGAGATAGAGAGAGAGAGAGGGAAAGGATCACCTGAGTTCCTAATGGATGCGGGCAAGCTCTGATGAATTTAGCTACCTTGTTAACGCACCAAAATCGCCGCAATAACGCGTGGAAACTGCTCCATGCATCGAAGTGCAAGTAAAATCGAGAAAGCCAATATGTTGACAGACGTGACAGTGTTCTGATATCTCATTTCACAAAGATAACTTTGCGGCTGGTCTATTTTCACAAATAACAGCAGGATTTTATGCTAAATCTTTAACTTAGTTTTAACGTAGGCCATGACGATCACGCTAATCCTGCAAACGCTGCGACGATGCTTGTAGGAAGCATACACTGACACTCTATGTTGGGTACATTTTGGCACTTACTGCTAGCTCTAAATTAGCTGCAAAGTGCAAACTGTGTGCATAGGTTAGAAAATCACCATTTCATTAGGGGAAGGAATAACATAGCAGGAACCCTTTGCGGCCGTCAGGGCCAATATGTGCTTTGCACAATAAGCCCAATTCTCACAACCACATCAGTGCTTGCGCTATCTTGTTTATCACAGTGCTATAGACCTAACATAAGCATCTTTTGACAATAGCAGCAGCATAGTGCACTGTTCTGAAAGCTCCTCGGCAGTTTTTGCACAGCCACTTCAGAGGAAGCCAGTGGTTTAAACAATATACCAGAAAATTATCTTCAAATGAAAAAAGCATGAAACAGCAAAAAAAAGAAAAAGTTCACTAAAATCCCCCTCATGCCTCATAAGCTCTGTCTGAGGTAGCGGCAGCAGAGTGTATAACGAAAAGCATAACAAAAGAAATTGACGAAATGAGCAGTGTTCTGGCAGAAACAGCTCTCAATATGTAGTACATTGAACGGCGGGATTTCGCAATGCCACTCGCTGTTCGAGGCGCAAGCCAGACGTGCTGCATGTGGCTTCAGGCGGCTGATCAATTCTCGATGGCCCTTAAGTCGCTCTTTTTGGCGTGCGCGAGAGGCAGATGCTCGACTTTGCTCAGTGTTTATCTTCCGCTCTGTAGCTGCAGAATGACTCGTGACGACAACGCGAGCGTTCAATCATGCTCGGCCGCCACCTTTGTCATGTAGAGTGCTCAAGAAATAGGCTCACAAATGTCGTCGCGTAGGCGTTTTACGGACGCAGCCGGTCTCACGCGAGTGGCTGATGTTAACGAAGTTGAACGGGGGTAATTGTCTTTCACGGATTGACACTAACCGGCGATAGTTTCTGTGCTTTCTCCAATTGTTGGGGCAAATGTCAGCTGGCTGTCATTTCGTTTATCTGTCAAGCAAGAGCTATGATTAGGTTGGTGTGATTAGTCCTTAAACTTCAATCATCGTAGTAACATGGGCGCGCTGCGGTGTTCTCGGAAAACGCCATGTTATTTTCGGTTATTTCATTGTTCTTTCTCCACAACCCCCTCTTCTGAGAGTACAGATATGCATTCACGTAAATGAATAGCGTGAGCCTGCTACCAAGCCCTCCTGAATGACGAACCGACATACTTTAAGTGATCCCTACCGCCGGCGGCTGCGTTTCGATGGAGGAGAAACTAAGAGGCGCCCGTGTACTGTGCGACGTCTGACTGTCTGACTGACTGACTCCCTGCAATAAAGTTTTTCAGTCAGTCAGTCAGTGTACTGTGTGACGTCAGGGCACGCGAAAGATCCCCAAGTGGTCGAATTACTTCGTAGCCCTTTTATACGTCATCTCTTTCCCTCTCTTCGCTTTCTGTCCCGCCTGCTTCCCTTCCTTTGCAGCGCGGTTCAGGGGTCCATGGCACGTGTGACAGATCCCGTGCCTTTCTTTTCCTGTGAACCAATCATTGTTATTATTATTATTATTGTTGTTATTCATATTCATATTATTATTACATTCAAATTTCAAAAGTTTGTGAATCAAGCTTACTCGCACCGCTCACAAACGTGCTTTATTGCACCATTCTGTATTCCCTAGAGTGCTGCTTATTCTTTCAAACGTCGTGCTTTTAAAGATATTGTTTTACTATACCAATCTAGCCACGGCGTTTATCCCCGCCCGTGTGAAGGCCTCTCAAAGGCGGAGGAGCGGCTTCTGCCCCGCCTTCATACAGATACTTTGCTGTGTCCGGCAGCTCTCAAATACTTCGACCATTCTTGCTAGGGAAGCTGTTTGCACTTTGCGGAGAAGTCTTCGGACATTTACCACATGGTGTGCTCCTTCCCCTCCAACCCTGCTTTCCCCCCTTTCTCCGGTAAGTGTGAGCTTGGACGGTACACCATCGCTCCTGTTGCGTGGCGTTCCTGGCGCTGGTTCATGGTATGGAATTGCAGATGGCAGGAACGCTAGACAAGACCTAATATCACGGAATCTCGCGGGTTGGCCGATCAAGCGCACAGATATCGCGCACAACTCTGGCGCACGGGATTTCGTTCCGTGAGCCTACGAAGGCTTTCGCCCTAATAACAAAATGAGTGAATCTTCGCTTCGTCAGAATAGTGGGTGCTTCTATGGCATGCATAGTTATAAACCAATTAAGAATGTCCAAAGGAAAACGTAGCTGCATTCCAGCCTCGGCTCATTCACTACCCCAAGCAAGCAGAATACAACTAATTTTCGACTGCTTAATTTTCTTGCATATGCTTTCTTATACTTGCTTTGATACAGGCGAATTATGGAAGAGATGTCAGAGCACGTTAAAGAACCCCAGGTGGTCGAAATCTATCCAGAGTCCTCGATCACGGCGCCTCTTATAGGCCTTGGATTGTTTCAGCAATAATACAACTCATTTCCTTTTTTTTTTTTGCTAGCTTGTCCCTTTCTTCTTTTTCGTGCGCGAAGCAATTGAGAGCTGAGTCTTAGAAAGGGAATATTTGCAGTGACATAGTGCTCGCACTTTCAATGATAATAATAATAATAATAATAATAATAATAATAATAATAATAATAATAATAATAATAATAATAATAATAATAATAATAATAATAATAATAATAATCAATCAATCAATCAATCAATCAATCTTTATTTAATGTGCGCAGGAACAACCATGTGGTCTTTGTGCTGCAGCACAAAAAAAAAAAATGAAAAAGCACAAACATGTTTACACACACAGAGAGAACACAAAAAAAAAGAAATAAATAATACATGAAATGAAACTGAGACGAAACGTATCACGGAAATTAAGCAAATAATGAGTATCATCACTTATATACACAGTGAGAGAATTTTTTAGCACACCAGGAAATAAAGAAAAAAAAAAGAACGGTAGGTAGAAGAGAAAAAAAAAAAAAACAGATAACTGACATTGATTATAGTAATATAGAAATATACATAAAATAAACAACCATTCCAGGCGCAACAAGTGCATGGTACTTAAAACACAGGCTAGAAATACAGAATAATACAATAAAGAAGTAAAATTGAACAAGGGACAGTAAGATTCGAATATAAAGTTTAAAGTTGAAATATAAGCAAGAAACGGATAAAAAGTAGTTCAAGATACAGACAGCATTGAACAGGAGAAAAAGCAAAAAGTGAAGTAAATACAATTTAAGGCTAGAAAGTGGGAGTTATATGTGATAAAGTACTATTTAGAATACAACGCTACGAACATCCAATGTAAATGAACAGAGCGAGTTTTGGAAGATGTCAAGGTGAGGACAAAAAGAGTTAAATAACCACTGCATCCTGTCCAGAGGGGAGTGGGAATGAAGAGGAGAAACCTGAAATGGTCTGAATTCCCTCATGCTCTTTCGCGGAACGCGCAGTAGGATGTACTCTAAGAGCTGAGGGCACATAATGTGGCCATGAAGGAGTTTGTACAGAAATATGATATCAAGTCTGATACGACGGCAGTGAAGGGAAGGAAGATTCAGTTGGGCGCTCCTGGTGGAGCGAGAGGGGGAAGTTGCGAAAGGAAAGCGATAATGAAATATCCGTAAAAATTTTTTTTGTACTCTGTCAACCTTGTCCAAGTTCGATTTGCAAGTGCCATTCCAAACAACCGACGCATACTCCAAGACCGGGAGGCATATGGACAGGTACAGTTTTAGGAACGGAAGTGGAGTATGGAACTCTCTCGAAAGTCTGCAAACGAATCCGAGTGTGCGCATAGCCCGCTGAGCAATGCGTTTAGTGTGAGAGGAGAAGCTGAGGGTGCGGTCAAAAAGTACACCAAGGTCATTAATTTCATCAACCCTATCCAACAGCACAGAATTGACAGAATAATGGTAGAGAAAGCTATGTGTTTTACGAGTAAAGGACACAACCCTAGTTTTGGAAGAATTGAGAGTAAGTCGATTCATCGCACACCAATCAGAAAAAGCAGATATGTCCGATTGCAACAACACGCAATCTTGAAAAGAATGTATTACCTTGAATATTTTTATATCATCAGCATAAAGAAGAAACGAGGAGTTCTTTATCGCCGAGGAAACATCATTAATAAAAACGGAGAAGAGAAGCGGGCCTAGTACTGAACCTTGAGGAACTCCACTCGTTGCAGGGTAAACGAAAGAAGTCTGTCCATTGACACTGACAAAGCAGAAGCGATCAAGGAGATAGTTGCGTAGGAGGGCTACGAGAGAGACTTCAACGCCAGAGAGTAGAAGTTTTTCAAGAAGTAGTGAGTGAGTAACAACGTCGAAAGCTTTGCTCATATCACAGTACACAGTGTCAACCTGACCCCTCTGAAGGACTGCTGCAGAGGCATACGTCATAAACGTGACTAGGTTGGTAGAAGTAGAGCGACCCGACATGAAGCCATGTTGATTCGGTACTATGATATGTTTGAGATGGAAGGAAAGTACGCTGTGCAAAGCTAATTCGAAAAGCTTAGAGGTTGCACATAGAAGAGAAATCGGACGATAATTGGAAACATCAGTTTTGTTTCCAGACTTGAAGACAGGAAACACGCGTGCCATTTTCCACACGCGAGGAAAGGCAGCATTTTTTAAACAGTTATTAAATATGGCAGTCAGTACTGGTACGAAGATATAACTGAAGGCTTTTATTATGGCAGCTGGAATGCCATCAGGTCCAGGAGACAAAGATGGTCTCAGACGCTTAAGACTCTCAGTTATCAACTCCTCGTCAAAGAGAATGGAATTAGATAGTGCACCAGATGGGAGGCAAACGGAATCACAATGTGGATGTTTGTAAACGGAGGAAAAATGTTGTGCAAAACTGTCGGCAACATCCCGAATTTCCGAACCCTGAGAGTCAACTAAGCTGATACTTAAATCTGATTTAATGGAACGCTTGCGAACGTAACGCCAGAACTGACTAGGACGATTTGAGGCATACCTCTCTAAAGACTCAAGATAGGAGTCGTAGTCCCGCTTGTATAAGCGTTTGCAAAGAGAACGCACACGGCGAAACTCATCTGCCCAATTGTGAAACCCAGGGCGTTTCGCTTTACGATGGGCCCGTTCCTTGAGCTTTAACGCCGTTATTAGTTCCCTTGAAAACCAGGAAGGGAACTTCCTACGCGTAGGAGTATGCAAAGGTATGTACCGACGCATACCATCAAGAACTATTTCTGTAAAGCGACTGACTTGTCCATCTGAATCATTAATGTCATTTAAAAGGGACCAGTCGACGGAAGAGAAGAAATTGAAAAGACCGACATAATCACCACGTGCATACGCGAAACGGGGCGAATTCCCCACCCGATCTGAGTTAGTAGAAGGTGAGGCAGAGACAGCAGTAGTAACTAGAAGCGGAGGGTGAAATTTGTCACAGCGAGTCAGCGGTATGTCCGAACTCGAGACTCGAACACTTTCAAAATTCGATAGACAGATGTCAAGAATATTACCGCAACAGTTTTCAATGAAATTGTGTTGCTGCAAAGAGTTAAAGGCTATGAAATCAAGTAGAGCGTTACACTTACTTAATATGTAATGATTGTTGTGAGAAGAAATAAGTGAGTTCCAGTTGATACCAGGAGTATTAAAATCACCTAAAATAAGAAGTTTGTGTTTGCTATGACGGGTTATAACATGTTCGATTGAGAGCAGAACATCATCATAGGCTGAAGGAGGTAGATTCGGAGGAATGTAGAAAGCTGCAAGTAAAAGTTTTTCATGTCGATTTAAAGTGAGCTCGAGCCACACACATTCTTCAACAGTTTCCAGATCGGAACGTCGAACACACTTCACAAAACTGTCAATAGCAATGAGCACTCCACCTCCTCTTGATTTGGGACCTGTTTCAGGGCGGTCGCTACGAAAAACAGAGTAATTATTTGGAAAGAAATCATTGGAAGGAATATCACTTGACAGCCAGGTTTCGGTAACCACAACAGCGGTATAACAAGAGGACAAGACGCTAGAAAAAAATTCTGATCCCTTTGTCCGAAGACCTCGTGCGTTTTGATAATAGATATCCAAATTAGGGGCCACTGCAATTTTGCGTCAGTTCAGAGGGATGAAGCATATCGTCGTAAAGCTTCCCACGAAAGTCCTTGTATATGCAACCCATCGGCCACATCGAAGGCTCAACAAGCTTACTGTAGGATTCTTCATCAACTTCAATATGGAAGGACGAGTAGGAGTCGTACCTTGTTTTCAGCTGCCGGCAGGAAATGGGAGTAATATTCACTGATTTTAGATGGTTGGTAAGGTCTACCGATGTAGTATCGGGACTGAGTTTAGAGACGAAAATAGTCTTCGGACGCTTCTTTTGGTAAATGGCAACGTTCAGGACAGATGAGCTCGATGCGCCAGTAATGGCTCGACTTCGGTGCTTCTTCATCTCACTGGGTAAGTCAACCGCACGGCGAGGAGCAGACGCAGAAGATGAACAGGGAATATCTCCGGGAGTTATCCCTCGATGAAGAGCGGCGGAGTAGTCCACAGATGGCTGCTCCTCACGGGTAGGATTGCCCACGGAGACAACGAGAGGACGCTCGACGAGAGGACGCTCACACTGCGAAGCAGCGCACCGCACAAGCTCCTGGCGTAGGCCGCGAACATCGGCACGTAAAGAGGCGATAACCTCGGCTTGTTGTACGAAAGCCCGCGAGTTCTCTACACGAAGGCGCTCGTTCTCTTCCCGTAGCTGGGCAACCTCATCGCTCAGAAAAGAGATTCCCTCAAGCGCGTCGAGGAGGAGAGCCCGTAGCGAGGCAAACTCACCGCCATGTTCGCCGGTCGCGGCTGAAGGGGGAAAACCGGTCGGGTGGCTGGGCAGGAGCGGGGCACCAGGGACTCTAGCACCACCGTCGCTAAGACTAACACCGTCAGACGACGACGACGCACACAAATTACACAAGAATGGCCGAGAGCCGGACTTCAGAAGTTGCAGCTCGTCATCCGCCCAGGTGACGCACTTCGTGTGAACACGTTTCGCACAGTCGGCACATCGTAAAAACTGCTGCTTGCCAAAAAACGGGCGGGAGCACAGCGCACATGCGTCCTTACTGGGCGCCATAATAATAATAATAATAATAATAATAATAATAATAATAATAATAATAATAATAATAATAATAATAATAATAATAATAATAATAATAATAATAATAATAATAATAATAATAATAATAATAATAATAATAACATTAATAATAATAATAATAATAATAATAAATTTGTTCACAGGAATGGAAAGACGGAGTATCTTTCGCACTTTTAACAGTGATGCTATTTAAGCCGGAGGTTGCTGCGTGCAACGTACGCAGCTGAATATATTCTCAGTAATGATGTCACCATGACCGGAAGTGACGTGATGAACGCATGTGCCGTCATCATGTCGTCACGTTCGGTCATGTCTAGTAGCTGAAACATTATTTCCCAGTTGCCCGGAAGTTGATCAGCGATCAGGCCCAACCCTCACCAGGTTAAAAAAAGAAAAAACAAGAGATCGTTTCAGTCGGCAAAATACGATGTGAAGAATGATATATCGGACCATGTTAACGCAACGATATCATCGAGAAGAAAACGAATGAGGCAAAACAGGAATAAAAACTGTAAGCTCGATGTGAAAAGTAAATAAACTCAAAGAAGTGGAGCCCCCGTTTGTGCAAATCGCCGCGGTAGCCTTGCTCATAGTCTTGATTTGGAAATCGAGCTGCGAAGATCTCGAGAGGGGAAAAAAAAAATCAGTCAGACAAGAAAGATTACTTATTGATTGTGAAAGCGCATGTTGTGGCTTAGGCAAAATCGATTCAGTTGTGTAGTCTGTAGTCTCGTGCGGTGCAAGTGCATCACAGCGGGTCGAAAAATAGCTTATTTTCGCAATTTTATGAACGCAAGCAGAATCGACTGCACAAAGATCACTTACTCAGTTTAGTTTTCTCTGACGACAGCTGGCGCAAGGCGGCTCTTACTCACTCGATAGAGTCTCGCATTTCCAGAAAGATGGATATGATTTTACAACGTATTTGCGCAGTTTATTCAATAGGGACGGCTTCCGAAACGAGACCACCCGCTGAAACCTAAAGAAAAATTGGTACAATTTTAAACAAGCAATGTATTTTAAACGAGTGAGAGCTACAGCTGATGTCCGGGATGGTCCTTGCGCTCTTTTTATTTGTGGAGGTTGAGAAACAAATATTTTTTTTCTCCTCGCTTTCAAAAGTAATGACAGAAAAAGCGAACAATCTAAGCGGTTATCATAACCGCATGTCGAGCAGCTTCAAAAGCACATGCCTTGTTTTCGTGCAATATAGCATTGTTTGCAGTTTTTCTCGCCTCCCAGCTTTCTGACTTTTATTTGGTTGTTTATTTAGGTTTTTACTAAAAGCAGTATGTTATTCGATATTGTGTTTATAAAAAAGGAAGCTAGATTCTAGCAGAAAAAATTGGTAGCAAAAATTGTTAAAGTGTCACATATAAGCACAATAAATGTAACAACTGGAAACTGAGCAAAATACTGATGCTCCCAAAAGAAACAACCCTTTCCGTATTAATGACAGATTATGAAAAATCGTACATTATTAAAATGTTTCTAAGAAAAACCGATAAAATAAATCACCAGATAAGACAGTACGTTGTTTAACATAGACCAGTATAAAATGTAAATAGCGTAACGTTTTCAGCTTCAATGCCGTTTCAACCGGGTAGCAAAAAATATCCCGAATAGCAACATTCTTAAGAGATAAATTTACATGCCACTCAATTTCTTCCGGGAGCACGGCTTTTTGATTCAACTGAATTACCGTGATGTTGCATACTGCGAAATGCTAATCTCTTATGGTTTGGCCTAATCACGCATGAACGCCGATTAACGCCATCTGGTACCTGCCAGTTTTAGTACATAATTATCTGTTTACAAATTTATTCGTCTTGCACAGGTTATCACAGGAACCACTTGGTAAAATTAGAAGAGGATAACTGCATAAAAAACAATATCGGTAGACGGCACCGTTACCAATTATTGAAGTCAATCGTGTTATTGAAATACTTCAGCCCGAACCATAATGTTAATAGCAGTGCTCGTGTTGCCATTCCTCTTCTCTAAGTCCCGCTTATCCAGCTAACAGTCAAACTTTCTTGAACTTCGCCTTTATTTGCGGGGTAGCTGTGGGTATTTTTACGAAAACATTGATCATTATGGTCCATCTTTTCATTCCGAGCAAAAACGTGGTTTGAAAGTTTTCATTCGTTCGCAGCGAGTAGTTTAGACACGTAGTAATAAGGTGGGATGCATTTCTTAAAGCCAACAACGCAAAACCACAAGTTTCGCGTTGGTGCATCTACAAATGTAGATGATGTTACATTGCAACCTACGACAAGACACCAATGGCAGTCATATGCAACGTCTTGTTGAAAAATGCAACTCTACAAAATTGGCGGGTTTGTTTTGCAGTAAAAACCTTTTTTCGACTTCATAATACGCATCACGATTGTCTCTTCTTTGTATGTGCGTTAGGATAATAAATATCACCAATTTGAGGAGAATCATTTTGTCTTGTGTTTTTCATACCCAGACATTGCAGTTTTAAGGGTTCTGAAGCTTTTCTTAGCAAAATCTTACTGACTCATTGTAGAAGAAATGAACGTCAGAAGTGTGATGAGTCGTGCTTGTTGGTCCATGATCATGTTAAAAACAATGCGAATGCAGAAAAAAAATGAGAAGGGTTCAAAGCTGCTGAACCGTTGTGGAGCGAAAGCATTAGCTGCGAGTGACCGAGCGTTCTTCTTCCTCTTCCTCTTCTTCTTCTCCTTTGGCTTTTTCTTATTCGCCATCTTAATCTTCTTGTCCGCCTTTTTTTTTCTTCTTCGTCTTCTTGTTCTTCTTTGTCCTTTTTGTCTTCGTCTCCTCCTAGAATTAGGCGGATCGCACACCGTGGTCCGCCTAATCCTCATTCTTCTCGATGTTTCACTCTCGTGGTCAGAATTCTAGGCAATTACCTGCCTAAGCAGACGCACTTCGGTACTTCTTACAGAGCTTGGCTTCCAGCAGTAAACTGCTGCTCCTCTCTCAATTCTTGAATATTTCCATTCTACGTACATATTTAGTTTTAAGCACACTGTGCAGATTTTTCTGTCTTTTTCATTTATCATCATTTGCAGTTTTCCCCCAAAGTTACTTATTAGGAAAAAGTCATCAGCGCATCGCAGATTGCAAAAGTGCCTTCCATTACCTCGTTTTCCCCAAACATTCTTCATGGCCCGAATCCAAGCCCCTGAATGCCCCCTGTAAACAGGCGATAAATATCAATGAAGAGATCGTTTCCTTGCACACCTCCCTTCTTTATTGGGAACTTACTGTTTTTTTTTTTATGCGGCGGTGATCTATCGCTGCTGTGCTTTTGCTTCTTTCGGTATTGTCATAAATCGCCTTTTGACCCGCTAGTTTTGCAATGTCTCCATGACTATTGGGCTTTCAATCGATTAAAACTTTTACCACCCTTGAAAACTACGCAAAGGTCAATTATAGTTAGTGCATTTCTATACAATCTGATTGGCATTCTCAGGTACCCCTTTGCTGGTTTCAGTATGCAGATCCGGGTTCGATCCTAGCCGCGGTAGCAGCCTTTAGATCTAGGCGGGATGAGGACTACCCTGTGCTGTGTGGTGTCGCTTGAAGGTAAAGAACCTCAGCGAGGGAGAGCATTGATGTCTGTGTCACTGAAATGAGGGCGCACCTAAATACTGGTTATGTGCAGTTTAATCGACATGTTTATCACATTTTACCTGGTGGGGAATCGCTTGGCATCGGAATTAAAACTGCAGCCTTTTTACAATATAGGCGGATGCCCTACGTGTAAGTCATCACTTGTTTCATGCCTCTAGTCAGCAGATATCATATCAACATTGACAAGTTCGTTTTCCTGGAAATCCAGATGCCCACAAGTGCTGCTGATATATATGCCCCTGAGAGAAGATAATTTATATATGTTTACGGCAGCACATATGTTTGCGGCAGCACATGGGAGGTGTGGTAGATAGAAGATGAGGAGTGCCGCCGACTTTCCTGTCCCGGTACTAGCGAAATTCGCATGGGATAGATGGATCCTTGCGAAGGGAGTGCGCGGGCATCGCTTTCTTTCACTGCACAGGTCGACACACACGCTTTGCCCCCTTGCTTGATTTCACTTCAGTTATTGGTTGATTATTTGCGGTAGTGCGATACTGTTGAGCCCCATCGTGCACACATAACACCCACGGTACCCATAAACTTTACTTCGACTGCCTTGTCGCTAACCAGCAATGGGGGACAAAAATCTGCGCTAAAATACTATGCCATATCACTAGCATACTGCAACGCAATTCGTGCTGCTCTTGTGGGACATTCTGGGAGCGCCAAGTTCTTAACCAGACTGCTCTTCACTGCTCAAGATGGTCAGTATTTCCTCAGGGCATATACATGATGTCATAGATCAGGGCATATACCTGGTGTAATAGATAAGTGTAATTAATCTTTTAAAAAGCGGAAGGTGTCCTTGTTCCGTGAACCCTGTTGAGGCTTGTTGATATTATCACCGGCTACACTCAAGGAAGACTGAATAGTTTGGCTCGCGGCAAAAGCTGCGGAGCGAAAGCGCACCATCTCACTCCGCAGCGGAATGTTTTTTTCTGCCGAAATTTCGAGGATCATAGTCTGGAATATAATGCCTTCACTCAATTATTAACCTAATTATACTTCACAATCACGCTGCAATACAAATACAGTATGGCTACAACATGCGGCGCGCATGTTAACGGCTGAGCCACCTATTGGCAGTCCCGCAAGGCGAAGTCGGAGAGCTTTTGTTACGTCTCAAGGGCAGAGATGCATCCACAATTTGAGGTATTTTTTTTATTTTGAACTCGATATTCGCGCTCTCTGCTACGTCATCATCCGGTTCCTTTGTTCTGAGAAAAAAGTTTTGGTGACCATGAATTATTTCACTCCGGCCGGGGTGGCGCAGTGGCTACGGCTCTCGACTACTGCTCCCAAGGACGCGGGATGGAATCCCGGCCTCGGCAGTAGCTTTTCAATGGAGGCGAAAAGCAAGGCGCCCCTGTGCTGTGCGTTGTCAGTGCACGTTAAAGAACCCCAGGTGGTTGAAATTTACGGAGTCCTCCACTACGGCGTCTCTCATAGCCTAAGTTGCTTTGGGACGCTAAACCCCACAAACCAACCAACCAACCAACCAACCAACCAACCAACCGACCGACCGACCAACCGACCGACCGACCGACCGACCGACCGACCGACCGACCGACCGACCGACCGACCGACCGACCGACCGACCGACCGACCGACCGACCGACCGACCGACCGACCGACCGACCGACCGACCGACCGACCGACCGACCGACCGACCGACCGACCGACCGACCGACCGACCGACCGACCGACCGACCGACCGACCGACCGACCGACCGACCGACCGACCGACCGACCGACCGACCGACCGACCGACCGACCGACCGACCGACCGACCGACCGACCGACCGACCGACCGACCGACCGACCGACCGACCGACCGACCGACCGACCGACCGACCGACCGACCGACCGACCGACCGACCGACCGACCGACCGACCGACCGACCGACCGACCGACCGACCGACCGACCGACCGACCGACCGACCGACCGACCGACCGACCGACCGACCGACCGACCGACCGACCGACCGACCGACCGACCGACCGACCGACCGACCGACCGACCGACCGACCGACCGACCGACCGACCGACCGACCGACCGACCGACCGACCGACCGACCGACCGACCGACCGACCGACCGACCGACCGACCGACCGACCGACCGACCAACCAATTATTTCGCTCTTCGAGCACGTGTAATACCTGCCCGCCCCTCCCGGGTCTTAGAACCATTTGTAGTCGACGCGTACTGCATTGATTCCCGCCTGCTGCTTGCTCACTTTGGCACTGATGCAACCCCTCAATAAGGTGAACTGTGTTTTTACTTAATTCATTGCCAACCAGAAATCTTCATAAGCATTGTCTTTCAGCGGATCATTATGGGCGAATGTAGGGACGTTGTATGTACAATCTTCGATTTGAACCACTTATTAAGCTTAATTAAATGGCTAGAAACAGCTACTTAGTGGTATAGGGTTAATCTAGGATTACAGCTATACTTGCACTCATCACGGACCCGGCACTAGATTCTCGTCTTTCCACAAAACCACGATAGAATAGAACATGCCCGCTCTAACATTCCATTTACCCCAAGAAACCACTGCAGCCTCTTAATAAGGCGAATGCCTCTCTAGGCTACGACGGCGGATCCAGGCGTTGTGTCTTTCTTGGAAGCAAACGTGTTGTGGTCGAGGATAATGGGAGGATGTATAGTTAATTATAACCAAAAATGTAAAACCAATCAGACGTCGAAATAGCCATAGGACTAATGTCGACATCCAAGAAATGTGACGTCATGCCAACCGGAAGTGGATTTGTTTGACTTAGTGAGCCAAATGAATGCGTGATAGGGATCAGAAGTGTGTAACCAGTGTCAAAATCTCCCGCCGGTGAGATGTGTCCGCTAATTTCGACGAGTGACAGATACTGCGGCTTTCTTTTCCTGTAAACCAATTACACGCCTTCATCGAAACGCAGCCGCCGAGGTCGGGATCGAACCCTACTACTGTGCCGGAGTACCCGGGTTCGAACCCGACCTCGGCGGCTGCGTTTCGATGGAGGCGAGACGAAGAGGCGTCCGTGTGCTGTGCGATGTCAGAGCACGTTAAAGATCCCCAGGTGGTCGAAATTACTCCGTAGCCCTCCACTAGGCTCCTCTTTCTCTCTATCCACTTTCACCTTCCTCCCGTCCCTTACAGCGCGGTTCAGGTGTCCACAGAAACAAGTGTGACAGAATTGCACCTTTCCCTTCCTGTGAACCAATTATTTATTTATTTAATACCGGTGAAATTTGATGCGTTCAACGGAACGCTGGTTGTGTTTGACAAGGGCCGCGCAATGTACCGTGTGCAGCCGGAACTCTCAGGCTTTCGCATTTTTTCACCACTGTAGGTTTTCTACAGTGCTCTCGAAACTATTTTTTATACCGACTGGTTTCTTGAATAGCACACTTCCATAAAGTCCACAGCGGCTGTAAAGATACCTAAGAATTTCGTTTTTCATTGTCAAGGCCTTTTAACTTCATACGATGTTTTTCAATACACAGACAATACAAATTTGAGACGTAAAACTCAGATGCACGTCGCTGGTATTACTGAAGGTAATCAATGAGAAAAACCTGCTGCAGGCATGGTCTAGGTGCGGTCTTATGTTCCAAATTACTGCGGTGGAATTCACCTTCTACAGACGCACAGTAAACTCCACTCTTCGGCCAGGTGACCATCAACATGTTCACCTGAACAGTGAACATCAACAGGTGACCATCAACATCAACTTTATCAATCATGGAAGAATGCATATAACGGCATTAAGGAAACTCAGTTATTAATAATGTCACAGGTAAGGTACAATGCCCATACGAAAGTACCTATTCTCAGTCGAAATGTGCTTGTAGTGTTCATAGTAAGGCTCATAGCTTACCGACTAGTTTCGGATGTAGATGTCGCTGCACATTGATCACAGGCTTCAACGCGTCCGAAAATGACCTTATAATCGCATTATTTACGCCACTTGACTGAGTGAGCTTTCTTCAGTTTCTTTCCGAATGGATACAATTAGTTGCCATGCTGTGCACACTAGTACGTCCACGCAAAGTATACGTGAGTTGTGTAGCATTTCCATGCGTACAAAAATCTTGCATTTAAACTTTCTCCTCCCCCGCCGGGGTGGCGCAGTGGTTACAGCGCTCGACTACTGTTCCCAAAGACGCGGGATCGAATCCCGGCCCCGGCGGCCGCTTTTCGATGGAGGCGAAAAGCAAGGCGCCCGTGTGCTGTGCGATGTCAGTGCACGTTAAAGAACCCCAGGTGGTCGAAATTTCCGGAGTCCTCCACTACGGCGTCTCTCATAGCCTGAGTTGCTTTGGGACGTTAAACCCCACAAACCAACCAACCAACCAAACTTTCTCCTGCACCCTGACTGAGTAGATATGAATGACATAGTAGGACTAATTGGGCGCGTTTTTGGAAATAATTGTGGGGCAGCCGTAGATTACTTCAAGATGGTGATATAACATATTGATAAGAGGGGTGTGGCCTTGCAATGCGCGGCAAATTTAGTTTATCTAGCCCTGGCCCCCGAGTAAGGGGAGAAGAGTGACTGATAAGTCTAGTCGGTCTATCATCGTGGGGTTGCCAAAGCGCTAGCTTGCAAAAAAAAAAAAAAAAAAAAAAAAGAGGACAAGCACTTATGACGAAGCCCTTCGTTTTGTGTGTTTTGTCATTTCTTTTTTCGGAGGCGAGCACTTGCTTAACATTGAATTGGGGCTCCATAGAAAACCAAAAGCATGCATTTCTGATGAGAAAATACAGGCGTCCCTTTGTATCAGTTGTGGATATATCGACAGGCGTTGTAAATGCTGTGAAATGCCAAAATTTGCACTGATAAGTAATGTCTTCTAAAACAATTTTGAGTACGTACCGAAAAATATGTTTCAAAATATGTTTAGATCAAAGGGTCTCCAGACAGATAAATATTCCCGTTCTAAAAAGGTGGTCAACAGGAAAATTAAAAGCACTCCCCAGCATAACTAAGACATTGCGAAATACATACTCGTAACCTTGCCAAGTTCTCAGTATGAAGAGAGTTCTTGATGCCGCAGCCAATGTGGTTTCACACTGTGTCGAGGCGGCGAGACACTTTCTGAAGTGATTCAGTGTCTCTTAAATGCATTCCGCAAGCCCAATGAGATCTTAGTCTTTTTTCTTCACGGAAGCTTGGGAATCCCTTCTACAAAGCGAAACCCTTGAGACCCAAAAAGAAGTCGTCCGCCTGGCGGCTGAGGCCGCGAAGAATCAATGTATCCTTGCGTGATTCTGGTCGCGGAGTCCCAGCCCCCTATTCGGGTCTGCGTACCTGGGTGGGGGAGTAGGGGAACCTCCTGTATCGGCGGCTATAAAGTTTTAAATAATAATCATAATTAGTCTTTTTTTCTTGAGTCCGGCGAAAGATTTTCAACCAAAATCCCCACGTTCGGATAAACATTTAATTCTTGGTTTCTCTCTGACGAACGTATTATGTGATAGGCGCCAGTGAATTTAATTATCAAAATTTGAAGTAAATTACTTCTCAATAAGCGCGCCGTCTAATAAGGTTTTGTATTAGGTATACTGTTATCGATATTTCCGTTATCAACGTTTATCGCATAGTGCGGAAAACTTCATTATAATATGCTCAAAGTTAATTCCTGGTTTTCTGCCGACTGGATTTGTTTGGACGCAATGCCGTATCTGAAATTTGGACGTGCCATTTTGGGGGTAGTTGGTGTTTTCGAATGCAGATCATTGCGGCACAGCCCCATGGGATACTCGTTAAGGTTTGTGGTTCCTGCGTTTTCTTCTTCTTCTTGTCCTCTTTCGCGTGCAGCCATGCGCTGTTACGGCGTAGCCTTAAATCTTATCTGCTGTCTGCAATAGTTAAAAGTGGGGTTTGTTTAACACTGATTCGTTAATAATTCTTCCTATAGGACAGCCGTATGTGAAACCATTAAAGCATATTAGTCGTTTTTTCATGTTACGCTCATCTGAATGTTTGTTTCGTGACTGCTAGCAGTCATGACACAAAGATGCTGTTGTGTGCAGCGCCTTGGTCTTCAATGCTGGAGCGATTTATCAGCGAAGTCCCCCTTTGGCAACAATTCCAAATAATAATTTGCCCGGTTCTTTTTCATTGAATAAGTCTCCGTCTTTAAGGCTGTTGTAAGTGGTTAATGTTTCGGAATTTTGGGTAATTGCAATACGGAACACTGAAATTGAACGTTTCCTTGGCAAAGAACAATAGATTAGATTTTGCGTTTCTTTATATTAAATGTTTTCTATGAGTGGGATCTTGCAAAATATGCTGATATACTCGAAACCTTCCCATTGCCGACTTTCAATGCTATGCTGAAGGAGTAGACTGTTATTAGGCATTTCTCAGTTAATTATTTTAATCTTTATTATAATAAAAGTACACCGTTTTTCTGAATTGCAGTTAATGAGTGCGAAATATTTAATTCGATTTCACTGGTACCAGATTAAAGCAGGTGTCAGCCAGGACGTCAATATAGCCTTAAAATGATTGGAGGAAAGAAATTTTCAGTATTATACCTGTCTTACTATATAAAACCGAGTTTGCAAGATTGATATGCGACAGGCGTTGTCAGAAATGAGATCTGAAATCTTTACCGAGCTTGTTTGTGTCTTTTTAATTCGCACTTGTTCCATCAATGATACGTATGTTAGGGAAATAATAGCATGATCCATCTCGGGCAAAATACTAAGATGCATATAGGTAATTTGCGCTCTGACGCAAACTGTACTGACGCACAAAATATTCTCCTTAATGGCTGACGATAAAATAAAGTGCTGACGAAAAGTACAAGTGCATGGCATAACTGATTAGGCAAAAAAATCACCACAGATTGAAATTTGATCCTTAGATGAACATATTAACGGCAGGCAAGTGGTGCAAATATAACGACTTCAGACAGTCAACGTGCACGGTGCATATGTTCTAAAGACGCTTCCCGTGTTCGCACCTCTGTCACAGCTCTGGTCGTCTCAGCTTTGTCCTGCTTTCTTGCGGTGTTGAAGCGCAGACACTATTTTGTTCCCAGCCATAGTGAAAGCGCCCGAAGTCATGCGACCACCTCGCGGACTCTGCGCCAGTGTTGCGCGTCCGTTTCAAGACGCTTTACCATAACGCGCAGCTTTTCGCTGGGTGGTTCAATATCACCAAAGGCGGGAAGAATCAGCAGCATTGGATTTTCTTTTTTTACTCACCGCGTGTACATTCACAGGCTTCGCTTAGAGGAATTTGTAATTCACTCTTAGCAGGGACAGGCTAGCTACAAAGAGATTACTGAGCACTATCGGCTAAATAGGTTATGATACAGTGTCCAGAGAGGACACTAAATAAGGTCCAAGAAAGCATTTGGAGGCGCCTAAGTAGGCACCTCCTGCCAGCTTGGGGTCGTCTACTGGGGGGGGGGGGGGGGGGGGTCGTTTAAAGGTCAAAGGTCAATGGTGGTCACCGCCAGGCCACGCTGACGGATCAAACTGCGAGCAGTATTGCTTTCGCATTAAAACATTTGTCATAGTTGGCTTGCATGTGGATTTTTCATTAATTTTTATTTCTTGGCTATCACCTATTTTCACCAAAACATTATTTCTTTTTTTTTCTGGTTACATCGCTGAGTTCTAACACGAGGACACCAATGCATTGTCATGAATGCTGTTACGTAAGTAGAGAAACGTTACTGAAATGCAGTGCAGATATATCATGGACGACCGGAGGCCCATTAAATCTAAGCATCATGTGGTTTGCAATCCTGCGAGCAGTGCGAGCTCCTCCTTTTATTGGTTCTCGTGGATTAAATGCAAACTGCACAAATTAATGCACGGAAGCTCATTGAACCGGTATCGCTTTCTAACCAGCTTCGTCTCTTCATGAGTACACGTATGTTTATGAAAAGCAGACGAAGTAAGATATTATAACATATCTATACTTCCAGTAGGCATTACGCAGAATGTTTTGATTTTCCTAGGAGGATAATTTTGGTAAGATAGCACTGAATGCATAGAAGACAGTATGGGGATCAAGATGTCTACAACCGCGCAAAATAGTGACGCTGATAATTCTGTCTTTCGTTCCTACCAGCTGAGTGCGCCTAATGAACATTTTGTTGCAGCTGACTTCAGGCAACATTACAAGCAGACGTTTCTATTCTTTCCTTATTGGGACTACGACAAATGATCTAGCACACTGAAAAGTATCTGATTTTTCTTGTAATATTCTCCGGAACTAGGAATTTCCTTCAGTAAATTCAAGTGACGATGTTTGAGACAAAATAAGGTTCGTCCGGTAAAACAGATAAACATGCACGTGTCCAATTCTTAACGCCTCACCGATTTTCAAGAAAGCACGAAGTCGCTGACAGCGCATACCTCTCAGACGCTGACACTGCGCTCGGAGACGCCATTTAACAAGCCTTGCAGTGGCGGAGGAAATGGCTCGGATGCGCTGAGGAGTATGCTCGGCAGTTCATTGTGACCGGAAGGATTGGTCACATGCATAGTACGGCCTAAATTCTTAAGCAACTTAATTTTTTCATTGCTAACTGTGAGTTTAACGGCCACAATTAGCATCTTGTGAATTGGCCGTCGGTAGGCATGTCGCGCTACCCAACTACGTCAACGTTAAAACCACTTCTGTTCTTCCTTTTTAGAAGGCGGTGCAGTCTAGGGCCGGCCAACGACACCAGCGATAGTTAGTCCAATGAAATAGCATAATCAGAAGACCCCATGAAGCTAATAAGAAGGGCATAGGCAAGAAGAAATGAAGACAGGTGATCAGGTTCTGATTAAAGCTCACCCTTCAAATAAGCGTCCTCACTTCAAACATAGGACGTGCCATGGCCATTATGGCTGGAGCTACGGGCGATCGCCAAAGTTCAACATTAAAAATGAACAGATGTCACAAGGGGGAGGGCTGGCGTCCGCATTTTGCTATTTATATTTCCTTTCAGACCAGGCAGGAAACGCCGGGATGTAGTTCGCTTTCGCTCGAGGGACTGGTTTACCTTTGGCTTCTGTCGCTATTGCTTCTCTTTTAACAGAAACTTGATGTCATTCCTGCTATTATGGTCCCTGAGAAGAAATTGAGGCGAATGCTTGACAATACATTGGCATCATTTCTACTTCCAGTTGCATGAGAGTGCGGGAAGGAGCTCCGTAGAAGCCATTCTCCAAACGTCTGCGACCGCGCAGAGTCCAAAAGAGGGAGTTCTGACTCATCAGTGCCTTCATGAGCTCAACGCACATACAAGACACAGACAAGACGGGACAGAGACAAGAATATGACAAAAAGAAAGGTTCTTGGTGAACGTTTATGAATGCTCTTCAGCAAATGCTATACATTCCAAAACGACATCAGCAATGGAGAGGCTGTAGTGGAGGTTTGGATAATTTAAGCTAGGTTGACGGATGAGATTAGGAAGTTTGCGGGGATCAAATGGAAGTATTTGGCACAGGGACATAGGTGTAGCCAGTCTGGTGATGATGACATCGGACAGTACGCGGATACCTTCCGTTTCGCCTCAATTCAAATGCGACTGCCACAGCCGTGCTCGTACCAGCGTCGTTGGGATCAGCTATCGAAAGCGCTAACTATCGACACGCAACTACGGAGTGGACTTAAAAAACAAGGCGCAGGTAAGGTGCAGCAAAGAGGTGAACAGCTCCGGTATTACGGTAAGGATGTGAGCTAGCTGGCGATCCTCGTTAAAGTTCCTTCAAAGTAACACTGAAAACGAACGACTCACAGAGCCAAGGAACACAGGCCATAAATTCCAATTCACTGTTGTGTGGTGGTACTTCAGTTAAGAACCTACAAGGCACTCTGTAAATGCCGCAGACTACCGCATCAATTTGAAATCCGTAAACCGGTACTTCCATAGTAGTACAATACAGCGATTGAAAATAGCGGTGACCTGCCATGTCTAGAACTGCAAGTATGAGTGCTTCGCATTAGAAAGTGCTGCCGTACCCTGACAAGCGTTCTTAGTACAGCCACGCTTATTTCTGAGGAGCTAAACCACGCAGCACGTTCACAGTAATGCGATCCTTTACGATGCAATAGAAGAGGGCTGATGCGAGCGCCCACCCGTTGTCCTAAGATAGGAGTTCGTCGCCTAATTTTCGCTAATGCGCTGGTGATCATAAGCGAGAACGCGCACAGCCCTCTCACTCTCTAAAGCAGAAGGGGACCACGCTGGAATAGCACTTATCTGAGAATCCCTTTTTATTCACGGGGTTCAGTCAATTAACATGCGATCCTTAGTATTCCTAAACAGAGGATCACAGCGTTTACAGTGGTGCATTTAAATCTCTTTTAGGTGCGTAAATGCAGATGCATTGCGAGTTTAGTGCCTAGTTCTCTTATGAGCCCGTTCTGCGTTTCGTTGCTTCTCTAACGTCTACAACTTAGTTTTACTCTACTTTCTTCACTTTTTATCAGCCTTCTTTCTTTTTTCATTCCTTTTATTAAATTTGTCTGATATTTATTCGTAGATTTCGAGTCTTGTTTTAGTTTTTATCTTTATACTTCATGCCACTGTTGTTCTTTCCGCCAGCGCCCTCCGGCGTCCTTGCGCTTGACACTAAGAATTATGGACCCGTAATCACGAAGTCGGCGTAGAGCTGTGGTTTGCACGCTCGGCTAGGGGACGGAAGGATGGTGGTTAGAGTCCTGGCGTGCGCATGATTCACTTATTTTTTATAAATGCTTTTCTTTTTACATCTATGTTATGGGCACCCCTCGTTGGCACACATCATGCATGCCACCCATAAGCCAAGAAATGCTTTCGCCTTAATTCATCAAACTACCCAACAGATCTGTGATGTAAAAAAGAACCTTTCAATCAGGATGGGCTGCCATATTTGAAAAACGAAAACTAAAGAATACACTATGCTTTCACGAAGCAAACACACAATCATCTTCAGTCAGCAAATCAGGACATCGAGGAGTGCACTGATTGTAGCAAATCTGTAGGCGAACGCGTAAAAACACGAAAAAACTACGAAGAGCCCGAATTCCTCATTAAACGATTTAAAAAGTCGTCTTGTCCAAACGCTGGTTGAGTCTTCTTCTCGACTGTTCATTTTTGCTTTATGCTACAATGGCTGTCTGGACAAATTGGTCCAGCACTCAACGACACATTAGGAGAGATGCAGCGTGAAAGCGGAACTATTAAATGAGTTTAATTAAGAGGCACATGTGTTCGAAGGCGTTCCTTTGCCTGACAAGCAGACTACAAAAACACATAGAAAAGAGATGTCAAAAGCTAGCAATAAAAGTGAATTCCGCTGATGGCCTGTGTTGCAACAACCATACTGTCCTATTTTCTTCTTACCGCAAATATATGCTTAAAGCATATTTCATCATCAGCCTGACTATACCCACTGCAGGGCGAAGGCCTCTCCCATATTTCTCCAAGTAACCTGGTTCTGTGCTAGCTGTATCCACTTGACCCCTGCGAACTTCTTAACCTCATCTGCCCATCTAACTTTCTGCCGCCCCCTGCTATGCTTTCCTTCCCTTGGAATCCAGTTTGGTACCCTAAGCGACCATCGGTTATCCTCTCTTCGCACTATGTAACCTGCCCATGCCCATTTCTTCTTCTTGATTTCCACTAGAATGTCAGTAACTTGAGTTATTTCTCTGACCCACTCTGCACGCTTTCTATCTCTTAATGTTACCCCTACCATTTTTCGTTCCATAGCCCTCTGCGTTGTCTTCAACTTAAGAAGAACCCTCTTGGTTAGGCTCCACGTTTCAGCCCAGTAGGTGAGTACAGGTAAGATGCAGCTGTTGTATACTTTCCGCTTGCTGGTAAGCTGCTAGTCATAATCTGCATAAAGCATATTTAGCTCTTTTCAAACTTTCACGATGAACATTCACCAAGCATGCAGATGATACATAAGTTAGCCATAAAAAACACGCAAATTTTCAGCATGTGGCCAGAGAGACTAAATACCGACATACTGGATAGCTCTCGACTGGACCAAGCGCTTGGTGGAAGACATATATGTCTTCCAACTGCGAACCTCCGACAACGAACTACGAATAAAAGTATGTTATGAAATCAACTTCCGTGTGTGATATTGCGCATCAATGTTCCGTGACAATTTTTATCGTTCTTGGGCCGATATCTCCAATAGCGCATAAATGCAAAACCGATTGCTTGAAAATCTGCTGTCACCAGAAGCACCCTCGGCAGAGTGCGTAAAAGCAATGACGAAATCATAGATGAAAGCGATCGATGTAACAGTGTTCGTGCAAAAACTAACCTTCGCCCCATTCTCTGTATGACGGTCTGTTGCATTTTAGCGTCTCGCTTATATAACGTACTTTGTAGTTTGTTTGAGAACAAGGCGCATAAATTGAAGTTGGAAAATCACCGCATGCCGCAATGAGCTTCCTCAAGGGGGTCTCTTGAGGACAAAAGCATGACGGTACTCAAGCTTAACCTTGTCTTGTGATTAGAGTACCATAGTTATGAAGTTAAAAGGGTGCGCCAGCACGACAAGCACTGTCAATCTCATTTGCGTTACATTAACGTGACCAGAAAGAAGGAAAACTAAGACATCTGCATCTAGGTAGCTTAAGGTTTACGAAAACGAAAACACAAGACATGAAATAATTGGACGTTGTTTAGAAGCATCGTATTGCTCTTACTACAACTTCACAGAATGCGTGAGGGATCTTTGTTCGGCAATACCAACTGAAAGACACGTAGGGCCACCTTTCGTCATATTGTTGCTCGGTGTTCAACGCAACTGTCGCAAAAGTTTGTGCATGTCTCCCATTGTTCGTCACGCTGGAACTATTGACGAACTTGCTTTCATTGATGAAGTACAAAAAAATGTCGCATGGTTCACCGGCCGTAAAAAAATATCAATTTTGTCGAAATAATATGTAGCGTTAGAGTTATTGTCGTTTATATTGAGCGGGAAAGAACATTTATTGTGTCCAAAGCGGAAGTATTTGTCGGTAGTCGAGACTATTCTTGCCAAGTCTGCTAGATGCGACTGTGAGCGAGTGTTTGAGCGTCATTTGAAACAACAAAAAGACCAGGCTTCTGATCAAGAATTGCTTTTTTGTACCATGCAAATGCGAGCATAAGCATTCCAATTTTTGCGCCCAACAACGTTGTTAGCTAACCTACACGCTCTTAATGAACCACTGTTGAATGTACTGTTCACAGGTGACAATGAAATCAGATTCATTGATTGAGCACCATAAACTGACAGACCCCTAATCGATTCGTCTTTAAAACGTCCCTTATCTTTCCTTTTTTTTTGCGTAGACGTTCGCCGGCAGCTTTACTATAATTTGCAACCCAGATTCGTTCTAATTATGTGTGATAGGAAAGGCTCCAGTTTTAGTCACACTGCTCTCGGCAGATTTTAGCATTGCGGATATTTTTTTTACTGTGTTAAGTATAATATACCTCCAATTTCTATTCGGTATGTAAATAAGGTTATTATCGCAAGATTTTTATCCGCTTAACAGCCGCCGAAATAAAGAAGGCGTTCTTTTGAGATGAGCGCTTGATCGATAGTGTTCACTGAAGCAAGCTCTACGTAGACAAAGAAATAAGAGGCCTAATTTTGCGATGTTCCAAATGAGCTTAGGTGCAGAATGACTCACATATCCAAAGACGCTGTCTCTAGCTCCTCAAGAGGTGAAGCGAATAAAAAGTATCAAAAATGAAAGAAGGAAAAGGTAGGGGAGAGGGGCGGCATATATAATCAGGTAGAACTATAACAACCAAACAAGAAAGAACTATACATTCATGCCTAGACAACTTCAATATTTCAATGGTCAAACCGTAATAGACCATAAAATTTGTTTACAACTCAACGGCATAGTGGCACGCCCCTTAGTGCCTTCTTTTTACATCACAATCATTCAGGGGAGCATGCGCTTTCAGCGGCCCACGCCTTCCTTTTTCTCCCGGATACAGGCGATTCTCCTTGAACTGGCCTCTTCATGGCACTTACTAGCCGACGGGTTGGCTCACTAATTTCATACTTCACTTGTGCCCCAAGGTACCAGGCTTGTGAAAAGTGGCCCCACACTGTTGCTGAATGCCGAAGGTCTGTCCAGCTCATGTATAGCTTCATTGGGCATTGCGTTTGTCGTCCAGGCAGATGTCGAATATTACAAGATAGTGCAATGAACATATAAATGGGAATCATATAACCCTCCGATGTGTTGCGAAATCTTGGCTTAGGCATTATGTTGAAACAGCGCTAGGAACACGGAGAGATAGAAAGACAAACACACACATAGAAAGACAAAAGTGTCGTTCGATCTGTCCGTGTTCCTAGCGCCGTTTCAAAATGATGTCCAACTAACTCGCCCAACAAGCCATTTTGCTTGGTTTAGAGTTTGCCTTGCAATCACGTTGGGTAGTTCCTACTGGCCAAGAAGTGCGCTTGGGTACGTTTTTTACAGTGATTACGATGCAGCTATGTTATATTGCAGTTGACTATTAGGAAAAAAATTGATGCTACCGGTCTAACTTAAGGTCATTTTCAAATTTCTTCTGTAACACACAAGAACCGTGATGTCAGGTGTTTGACCACAAATAGGAGAAAACTTCAAGCGGCATGACATAGGAACTAGAAATGTATTGATTGTTACACGCCGCCAGGGTGAATATATGCGGTTAGGACACTTGACTAATAATTATCTCGATAACGCAGATTGGATCTCGGCCATGGCGGTTGCATTTCAATCGCCATGAAGCGCAAGACACCAGTGCACTGTCCGATATCAGGGCACGTTAATGAACCTCAACTGGTCGAAATTTCCGGAACACTCATGTATGACGTCTCTCATATCCGATGTTTATTTAGAAGTTAAACCCTACCAAATGAAGCGAACCCTATCAATTGTTATGTATCCATCTTACCGCACGCGATAAATTTGTGTCCATCAATAATTTCTTGATAAGAAATGTTGGTCCAAAGATTATGTTTACGGGCAAATACCGTGTCATCAAACAAGGCAGGCTTTTCCGGGAACCGCAGAAGTATTGAAGTGAAAAGTACGCTTAGGGCCAGCATCTAGCGGATAGTGAGCCTTTTAGGGCATGCCCGACGTCACAAAAATTGCATCGGCGCATTTTGAAGATACAATGCCTTGTCAGACTCCTTCACAC
Source organism: Amblyomma maculatum (assembly GCF_055883805.1). Taxonomy (NCBI): domain Eukaryota; kingdom Metazoa; phylum Arthropoda; class Arachnida; order Ixodida; family Ixodidae; genus Amblyomma; species Amblyomma maculatum. The sequence goes on along the minus strand of NC_139352.1, from coordinate 28,076,268 downwards.
CGTGTTTCAAAGCACTCGCGAACGTTTAACGACCGGTTGCCTTAAGTAATGTTGCGTGTGAAACAAAGAACATATTTCCGTATATTCGGCGTACATGCGTTTCTATTCGTCATGTTCCTTACTCGTGCATTCATACCCTTTGCGGCGGATTCAAAATACTCCAACTTTGAAATGACGTTTCAGGCTTTCATAATCGCGCCTTAACGTTTATGGTCGGTCTTCACCGAGCTATGATATCAGAGACACGCAGTAAAAGCAGAAAGCTGTTTCGAAAACATTTCGTTTTCGTGTATGCCAACGTGCGCTAAGCCTACTTTTCACCCTCACTTGGTTCGGGCTGGGTTTAGCAGTGTCACCACATAATGCTTTAGTCAAAGAACTGCCTTAATCTTCATTTTTGCTTTGAATTATAGCTACTTTGACACCAGTCAATACTTACAAACGAATAAAATTTGCGCTTAGACCGCAGACCAATAAGCAAAAGAATGCAGTGCCTGTAACTCGGCCACTCTCCAGATGTAAATTGTCTCTAAGGCTACTACAGAGCCTGTCTGTGTAGTTATTGCTCTCTAATTGTTCCTATTCCATTAGCATAAATATGTCTATTTCAGGTAAATTAATTAAACAAATTGTTTGAAAAGTTTGAGGAGAGTTTCTACCCTTTGGTATTAGCATTCGGAAGGGGCGCTTTATTGCTGTCTTGGGAGTGTGCAAATGATCACAATGTTATGCCGCGTCAGTTTCGTTTGCCAGAAGTACACCAGCAGTAAGACATCCGCCTGCAACCACTTTTTGTTAATAATTGCTCCTAAAAATCAAAGACGCATTACCTAAACGTTCAACACCTCTTCTGAACACTCATGGGGAGTAAAAAACAATTCCGAAATTATGCATCAGCATGCCATCCCTACCTAACTCTTCGCCTTCCAACCTGTAAGCTTCTATACTATCTGAGCATATACTTGTCGCACATGTATTAAAAGCGTTCCCTCGCTGATTTAGGTCTACTAGGAAAAACGTCTCAAAAACGTCTCAGCGTGGTTTTTTTTTTTAAATCTGGCACTCAGGCTGGATCATAAGTTTTCAAGTTTATCACGTTTGCTACGCTGCATTCATGTGCTCTGTCGAACCTAGCTGGCTGGAAGGCTCTTGATCCACTATTATAGAGTGAAGTACACATGAGGAAAGGTAGGGCTTACTGAGTCATTATTTTACGTTTACCTTGCTTTGGTGGCTCAGTGGTGGCTCAGCGGTTAAGGCACTGGAATACAGAGTAGGCGTACCCAGGTTGGTCCTCGCAATGATGACCGCATTTTGATTTAGGCGGAAAGAATGCTGATTGCGCAGTGTACGGTTTCAGTGGACAATAATAAATACCGTTTCGTGGAATTCATCCCAAGGCCTCCGTGCAGCGTCTGGTCATTATAGACTAAGTTGCTTTTGGACGTACGCAAGCACCTTTGTTTTTCATCCCTATTCAAAGGCGACGAATTCGGCCATGAATTCGAACCATGAAGTCGTATTCGGGGGAAAAAAATGCCCTCATTGACTGCGAGAACACTTCAATGTTGAGCAGCTTATTTTTTTCAAATGAATCAAATGTACCGAATACGAACTGAGAAAAGCCCTTATCTTTATTCCATTCGGGAACCGCTGCGCTATTCAAGACATAACGTGATATGATTTAAACGTAACTAAAGCAGCTTTAAATGACCATGTGCTGAAAAGCTATGAAAAACTATGAAAGTACGGTAATGCAAACTTTAAACATGACACTTTTTAAAGCGACTATCTCAATCTGGTTGATTTAGAAATCATTAGTTTTCGGAAATAATTCAAGCCACATTTACGGAATAAGCCTATAAGAGATCATCAGGTGAATTAGGGAGAAAAGCGATTATAACATATAATTGGAGCAATGAGAGGCACCACGCTGCTTCATAAAGAAAATGGATTATGTAAAGGTGAATAGCTGGCTTCTGTCAAAAGTGCAGTTGTGAGTTTTCTTGTCATGTTACATCATCAACGACAGAGAAGCAAATTATCTGAAATGTACCAGACTATGAATCTTTCTCATTCTTGACGAACATGTATCCTTAATTATTGCGTAGCGTCAAAATGGCGGACGAAAACATAAGACAAAATGATGGGGCAACGGTTGCCCGGTTGTTTGCTGTCTGTCATTTTTTTCAGTAATATTGAAATTAGGAAGCCAATGAGAAAAGCAAGATACAAGTTTGGAGGTTAGTGTAGTTAAAGCCCATTCTTCCCTTACGGCGACGAGGCTAATTATCCCTTCGCTACCGTCACATTCTGGGTTGTGACGATCCACTGACCTATCCATATATCTTATGCTGTGCATGACGAAGTACAGCATAGAGGAGGAGGAGGAGGAGGAATAAATAAGTTTAAAAGGTACAAATGAAATCACGCTTGAAACAAAAGCAAAATAGAATCAGCAAGCCATCCAAAAAAAAAAAAAAGAGGCTCTCACGCATCTATTTCACTCATTTTGGTCCGCAAATCAGCCGGCTCTGGCTCATTTATTTTACTGGCATAAAATTATATAAAATTTATAACAACGCTCTCTAAACGTTACTATACGCTAAATCCGTATTTAAAAAAATAAAGTAGCTGGAAATGCTTGTCATTCAAGCAAAATTTAACTTCATTTCAGTTTCTAATACAACTCATTTCGAAAAAATATATAGAGCCCATCTATAAAAAAAAAAAAAGAACGCAGATTTTAATTGGCCAAAGTTTGGGTGTTTATGAATAGCGGCGGCGCTTGTGAGCATTAAAAGAAAGTGTGTCTAAGCTGCGAAATTCGCGATTGTTGACAAATGCACAATCACCTCGCAAAATAAAATGAACTTGTTGCAAAATTGTTATAAGAGTCGTAGAGATAATCAAAAGGGAAAATAAAAAGAAAGGAAGCGATTTTCAGAAAGCGATTGTGACAATAGCAGATAAAGTTTATTGGCTACTTCTAGATGGCGCCGCAATTTATGCACCCGAATACTTCATACTAAGGCTAGTCACTTAAGGAAGCGCTGTTTCCCACCTGGTCTGACCACCAAGGTATTTCTTATACGTTTTTCATTTGGCTCTTAGAAATTTACAGTTCCTCTATGCTATTTCTGCTCATCTATGAGATCATTGTTCAAAAGTCCAAATTTGCGAACACGTCTCCTTATCGCTTACTTGTGTGTTTTTATTCAAGCATTATTGCTATTTAAGCCCCTTTGTCGGCCGGGTTTTGAATTGTATGCTAGTAGTGTACATGTTCAAAATGAGAAATGTTAACCTCCTAAGTTACTGTCAGAACAGGCCCGAGCACGCTCGGGTGGGGTCCATTTCTTGCTCTGCAGGCCTGGGCGCAGCATGGGGATAATTTAATGCGCCCGCGCTTCAAGCCGCGGACCGATACCAGACTCAGGCTTTGATCGCACCTCAGGCTCAGGCCCCAGAATGAGGCCCATGCAGTGCTCTCAAGCACGGTGCCTTCAGTGACTGCGTGCAGGTTTGGATGAATTTAATGCTGTACTGGCGTCATGTGCCCAAGGCCATCAAGCCTTTTTAACGCCAAATCATCTCTAATACCTGAAAGAACGCAGTAAATATGCGTATATAGAAGATATTGGTACCTGGTGCTCACAATCATGGGATGAAGATGAAGAGTTGGAACAGTGGAGGCACGCGGGCTAAGAAGCTAACTGTTCTCTGACCGTTCCGCGGCGTCTCCATGCACTGTAAGTAAATTAGCTTTACCAATTGTTGTTACTTCGTAACATCTGTCGGTAGATGCTCGGTATCGATCCTGGACCGATCAGCCATTCGAAATAGCTGACGCCTAGCCGGGTTGCCGCTATTGTTGCCCACTATGAATACCTCGGGAGGAAACGACCAGCCTGCGGGCACGTCTGGGATGAGTCATCAACATCCTTGGAACTGTCCTGCATAGATAAGGTAGTGGCCGCATCAACGCGAGCCGCGTACGTTTTCTGGAACGTTTGATGAAAATGTTCAAGAGTGGCTCACACATTACCAAAGTGTGAGCAAGTATAACAGCTGGGACACGACCATGCAGCAGGCGAAGGTGGTTTTCTTTATGGCACTCTTGCGGTTCGAGACCCATGACGATTCTCTTACCACTTGGGACAGTTTCATGGAAGAATTGAGAAAGTGCTTCGTGGACTAATTGTCGCGCAAGAAAAGGGCCGAAGAAGTCCTTGCCCAACGAGCCCAGCTGCCAGACGTGCACCATGTACATAGAGGAAGTCCAAAAGCTTTGCAGCACTGTTAACCGTGTAATGACGGAACAAGATAAAATTGGCCTTCTGAAATTAATTGCTCAAGATGTCTACAATTTTCTCATTACAAAAGAAAACCTCGTCACTTCATGTGACGTCGTCCATCATTATAGGACTTTTGAGGCGTTGAAGACGGTGTATCAACCCCACGTTCGGTTGTCTTTCCAACGTCCCAATCATTGCTTGTGTCGAGAGTTGCAATCGTGATGACATGACGTCTTTCATCCGATGAGTTGTTCAAGAAGAACTGGTCGAGAAATTCCAGCATTCTTCGGCCCTCACCGTCTACCACGAATGTGCGCTCCAGCCGCCACGTTTTGAATCGCCGCCCTCCTGGGCCAAACCGAAATCGTCCGCGACGTAGTACCGGCAGCGATTCTGCAGCTGACCCCATCCAGAGCGCGTTTTCAAGCCGCTTTGCGGAAGACCAAGTGCCAGGGCCGCGAAGCTACTACCACCCTTCAATGACTTCGCCGTTCCTGCCCCTTGCCGCTATTACCATCCTAACTTTGACTTTCTCGAACCAACAAGTCATCGTGCGGCTCCAGTGTGGCACCGTTGTCGCCGTGGGCACATTTCCCGGTACTGCCAGCGTCGGAAGCAACATGCCCAGCATACACGTTCGTACGCAAGTCTCACTGGTCAACCTTCGATGACATTCAATTACTACCAGCCCTGGAATCTACCTCGCTCCGGGCCGCTACGACAAGGAACACTCCGCAACAACTCACCCGCCTCCGATCTCACTTTCACACCGCATATTCAGCGACACCTTTAACCGTCTCCATGCCACAGCTCTTATCTGCGCTTCCTGAAAACTAACTGCTGCGGCGGATGAAGGTGAGGCCGCGGAACGGTCATCTTCAACCAATTCCTCTTCTTGTCTTTATGTTAAAAAACAATGTCTGTGTGTGTTGGTGCCATTAATACTCTTGCGTTGGTAGATTACTGGTGCCGCTATATCTGTGATGAGTCTTGCCTTTTAAAAACCGCCTGGGACGGAAAGTTATGCTTGCGTGGGACCGGCCTCCTGGGTTTTGTGGTGTGAGAGGTGACATTTTGCACCCTGTAGGCATGTGCTTGGACTCAGTCGCTATTGCCGGTGAAAAGTTTAGGATAAAGTTTGTCGTATTGCTCTCACGCAACCCACGATGTCAAATTAGGTATTGACATTTTACGCAAATGTGGAGCTGCACTTGAATGCGCTGCTGGTGAAGTTTCTCTTCGCCGCAATATGCTTGCTTCTTTGTGGACGGTTTAACCTACCAGCGCGACGGAGCATTCATTCTCACAGAGGATGTGCTATTACCAGCCAGAGGCCAGAGCCGCAATGTTTGTTCCAGTTCGCTTTTCGGACAGTCGCGTGGACACATCATATTTACTGGCATAACAAGACTTCCAGAACGCCGCGAAGAAGAATGTTCTGGTGCCAAGGGCTCTTGTTGCAGCAGCTTAGGCAACAACACGCGTGTGGACAGCGAACACATCAAATGAACCTGTTTTACTCCCATCTGGCATGAAACTTGCCCGCTTTGATGTATATGACGCTCTGACCATCCGTTCTCAGTCGGCAGGCAAGCCTGCCAAGACAGCCACTGATTTATCGGCCGATATTGACGACATGATCAATAAATCCCTTCCGTCTTCCGAGCGTCTTCCATTGCAGAATGTTCTCGCCTAGCATGTGTCGGTGTTTGACTTCGCTCAGTCAGCCACTCCCCCTTCGCTGCCAGTTTATTGTCTGAAACAACATATTAACGCCGGAACTACACCGTCCATCCGACAGAAACGTTATCGTGTGTCCACAGCAGAGCGTAAAGAATCACCGAGCAAGTGCGCGACATGCTTCAGAAAGGCATCATTCGGGAGTCTAGTCCGTGGGCTCCTCCTGTTATATTTGTGCTCAAAAAGGAGAATTCTGGGCGTTTATGCTCGATTACCGTCGATTAAATGCCGTCACGAAGGAAGACGTCTACCCTCTTCCATGTGTGACGACGCCGTGGATTATCCTCGTCAGTTGACCTACGGTCAGAATATTGCCAAATACCCATACATCTGTCGGATCGGGAGAAGACAGCATTTGTTACACTCGACGGGCTGTCCGATAATGTGATGCCTTTTCGATTATGGAATGCCCCAGCAACCTTTGAGCGGTTCATGGAGGCTATATTTCGTGGCCTTAAGTGGAAGGGATGCATGTATTACCTTGACGACGTTTTCATTTATGGTAAGACCTTTCATGAGCATAACGAACAATTGAGTGCAGTGCTCGTCTGCATTGCACACGCCGGGTTGATTTTGAGCTCCAAAATGTCATTTTGATGAAAGGAAAACCCTTGTTCTCGGATTTCTTGCCGATAAAGACGGCATACAGCACGACCACAGAAGACAGCTGCCGCGGTGAGTTCCACAACCACATACTCTGAACCACCTGCGAAGCTTTCTGGGCCTGTCTTCCTACTTGCGTAGGTTCATTCAAGGATTTGCTTAGCTCGCCCATCCCTTGACATCACTGTTTCATGACGACACTCCTTTTATATGGTACTCAGCATGTGTCTGCCATTCAGCATCTGAAGCATTTGTTAATATCTGGACCAGTTATGCTCTATTCTGACCAAGCGGCGCCTACTGCAGTCCATATGGATACCAGATGCGTCGGAATCGATGCGGTCCTTGTCCAACTTCATAATGACCTCCACCACGTTGTTGCATATGCAAGCTGTACTTTGACCCAAGCGAAAGAGACCTAGACAGTAATGGAACTGGAGTGCCTGGCGGTCCTCTTTGCGGTCCAGAAGTTTCGATTATATCTACATGGGCGTCATCTGAATATTGTCAATGACCGCCACTCTTTGTATTGGTTTGTTGGCCTGCGCGATCCACCCGGTCGACTTGCTCGTTGATCCTTTCGGCTATAGTAATGTGACTTTACTGTCTCATATAATAACATTTGTATGGCACTTTGGACCACTAGAGTGCGATAAGACTAAAGCCTTTTTTTTGAAACTTCGCTGATTAGTGGTTTTACTGCATCTCCTGCATCGGTATGACTAGATAGCGTAAGCTACCAGCCAACATATAAAGCCCCGCTTTAACCAAGCCGTATGAGCGTGTCTGCGCGGCCTAGGAATAACGTCAATGCAAGGGTCTTGGCAGGCTGATTTTGATATTATCCTCCCATGTGAAAGGAGAGCCCCAAGTTGGCAGTGCCTTCCAAACGATAGTAACCTGTTATTGGTCGATACCTCTATGACGTCATCTCCACCTCAGCCAATCAGAGCGCCGCAAAAGACTGACACGTTTGCTGATGACAACGATGAGCCATTAAAGGCTTTCGCCTTAAAAACGGACACCGCCATGCTGACGCGGAATGTTTGTCACGCTTCCCTCTACTAGATACAGCGATCAGCGACGACAACCTCGATGAATATTTATCTCGCTCTCTCCGTCGAGTTTCCCAGTACTGAGAAAATTGAGCAAAAAGAGCGGCGAGATGCTGCTCTTCAACAATTGTTCGATCAAGCCCGCACATCTGTACCTGGAAATTCGTTCGTCATTCCTAAAGGCTTACGTTTTAAGAACTATTCAGTTGAGGGTGCCCGTCTGAAAGCCTTCGTAGCGTTGTTCTTTACATTATGCACGGCAATATTGCATCTGACCCTTTGGGCTTTGCTCGTACATACTGCCAAACACGGCAATTATTCTACTTGCCCGGATTATACAATGCAGCGTGGCTGTACGTTGCAAGCTGCATCCAGTGCCAACAGTTCAAGCATCGCAAAAGTCCACTTGTTGTACTGCTGCAACCAATCAGCCCCCCCCCCCCCCCCCCCCCCCCGCGTAACCCATTTGAGAAAATTGGCATCGACGTGTCTGGTCCGCTCCCCAAGACAGCAAGCAGCAGATTATTGTATGCATCGACTACTGCGCACGATACGTAGAGACCGCGGCTCTGATTTCGCCCAAAGCAAGAGATGTTTCCACTTTGCTGCACTTCGTCATTCTTCGCCACGGCGCCCCTCGAGTCATCATCAGGGACCATGGTCGTCAATTCGCTGCTGGTGTCGTCGAAGAGTCACTCCAACTATGCCTTTGTAATTATCGGCCCTCTACACCCTATCATCCACAGGCGAATGGCCTCACAGAGATCATAAATCGCTCATTGGCGAGCATATTGACGGTATACGTTGACAATCACCATAATAATTGAGCCACAGTGCTTCCGTTTAATACTTACACGTACAATACTGCCCCGAGTGAGACCACAGGGTATTCACCATCTTTCTTCTCAACGCTCACTAGCCACGCACCTTTCTAGGCACGATTCTGCCATTTTACATCCACCCTGATACATCCTTTTCAGAGAGTCTATGCCATGGAGAGGAAGCGCGCTAACACGCTTGCCAGAGAACCTCTCAGCGCACAAGGTCGCACTAAGGCACGCTACTATGACGGCCGCATCGCAGTCCTGTATTCTACCGGTGACTACCTTTGGCTCTAGACCCCTCTGCGCCGGCGAGGCCACTACCAGAAATATTTGCGTACGTATACCTGTCCCTTCGCCATTCTAGAGCGCCCCAGTGACCTCATATAGGTTATTTTTAAAGTTACTTGGAGTCATCGTCGGAGCCGCAAGACCTAGGCGCCTACGTCGCCGCCTAAAACCTTGTCGTCGGCCTGTTGATTAATGTAGTTGCTCGAGGACAAGCTTTGACTGAACCGGGGCAAGTGATACGTGGCGCTCACAAGCAGTGGGATGAAGATCAAAGCGGAGGCACACGGGCTAAGAAGCTGACCATTCGCTGAACATTCTGCGACGCCCCATACACTGTAGATAAATTAGTTTTGCCAATCGATACTTGATAACAATACTAAACGAACCTGATGCAAAATCGTAGTCATTCGTGGTGAGTTATTTTCGTGGTTCTGCAAGCGGAACTTAGCACGAGGAAAAACTTAGCGGCTCGTGTGAGCCTAAGGTTCGCTGACATAGTGGCTCGGCATCCAAGCTTTGTCGTTACGGAAAACACATGAAAATGAAAAATATTGCTTGAAAATGCTGCGAGCCGTTCGAAAATTACCCGTTCAGCATTTGCTAGTTTTGCTTGTCATGCCAGTTATGTTCAAAAACTTCAAAGTTGGGCAAATGGCAAATGAATAGGAGCGCAGTAACTGGCCACGCTCTGATGCGACCTTGAGGGAGTACTCTCCGTATTTCTAAACTAATATATGCTCAGATTTGTTCTGAGACTTTGACAAAGCATTCGTGTCGACTGAGAAGAGATTTTTAGAACTTCCTACTGAGGCTCTGGGGACAGAGAACGTCCTCGCCTTTCGAATCCTTTCAATGTGGCACTCGCGGTAATACAGGCTATTCTACGTCCACTGCTCTGAATGCTGGTGGGTCTCGTGAGTACTCTGAAGTCTAGATTAACGCTTATGAATGTGTTAAAGGTGTGAGCCGTTATGCGGGGCAACCCTGAGCTGTCACATGGCTGAAGTCCGTCTAAGGCCAGCTGTTCAGGCAGCCTGAAAAAGATGAAATGGGCGGCGGTAGGAGAAAGATGGATCGTTGCAGAGGAGAGAAGAAAGGAATGCTGCCATCAACAAAGAAATAAAGAAAAAAAAACTCGAGCACAATGGCTCTCTTTTATCACTTTTGTCCACCGCTTTCGACACTGCATCGGGCTCACGAGGGTTGCTGTCCCTTACAGGAGTGCCGCGCGATATTTATTACCTTCAAGCCTTGCTGTCCCAATGCGAGCGTCGTATTTTAACCTCCTCATTATCCAGCCGAGTCGTAGCAAACCACATCCGAACGTGCTTGGGGATTGTGAGCTCAAAATTCCGACATGGGGTGACCGGACAAGTCAGTTCAGTTCGGGCGTTCAGTCGTGTCCGACTCTTCGTGACCCTATGGACCATGTCACGCCACGCTTTCCGGTCTCTCACTATCTTCTTAACATCACATAGCTTCATCTGCAATGCCTCGAGAATGCCATCTAACCATCGCGTTCGCTGCCTACCCCTTCTCCGGCGACCCTCAACCTTTCCCAACATCAAATCTTTCTCCAGCGACTCCTCTCTTCTCATCAGATGACCAAAGTAGCTGAGCTTTAACTTTAGAATTTGACCCTCCAATGAGCAGTCAGGGTTTATGGTTGACAATATCGACTGATTTGATCTTCTGGCAGTCCAAGGAACTCTTAAGAGTCTTCGCCAGCACCACAATTCAAACGCGTCAATTCTTCGGCGGTCAGCCTTTTTCACAGTCCAACTCTCGCATTCATACATTACAACTGGAAAGACCATAGCACGGGTTATACGGATCTTGGTTTGCAGACTAATGTCTCTGCTCTTTACTAGGCGGTCAAGGCTAACCATTGCTCTCTTTCCCAGAAGCAGGCGTCTCCTAATTTCATGGCTGCAGTCTCTTTCCGAGGTAATCTTGGCGCCCAAGAACAGAAAATCTGTCACAGCTTCCACTTCTTGTCCATTGATGCTCCAGGACTTGATAGGGCAAGACGCCATGATCTTCGTCTTTTTAATGTTCAGTTTAAGCCCAAACTTCTCACTCTCTTCTTGTACGCACATCAGAAGTCTCTTGAGTTCCACTTCACTTTCTGCCATTAAAGTGGTATCATCCGCATATCTAAGGTTGTTGATACGTTTTCCAGCAATCTTCACTCCAGCTGAAGACTCGTCCAGACCGGCCTTCCTCATGATGCACTCTGCATATAGGTTAAATAGGCAGGGCGACAGTATGCAGCCTTGCCTCACCCCTTTCTCAATCGGAAACCAATCAGTAAGACCATGCCCAGTTCTGACTGTGGCCTCTTGCCCTTCATAAAGGTTCCTGAGGAGACAGATGAGGTGAATTGGAACTCCCATCTCTTGGAGAGCTTGCCACAATCTACTGTGATCTACGCAGTCAAACGCTTTCGCATAATCAATAAAGCAGAAGTAAATGGGCTTCTGGAACTCTCTTGCTTTTTCCATGATCCAGCGAAGACCGGACAAAGGAAGTCACAAATTGAAGAAATTGCTCGCGTTTATTTCACAAATGCTGCCATCCGCTTTGGTGACGTGACATCGGCATACTCAAGACCCAAATGTTTTTGCCACCGAGAAAGAACCCGATCACCGGCGTGGCAAGACCAAAATAGAGCGTTGGACGAGAGAGGTGCTGGCAGCAGGGCACAGAGGGCGGTATCGAACTTTCGGAACTGCCGCCTCTGACGAAATACGTATTACGAGGGCTACTCTAGAGTTAAAGTGCAGGAATCGTGAGCGCGATACTTCGGCACTTCAATCCCGTCCCTGCAAAAAAAAATAGAAAGAAGTAGCGTATCTTATTATAACTGGAGGAAAAGCTGCCGGCCCCGTAATTCCTCTACTGTGGACGCTGAAGGCATGTCGGGAAGACAAGACTTCGAAAGTGGATTGTTCGCTTCGGATGGTTGGGTTCTTCAGTTGTGTTATCATTGATGTTCTGTTCGCTTTAGCGTCGTGTTATTAAGCAACAGTGCGCACACTTCATTTGAGATTTTACGCATCCGAAGGCTGCAGTGACTGCACTGCAACGAGTATGGCTTCTGTAAATGATGAGCAGTTACGTAAGTCTTCTTATGTCCGGTGAAATTCACAGAGGCATGTGTGATTTTGCTGTGAAGAGTGTCGATTCAGTGAAGCCGCTTACGCATGTACCTGCCATTGGTTTTCTGGCCGCACAATCGCGAAACGGAAACGACCTTTTGTTTCCCTTACGTGAGGGCTTCTGTGACATAAATTTACATTGTTTACGTTGTAAATAATGGTGGACATTAAGAAAACCTAATTGCAGAGAAAAGTTTTTTCAAGCCTTTACCTTCTTTTTTGATTCCCGACAACCTTCTCCATCACGTGAGAATGTCAGTTTACCTTAAAAGATATGCAATAATCTTTTTGCGATCGTAGAGTAACGGCTGAATCACTTAAATAGTTTTAGAGGTGTTTTAACTCACACGCACTTTAACAACCTAGCAACGTGAGCGTTAACGTTTTTGCTGAGTAAATAGGAGAGTGAAAGTGGGAGTTAATCAACTTCACCTAACATCTAGGTTTTCCTGTTTACTCAGTTTCTACACTTGTCAACCTAGTTTTCATAAACGCTGTCCTCCTTTGCACCCATGCTCTATGCTACTCGCTAAACAGTAATCATCATCATCATCATCATCATCATCATCATCAGCAGCAGCAGCAGCAGCCTGACTATTTATTTATTTTATTTATCACATACTGCGCAGCAAGCATGGTCCAAGCAGGGACTATACCAACTGCAGGGCGAAGGCCTCTCCAATATTCCTCCAATTAACCCGGTCATGTGCTCGCTGCATCCACTTGACCCCAGCGAACTTAATCTCATCCGCCCACCTAACTTTCTGCCACCCCCTGCTACGCTTTCCTTCCCTTGGAATCCAGTTTGTTACCCTAAGTGACCACCGGTTATCCTTACTTCGCACTAAATGCCCTGCCAGATGCGCAGCCTCATCTTCAGTCAAAGGAACCGATGGCTGGATAAAGTACTTACATGGCTGTTATCATGGCTTGTTACGAACATGTCTTCTTGGACTATCAATGCGCTAGTGGTGGCCCTTACCCTGGCGATGGCTTCGCGTACTTTGAATGAAAATTGCACTGCCTTTTCATTTCGCAAATTGTTTGGCATAGATAACTGATATATATAGTTTGGCAAATGTGTTAAACGTGTTTAGCTTGGTTTTTGGATAATGAATTCGCTTATTTCTGACACTTTTCGGTAGACACTTACATTCAAAATGAACAGCTTAAAATCGAAGATACATATATCGTTGGTTCTAATTCCTGTTGCATACCAGCCTCGAAATTGAATAACAGATGAATGCTAAATTTCAAGCCACATGACATGACACCGCCGTGAATGCTACACAAAGAACTATTGCGTAAGAGCTTCGATACGAATAACATGCGTATTTTAACCGACATGCTTTTTTTTTTTTATTCTGGGGTGCCGCGACAGTTTTTTGGCCGAACTAGCCCACTTTGAAATCGCATGAAACTCCTTCAGTGACAGAAATATTTGACAGTAAATAAACGCAGAGTGAGGAGGCAGCTGGTCTAAACAAGGTGACAACCTGAACAAGAAAGAGGTAGCTTATACACCACTTGAGGTGTATAATACAGAAGTAAAGTTTCCTTATCGATAGACTCTTCTGATACACTGTGATGCATCGCCATCGCTCCACATCAGTATATATAAATGTTTAATTTTCATGAGAACAGATATAAGCGTTCCGGAAACATACGTTTTTGCCAAACTGCGTTAATAATGTGAACTCTGAACTTAAGACGGGATGACTTTTTGTCTATAGACAATCGGTGTTTCATGGCATCACAGTATTTCACCCAATGCAAAAGCCTTTCGCACAGGCACCTGATCACTAGGACCGGATACCCCATGGCCTTGAACATTGTCACTTGTTTGTACGATTTTGCCCTGCATGCGTTGATCAAGCGAATTTATGTCATACCGACACCAAGCATGGTTTGCGTCAGGTAGTTTGCAGCTTTGGAGTGACCAGTAGGAAGCGAAGCAGGTTTTTAGGTAGGAATAGTGTATCGGCGCGGACATAAATAATCGGTATCAGAAAAGTTTAAAAGAGCTTGAAATTAACGGCAATTCCAAAGCGAAATCAGTTGTCCTTAAATGGCCTTAAAATGCTAACTACATTGTCGAATAATCGATCGGAATGAACAAGAAATAATCATCAGACCGCCGGAATATTTGAGCGAACATGCAGTTAATATTTAGACCGACAGTTATTAGGATATGATAAAAATGTCACATAGAACCTCTGCTTAAAGGAAGCGAGTGGAAATGCCACAAAGGCGAGACACTTTTCAACCTAGAAAGGTCGACTTTGAGTAAAAGGAAGTGCTCTCTAAAAATATGTCTACAGAAACGCAGAAGTTCATTTTAAACAGCGGTTCATCATTGAAGAAAACTGCAGCGTACTTAATTTTCTTCTTTAAGGGTACGGCGAGACAGCATTAACTTCCATCTGCGGCTCCCCTAGCGGATTCTCTTTCGCGTGGATGCACTTTAGTACGGGCTTAATATCTAGCTTAATTTCGCCCTTAGTTTTCTTATTTGTGGTGCTATTATTTCACAGTAAAGTCGTTAACCATTAGCGTAAAGCAGTTAGATAACTAAACACGTGCAATACCGATCAACATTACATGGCCCCGCTTTAACCAAGCCATCCAAACGCGCCAGCATGCACTCTCATTCCGGCTCCACAAACGTGTTACAAAGTTCTAGTTATGTAAGTTCCACTCATAACTGTAAATTTTGATTTTTATGTGGAACTTCCACTTAAATACAAGGACTTTTTAGAGCGCAGCTTTTTGGCGCCCGTTCCTGGCTTTCGCGTCGGCGTAGGCCTCGCAACCATCTCCGACCCCTTGCAGCCCCCCAGCTCAGCCCCCCTTTTTCTGCTTGACGCCGACCACGCGTGTTATCTGATTGCTGAGCACGCTCCCCCGTTCGCCATTGCTTATACCCTCACCCTTTCTTCCTGCGTGGCGGCGAGGGTGCTCTCCGGTTGCCGAAACGCTGGCTCGCTATCAGCGGATCATGGTGCTTGTATCCCAAGCCGAAACGCAGTAACACATTCTCTTCACTCCCTTGCGATCTCAGCGGCCTCAATCAGCCGCTGCTATCTGTTCGTCGCGCAACGTTCCTATCTGCCCACGCGCTGCCTCCCGCAACCTCCGGACAACTTAATTGCTCTCTTCATTTCTCCGACCACAAAGCTTCTTTCATGACAGCCAAGAACTCTTAGTGGAGTGTTTCCTAAAAGCAATACGTGTGAAAAAAAAAATTGTTTGTAATTGTTCATACGTGTCTTGCTCGAAATCTTTGCCTCAATCTATCGAAAAGGTGGAACAGCTGATGAGCTGCGCTCAAATTTCGCATTAGGAAGTAACGTAATCGTCGGCATTTTTTTTAACACATATATGTACCCAGAATAAGAGTGTATGCAGCTGCGTTTGTATCGCCTGGGAAAAGCAGGGCCTTTTATCTATATAGATTGGTTTTCGCACATTTCGTGGCAGTTCGGTAACCATTTACGACCTATATTGGATGTTCCACTTACAACTGGAACTTTTAACACGTATGTGGAACCAGATTAAGAGCATGGCCTAGGATCAGTGTATTCGACTTGACAGTCTAAGTTCCCGCAAAGATCGACTCCCATCGTACCCTCTCGTTTCAAAGTAACTGTCTCTGTGGCAGAACTGCTATCTGGGAGAAGTCATGCAGTCTCGTGAAAGCGCACACCAAGGCCACTAATTAGTACTAGTTGCGCCGTGCCGTCCGCCAACTACGACCTGTAAGAGGCATGTTCGGTATTTTTCGCTCACATCGCCAAAACTGTCGGCTGATTCCTTGGACCAGGGGACATTTAACGTGCCCGCCTTAGAAAATTATTACCTCAAGGCGATCATACAGTGCTAATTATGTTGCGTAGTGCCGTATGTTAGCCATTTGATTTTACCGATTATGAATGTATGATGATCATCCCACACCAAAAGCATAGGTTTGTTGAAATTTCTATGATCAGCTCTCTTTTAACCACGCCACCAAGACCCAGTGGTTAGGGAACTCGACGGCTGTTCCCAAGGATGCGGGATCGAATCCCGGCAGCGGCGGCCGCTTTTCGAGCGAGGGGAAAAGCAAAGCGCCCGTGTGCTATACGATATGAATGCACGTTAAAGAACTCGAGGTTGTCGAAATCTTCAGAGCCCTCCAATACGGCGTCGCTCATGGCCTCAGTTGCTTTGGGACTTTAAACGCCATAAACCAAACCAAACAAAACAAAACGAACAGCTTAGCTTTGTTGAAATTTCTGTGACTATAACTCTCCTTTACGCGCAGCGCCGTGAGCATGAGCTTCCACACGTCATTGTTAATTCATTGCGCTGTTAGCATGACCCAACCTCTAAGTCGATATTCCGAAACTATATGCCATGCAAGCGTGTAGGTTATACTTTGTTAGCGAGGCTCGGCGACAAACTTGGTCGACAATCTTGGACTACCTGCCACGTCAACGCATAGGCTATAGAAGAGCCCTCCAGTGCTCCCTGAGTGTAGCGGCATGATGTGCATGGGCCGCTCTGTCATGCTCTGCTCCGGCGCTCCCTTCTAGTCCATCTACTGCTCTCTTCTCTGGTGCGGTGCTTGTCCTCGCCCCGCACATAGGCCTGCTTGGCTCCTGCTTCTACCTTCCATGTTTCCTTTAGTTTTTAGCTCTCGTTGGTGGCGACCTTTAGGAAACGTGAAGCCAAAATGCAGAACCAACATCCGGGCACTGATATCCCCAACTTTTATAGATTCTTTCCAGCTGCGCATCTCTTGCCTCGCCGGTAGTGAGCCTGCCGCCCACGGCCATTCCCGCCAGGGTGGCACTGCTGTCGACGTTTTCTCTCCCTATTGCAGCATCAGCACCACTGCAGTATCAATGTGTGGCAGGAGTGGCGCAAACGTCGACCGCAGCTACATCTCTGTGCCTAGGCTCAAAGTGCGGTCGCTTTAAGAGGCGATGTTGCGGAACTGATAAGGATCTATGAATGATGGTTTTCCCATCATTTGGGAGCTGAAAAAGGCTCATCTGGGCACTGAACAAGGTTTAACGAGAGGCGTTTTCCAGCGCGAGGAACAGTGGCTTGCTGTTCATTGTAAGTATAGGTGCCTACTGGGAAGTTAATCAGGTTCGGCGTCTTTCCTTCCCCAGAAATCGAATTTAATAAAAAACTAAAACAAAATCGCGGAAATAAAATATGACGTCAAAAGAGTGTTATCACGTCTACTCGGAAGGAGAATCTTGAGCTTCCTCTCTATTTTTTTTTATTTTAGTGATTTACAAAACGCAGTGGCCGCCCTCTGGCGATGTAATTATTCCCCTTCGTTGCTTAGTTCAAGCAAACCTTTGGATCCTCGAAAGAACCTCCATAGTTAGAAAAGTCGAGCTTTTCATCTAGTTCCTATGCACTGCGGCTAATGGTGACATTTGTCTGGGTGAACTTGATGGATTTATCATTGCAAACCTGAATGGTGTGGTCACTGAGATATACCGCTATGTAGATGAACATTTTTTATTCCTTCTAGTCGATTCATCGACTTCATAACTGACATTTTGAAGTTATTTAATAGGCACGAGTCAAACACAGACAGAAGTTACAATAGTCAGCTAATATCGGGTTGCTCTTTTCAGAATTATGGCGATAGAAACATATCTTTTAGAGCTTAGAAGCTAGCACAAATATGCATTACTTGACATATAGTCTGCTCTACAGACGTAAATAATCTATCATTGTAGTCTGCCTCCTGTCTGTTCTCTTCATATCGTCTCGCGGTCTCGTTCTGGCCAGGGGCAAACGATGAAAAATGATTCTTTAGCCTCCTTCCACGTCAGCGTTGCTCATTTTTCACGTGAAAATGGCCACCTACACTTCTTTTAGCAAATAGTTTGCAGCCCCGTGGAACCAACAGCTCACTTGTCGAGTCAGGCCTACAGGAGCGCAGCAAATATTTCCTCAAATACTTCGGCCCCGTTGAATTACTTTTCAAATAATATTTGCGAGTAGTCCAAAGTACTTCTGAAATTTTAGCTGAAGAATACTTCGAGGGTTTCACTCCATGGTTAAATTTGCACAGGAGGTCCGCACAAATACATGCACTGCGGAGGACTCCAGCGAAATATCTACCATAGCGAAGTGGAACGCCACTATTCATAAATCTTGCCTTGCCTTGTCGGTCCGATCTCTTGAGCGCTCCACCTGCCCACTGTTTCCTTTTCCTTTCCTATGATAGAACCACCGGTTGCAAGAAGACGGGCGTGGACGAACGCATTTATGCAGTGGGCGCCTTTCTGATTGGCTCAGACTGTCTTGCATTCTACAGTGCAGCAAGCCACGTGTGATATGTAGTAGATTAGTGCGTCAACACTCAGGCCGCTATGGGGGCCTGTCCTTCCAGCAGGAAGTTAATGAATACCTTCCAAAACGAAACATTTTAAGGGGCTGATTTGGAAGCTAAAAAAAAAAAAGAGGTAACTGGGCGGCGGCGATAACAACGGACGCGCTGGGTGGTCGTGGAGGAATATAAGCAGGGATCCTCTCGGCCATGCTCAGTTTAAATATGTGAAGGCATAACATTTAAAGGTTATACCGTGATCCCCGTTCGTGTCCATCCACTTTCCTGCTCGCCTAATTGCTAGCCTTTTAATTTATGCCTCTAGTAAATTCTATATACCCATTAGTATGCAGTTGTAAGCTATAGCATGCGTGTTGGATTTGCATGTCCACACCATGAAACGTATAATGTGCACCGAGAGAGATGGGAAGAGACAGGGGAGCGGCCGGGGATCAAGTCAGCCGTCCGTCCTGACACCCCTCCTGAGATTAGTCATTTTCAATCAAGGACTGAACATTATAGCCTCTCACAATCCCACACGGCACTCACGTAGCCCCAGCTGGTCCTTGGTCCTCTTGTGGACTAAAAGCCTGATTCGAGGACCAAAGTGGACGTTATTTCCCTTGAGCCGCTTTTTTTAGAGTGTATAATATTGTATGTATGACCACCGGACACAGATACAAAACCCCGCGTTAGCCAAGCCGTACGGAAGTTCCCAATTGGATTAGAGGCCGCGTGTCCCTTACGTAAGACATATGACCTCGAAGGTTCGCTTCCCATCTCATCTTGCCATCTCAAAAGCGAAGACCGAGTTGGCAGTGCCTGCCAGCTCGGCCATATTATGGGGTCTAGAGATGTCACCAAACCCGGTGACCAGTCAGTGACATGTCAGCTGACAAAGGTCGTTCGCTAACTACTAGGTGGCAGGGTCATGGCCGTGAGTTTTCGCCCACTATGCCGAAAGCACAGATGCCGGATTTTCTGCAGAAAGTAGATTTTAACGTTGTCGCATTAGGAGGCCCCATTATCTAGAAAATCCGGCGTGGGCAAAAGATCGCCTCTGACGGCTGGTAGTTGGTAGGTAATATGGCTGTGCACTGGTTGGTCGGTGGCAGCGTGCTATGACGAGTCCATATGACGTTGTCAAGTTTGAAGGCCAATTACATATTACAAATTACCAAACATATTACTGCGCACTGTGGGGGCTCCGCAGCCCCTTTAGGTGTTTTAAACCGCGCGCGCGTCTTTCTATTTGTATTGTTTGCACGGGCAGCGCGAGTGCGCATGAGCAAGCAGATAATCTTGGGGGGCGTGATGTTAGCGGCGACAGACGAGGGTAGATAAGCGCGTCAGAAGCGAGGCGCGTGGCTTTTTTGCCCCGGCGGAGAGACCGGCGCGGGGCAACCGGCGAGCGTCATGGGCCAGCAGGGTGTGCACGGACGACTGAAAGAAGATCGCCGACGCGAAGATGGAAGCAGTGCCTGCAGGAACAGCCTAGGCGTATTTCTGTGAGTTGCTGTCCCGCGAGGAGCAATCTTTCTTGTGTTGCCGTTAGCGCTTTGGCCCCATTGCTAGTTTTATTCGCTCCGCAGTGTGTTTTGTTTCGCCGCGGTAAGGCCCTGGCATTCTTCCCGCTTTCCGTTGGTGTTCTATTGTCGCGCGTATGAACAGCCTGTTCTCAGCGCAGTAGCGCCTTATGTTTCTCTGTTTTGCTTTTTTTTGTTTATCCGGAATAAACCGGTGTTTTTAAGAGACTGGATTTGTCACTCGTCGGGCGAGACCATGGCTCGCGGACCCGTTTTTTGAAGGCGAGGCCTTCAGCACATTGGCGCAATTTTACTTTGGGGATCATCCGAAGGCCTACCAATTCACCACACCCTGATGTCCTGCTACAGCAGCTTGCGCTCTACCAAAGTACCAATACCCTGGGGCTAATTGGAGCCTTCGCCAAAACGGCCTACGGCCCCTAGGATCTGAGATCTATAGGGCCAAGAGCAGCTACTCCCATACCCTTCCCTTCAGTACCCACATGCCTTGCTGCCGATGAAGAAGCGCATGCACACGATTACTTTCTTTACTCCACACCAGCTTCATGGTACAAAGCAAACACTTATTTATGGACACTTGAAACGAGCTTCAGCATGGAAGACAACCTAAAGAAACATTAGCAAGGCGCATAAAGGGCCGCGGTCCACCCTCCATTCGAAAATATTTTCTTTCCCGTCGAGTGTAAGGCTACGTCCCCGGATCACAAAGCAGCAAACGCCTTTTTAACGAGTAACGCAGATACAGTCACTGCAATCAATCGATTCTGCGGTGTTTCTATCCTCCCGTCGTCTCAAAGAGGCTTTTCCCTCTGCTGCCTGACCATCTAGTCTTCGCCATGCCTCCGCAAGCAGAATTCCCCTCCTTCCTCCTTCGCGTTTGGGAGAAGGCGTGGTGTTTGCACGAAGGCTTTAGGAACGGCGCAGCACACAGAACGGCGTCTGAGTAGGGATACCGCATGCAGGACAAAGACACGGGCCAGAAAGAAGCACGCAGAGAGCTGCTCACGCAGTTAGTGGTCTCCGCCCACCCTTCACCCGTCAATCAAAGAGACGGATCAGTGGATGTGGCCCTGGGTAAGTCCTGGATATTGACGTGATAACCAGGGATCGACGGCCAGAGTAGAGAGCAGGGAAACTGGCTTTAGAAGGGTAGCCTGAGACATGTTTGATTAGTAAATTTGTTGCTTTTTGGTGCGCGCATCGCAGCAGCATTGCTCAGAGACTATCTCCGATACCTGACCGAAGCTTTAGTTTTCTTCGTTCAAAATCTCATGCCCTGGTCAGCGGCCCTTAAAGCTTGGCGTTAAGGGTAGACGCGATGGCATGCACGCCTTTACCTACTCTCATGCTGCTTCGATTCGAACCGGTTCCTTTGCCTATTATTAAAGAACGTTGATCTTTCATCTCGACCTCTTTGGCTTAAAGAATTTTTACGATCGTCGGCAGCATGCTAGCGTTCCGGCTCGGCTTCCTCCGAACACTTGCAGCGCTTCAATTCCGTTTCTAACGTTCCTCCTCGACATCCCTCAATCGCTTCAACTGTCCAGCAGCCACATACCGGGCGATCTTCTCCGTTTCCTCGGCATCCGTGTTACGACTTCTACTTGGTCATCGAGGAGCCCCATCACGACGAGACACATCCTCAGACGAAGACACAGCATTATACAGGGTGTTTCTCGTAACTTGAACAAGGTATTTGAAGAAAAAAAAAAACAAAAAGCGAAGCTTGTTGCTGCCTGAGACCAACGACATATTGGTGGTCGTCACGTAGTGCTCCACGGAGTATTTTTTTACATTCCGCTACATTTGCTAATTCAGCCCAGTCGAAAAAGAACTACTGAACTGTGTCAAAATTACGACGAAATATCCTGTAGTTCTGTCGTAACCATCAGATTTTTATGTAGTTCTGTAGCACTTTTCTGTTGTAACTACAGAAATTTCTGATGTTACTACAGAATGTTCTGTTGTCACAACAGGTTTCCCGTCAAAAACCGCCCAGAAATTGTGTTGTAACATCAGAAAATTTTCTGTAGTTTTTTCCGTCTGGGAGAAGTATGAAAAATGTTTATTATTCACTTTGGGGCCAAGTCCACTTCATTAAGCAGTAGAAGGCATTAAGATACAACCAACTCAGTTTTTTTCTATCAACCTATCTCCCATGTGATCGTTTTTTCCAACATTTAAATAAAGCCAGCGCAGTATTTAAAAAATACCACGTGACTGCGGTAACACGTTACCGTATACTGCAGCGCTGCCAAACGCGTATTGAATTGACGAAGCGTGCACGATAGATGAGCGGCCGACGGACGCTACTATCAGCATAGTCTCAAAACTACATCAGCAAGTATTGCCGGAGCACAGAAAGCGTGAGCCACGATAAGCGATGGGCAGGCTACCGACAGCAATCTTGGACGGAAATTTCACCGAGCTATCACACCGTAGAAACGAAAAAGGAAGAAAAAACGGTCGAGTCACCTAATTAAAGTCAGGTTCGTTTTTCTTTATTTGCGTCGTGATGCAGTCTGTAAAATGATTGGCAACCGCTAACTTGTACACTGTCACTGCGTGAGTTTCGTTCGTCCAAAGGTTGCTGGGAGCGTTGCAATATTATAACGCACGGGCGCAGTCACATGATATTTTTATATTTCGCGGGATTACTCCAAATATCGGTAAAAACTGCCATGATATTGGTATGCTGGTAGAAAAAAACGGGATATATTGTTTCTGAACCCCCTCCACAACTTGATGGAACCAACTTGGCCCCACAGTAAATAATAAATATTTTGCAAAATTTATCCTTGTTAACTAATTGAGCGGAATGTAAAAATACTTTGGGGAGCATCGCGTTGAAAGCATTCATATGCCCTTGGTTTCACCAAGCTTCTCTACACCGTTCTTTTTTAATTCTTGTTTGAAGTTATCTGGAACACCCTGTATATTACACGTGCCAAGTGCAATGTGAGACAAGGCTGTCACACCAGTACCAGCCACCACGGCCATTCCATGTGTACAAATTCAGTGATAAACATACGAGATCATTTGTCTACACCACGCTGGTTTCATTCATTTATCACCAATCACAACTTACTAATCGTTCAGTCAAGCACACTCTCAACCGCTTCAAATCAATCAACTTTTCAAACATCCTTACAAGGCATCTCCACTTCTCACTCATTTGCTACGCTTGCTCATTATGTTTTGTCATCTATTCAGCTGCGTGTTTGATCATCTCCATTTATCACGGCATATCTTTCGATTCAACCTACTCGACCTTGACCTCCAATTTGATGATGGTAATGAAATGAAACGAGAAGGCGCCATCTCCTTTGGAGAACACGTATCAGGTCTGTAGTTCGGGTGGCTGCAGCATTGCATGACGGCACCACTCAAACATTTGCGCTGGCAGAAATTTAAGCCAGCTTCCCCTCAAATTGGGTTGCGACGATGGCTTTTTGGCGCATCAAAACCAATACGCTCTGCGTAAAAGACGCGAAGGTCCCACTTATCGGTTTATATTTCAAACGCGCTGTCAGAGGGGACAACTACCGGAGCATGAATAGGACGCTTTTGAGCACTACGCCTTAATGCGAAATCATATCATGCGGACATTTATTCTCCACCGTAAGGTTTTACGCGGAGCCGACGGTTCTCGTTGCACCTAAAAACCGCCTCCGTATCCAAGTTTGAGAAGCAGCTTTCAGAACGAGTCAAATTTTTGCCAGGGAAAACAACGTAGGAGGGGGGGGGGGGGGGGGGGGGGCTTTGGTTATAGATGACATGCATATTGAAGAAATCAGTTGGGTGGATTTTTAATGCTGTTTGAATTATGAAGTATCTTTTACCGACACGGGCATACTGTAATCAGTGGCCCCCACCACGAAGGATACCACTGTATCCTGCCATGGGATTGAGTGTGTCATTGGCCTTTTGCGTTTGAACTACAGTCCTAAACAGATGGTATGTTGGCAAAGCTATTGTAGCTAACCAAGGTTATGTTCGGAACACTGCTGTAAAAATGGTTTTAGCCATCTCTTGCAAGTGAAAATCTTCCTGATGATTGGAAAATGGCTCATGTCCTTCATTTACTAAATACTGAGAAAAAAAAAATTATTTAACGTCTAAAAGGTCATCTCGTTCGGTTAGTAAAAGTGCGGATTTGAAGTTTCCAAAATGTTTTCGGATCACTCTCCGTCATGTTAGAAATTTCAGAAAAAAAAAATAAATTACGTTTAGCGCCCTTTATCTGTTTTTTTTTTTTCTCGCGAGCTGAGAGTGCATGCTGAATCTTCCAATGCTGCGCCATGTTCGAACAGGCTGCATAGCGGTAGAAGTGTTTGTTTTTGCGTATACTGCGCTCAATTGTTCCCACGAACGAGGGATTACCACGAGAAGGCCCACTTTGTAACACAGGTACGCATGCAGTTTGAAATTCAAGTAGTTCGTCACGAAATATATACGTCATTGTCGTTGATATCAACGGTTGTTCAAAACCACCTTCATACAAAGCCGAGAAATTGACAGACGTTGACGTCGCGGTATACAGTCTGCCTTTCTGTAATATTATATTTGTTTCTTTGAGCAAACTTATTTCTCGACTTCGAGGCAAAGATTAACGTGAATCGCAAAATGGTCACCTCTCTTGCTAATTGTTGAATGTTTAGGGCAGGCTGTGAAACAAAAGGCACAAAAAAGCGGTGCCATAAATAGCAAGTTGATGCAAACAAAATTTAGCAATTAGCAATTAACGACGAATGAAGATGGGAGCGAACTCGTCACAAAATCATACCACCACTTTCTCACTTTCTCTGGCTTCAAAAGGGTATAATGTTTCATTTTTAAGCGTGTTACAAAAAGAAAATAGAAATACCTATTTTCTTTTTTTGACATAATTGGATTGATCCATACCTCTGTTCCTAAGATGACATCATAATCACAATAGTGAACTAGAGACCATAAATAATCCGGTTTTGCTAAAAGACTGCCAACATTTGTAACAAGAAAAGATAACGGACCGAATAGGCCTGCCAAGTTGCTTCTAAAAAAGCTGATTTTGGCGATAAATAGCGCACGTACTGCGTTTATTCCGTCGACAAGCCATCGCCGTACCACGATTTGAGAGGGAATTTGCAAAGGCGATACAAATTCCTTCCGGCGCAAATATTGGAATGGCGCCGTCATGTGATGTGGCTGCCACCGGAACTACAGACTTAATGCATGTTTGCAATGGTAGATAGCGGCTCCGCGTTTTAATGCATCCTCATCCAAGTGCGCTGCAAGGTCGAGTCGAGTATATGATATCCGCAGTGTATACGTTGATCGATTCGGGGGAATTGATAGTGTGATTGGCGAACTGACTGTTTAGTGGGTAGTGATTAGTGAATAAAACCAGACAAATAGCCTTGTTTGTTTCGCTGAATTTGAACGCGTCTGTTAACCTGTAACAGGTACTGGTGCGACAACGTTGTCTGACATTATCAGTTGCACGCATTAGTGAGAATTCTTTGTTTGAGGATGTCCCTTGTCGTGATGACGATGCTCCTCGACCGGGGACAAATCGTAAGACGAATTGCGAGAAAGCGAAGAATGTATGGCATGAGGCAGCTATACTTTTAAAGGGAAGTCGGGATGCCAAAGTACTAGAGTTAAAAACGGAAGCGAAGCTCCGTGAGAGTGCGGAGGAAGACGAGCTGGAACGTCAGCAAACTGCTGTAGTGCTGGAGAAGCCGCCCGAATTCCGCTCAGCCGAAAGTCAAGCTTCTGCTGCTAACACTCCCTTTGCAAGCCCTGGTGCTGCGCCCCAAGACAGCGACATATTGCAAAGAAGCATCAACGATCGTCACGTTGAAACACGTTCGGGAAATCCCAGATAACCTGGCACACGTCCCATAGCGGCGACATGCCTTCGCGTCACGGCACATTTGAAGAAGGTGATAAGCACGTCCGCTGATTGGACATTTCGGGCCACTGTCAAGAGCTGCCTCCGGATTGGACAATTTCAGAGGCAACAGTTTCCCCGGCTGTATAAGCCAATGCACTGCCGCTGGAGAGTGAGACCTTCAAAGCGTTCGTCGAGTGCTATGCCATTCGAAAGAAGGGGACGCGTCGAAGCCTCTCCGGCCATCGCTTTGTGACTACAGTTCTGCATAGCTAGTAGTAGCCTTCGGCCCCGGTGCCAACCTTTTACTGTAAATAATGCCCTGTAAATAGTGCAGAAATACGCCTTTGTTCATTTCATCGACGCTGACTTGGTTTCATTGCTACCGCCAAGAGAGCAGACGGTTCTAGATCACGAAACGGTAGATGAGAGATACGAGCCATACTCCTACGGCGCAAACATGTCGACCATCGTAAACGCAGGGCTGAAGCTAGGTTGCTCCTGAAAGCCAAAGACGGCAAGCAGAAATCTCACTGTCATTTAGTAATATGCAAAGAAGCGGAGCAAAGTATACAACAGTTGCATCTTGCCTGTACTCACCTATGGGGCTGAAACGTGGAGGCTAACCAAGAGAGTTCTACTTAAGTTGAGGTCAACCCAGAGGGCTATGGAACGAAAAATTGTAGGGGTAACATTAAAAGATAGAAAGCGTGCAGAGTGGGTCAGAGAAATAACTCAAGTTACCGACATTCTAGTGGAAGTTAAGAAGAAATGGACATGGGCAGGACATGTAGTGCGAAGAGAGGATAACCGATGGTCGCTGAGGGTAACAAACTGGATTCCAAGGGAAGGAAAGCGTAGCAGGGGGCGGCAGAAAGTTAGGTGGGCGGATGAGATTAAGAAGTTCGCAGGGGTCAAGTGGATGCAGCTAGCACAGAACCGGATTAAGTGGAGAAATATGGGAGAGGCCTTCGCCCTGCAGTGGGTATAATCAGGCTGATGGTGATGATGATGAAAGAAGCGGGTATAGTCAAATTAGCGTCAGAGTAGCAATAAATGAGGCAAAGAGCGCGCACGCTACCTTGTCTAACCTTAAGGCGAAGCTTAAGCGACGTCCTACTTTTGTTTAAACTGTGCTACATGAATCAGTCGTGTGATATTTGCAGATGCTGCCATTTAGTTATAGTCTGTATTAGGAAAGGCTGCACTTGCCTTTTTTATTTGCCTTACCAAAGGACCTTAACCTTTTCTATACTAGTTGAACGTTAGGTGAAAAATTCTCCTCTATCCACTCTCAAGGCGTGCATACAGCATTCAGGTTGTGCCCGTTTGTTAAAATTACATTCTTGCTTTTGTATAGGGTCCTTGAGTTGTAGACAGATTCACCCCCTAACCAAACCGGAGGGCCCCCACGCCTAAGTTTGACACCAAGCGTACTTAGATGGTCATACCAGATTGACAGCATCTTCCTAGAATTCTGAAAAGTACCATCACCTATTAATCTTCCATGCTTGGTATTCCGCGACTATCCGGATTGCAACATCTCAACAAGGTGAGCAGTACACCTATGTTAATTATGGTTACTCTTAGAGAATTTTAGTGTGTTAAAGCCATACTCGTAGGAGTTGGCGGGTTTTATTTTTTTCTGCAACGTATTTTGATCTGTACAACCTTTCACTGAATAAAAAAAAATGTTGTGTATATCGCTCCGTTCTCTGATACTAACATTGGGTGTTCCTTATGACGCCGCGTTATTATCTATTCCTCATTGATGCAGATGCCTTAGCAGGTTTTGTTACATAACCTGCATCAATGACGTGCTGATCAACATAACCTTCACAATAACTTTATTTTCCCGTTACTGCGTCATTTAGATCCCTATTCTCAAATAAAGAGTTCCTTCTTGACAACGGGCGAATAAAACCCTTTCGTGCTTTAAAATTAAGGAGTGGTTCTCACAGAACAAGAACGCGATCGATTCCTCCTCTTTTGTCGCTACATTAGTTCTCATCCTTGTTGCAGCCACGTGCATGACCCCGGCTTTTTCTGAGCTGGCAAATACGCGTTCTGACGCTTCTGTCACCTAACACCGCGGCAGCTGTTTGTCATCTCGGTCGTGTTTGTTGCTTGGGAACAAGATACAAGGAGTGAGAAAGGGTGGGTGTAAGTTTGTCCAGCATCTCTGCTACTAATCTAGATAACACTATATACAAAACAGGAAAGCAGACGCATGGCCGAAGAACAAAAATTACAGTGGTTTACCATCGATAAATCTAATATAACTAGCGAAGGTGGTAGTCTGCGTAGTCTATCAATGCAGATGTAAATTACGCTTCGCTGTCTTCTCTCCAACTATTGCGCACGCCGGTTCAATTTGGAAAACATTTAGCCTCTTCAGTTCAGAGTATGGTAAGACAACTTCCTAACGGCTCCTATCTGCACAGTTCCTTTCCAGGTGCTCTATATCACGCAACGCACTTTACTACTAACTCTTCATCCTTGTCTCTAGTATATGAAATACCAGCCGTCATAAAGGCCCGCTTTAACCAGTCATTGCTAAAGAGATGGGATGCTTGGCAAGTGATCTCAAGTACCGGGATTCGAACCCGCTCGCGGTAGCCATGGTCTGATGGAGGCGGAGCTCAAAAGGCAACTTTGCGCTGTACAATGTGAGTACACATTAGAAGTCACCAGATGGTGCAGAATAATGTGGAGGTTTACATGACTGAGTTGTTTTGGGGCGTTAAAGCCAACATAACTAAGTTATGAAACAGTTTTGTCGCTCACTTTGTTGAATCACAGAAGGGCCCAGGTAAGGGCAATAAGGAGAAAATACCATAAACTGCAGCCGGACACATTGAGCGACGTATGCGGCGTCACTAAGGAGCAAGGGTGTATTGCACTTGCCCTTTTTCGGGTATTTGTCTAAGAATGTATTCGTGCTTACGTGATGCCGCATACGGCTCGCTCGGACCAAAAAAATATCGCCGTCGCCATACCCCATAACTGAGGAAAACGTGTCGAAAAATACGCATTTCAAACCAACGGTAATTCAATGTTCAATAAAATTAATTTGTCGCCAATAGCGTCCGAACTGAGGCCTTCCACATGAAAAATGGGCACGCAACGTAAGGCCACAACGGGCTGTTGAGTACCAAGAGCATTAGAGGGACACCTAGTGAAATCATTGTGACATTTAGGAATTGCTAATGTGTGTTTGGGATGTGCATTCACGGTGCAGTATGTAAAATTTCAAACGTTTCAATAAATTAAGGAATACAAATACAGACCCCATCGAAATAAATGGTGGTGTTACAGTCTCTATTGCACCTACTCTCATGGCAAAGCTTAAGCATCCTTTCATTTTTAGGCATGCACTACTTTTAGTTCTCATTGTCGCACAATTAAGTCGAACATCGTGTGAAATCACGGCGAACGTGACTCCCAAAGTGAGTGTTAGCATGAATACTAGTGTTAGAAAGAACAGGAGGTAGACTACTCAAAAACATAACGAAGGTTCTTTGTGCTAATGGTATACATCAAAGAAAAACCTTTACATACACCTAAGCAGTTTTCGAAACAATGACGTAATCACAGTGACCAAGCTTTTTAGGCTTTCGACAACTAAGCCATTACCACCATGTTACGCTGTCTGAGCTTAACTAATCCGGTTTATGTAAAACTCTAGGGTCAAGCTCTTTGTCAGAATCAACGCCTCAAGTTCTCACTGGCATGCTTAATTACATTAATGCTCGATGGTAGTGCATGAGGGTGAGGGGCGAGCGTGCGCGTACGATGACCCGCATGAGAAGCCGCTGACGGGAGCGCTTTAAATGTGCCACGTGACACACATGAAGATGGAGCTTAAATTTCCTCAAACTTTGTGAACTACAATATACGTAAATCGAGTTCAATTCTTTGGACCACTCTGCTCGCTTCCTGTCTCTTACCACCACCACCACCACCACCACCACCACCACCACCACCACCACCACCACCACCACCACCATCATCATCATCATCATCATCATCATCATCATCCTGATTATACCCACTGCAGGGCGAAGACCTCTCCCATATTTCTCCACTTAACCCGGTTCTGTGCTAGCTGCATCCACTTGACCCCGGTGAAGCGGTGGTGTAGCGGCAGAACATCCGCCTCGCATGCAAGAGGGCCGGGGTTCAAATCCCGGTGCCGCACAATTCTCCACCGGATTTAAAACAAATATCCGCGTGTCGATGGAATTGCATAAACAGGTTTGGGGCGCGACCTGATGCCGGTGAACACCTCTGGGAACGCACTCCCTCACCAGAACAGGAATTGGCCACCCTGGTGCAGTAATTGGCCGCAACCTCCTATGATAAGCTCTTGTCTCTTAACTTTCCCTTAAACAAGTCTTTTTCATTGGGGACATTTCGAATAGGGTACCCTATATGTTAGTGGCATAACGAATACCGAGGTGCAAGTTAGAACGCGTAAAACGCAAAGCCGCTTGGGTGCTCGGGTGAGCGGGTGATGATAACTCAAAACTGGAGAAATAGTGTGTCCCCCAAGCGCTACACAGAAACAGGAAAGATGGCGGCGTTCGGCGAAGAGGGGCCCTCACTCTTCACCAGCAATTCGTTGGTGAAGAGTGAACGAAGGTTTTTATCTGCCTGAAGGAGTCTGCCCGAATAATTTCTAGCGACAAAATGCCTCAGATATCAAGAATACCTCTGGATTTTGACAACTGTTTGGTTAAGCGAGTTAGCGTTGTTTGGTGGCCATGCAGGCAGGACGTAAGAAAAAATTGTGGGCTGTTCAAATAGCGTTTTGTTGACATGAAAACAGTTCTAAGAGTTGAATTTTACACAATACGCTGTTTTTATTATTTATTATTCTGTCAGAAGTAAAAGTGTATATAAATACATTTGCGAAACTTGCGACGTAGGGTTTCGATATCTTTTTCTAAATGGCGCTGCGAGCGGCTAACCCGATTCCTACGGTGCCTGTTCCCCTATGTCGCATTAGAGAGAGCACATCGGAGGGGCGACCTTGCGCCGAGGAATTGGTGCTACTAGGCTCGTTTTCTCAATTTCAAAGCTCTCCATTAGCTCACTGGGTCGTTTTCTCAATTTCAAAGCTCTCCATTAGCTCCCTGGGTCGCTGCCCCACGGTTGAGCACCGGTAAGACACCCTTGTTATGTACGTTTCTCTTAAAGGATACTTGCAAACGACTAATAATAGTGTAACTTTGTCTGCCTTATAAATTCAGTGAAACTCATTTTTAATCTTCTTGTTTTTTTCTGCTTCCTTTATCTGGAACTGAGATTACTACTTGCTCCAATTAGACATTTTCCCTTACGTATTCCACTGCCTCCCTGCCTATAATATGCGCTAAGAAATAAAGATTCATGATAGAGCAACGGAGCGAGTCATATAGCCCGTTGAGTCCTGTGTAAATATGCCGGATCGGTTTCGTAGAAACCATGAATTTTGGGGGCAGTGTTCAATTTCATAAACTACACGGGGAACGTCCTGTGGAATCGCTTTACAGGCGTCACCGTCAATGACGGCCAGGGTACCTTAAGGAGAGCCTTACAAACTAACATTCCACTCAAGAATGACTCATTGGGTGCGATGGGCCCGGAAAATATCACTATGAACGTTGGTAGTTCACGCAGGGTGACGGGCACAGAAGGGTCCGCGAAAGCAGCGAACAAATTCACGGACGATGCTCTCCCACGGCGAAACGTGTGCCAGCCATGTACCGTTCGGGAATCTAAGGAACCGCAAGGAAGAAATTTACCTGTCACTGGGTAGCTGAGATGAGACGCAATTCCCACATCCGTATCCGCCGGGCCTGGCAACTGCGCAGATGCGAGATCCTGCTGTCGGGCGCACAACAGCGGTCCACTTTTTTATTATTTCGATGTGAGCTTCATGAGCTTATAGAAAGCGTCTGATGAAAAGTTCCCTCCCGAGCTGCAGGGGCGGGCACAGAAGGCAGGGGCAGCAAGAGTCATTCGCTGACGGAACCTTCTCGTCACAAATGGGGGGAAAACGGGAGAGGTGACTCGAACCCAGCAGAGGGCGGAGCGCGAGGGCAGCCAATCGCAGGCAGTCCAAGCAACCAACCATTTTTTTCCCCTACTTATTGGTTATATTACTTGTTTTTTCACCTGTTGGCTTTTTTTACTTGCTTGTTTTCTATATTAGCTGGTGCTCACTTGCATTTCTGATCATTCAGTTATGTATCAAGGCCAAAAGGTTGCTTTGTCGATGAAGTTTCTCTCGATTCCTTTGAATGTTACCGCAGTCACAGAAATGTGTAATGGTAATAATTTAGTCAAATATCTGACCTTTAATTGTGAAGGATGCCTTTTCTAGAAAAAAAAGAAACCCTCAGAAGGCGGTCAAAATGGTTTCTTTATAACTAAGAAAAACAATCACCGTGACCTTAAGCACAGAGTTCGAGAGCCGTCTGAATGAAGGGCCGAATCACTGCTGCCTGGCTTCGGTGGTTCACGGCATGCAGTGCATAACATTAAAACGAGACGCGGGGCAGTGAGTTCTGTTCAATCCTCGATCGTGACATTAAAAATGGCTTTCGCGCACTCTCCGCGATAGCCGCATTCCATGATATTATAAATTAAGAAGTAGTGATAAAGAGCGCATAACGAATTAGTATTGAGCAGTCTTCACTCTTTCTTTATTTATCTCTACCCAGCTACAAGTCGATACGACCTTTGTCTCTAAAACCTCACAGCAAGATCTTCACAGAGACTACATATCGTTAGGGCATTACAGCTGTTGAATTGGTCGCCCGCCGGGTGTAAGTCAATCATTTTACGTCTTCCTTCCAGACGTACTGTAGACGTATGTTTGAGGCTGTTAACAAGGTTCAGTTCACAAAAGGTTGAAAATATACCAAAAAAAAAAAGACCCTAGATATACCTTGTTCACCGCGTCGCGCAATTATATACACACTAAATTTTTACAGTGCTAGAAAGGTAAGCAATGTCAATCTCTGATTGAAAAGGGGGGGGGGGGGGGCGAAATACAGTTTAAATATCTAGGCATGTAATCTCTAATCAGATACTTTCTACGGTTTCTGGATGTTACGCGGGTACTTGACACAAATTTCTAGTCCTTATCAAGTTTCACACCTTTATAGAAGAGTAAGGATCGGTAATCACTGATCCGCGCAGTATATCTCGAAGTTAGAGAGGACGTTTTTCAAGCGTCGTAGTCTTCCCAGTTGTGATAGCGAAGGCAATCATTTTGTGCAGAAAATCATCGGTCGAAAGTTCACCCACGTTCGGCCCAAGCTACTCCATATCTGTTCAAGACTGGATTGCAGCTTTTTCTCTGGTGGATAAAATCAAATGCCGCCTCCTCCTTGTACGTTAATGTTTGTTGCTTTATAGCACTTTTACCACTAAGAAAGAGAAATGGTAGTGCGCTCTGTACCTTTCAGGTGATCTCCGGCAGCCTCTAGCCGCGGTCCACGGAGCCGGTGTTGTTTGGCTGAAAAAAAAAAAAAAAAAGAGAGCGCGAGTGGGCATTATGAGGGCGTGCACTGAATTCCTTCAACGAAATACTAGAGGTACGTTTTCTCAAGTGCAAAACGAAATAATAAGCCATTTAAAAGAAAAGGAGGCAGCGAGCCAGTCATTATGTTCTGTTCTGTTCTCTTCTGGATAGGATAGGATAGGATAGGATAGGATAGGATAGGATAGGATAGGAAAGACGTTAATTTCTCTAGAAAGGTCTTGTGCTAGTAGCAGACGAGAAAGAAGAGGCCCACCTTCCTTCTTCTCACAGGGTCTGTGCCCCCTATTCCAGGGGCACCGATGTTCTGGATAAGAGTGCGTACGTATAGTAACTTGAACTCAGTCAAAATAAAATGATGCATAATTAAGGCAATAGGCTAGAACAGGCAATTTAGTCATGGTCATAGCGTGCTTCTGCAGTTTTGAAGGCGCACCATGTTTATCCCTCTTCAAGAAGAACGCGTTCTAATATCGAATAAACGTCAGGAAATATGTGAAACGTTGCTTTTATACTCTGACCGTATTGCCATATTTAACACAAGTAACATGACTAGCTCAAACTACGGAGCGCTTTGCGTCGTTAATTACATCCGAGGTAGCGTGCTAGCACCGTTTCAATTTAGGCTAAACCGGATGAATCCGCGCTACACCCATGGCAACAGTGGCGAGACACAGGCTCAATAGTCTCCGTCGGCTACGGTACGTGGAGTAGCCGTTTCTCCTCCCCTCTTCAAGGCCACCGGGAAGGAACGGCAGAAAGTATCAGCGACACGCGGGAGTGCGGGTTTTCTATCACTTGGAGAGCGAAACAAAATTCACGTGGCCGACACGGACCTCGCCGCCGTCGCAGTCCAGGCAGTGAAAGGCGTGGACGTTGTTTGGCAGGCTTCATCCGCTGCATTGCATGACGTTTTCGAAAGTGACGCATCTAGTGCTCAATAAATGTTCAGAAGTAACCATTAAAAGTTAAAACATAGACGCTTACTGCTAAAGTTTTGAGTAGATGAACGGCATTCCTATTAAAAGAACTCATTTACGCCAAATGCATATATCTTATCTGAAGACCTTTCTGTGATGCCAAATCAGCTGCACTTTCCTTTATCAAAACACGCTTCTTCGTGAGAAAAGAACAAACACCCATTACTTGGCGTGTCGTTCAACCTTCCAACATCCATCTCTATTTATTTGGCAAAGGGATACTTATTTTAGAGCGCAGATCTTTGGCGCCCGTTCGTGGGTTTCGCGTCGGCCTCTGCGCCGGCCTCGTAACCAGCTCCGCCCCCTTTCAGCTCCCCCAACTCAGCCCCCCTCTTCCTGCGTGGCGCCGGCCGCGCGTGTTATCTGATTGCTGCTCGCTCTCCCCCGTTCGCCGCTGCTTATGCCCCCCCTCCCCCCCACCGCTTCCTGCGTGGCGGCGATGGTGCTCCCTGGTTGCTGAAACGCCGGCTCGCTATCAGCGGAGAATTTATTTTCGGGAAAGCGTGGACAGGATTTTGGTAATCCAGAAAGCTGCAGCAGAACCTCCCGCGTGGATCTAAAGGCTAGAGCATTTGTTGTGTATGCGTGAATGTTAGTGCGTCATATGTAAATAGCGTATGTAAATAGCATCTGTGTGACTTTTGTTGACTTTATTCTCTTGATAGGCAATGTGTCAAGGCCAGATAATAAAGAAAAAAAAAATCAGCAGATCATGGTGCGTGCATACCACGCCGAAACGCAGAGTCACGTTCTCTTCACTTGCTAGCGGTGTCAGCGGCATCGACAGTCGCTTCTACCTCTTCGTCGCGCAACGTTCCTATGGCCCACGCGCTGCCTCCCGCAACCTCCCGATAAATTAATTGCTCTCTTCATTTCTCCGACCACAGATCTTCTTTCATGGCAGCCAAGAACCGTTAGCGGACTGTTTCTTGAAGGAATACGTGTGAAAAATAAAAAAAAAGCGTCTGTAATTGTACACACGTGTCTTGCTCGAAATCTTTGCCTCAATCTATCAAAAAAGTGACACAGATGATGAGTTGCGCTCAGTAATAGAGTTTAACGTTGAGCTAGTTGGTCACACATCTCTATCCGGGTTATTCCAAGGCACCAAACAGAGCAAAAGGGATGTGTGTGCGGGTTAACAACGAGGACTTCAAGTCCAGATGCAAAACTTCGCACCAGACTAGGTACTCCAATGGTATTCAGGAGGTTGTTGATCAGATTCCCTTGCATTGTGGAAATAAATATATTGGACAAACAGGAAGATGTATCAATGACAGGATTAAAGAGCACGCTATGGCAATATTGGAGAATTCTGGCACTAATCTCGCGGTGCACTGCAAATACTGCGTTGTTTGTAGAGACCAAAAATATCCAGCTGACCTTCACAATGTTAATTAATATTTTGAAAAGGATGAAGGATAAGTTAGGAAGAAAAATTTATGAAGCATGTGCAATCAGGGACTTGGGAGAAAAATGTGTCAGTATGCCTTCGGTGGTATTGTTGAAGAAGGAATTAAAAATTCTGCGCATACCGGTAGGACGTTAAAGTAAAGGAAGAAGTTGGCTGCAGAAGTGAAGTGAAGGGAGAAGATGTGGGGGTTCTACTCAATGTAGTTGTCAGTGCAGAGGAGAACAACAACAACAACAGCGTTGTTCTTGTGCTTGTGTGTGCTTCTTACGTTTTGTGTTGTTACCTGCTCTGCTGCCTTCCTCCTAGAGTTGCGCTCAAATTTCGCATTAGGAAGTAACGTAATCGTCGGCACTTTTTTAGACACAAAACAACTCTGGTGTTCTGCATAGGCCAGATGTTTTAACCGTTCTCGGGAGCGGCCATTTTATGCCGATTGGCACGCCGTCGCGCGACCGTTTCCTTGGGCACTGCGGGGCTACGATATCTCCGCGGCCGCGCCTGCACGGTAGCCACGATTAGCGAGCCTTCTGTTCCTAGAGAGCATTGCCAAAATGTTTTCACCACACGTTTGTATCGGAGACATTTTATTTACGTTGTCGTAAAGTTAATATCGACGCGTTAATAACTCGTCGATATGGGATTGAGTTTGACGCTATATTAATTTGTTAGTGCTCTGCACGCAAGCGCGCTAATGCTGCCGTTTCGGTACCTGCATACAGCCGAGAAAACAGTTGTGAACAATAGCAAGTATTACTTTTGTGTGCAGCTCACATATAATTCTACTTCAAATGCGCTCTTAATCTTTCCTGTTAGCCATAGCGAACCCCTTCAATTACAATGTGTTGTCGCCTGCGAAGTGGTGGGCCAGTCACTTCAACAAATTATAACTGTGTGCTCATCTCAGTTGCCAAGCTAACAACTGGCAAGTTTTTTTACGCTTTATTTATAAACTCAGCCAAATTAGGATTGTTTCTTTTTATGCCTGCAAAATCACATAGCGCCTTAAAAACTGCGGCGCCTGCATGTCACTCAAGATATAACCTTTTAAATCATGCATGCATATGCTAAAGAAAGAAACAGCAGCAAATGAATGCTAGCTGCAGCATAAACACTAAGTTTTCATAGGGTATAGGGAGTTTCAGTTCAGGTCAGTCGTTCAGTCGTGTCCGACTCTTTGTGACCCTATGGACCATGTCACGCCACGCTTTCCGGTCTCTCACTATCTTTCTAACATCACATAACTTCATCTGCAGTGCCTCGAGGATGCCATCTAACCATCGCGTTCGCTGCCTACCCCTTCTCCGGCGACCCTCAACCTTTCCCAACATCAAATCTTTCTCCAGCGACTCCTCTCTTCTCATCAGATGACCAAAGTAGCTGAGCTTTAACTTTAGAATTTGACCCTCCAATGAGCAGTCAGGGTTTATGGTCGACAATATCAACTGATTTGATCTTCTGGCAGTCGAAGGAACTCTCAAGAGTCTTCGCCAGCACCACAATTCAAACGCGTCAATTCTTCGGCGGTCAGCCTTTTTCACAGTCCAACTCTCGAATCCATACATCACAACTAGAAAGACCATAGCACGAGTTATACGGATCTTGGTTGGCAGACTAATGGCTCTGCTCTTTACTAGGCGGTCAAGGCTAACCATTGGTCTCTTTCCCAGAAGCACGCGTCTCCTAATTTCATGGCTGCAGTCTCCTTCCGAGGTAATCTTGGAGCCCAAGAAGAGAAAATCTGTCACAGCTTCCACTTCTTGTCCATTGATGCTCCAGGACTTGATAGGGCAAGACGCCATGATCTTTGTCTTTTTAATGTTCAGTTTAAGCCCAAACTTCTCACCCTCTTCTTGTACGCGCATCAGAAGTCTCTTGAGTTCCACTTCGCTTTCTGCCATTAAAGTGGTATCATCCGCATATCTAAGGTTGTTGATACGTTTTCCAGCAATCTTCACTCCAGCTGAAGACTCGTCCAGACCGGCCTTCCTCATGATGCACTCTGCATATAGGTTAAATAGGCAGGGCGACAGTATGCAGCCTTGCCTCACTCCTTTCTCAATCGGAAACCAATCAGTAAGACCATGCCCAGTTCTGACTGTGGCCTCTTGTCCTTCATACAGGTTCCTGAGTAGACAGATGAGGTGAATTGGAACTCCCATCTCTTGGAGAGCTTGCCACAATCTGCTGTGATCTACGCAGTCAAACGCTTTCGCATAATCAATAAAGCAGAAGTAGATGGGTTTCTGGAACTCTCTTGCTTTTTCCATGATCCAGCGTCCAAAAGTGGCATTGGCTATGAGGTACTCCATAACGGATTGCTCCGGAAATTTCGACCACCTGTGGCTCCTTGACGTGCACTGACGTCGCATACTACATGGACGCCTTACAATGCGCTTTCATCGATGCGCGGATGGCACTGACTTGGCTGAACCTACGTCTTCGGACTCAAAGAGACGTAACCATTGGGCTACCGCTTTTGGGGCACAACACCGATTCACTCATCATCATCATCAGCCTGTTTATACCCACTGCAGGGCGAAGCCCTCTCCCATATTTCTCCACTTAACCCGGTTCTGTGCTAGCTGCATCCACTTGACCCCTGCGAACTTCTTAATCTCATCCGCCCACCTAACTTTCTGCCGCCCCCTGCTACGCTTTCCTTCCCTTGGAATCCAGTTTGTTACCCTCAGCGACCATCGGTTATCCTCTCTTCGCACTACATGTCCTGCCCATGTCCATTTCTTCTTCTTAATTTCCACTAGAATGTCGGTAACTTGAGTTATTTCTCTAACCCACTCTGCACGCTTTCTATCTCTTAATGTTACCCCTACCATTTTTCGTTCCATAGCCCTCTGGGTTGTCCACAACTTAAGTAGAACTCTCTTGGTTAGCCTCCACGTTTCAGCCGCATAGGTGAGTACAGGCAAGATGCAATTGTTGTATACTTTCCTCTTGAGTGATACCGGTAAGCTGCTAATCATAATCTGCGAGTGCTTGCCAAATGCGCTCCATCCCAATCTTATTCTTCTTGTTATTTCCTTTTCATGGTCCGGATCTGCGGTTACTACCTGCCCAAACCGATTCACTATTTCTATATTAAGTCTTGAATAAATACTAACACAGTAGCAAGCTGTCGCGACTTCGTCAGCAAGAAGACGAGTATATTTTATTTTGAAGCTATCGCTATGTGTGAAAGCATTTCGTATAGCCATTTGGGTCAGCGTCATAGCATGTAAGGAATTCGTATTTATTTGTTGTGTCTCATACCGAGGTTTGCTTTAGGGGTTTTAACGTCCCAAAGCGTCTCAGAGTATCAGAGACGCCATAGTGGAGAGCTCCGGGAATTTATACCACCTGGGATTCTTTGACGTACACTGACATCGCACAGCACATGGGCGCCTTGCTTTTCGCCTCCATGGAAAAGCGGCCGCCGCGTCCGGGATTCATGATACTAATAGGAAAAATATGCTACTCGCAACTTTTTTCCTTGCAGACTTCTCTCTGAAATACAGTTTCGATTGTAGGCGGTGATGCTTACGTTCCCGTAAAAAAAAAAAAAAAAAAAAAGGAAAAGGTAGAAGAAAACCATACAAACCACCGGTGACCGAAAGCACGCGTTTCGCCTTGGCAAACTTCAGCGTGTAGTTCACCGATTAGATTACCTTTTACATCATGGAGTCAGATAAAAACATCTACATCCTCATGCAGAAAATCAGAAAGTGAAAACAAAAATCTAATTTTCTTTCTCAGATTGAAGGGCAGCCACAAAAAAGAGAAAAAACGCCAGTGAATTTCTTTGTATAGATGGTGATTTTAAGTTTGTAACCTGTATGTATAGTCTGCCCTAGGAATCGCGTCAACGAGGAAAAAGTGCTCCTCAAATTACCGTAGTGCTGTCTGCAACAGTGAAAAATGTGAGTAGCGATGCAATGCACACACCTACATGCGTAGGTGGTACAGTGCGTTAACGACTGAATTGAAGAGCGCTCGTTCATAAAAACGCATTCTACGCTAGACGACCACGTGATCTGCAGCCTCCGGGCCGCGCGCACCCGACAATCTGATGACACCTGAGGTCGAGAGTAAGAGCGTGCTAGTAGCCTCTGTGTGAGGGAAAGAAATCACATCTGTAGCAGCAAATTCATAAGTAGTTTCCGTCACTGACTTGCTGTAAACAACCATAGCCATTAAAAAAAAATATATATATTTCGCGTTATCAATTATAGACACCATGTCAGTAAGGTTTAAAGCCTCGGAACCTTAGAACAATGTAAAAGTCTGTATTGCAAAGATTGCTATTCCTTGAGGCACACAGTTTTGGTGTATTTTGTCTTGTAAATACTGGAGGGGAGGCTATTACGGCTTGCTTTTTTTCCGTTTCGTAATGAAATTACATTGCAGTTCTTAGGACAGTACTCTGACTACATTGTGTGGTGCGGCTAAAAAAAGACAAAGGCCAGAGAATGGTCATTGGGCCCAACTATCGGCGCCTGTGTACGTCACATACAGAGTGGCAAGTAGCACATTAAAAGTGATTACTTGCAGTAAATTACGTTTGCCTACACTTTCATGACCGTGTAATGTGCCGTTTGGTGACAGGATCCGAACCCTTCATATGTGGACTGAAAAGCCAATGTTTCTCCATATTTTTATTTCGAGCCAACCATGAGCCCGGGAGTTCATGGCATGCGGCTCGTATCTATTCTTCCACCGGTTCCATGATCTGGAGAGGGTGCTGTTAAAAATGATTTGCTTCCTGAAATGCTAACGTCCATATTATTTCAATTGTATTTCAGCGCGACAACATAAAGGCACCGTTTGCCGGAAAACAATGTGTAGACGCCGTGTTGACAAAATCTTGTTTGGTTGATAAAAGGATTACGCCAGAGCCGAGCACTTTCGCTAAAACTAAAATTTGTTTGGTCACGCCCTACAATGGAAGCTCCGTTCATTCAGTCGAGAGCCGGACAAGCTACTCCACGAACAAAAGCACGAATTAAGCAATTACTGTAGCAAGTAGCCAATTATATGTACACGAACTGGGTTCGCAGACATGAGCTATTAGCGCCAAGGTAAACTGGCCCTGAATTTCATTTTACTAATCGATCCATGATGCATATGCGCGCACGGCATCTTTTAGAAAAAAAAAATTCCCGCTGTTTAACATTTCATTTCATGAGTACTACACGATTGGAGAAAGCGTCTTTTCGGGGAGCAGATTTTTTTTATTTTGGTTTTACGGATTGCTTTGTTCATGCCTTAAATTCTTTCATTGCGCCTTGAATCCTGCACCCATGTTTCATGGTTATATGTGTCTTCCTTAAGAATAAAGCTGAGCTGCGAGACAGGGCTTGCAGAGTTCGCTTTCCTTATAGTCATTCGTTCTTGCCCCCTGATTTTTGTGTTCCGGAGATGAACTACATCCAACTCGTCCAACGTTTCTTCTTGTGCACAGAGTTGTCGGGTCGTTTCACGTCACGAAATCACGTGACATGACCGCGTTGGCAAGCACTGGCAACTAGGGCTTCGCCTTCAAGATCAGACGGTGAGATCAGAATGCAGCGCTCCAGGACGTTTGGATTCCGAGTTAGGTACGATTACTTTAGACCATGCGGGCAATTTCTTACGTCCCGGTTAACGTAGATCATTAAAAGGTTCTTACATCGGGTGGTCTTGCATGTAATAGGCTCATGACCGTAAACTGATGAATGTTTTAATTAGTAGAGGTGATTATGAAAGATTAGAGAAGAGAAGGGTGCCGAAATGCAAGCACGGGAACGACGCTCTGCTGGCGAGCCTGCAAACGGCAGCTGTTAACACCGTAGCGTCACATCCTTACATACAGAGTTTAGGTTTCCCCAATGTCTTTATTAGCAACGGGTTGGGCCCACTGCGGAGGAGGGGCGCGTAGCGGGGTTTACGGAGCTTCTCCCAAACGCACACCCCTGGAAAAGCCGAGCGCCAGGCCGGGGGACGCTTGTACCCATTTTTACCGGTGGGTGTCCGGCGGTGGGCTCCCTCTCTCTTTCTTTTACATTTTTTTTTCGTCATATTCTGAGAGGAACAATAAAAGGTAAAAGGTAAAGGCTGAACCTAATGCTTACAGCCAATCAAATAGGGGTCCACAGCAGCCACAAGCCTAGGTTGATACTCCATAAGCTTTCAGTTCCTTTCAGAGTAACGCAGTCGG
This sequence comes from Amblyomma maculatum, assembly GCF_055883805.1. Classification (NCBI taxonomy): domain Eukaryota; kingdom Metazoa; phylum Arthropoda; class Arachnida; order Ixodida; family Ixodidae; genus Amblyomma; species Amblyomma maculatum. The sequence continues at coordinate 28,034,419 of NC_139352.1, read as the reverse complement.
CTGTTTCGCCAATAAGCAAGGATATAGAATCAAAGGAGGTTTGGTTCTTCGATGTTCACCTGGAGATGCCAGATCGACTGAGTAAGTTGTCGAAAAAGAGATTTTTTACAAGACCCGAGAAATAATACATTTATCGAGGATTATGTTCTCAGTGTTTAGCCCTAAAAAAGACTTCGATCTTTGAAACGTCATGCGACATGGGCTGTGGGGAAAGACTGGAGCGCAGCTCCATGCATTCGTAGATGTGGAAAGAACAGAACTTAATAAGACGAGGCATGGCGTTGGCTCAATGAACACTTTATGGGGATAGGCGACGTATGAAAAGTAGCGATTTTGCTAAAAAGTGTCTAACTTCTTACTATGTGCAAATGATGGGATTGGTTATATACTTTGCCTCAAAGACACTTTGTACGATCGTTGTTATCAATATTTGTCGTTAAAACATAGAGGCGGAAACGTTACTGCCTCAGGCCTGATTCTCTATTCATGGAAATATGGCGGGCAGAAAGGTTTATCAGGGCACTGTTGGAAACAATACAGTGCCACAGGCACGCACAAATTTAAGCTTCAGATACCAGTTTGAACTGGACCACGACCCGGTGCAGTCTTCGAAGCTTCTCAGACGTTGGTGGAAGGCCAGTAGAGTTGACATCATGAAGGGGTGAAGACAACTTGTTCCGTTTATTTCAATCGAAAATCTTCGCTTAGGCGTCATCCTGGGTGGAGGTACCAAAACAATTGAAGACAATTGAGCTAAGTAGGCCAAATCCGAAGAGTGAGCGAAAACATAAAGTTTCATTCGAGGTGCTGTCGCTTAGAGAATACCTTTTCAAGTTCAGAGTTCGAGCAAATATCGTCGAGAACAGTAACAGCACAATAAAATTTTGGGACAGCTTAACGAACCTTGAGAGGGCAATGCGGTAGCGACGTGTTTTGGATCCACTGGAAGCTGATGAAGCTGGTGACATGCAATTCGTAGTACGAGACAGTGGCATTAAACCGCACGAGTAGCTTCTGCGATAATGTTTATGTTCCAAGCTTGCTTCCCACGAGAAATTTCCGGTTTTCTGGTTCATTTTCATCATTTGTTTTCTTTTTTATTCTAGCAAGATCAAATAAATTTTTTTATTTACACCATGAACCAGAGCTGCTGCTCTAAACCCCAGTGCGACCAAGAAGAAATGCAACAGCTGCTGCAAAAGAAAGGAGGCAGACTAGACGTTAATTGTCAGCTTCTTGCGCTGCTTGCCTATTCCTCGTTTGCAAACGATGCAGCAATCGTTTGCAGCCGCTGGCGCTCGGAACCAGCAGCGACGCAAAGCTATGCCGTTGGCATCGCTGAAGGCGCGAGATTAGAAGCGTTTTATCCGGTCCCTCATGGGGGCGCTGTGATCATACTTCATTTAAAGCACTTAATCCTAGAAGTGCAATGACACCCTCCTCCACGCCTGCGCATTCCTCCTCGCGTACTGCACACGGCGCGTTTTGTAGATCAGATGGTTTAGGCAGTCATACGGCAGATGGCCTGCTGCCCACCAAAGTCGAACACCGAAATAGCCGACAATGACCCATACAGTGCGGGTATCGCCGTTCCGATGGCAAAATTCACAGAATGCCGATACTTTCCAGATCAACGGGCTTTAGGCTCGTTAGGGTGCATGGAGGATGCTTCGCATGTTAATTACTTTTTTATTCGTGAGCTCGCATTTAACCTGAATAAAAAAGATAAGCAATACCCATTCCACACGAAAAATTGATGCCATTCGCACCGAATGACATTTTTTTTAGTTTATGTCATTTTTTCAACACGCCGCTACACGACCATAACTAATGTCATTTGCAAGTGATGGTAATTGTTATGGATACACAAATGTTGAAGCGCCTTCAATACAGTGAGAAAATGATGACCGCAGTCAACGAAAGCAGCCTTCAAATTCATATTCATGCCTCGTAACCAACCTGTTGATTACGACAACCCTTTACGAAGTTAGGGGCTGTGCCGGTGGGTTTGTTTACGAAAGGGGAGGGAAGGTGAGCACGTCGGGGTGCCCGGATGTGAAAAGTGCTCAAATTGTTTCAACAACGTACGCTTTGCACCTTAATCCAAGTGCAACACGCCAAATAGGCAGTGTCGAGTCTATTGACCGACGACGCTTTTATAGTACCTTCGAGTATCGCCCGACGGAGTAGCGTACCACAGCTTCGTCGAGTCCCGTCTTCGCAAGGTCGTTTGCTCGGCGTAAATGCCCGTCAAAAAATGCTGAAACCCAGCCTCATCAAGAAAGCAGGCGAGAAAATCGCATCACTTGCCTCATCGGATGCCGCGACCTTACCGAAACTGTGCTGCCCGCGAGAGTGGTGGCTTTTCCCTAATAAGCGTGCTAGGGAAAACAGATCTATTCCTTGGGTGACCAGGAAGATCTGTCCCTTTCATTGACAATTTAAATGTGGCATAAGAGGTGCCAGGGAGCTTCCTAATCTAACACTCATAACATATAATCTCGCATGCAAACTGCCTGATACCAAGTAGAATATTACGCTTATTTTCTTTCGCAGCTCTTGAAATGTAACGCTGATAAATTTTCTCACTACCTAAGGGACGAAAGAAATGATATAAACAATACATAAATAAAAAGTGCGTTGATGATGATGCATACGACATGGACGAACACTTCAATTCGTGCTTGGAATCCGTCCTCTCCCTCTAGCTTCTTGACATAGTTCATAAGATTAGAACCGATTTTACATTTCATGAAAGAGTTTTCTGAATAACACTGCATCCTAAAACGAAATGCACAGTCGAGCTAAGTAATGTACATAATATGGTTTCGCACCGCTGTGCCCAACCACTCGGTCATATTTTAACGCGAATTTTCCATTTGCCATTCGCAGAATGCATTGTTCAAGTGACTGAAAGAACTGGCGTACCGCTGTAGTGGTTCCCATAGTTAACAAATGGGATCTTCTAAGGTATAACAACAACGGGCCTACCTGGTCTTCTTCCAGTATATGTAAACTTATTAAACACGTCAAATAAGGCTATACTGTCTTGTTCCTAAAGAAGAGGAAAAAATGTCATCCTGCCAGCTCGACTGCAGGAAAAAATTAACAAGCAGCACATAGCTCGCGATCACTATTCATGAATTTGCTAGATCAGTAGATAAGTGCATGTAGATAGGTGAAGTTTTCGGAGATTACAGTAAGGCCTTCGGCGAAAATTTAGCAACCAACTGGTACCAAAGACCCAATCCATTGAAGTTTCCAATAAGCTGATGAAATGGGGACTATCTTATATTTTTATCAACAACGATTGAAAATATCGCCCTCTATTCGCCCTTCTCTCGAACCGTGCATTGAAATAACCAGCGCAGGAGAGAGGGGTCTGCTTCAGTGGTCACCTAGGTGGAAAGAACAGCTGCTCCCTTCGATCCGTTGTGCACCGGACGTTTACTGTTGTAAGAAAAAAAAAAGTGAGTGTGTGTTTGTGTGTGTGTATGTGGGGGGGGGGGGGGCGTCAACAAAATAAAACTGCGTCATGGCTACAGCGGACGACGAAACCCCTTTTTGCCGCTTTCATTTTTGCAACTGTAAAACGAGGGCAGCCATGGAACAGCCAAAGTGACGTTTACAAAAGAAAAAGAAGCGCGAGAGGGAGGGAGGGGGGGGAGGGGGGGGGGGGGCAGCGGCATATCCGGAGCAAGCGGAACTTGACTGCCCAATCCACAAGAGCGCTGGTCAACAAGCGGGGCAGTGTGGGGAGGCATGCGACGCTCTCACAAAACCTGGGCGCCCTCATTTTCACCTTTTTTTTTCATCTCTTTCATCCAGACGGCGAACCGCTGGGCATGACCTACATTTCAAATGGTTTCACCGGTTTTACTTGCGTCGCTTTCCACTTTTTTTTTTCTTTTTACAACGGTGACGTTATTACTAATGGCAAAATCCCTGGCTGCATTCTGCTTACCCAGTACAACAAAATCATAGTAAATAACTGTTTCCTCTCACTAGCCAGCATGAGGTTTGAACCGCGAAGTCGTTGTGCTGATAATCTCTTCCTTTTTAGACCGTTAAGTAAGCCGTTCCGAAGTAGAGGACAGAACTGAGCTGAATCGCGATCCGGTACTCGTACTGCGCACCGAGGAATCTAAAAAAGTAGTAACGGTTGTACTTTTAATTTACGCCTTAACTGTATATCAATTTGCACCATCAACTCGTTTGCTCCAGCAGGCAAGCAGCAGGGTGATGCGCATCATCCGCCACCATCTCCGCCTCCCTGTTAGAACACCAAGCAGAGAAGAGCTGCAGCTTCCGTCAAGGCAGGAAGGTTGAAGATACTGTATTAGCGATACCGATATTTATTATGAATGCAGGCACCGCATACACTCACGTACTAGGTGGACTTGTATTTTATTAAATCGTGTTCTCCTAAATCGGAGGTCGACTGACATGCGGATCACGGCTAAGGCAAATCCGCCTAACGCAACCAAAAAAAAAAACTGTGGCAAGGATTGCCTTCCAAATGCCTTTGGATTTTTACTAAGCGCAGCAGTTGCAACAGCCTTCTGGGCGTTCGGTTATCGTTTCTTCTTTAACAGAGCACCGAAAAGTATCCTCACGCAAGGCGAAAACTGAACATTGCCTTAGATGCGCCTTAGTTTGCGCCCAGCTACAGCGCAATGGCGCCGACTGTGCTATCGTCACAGATGCCCATTGCTTGGCCGCTCAACTGCGCAGCCAGTCGTACCTCTTAATCGCCGGGGATATTCGCAATATATTTATGTTTATTCACTTATTCAAATGCTCTTGATTAAATATTAATTAACATTCACATTGTGGTTAGTTCAATGATTATCTGATATCAAACGGTCCTTGATAAAACAAAATTTTGTATAGAAATTTTCGCGGCACTCTATGCAAACTCGTCATGTGCGCAGTACGTGCGTCTGGTTACCACCATTTTGTCAACGCATGAAGTTTACCTATTCATTTACCTAGTTAGCAAGAAATATTTATTATTTATCGATATTACTTATAAAATTCCTATCATTATCTAGGATTATTTATTATTTATTTATACCTAAAATGTCCGTTGTAGGGTTTTACATTGCACAATATTACTTACCTGCGAAACCGGCCAGTGATGTCGAAACGCGCGGTTAGGTTGTTCGTCTATGCAAACTGCCGTCTGCTTTTTCTGTCATTTCTAAGGAGCCGTCATCTTGGGCATAGAGAACACAGAAAATTCCGCGCCCTCGCTGCGGTGGCGCAGTAAACATGGCGCTGGTCTCGACCCAAGTATGCGGGAACGAATTGTGACCTCCGCGGCCGCTTTTCAATGGGGGCGAAAGCGAGGCACCCGTGTACTGTGCGAAATCAGTGAACGTTAAAGCACTCCATGTGGTCACAATTTCCGGAGCCCTCCACTACGGAATCTCTCATAGCTTGAGTCGCTTTGGGACGTTAAAGCCTATAACGTAAACTAAGCATCGCAGTCGTCGCAGCCTGCAAGTTTCATCATACTCTGAGGAGAACAGCGAGAGTGGCTTTACACGTGCAACGACAAGGTCCAGCTTACCACGCACCCATGGAAGATTCATACCACCAGTGTACGACATCGATCATGCAATAACAGAATTCCTGCAGAATTATGTGAACAGAGTGAAATGGAAATTGTTCAGTCTCATGCGGTCATACCTGTTTCCTTTGTGAAAGCTGTAGTGTTCCGACCTGCAAACGCTAATACGACACTGAACAACAAACATATGCTTGCACCTTATTAGGCACAGCTAGTTTATTTATTGACTGATTTATTTTACTCTCAGGGTATGAGGTACATTAGAGAGGGGAGGGGTCAATACAATGCAAAATATCAGAAATAGCTCACAAGATTAAACAATGCAAATGAAAAAAGAATGCAAAAGATCGAGCTAGAACTTATGATGATAAGCACGGAAACCAAATACAGAGTGCATGATAATAAGTTTACATATGTAATGAATAAGCAGTTCAACAGTTCTTTTTTTAAACTTCTTTCCAAAATAACAAGAACGCAAACATAAATGTTGATTAAAAACGGAAATAAAAACCTTCGAAATACATGAATGCAAAGCATTTTCAAGCCCGCTTCCAAGCTTATCTGTTAATAGCTTAAGGCCGCCTAACGTTTCTGCTCTATTCCCCCATGAGATGACGCGGGTAAGTAATTTACGTTTACAAAAAACTATCGTTGTCAGTTAGCTTTCTCTTAAGATATTGATGTGAGTCTTCCCCGCAAAAAAACTAATCATTGATCATACGTCATTTCACCCTTACTTAAAGTACTGCTTTAGCAAACAACTTCAAGAACGAGACTATATAAATTATTTGTTTGTTTTGTTTCGTTTATTTCGTGGGGTAATTTTAACGTCTCAGGGTATGAAAGACTCCTTAATGGAGGGCTCCGGAAGTTTCTTCCATATAGGGTTCTTTAATGTTCACTAACCTCGCAAAGCACACGGGAGCCTTCCTTTTCGCCTCCATCGACAATCGGCCGCCGCGAACGGGATTCGATCCCGCATCCTTGGGCTCAGCAGCCCGAAACACTGCACCACCGAGGCGGGCCACAATAGATTATTTCTGTTACAAAAAACAATAATTGCGCACATTTCTAGAATTTCATGGCTAACATCTGTCCATTTTATCATAAATATAAAAATTATAACCGAAATTATATACGAATATCGACTAATTTATAATGTTTGGGTTTTCTTGAGCTATGCTGACCATTTCTAAAATCGCTTGCTCAACTTAGACTGAAGGAGAAAGTTGTGTTTAGTCCTAAAACAATGAGCGGTCACTAGTAATAGGAAGAACTACGGAAATCAGGAAGTGCCCTTTCTAAAGTGAACCATTATAAACAAATATGACCTATTCAATACGAATGCATACACTCCTAGTCTTGGTGGTGTAGTGGTTAGGGAATTCAACTGCTGTGCCCAAGGATGCAGGATTGAATCCCGGCCACTGCGGCTGCTCTTCGATGGAGGCGAAGAACAAAACGTCCGTGTGCTGTGCGATCTCAGTGCACGTTAAAGAACTGCAGTTGTCGAAATTTCCGAAGCCCTGCACTACGGCGTCTCTCATAGCCTGAGTTGCTTTGGGACGTTAAAACCCCACGCAACAAACCATAAACCAAATGCATAGACCGTGCGCCCTAATGGCCTTAAAAGGCATCTTGTACTACAGGCGAACGTGTCTATATCTGCGATTTCAAATAGTGTTGTTTACTGTAAGTGAAACAATATTTTTTTAACATTTTGTTAGACATGTCCGTAGCATGTATATTGATTTTGCCTCTTCCGCTGGTAGGGCTTAAGTCGCGTAACTGAACACATGCTCTTTGTTATGTCTTTGTGTGGGTCGTCAGGCAATCTGAAGCCGCTGCTTCGCAGGTTTTCGTCTGGGATACTGCTCCCTTTAAATAGAATGCGATTAAAGATTGCCTCATTTATTTCGTTATTATCGCATGGCCCCAGATTTCATATATCCTTACTTTATTTCCTTTGTTCGCCTTGTTTTTGACTTATTTTTGTGCAGGCTCATCTCACGACACTTCCGGAGTTGGGATTTTAAGAATGTCAATATCCTATGCTGGATATTACGCAAATTCTCACGATAGCTTGCACGGCGTAACTAAACGCATTTTACTAAAGGTGGCCGAGCGATATATAGCCCGAATGTTTTCAATCTCTTTCCAGACGATTATGTCTTAACTCCAGCAATACGTTAAAACCTAATACACTCAGTTTTGCAGCAGTGTAGTATATCTTTCTGTTATACTAATTTCTACATTCTTTTTCTTTATTTTTTCTTTGATTTGTCTTGCACTTTCAGTACTTTATCTTTTATTCGTCTTGAACTCCTCGTAAGTGAATCTCCTACATATATATTGATATGTGTCTCTTAAATACCAAATTGGTCCTTCCCCTTTCATGTTGCATCTGTAACTGTACATCAGATTGCACTGAAATGGCTTTATTTTCGGGCGAAGTCCAAGAAGCCTAACGCTGGTTTTTATATGCGAGTTTTTTATGCTTTTGTATGTGAAGCTGCGTACGAATCTTGATAAGAAACTATTATTATTAATACATTATATTTATTTGACAGTGGGCTTGTCAGATCCATTGGTGTCTATAGGGTTGGTTCTGAAACATTAGATTCTTTTGTGCAATATAACTTTAATTATATAAGGCAAAAGCCTTTTGTACACTCATGTCAAAGTACCAGGATGACGTGAAAAAATGTGATTACGTCATCTACTCATATGGTAGTGACATGGCCAGGATTACTCATGAAAAGGTGATGATGAATCAAGCTATATAATTCACATGAAGAGCATGTTTTGCAGAAAGTGATGACGTCGTCGTCAAGTGACAGACGCCACGCAAAACGTGATGACGCCATCAAATCACGTCACAGTCACATAAACAGGATTTCTTGCAAAAAATGATGATGTCATGAAGTTACAAACTCATGTGACCAGAATACCATGCAAAAAATTATGACGTGTCAAGTGTCACAACAGCAGCAGAACGCCAAGGCTTTCCCATTTCTGCAATACAGGTTATGCAGGGCTCTCAAAGCTTATTGTCATCATCATTATTGCGCATTTCTTGACCCCGTGCGCTGTGTCCAGGAACGAGTTTCCACAGCATTTGCAGCGGTACAATATGTGATGGGGTGTGCTGATAGTTTCTATGGCATGTTAGCAGCTTTGAAGTTTCGTTTTCCGACCTATACGACGTACCGATGTATATGCATATAGTTTGTAGTGTGCATACGGTGCACACTGCGAACTCCTGCCTCCAAAAATGAAAACATGGCATTCATTACAAGCGCTAAGAAAATCGTTACTCTCTGCTTTCACGCGAGTCCCGTTGTCTGTGCTTTGAAATGAAGTAATTATTTAGTACTTCAAGAGTCTTGCTTTCTACATCATGATGTTCGCAATTTAGATGTGTTATAACTTTGTAAAAGTCATTGATTAAAATGCCTTTGACTTGTACTTTGTTGTAGAAAAACTCAAAACGTTCCAAGACATATTCCTTTTTTGCTATGGCCTTTGATGATGCTGCACGACCAGGATTGTGGAATTTAGAGCTTAGTGGAGCAGTATTTCCTGTTTACCTCGAGCATCTGATATTAAAAACGTCCTTAATAATATAATTCTTTATTTCGACAAGCAGATTATTTTGTGCGTGTTTTCGGATTGCAGCCGCAGCTGCTTTTTTACTGCGTCGCTAATATTTGTATTCCTTAAAATCTGTTTGCCCAAAATTGGTCTTCTATCTCACAGTCATAGCTCTTTATATGACGCGAGAACGTATTGGAAATAAAACGTACATCTTTTATTTCGTGTTGAAGCACTAACGATTGCTCCTATTTCGCAAATTAATATTTTCCTAAACATATCCAGCCTCTGTGCATAAGTGTGCGCATAGAATGCTGTTCACAAACACATCAAAAGTTTATGTTGAAGCACTACAAAAAAATGATGCTCTCATGTTGCGCAGTGCTCAGAAGCACGGAAAAGCTCTGCTGCGTCTAGCTATAATGCCCTGCGCGGCCTGGTATACATCCCCGGTAAAGCTTGTTCCTCCGCAGAACTCCATAATCCCCGACCCCTCAAGAACGTTTAGCATACACACTCAAGCTTGAACATTACACTCACCAGAAAAGCACAGACGGAGGCGAAAGGCAAGGCGCCCGTGCGCTACGCGATGTCAATGGAGGCTAAAGAACCCTAGGTGGTCGAAATTGCCGGAGCCCTCCACTACAGCGTCTCTCATATCCTGAGTCGCATTGGGATGTTAAACCCCACAAACCAAACCAAAGCACAGTTATCCTCCCCTCAGTTTTATTTTCCAGCAGGAGCATTGCCTTTTCTGAAACGTTAACTTAAAAATAAAATAAATTTAAAGTCAGAATACTTCCGGAAGGAGCTTTTTAACTTTTTAATTTTATCTCTAGTTTTGTGAAATGAACAACTCCTCACTTCTGTGACAGCGTGCAGACTACTGTTTAACGTTAAACAAGGTTGGTTATTCACATGCTTTGCGTTATTTCTCTCAAGTTGAAAATTGTTTTCCTAACGTATCCGCTGAGGAAGGTATTCAGTGATAAAAATGAGATGACTTAGGAGGGGGTCAGGTTGTTCTCCCACACCCAATGCATTCGTCGGGAAAGGTGCAAGAATTACAAGGCCGAAGGAAAAAAGTGCGGTCGGGCTCCTTCATACCGACACTATTATTTTTGTTCAGCACGACCAGTGGTGCCTCTGAGGCAAATTCACAGACGGCACCTTTTAAAACGCTGTCTGTGTATTTTCCCCATTAAGACTGATAAATTGCACACCAAGCATTTACTAATCACTTTACTTGATGCTTGTACCGATGTATAGCCAATGTGGGTTCTTGTCGCGCCAATAATGGGCATTGTGCAAATTGACATTCGAGTCCATGCAACATTAGGCCATCTCTGTCCAAAGCACTTTATGCATAAAGTATGAATTTTCATTACAGTTAATTAGAGGCCCTTTGCAAAAATCAAGCCGTTTCTCAAAGTCATTTGGTGTCAGTTTCTGCTGAAGGCACACATGTGGTTTGCGGCTGTGCCTGCAAAGTGACCTAAATGGAGCCGAGCTGACTCCGTACGCGTTGGCAATTTGCCTGGCATTTGCTTCTAACCTGACAGAAACGTTGCGAGGATATGAATGTCGAAATCATCAATTCCACCCCCTGGTCCTTTTCTTTTCTGAACATGGACTGATACACAGCAGTTTTTAAATAGATTAAATATCGATATGAACGATTGAAGAGTCGGCACACGACGACCTGGATGTTGGGCAACATGCAGTCTGGATGTCAGCTCCGCGTCCATTTGTGCGCTGACATAAGTTATCACAATGTCTCCCTTAAGAGTATCGGAGGTGCGCTGGCACGGTCATTCCCGCAATTTACACGAAGCGGCGTGACATCTTAGTCCTAGGTGGCATTTTCCCACACTCAAATGATTTGAAACACTGGCACTGCAATGGCCTTGTCGCACGTGCACCTTCAAAGCATGCACCTCGAATGCAAACGTCTGCGCTTTTTGAGAAACTGTAGCTTACGTATGCTAAGAGAACCGCAAGAACAACTTCCTGATAGCATACAGCACTGCCGCGCAAGTTCTCCTTGCCACGCGACCAAAGTTTCCTTTTCGGACACGGTTTATGATATGCAGCGACTATAGGAAAACTGAAGCTCAACCTATAGTGAGTAAATGAATGCATAATGACGTCTCAAATCGAGCCCCTCGGCCAACTCGGACAGCCATACGAGACGTGGATTTTGATTGATTGCTAAACTTTATTGGGGAAATTTGGCGTTAGGGGTAGTGGGTTAAGAAAGAGCAGTGGTCGACAGTCCTCTGTCTAGGAGTCCGTTGGTCTAAGCAGCGACTCTGGCTCACTGCACCAGCATGAGCTGATGCTATGCGTCCTAGTCGGCTAGAAGGTCCTCCCGCTGCTCAGAACTAGGCCTATCTATTTTAGGCATTGTGGGGTTGCCTTAAATCATCATGTGTGGTAGAGTGTAGCAGTGTCTCCGCACCAGACACGTTCGATTTTGTAGTATGTTGGCCATATATTATGGTACATTGCTCTGTTTGGATACGCGTTTGTTTGTAGGTGCTAAGTGTAGAGATTTGTTCTCTGCTTAGTGTGTCATGTGGAAGTGCGTACTTTCTACGCCTCTCCCTACACAATCATATTATTTCTCCATATGTTTCTGGTGTTGTGAAAAGCTATACCGACGGCTCCGCCACCCGGCTAGTGAAACCTCGGACGACGGCATGTACTCCTCTAACGTTACCCTCCACCCCAGCGTCGGGAACCCAGACAATCGTGTGTTGCCTACTTGGGTCTGTTCCTTCTGGCCGGCCGGCTAGGAATTTGGTAAGAAAGACAAAAATTGTGTAGCTCTTGCCGGTCATTTCCTAAAACTGATGTTTCCGTAGCTGATGGTGACTATCCTTTTTCTTATATCGAGCGAAAAGCAGATGATAACGCCGGCCGCGGTGTTAGCTAAGCAGCGTGGCTCCCTAGCCAGGGGAACCTGCACACGTGTTTCGAATTGTGGGCTACATTCATCATGACACGCCACCAGTGGAAATAGCGCTTGCATCATACTTTCGGCGCCCTTCGAGCGCTCAGTTTAGGTTGCGTCCGGAAAAAAATCGTCGGATTTTCTCGCGCTGGAAGGTTCTATAAAGTGAGTTTTTCCTCGTTTCAAAAACTGATATGGCATCAAACTCCTTATTGGGGCTAAACAAAGTTGATTACTTTGCCACATTCGAACGCATGATGGACAACCTACTCAGAGGGCTCAACATTACATTAAACTCGTACATTAAAACATGACATTAAACTCATAGAGCCCATCGGGTGTGACGAAAGCGGTTTTTGGGCGATCGGCCTCTGCCATCGGCACCTGCCAGTAGCCGGAACGCAGGTCTATTGAAGAAAAGAACTCAGCTCCCTGCAGGCAGTCAAGGGCGTCGTCGATACGAGGAAGAGGATAAACGTCCTTGCGCGTGATCTTGTTCAGTCGGCGGTAATCTATACAGAATCGGATGGAACCGTCTTTTTTCTTGACCAGGACGACCGGAGACGCCCAAGGGCTGTGCGACGGTTGGATCACGTTGCGCTGGAGCATGTAGGTCACCTGTTCGTCAATAATGCGGCGCTCGGCGGCTGAAACACGGTGCGGACGCTGGTGCAAAGGGGAATGGGCGCCGATATCAATACGGTGAGTAACGGTAGTTGTGCGCCCTAACGAATGTTGCTGGGAGTCGAACGAAGCCGCGAAACGTTGTAGGATGGCGACAAGCTGGGCTCGTTGTAAGGGCGTCAGGCCAGCGTCGATGGACCGGTGGAAAACTTCGAGGGATGATGGAGTGGCGGCAGGAATAGGTGTTATGGCGCTGATGTGAAGGCCGGCGATGGTATCGCCGAAGGGATATGTGGGCGTGGAATCGAGCAAAGCAACGCTACCCAGTGACTGGCCGCGAAGTAAAGTGGTAGGGCAGGGGCACGGGTTACAAACAAAAATAGCACTTGAGTTGCGAAGAATTGTCAGCACAGCATGGGGCAGCAACACGGATTTTTGGTCAGCGCATCGTAATGAAGGTGTGTAGATAACAGGGGCGTCGGAAAGAGCAGCACAATAAAGAGGCACAAGCACTGAGGAGAAAGGCGGAACGTCGGTGTCCTCTGTCCTCTGCGACGTGCACGGTAGCGGCAGCAGCAGCGGGTGTGTCGAAAAAAGTGTCACTGAGGGGTGATAACTCAAGTTGAGCACGGACGCAGTCTATTGTGGCGTTATGATTGGAGAGGAAGTCCCAACCAAGGATAACGTAGTGTGATGAGCGGGCGAGGACGAGGAATTCTATTGCGTATTGAACGTCGTCGATGACAAGGTGGGCGGTGCAGGCGGCTAATGGTCGAATGTCCTGAGCGCTGTCTGTGCGAAGAGAAATTGCAGGAAGCGGCGTCATCACCTTTTTGAGTTTACGACAGAGGGCGTAATTAAGAACAGAAACGGCTGCGCCAGTGGCTACAAGTGCTTCGACAGGAACTCCCTCGATGAATATGGTAATAATGTTGGCCGGCACGTGAACAGGTCTTTAGTTGGTCCCTGATGGCGCAGTTCTTGCCTCCGGAACTGCGGCCGGTGTTAACGGCTGATTGGCGGCGGAGCATCGGAGATCGGGAACGACGGCCAGGAGAAGGCGAGCGGTGGGAGCGGCGATCGTAACTTGAAGAGGACTGTGGAGGAGGCTCAGGGAACACAGGCGAGAGGGACGGAGGAAGATTGTACATCGGCTCACGTGTATAGTCGTAGGGACGAGGGCCACGATTGCGGCACAAACGAGCAACATGGCCGGCGACTCCACAGGCGTAGCAGATAGGCCGGTTGTCTTGTGTGCGCCAGGGGTTGAAAGGGCGTGGCTGTGGTCGACGGCGGAGAACCGGACGATAAGGGGGGATTGTAGATTGCTCATTTTGCTGGCGTCCCTGAGGTTCGTATAGGAGGGGAGGCCGGCTGTACACAGGGGCGATGGGGGGTGGTGGCCGCACCAAAACATCAGCGTACGTCAGAGGAGCCGCAACCAACGGCAGCTGAGGAGGTGAAGGCAGAACCTCAGCGACCTGCTCTTGTATAATAATATAAACAGCGCGAACACGAAGACAAAGGCTTAGTTGTGAGTCAGCGCTTGTACTGTGGCTTCTTGTATCTTGTCCTTTGTCTTCGTGTTCGCGCTGTTTATATTAATAATGAATAAGTACCAACTCGCCCAACAAAGTATATTGGTCTGCTCTTGTATGACACGCTGAAGAGTGGGAGTGAGCGGCGGCGCAGGCGAAGGTGCTGGCGGGCAAGTGAAGGTGGACAAGGAAAGATGGCGTGCGACTTCCTCACGAACAAACTGCTGAATGTGCTGAATTAGCGACTGCTGGTCCTGGGCACCGTCCCCGGAGAGAGCCAAGCTGGAAAGAGTGGCCTGCTGAAGGCCAGCACGTCGTGTGGAAAGCCGCCTCTTGCGCAGCTCATCGAAGCTTTGGCAGAAGCTGATAACGTCGGACACAGTTTGGGGTTTTTTGGCGACGAGCATCTGTAAGGAGTCATTGTCAATGCCTTCCATAATGTGTCCGATCTTTTCGGCGTCGCTCATGGTAGGGTTTACGCGCTTGCAGAGGTCTACGACATCTTCTATGAAACTGGTGAAGTTTTCGCCGGTTTGTTGCGCCCGACTTCGCAAGCGTTGCTCGGCGCGAAGCTTACGTATAGCGGGACGGCCAAAAACTTCGCTCAGGCTGGACTTGAGAGCCGTCCAGGTAGAAATGTCACTCTCATGGTTGCGACACCATAGATTGGCAACGTCGCTCAAATAGAAAATGACGTTTGTGAGCTTGACGGTGTCGTCCCACTTGATGTACGCACTTACGCGTTCATACGACGCCAACCAGTTTTCTACATCCGTGTCATCGGTGCCGCTGAAGATGGCTGGGTCGCGCTGACGCGCTGCACCGGGACAGATGACAGGCGATGGGGTTGGCGGTTGGCTGGCGGTCTCAGGCATCGCGGAAGTGGTAGTCAAAGCTCGGCTGCGAAGCTCCAGGTTGAGGGGATTGCTGGCACCTCCACCACTTGTTGTAGAAGACCTTGCACAGGGCGATACGTCGTCAACAGTCAATAGAACGTTCTGCGATCAGTCGTGAGACGTGTCAGCACACGTACGAGCGTCGAAGCGAGCTTCGTTGTCGTTTTCTTTCCTGCCCGTCACGCGCGTTGAACATGCTTGTCGTCGTTCTCTTCAGCAATAGGCGCTGAACATATCAGAGCCCTATACCTGTTTTACAACTTATTTTTTATAATTAGATGAATAATAGATAGTTTTCCAGCATATTATGTCGACTGGGACAGGGAGCTTATTTTGCAAATATTCCTGTTTATTTTGAACTGACAATTCTCAAAGCTTGCTTAAAGTCTGCTGAAACATATACACTCACTCACTCAACCAGAACCCCCCCCCCCCCCCCCCCCACACACACACAAACATACAGACACCAATTCACAATCCCTCAAAAGAAAACGCGAACGCCTGGCGTCCCAGCCTCGGTGGTGCAGTGGGTAAGATGCCCGAGTACTGTGGCAGAGTTGCCGGGTTCGACCCCAACCGCCGGCGGCTGCGTTTCGATGGAGGCGAAACGAAGAGGCTACTATTTGTCGTAACAATAAATGGGCCAAACTCCCCTCTTTACCGAGCGAAACAAATTTGTACGATTTGTTCTCTTCCAAACCGAACACCAGACGAAAACCGCGAGCAATGGGGGAATTTCTGAACGCTAACATTCGACATGGACAATGCTTGCAAAACATACCAGACTTCCGCAACAATGAACAATTTGCATACAGTTGAACGCGCAAACATTGATAAATCAAGGCCACCCCAGTTTGTTGTTTTGGACTGGACATGTTCAAGTTCAGCATTCTAGTAATCTTTCGTATTCTTGTAGTTTTTTTCTTTTAATACACAGTGGTACATTACCTGTTAAACCGTGGTTGAGGGAAAAAGGTGTCTTTGTTCCGTGGTTGGTGGACTGCTTGATTTGCCATAAGCCGGATACTATAGACCGTATTTTTCTTGACTGCTGGGATGCCGTCTTTCTGTGGGATATTTTGCAGAGGACTTTAAAAAAGGACTTGCCAATTACACCCTATAGTATACGGTTCCTGCCGGACCATAATCAAGGGGGTGTGCCATATGACTTATTCATGTTGCTTTGCCTCCACAGTGTATGGAAAACCAGAATGGCTGTGAGACACGCGGACGTGGATGATCGCTCAGCGAGGGAGTATTTTATTGAGATTATCAACAACCTGACCGCCATCTATTATACCCAAAGTGAGAAACCTGAATGGATTCCAGTTTTGAGTGAACTGGCTAACCTAAAGCGTTTTTGAAACTTTGTGAACCCTTACTTTTGCTAGAGCTCTTCATAGTGTTATACTTTGACTCTGCCTCAGTGTAATAGTCATTGTTATCAGGAAATAAAAAAAAAGAAAAAAAAAAGCGAAACAAAGAGGCGTCTGTGTGATGTGCGATGTCGGTGCACGTTAAAGATCCCCAGGTGGCCGATATTACTGCGTAGCCATCCACTACGCCTCCTCTTTCTCTCTTTCCATCTTCACTCCCACCTTCATCCCTTCTCTTACGGCGTGGGTCAGGCGTCTACAGAGCAAGTGTGACAGATACAGTGCCTTTCCTTTCGTGTGAACCAATTATTATTGTTGTTATTATTACTCCTGGCGCCAGCCGCAGAAGCACACATTACGAAAAACCACCTACAAAATGCTTCTTTCCGGCCCAATAGCCCCGCCGGGGTGGTGCAGTGGTAAGACGCCCGACTACTGTCCGGAGTTCCCGGGTTCGAACCCGACCTCGGCGGCTGCGTTTCGATGGAGGCGAAACGAAGAGGCGTCCGTGTGCTTTGCGATGTCAGCGCACGTTAAAGATCCCCAGGTGGTCGAAATTACTCCGTAGCCCTCCACTACGGCTCCCCTTTCTCTCTTTCCACTTTAACTCCCACCTTCCTCCCTTCCCTTACGGCGCGGTTCGGGTGTCCACAGAGTAAGTGTGACAGATACTGCGTCTTTCCCTTCCTGTGAACCAATTTAATTTCCGGCCCAATAGGATGGCTGCTCCTCTTAGCCCTACGGGAATGGAACTGGTAGGCCCCCGCCGTTTGCGGCGGGGGCTCGCCTGCCACCGGCGGTTGTACCTGTTGTAGGCCGTCATTGCAGCCGCCACCGCTTCGGTGGCGACGACGGCTGTTACGACGCGCATCTTTCTCTCTCCCTCTTCTTGTCTTTCTTTCTTTTTCTCTATCTTCTCCTCTGTCCGCACCAGACAGCGGAGGTGGCTCAGCTACAGAGCCAGTAGCAGGCCCGTGCATTTTCTTTTCCTTTTTCCTACAGTTGCAACTACATTTCCGACTCAATATTCAGGGTGCTGCCCAACATGCGACAGCGTTACACTCTCTTTCTTCCACTTGGCATGGAGGTGCCTCGAACTAGCATGGCATGAATCACCTATCCACTATCTCACCTTCCCCTTCTCGGAGGCTGCTCTTCCCAACCCAGTCCAGCAATATCAGCAATGGCTGATGAGCGGAACAGCAGGTGAGCGACCTGCAGCGAAGCCTTGAACTGAGTACACCATCCGAAGAGGATGGTGGCCAAGTACTAACCAATATAGCATCTATTAAACACACGATTTCTTTTCCTTCCGCTGGCCTCCTACCTCTCGACACGGACCTTCTGGGAGCGTCGGCGGCTATGTCATTGTCGTCCCGAAAACGAGTTTGTGGGTGCGATTTCCGCTACGGCTGGCACGGTTTGACGGAGTAGAATATAAAAAAAAAAACGAAACAAAAGCGCTGATATACCGAATTTTCATTGCGCATAAGATCATCATCATCATCATGAAAGCTCTCCTCAGTGTCAGAGAAATGTTGCGGTACACAAATATTGATATTTCGCTATATTAATCGGTTTCGAGAAACGCCAGAGTAAATGTCTCGCTTTTTTTGGGCCCCCGAAGCGTGCCTTGTGAGAAGGGATGAAAGAGAGAGTGCGAAACAGAAAAGTAGAAAGGCGACGTGACGTCTAAGGTTCCGAAGTAATTTCGACAACACGAATTCTCTAACAGATATCCCACAGCAAATAGCATCTTTTCTTCCCTTCATGCGGCAGTGTTGAAGATACCGCCGATATTGGCGCTTTACGGAATGGGTAGTCCCATCCTTCATTCTTTGTGCCGGCCTTTCTTACGCCATGGTTAGGAACTCTACAGCTCAGTGGCTCTTGTCTTGAGGCTGGGTTCTCCATTTCTCCATTCAAAAAATGCTTCTATTGCGATAAATACAATAAAAACGTATATAAAGGGTGCTTGTCTAGTCTTTTGTGGTCTCTATCGTGCTGTGCCATTCGCAACGCTTGTATGTCTGCTTTCCTGTGTTCTCAATAGAATTCTCTTTCGCATTCCTCTAAGGACACGTATGGCGCTGCCTTTATAGTATTCCCATTGTTTCACATCATGATTGATGATTGTTTTCTCCATAACATTTACGCGCGTTCTGTTTTTTGTTGTGCGTGTACCGGTCATGAATCGTATTCGTAGACGCTATTCCTTCATTCATGAAATTCTCAACCTAGGGCTACATTTGATACCAGCGCGGGTTGAGGTCGCTGAAATAGCTTGTTCTGTGGAGGATCAGCAGAGTGCGACTTCCTTAGAATGCAGAATTTATATCATCTTTAACATCTCTGTTGCGGTATTCCGCCGGCCAATACAATAAATAAAGAAGGAAAAATGTGTGAGTTCTTCATTACACGACACTGACAATGCATAGGATTAATATTGTGTACTTCGATTATTGTTGCATACTACCGAACGTTTTGTTGTTTTTTATGAGATGTCACCATGCTGTTGTGCACATTGTTCGGTTCTGGTTTTCACAAAAATTGTATACTTTGTTGTCCGCATTTGTTGGAACATTTTTGCTTCTTGTACTATTTATTATGTATGCATCCCATAAAATGTATGTTTTTTGCCCATTTGCTAGGCTCTTGTTTGAGAGCGGCAGTATTGCTAAATAAATAAATATACCTTCCCTCAAATAAAAAATGAAGTACATCAGGTGTTTGAGGGTTGGTATGGAAAGGCTATCATCCTAAATCGATACCATTATATCGATGTCTGCTGCATTTGAATGGTTAGTGCACACTTTCAGACCTTCCAGGCTATGACCGCTGACCAACTTCTGTCGGCGTAACCCACGACAACCAAACACAGTTGAACAACACTTGATGGAGTTGAAACGGAAATCTTGAAATAGTTTATGTAGAAATGATTTGACATACACAGGAATGATAGAAGTTAAACGCTACTGTAACCTAGAAGCAAGATACTATCACGTCCACGCTAAAGACGCGTTTCTTGCAATGACGTGCCACCAGGATTTGCTGGTGGTACGTTTGCTGGGTTTGCCAGGAATTGCTGGCAAATCCAGCTTCGCATTGATATATCTACGAGTGGCGCCTTGGAACCAGCCACTACTTGTGATATAGTTGATAATTCTGCTTCCGGTACAGAGTAAACAAAAGACACAGTCGGCTTCTCCAAAGCCGTCGGAAGGTGCGAAACAACGGTGTTCGGGAAACAACAAATGCACCTCGAAACACGTAATTGGCTTTGCTATTACATGGAGTAATATGAGTAATATGGCCTAATGACGTCATCAATTTTTATTTCCCATATACTACTACACCAGTTAGAAGTACTACTTAGTTATACCCCATGATGACGTCATAAATTACAAGCTACGACATGCACGCAATTTACAGGTCATACTTAGTCGTATCAGTTAATGGCGTGACCAATTTCTAGTTACATCTACACCGCTTTGCAAGCCATACTTGGTCATATAATTCTGGTCTCATGAATTAGTCATGATGCATTCACTTTTGTTTCTTTTTTGACTATTTGTAGTTCCATCACTTTTGGTTCTTTGTTTTATTTTTCTAATCTACATTCGCAATCCCTATGAAACACGCGAACACCGAACAACCTTGTTAGGCTCCCAGTCACCGGATTGCTTCTTTTGTTCTAGGCAAATACTGCACACTGGGCCACGCAACTTTTTAGAGCCTTCTGCTGGTTTAGCTGAGGTAAAGAAGTTTTCTTTTTTTTTTCTTCTTTTAAAGGCGAATGTGTCTCTTGGCTCATGGGCTATAAGGAGACGTTTGCTCGAACAGACAGCAAAGAAGAAAAAAACTCTCCACCGGTAACGAACCATTATCTCTCCAATCCATAGCCGAGCGCGCAAACTACTAGGAGAAGCGTAGTTTTTTTTTTTTTTTTTTGCATGGGAAACCTTCTCTGGAAAAGACTTTAAATCAGTTCATGCCTCATCTCACAGGACTGCAAAATGGAAGTCTTTCATAAGCCAGCTGTTCCCCACGGTAGCAAATGTCAAAATTGCTTGAGACGCGCACAAGTATAGAGATGCGGTAGCCAACTCTTCCAGCGCAGCGGATACTCCCCGCACCCAAGTACATAGCTCTAGCTCGTGAAAATTCGATCGTATTTCTCCACGTATAGCGTGAGGATAATAGTAGCGATCACAACGACACTGCATCCAATGATAACGATAATGAAGATATAGTAGTGATTACAATGACGGTGCATTAGTTGACAATGATTACAGTAATGATACTGATGATAATAGCAGGGAGGACAATCACAACGCAGTTAGTAAAAACAGCCCTGCAAAGCGACGTTCACCATTTTCGTAAGCGGACTTAAACGTAGTTCTGTAATTCGTTTTTTTTTATTGCTTCTTTCTTGATTGCTAGTCCCTTAATTTAGATCTATGTTATCCCCCTCAAACTAATTTGTACGTTGGACTTTCACCGCACTAGATGGCAACAGCTAAGCAGTACCATCAGGACTGTATTGGATTTAAATGAGTTAGTTCGTTGAATTACTTATCCACGAGGAATTAGAAAATGACACTGTAGTCAGTTATGAGTGCATCATGACTGGAGAAAGAAGTGTAAAGCACGGCGACAAACTGCATGAGAAAACGGAGGTGAGCCCGAGGATATACTCGTCGCGCTGACACCATCTGATCGCTTCTTGGTGCGCACGACGACAACGCGACCATAAAAAGCCTGCTTAACCGTGAGAACAGGCTTTGTTCCAGCTGTGTCTCATGGGAACAGGCACATCAGAGGGCATCCAATCGCGGCGAAGCCGCCGCGTGCGTTATGCTTACAGCTTTCAGTTTGATGTGTAGAGTAGAAAACACATGTGTTTGGTTACACAGTGTTTAATACGGTTAATAATAAGCTGTATCCGTGTGTGCCAACCAAGATCCGTATAACTCGTGCTATGGTCTTTCCAGTTGTGATGTATGGATGCGAGAGTTGGACTGTGAAAAAGGCAGACCGCCGAAGAATTGACGCGTTTGAATTGTGGTGCTGGCGAAGACTCTTGAGAGTTCCTTGGACTGCCAGAAGATCAAATCAGTCGATATTGTCGACCATAAACCCTGACTGCTCATTGGAGGGTCAAATTCTAAAGTTAAAGCTCAGCTACTTTGGTCATCTGATGAGAAGACAGGAGTCGCTGGAGAAAGATTTTATGTTGGGAAAGGTTGAGGGTCGCCGGAGAAGGGGTAGGCAGCGAACGCGATGGTTAGATGGCATCCTCGAGGCACTGCAGATGAAGTTATGTGATGTTAGGAAGATAGTGAGAGACCGGAAAGCGTGGCGTGACATGGTCCATAGGTCACGAAGAGTCGGACACGACTGAACGACTGAACTGAACTGATCCGTGTGTCTACTAAGTCTGATTTAATGCTGATTTAGGATTAACCCTTGAATTAATGCTTACGGACTGGTTTTGTCTGTTGTGACACGGCCAAGGTAACATAGCATTATTGGGTCGAATTCATATCATTTTTGACTATCTTGTTTTCAAGCTCCCTATATGCAACGTTAGACTCGCAATAATTCACTCATGTGGAAGCGGTGGCACAGAGGTAGAACATCCAGCTCGTGTTTAAAAGAACCGCGGTTCGAATCCCTTTGTTGAACGATTCTCCAGTGGATTAAAAAAAATCCATTCTCAATGATCTCGCATAATCATGTCTGCAGTTCGGTCTCATCCCGATGAACTCACTCACTCACCAGAACAGGATTTGGCCACCGAGGTATTAGAAATCTGTAACAAAATACATAATGCAAAATCTTGAGCTGAAATAAAACCTTGGGTGAAACTATTGCAAGCGAAGGTAGACTTCACCGGCTTAGAGTTGCAGGCCTCCACTGTCGTTCTGACTATATTGAGTCAATATCTGTGTATTGAAGGAACCTTAAAACAAAGTTGGAAGCTTAATGGTTAATACCATCGCACTCATCACACGCGGAACATAGTGGAGACGATGCGACAGCTGTCTTGGGGTACGAGCAGAGCCTGTGCGAATGCCGTGCATCAAAGTGGTTTGAGACCTTTTTATTCTTTTGGTAACCCATTACTTATTGGGTGAGCAGCGCACGGTACTGTCATGGCTGACCATAGCTTCTTTCACGATGTTCTCGAGGGCCAGAACATCCCGGAAAAGAACATGATAAAGATCCTGGGCATGTGGTTGCAAGGAAGCCGGAAATGCAGCCACACCATCAGCCTGCTGAGTAAGGCGGCAGAGCAGGTGGGCCGTATGATCAACAGAGTCTCCCAAAAGAGATATGGAATGAGAGAAGAAGACACTCTCAAGCTAGTTAACAGCCTAATTGTCAGCCGAGTCACGTACTCCCTGCCGTACCACGCGACGACCAAGGCGGAAAGAGAGCAAGCCGACATCATTCTCAGGAAGGCGTACAGGACTGCTCTACACCTACCCAAGCACACGTCGAACGAAAAGTTGCTCCAGCTAGGCATCAGCAACACCTTCAGTGAGCTCGCCGAAGCTCTGCTGGGAACGCAAATCACGAGACTCAGAAGCACCCCCACGGGACGAGCGCTCCTAAGAAGGTTGGGTCGGGACACGAGCGGACTGGTAGACAGATACGCGGACGTACCGGACCACCTTAGGAAAACCATTAACGTGGGACCATTGCCGAAAAACATGGACCCCAATCTTCACGAAAGCAGACGAAAAGCGAGGGCCGAGTACGTTGAGAGAACGCTAGCCCAGTTAGACAACACTGTATACACGGACGCTGCCGTATATCTGCGCGAGAGAGAACGCGTAGCCGCGACGGTAGTGGTAAACAAGGAAGGAAACATGATCACGTGTGCCACGGCAAAGGTCGCCGGCACAGCGGAGGCCGAAGAAATTGCCGTCGCGCTGGCGGCAGCAGAAGGCTACAGAACGGGCCGATCTCTCAACATACTGACGGACTCGAAGGAGACGTGCAGGAACTACACGAGGGGCAGGATCAGCAGAACAGCCCTTAAAATACTCAGCGGGGCAACCTCCGCCGAGGAGAAACCCAGGCATAGCCTAATCTGGATCCCGGGCCACACGGGCATAGGGGGGAACGAAAGAGCAGACAGCCTAGCTCGAGGTTACGCATTCCGAGCAGGGCAGTCAAATGCTCCGGAGCTCCGCCTACAGGCTTGCGAGGGGGGATACGCAGAGATCTTGCACTTGCATAGGGGAGCTAGAATTAGATATCCACCACCACACAAAGCCCTAACAAAGGAGGAAGCGACCGGCTGGCGCAGATTACAGACCAACTCCTTTCCTAACCTACACATACTTAATAAAATGTTCCCGACACAATACAGAGCCACCTGCCCTTGGTGCGATGCCACACCTACACTTTATCATATCACGTGGGAATGCGAACGCAACAAAGCATTCCACCAACATGAAAACCCGAGTGCGGAGCAATGGGAGAGTCGGCTCACCAGCAGCGAGCTCGCGACCCAAAGGGCCTTAGTGCAGCACGCGACTGATGCAGCACGACTCAGTGGAGCCTTGGAATAGGGGCCCACCCTTGCTGACGAGAAGTCTCAAGTCGCCAGCGCCAGAGAAGACGACGGAGACTTCACAACCGCGAAACCCTTAAAATATTCAATAAAGTTTTCACTCACTCACTCATATATTAAGACGCATTCTTGATGGGTTCCCAGACAGAGCTTCATAGGCAAGACCGTCTGCCAAACTGGTGCACATAACACTCACGAGCGATGGCACCCATAGAGTAAATCTGTTGCATTATGCAGACAAGTCCACAAGTCCACTTTCAGACATGTCAACTTGTGGAAACGATAAATGGACATAGCACTTCGTTACCAGAGCCTAGAAAATATATTTATCGAACCAACGCATCAAATAAAAATCTGACAAGTATTTACAAATAAGAAAAACATCAACTATACAGGTATGAGAGCAGTGAGAGATGTGATGCGTCATGGCTTGAGTATATATCCAATTTAATTTTTAAATCTGTTTGTTTCGCCGAGCACAACGTAGGTGACATTTCCAAAAGGGGTGACAGCTATGACATCAAAAATTACCGGACCATCTTCGCACTACCTGTACTTTAGAAGGGTTTTGAGTAAGTCATGTGCATGCGCATTACTAACTTCATTTCGACACTAAAATACTTTCAGAATGTTATAACGCATCTTAATCAAAGAAAGTTGACTGAAAAAGCACTGCGTGCGAAAAAAGAGGTGATAGTGAGGAATGTTACTGATAGCGACGGTAACAAAAAAAAGCCTCGAGCAGTATAGAAATTGGCAAGTTCAGTTTTTTTGGACATAAACGTTTTTTGAGGCCACATTCAGCAAGCTCCTGTTTTTGAATTTTTGTTTACTGACATTCAATACATAAGACAGCAATAGAATACCAACCGAGAACGTCTTTCATGCAAGAAAAAAAAAATGAGGATAGCAAAAGACCAGTCGTTCTCTAGAAAAACGATATGTGGTATATTTTTTGCCGTAGTAAATGCTTAGTGTTTAAAAAAAAGAGTACGTTCATAAGCAGCATCCAGTTGAAAATGTTGCTGTCCAGAAGTTAATCGCAGAGACTATGCAAAGCTGATTTCAATGCTGAGTACACTTCGCCCATATGATTTTCCAGGTGCAGCCTTTTCAATCTTTGAGTAATTTGCCCTCGAAATCAGGCAGTGGGTTTCAATTGAGGATGACATATCCTATTACAGAATAATCTTTTCTGATGTGCTTCCCGGAAGACTTTCAGCAACCATTTCCGTCCAAAATATACATGATACGTATTGTTAGCCGAATCAGTAGCGCTTTATTCAGCCTTGTGCTCAAATTACAGCATCCCTGATGTGTGTGGCCACAGTACGAATTAAGTGGCGCCTAAAGGAGAAGGGGCATTATCTTAACGGAGAAATATTAATAAACTGAACAGAATACTGCTCTTCGCTAGAGAAAAACAGTTACATAAAACCATAAATATATTGCTAGGTGACACTTCCTGTGCGATGATTAACGCATATTAAAATATGAACGCATCACACTGAATACGTTTCGAAATCACTTTCAGCGGGCCCTGTAGAAATTCCCCAGTATCGCCAATTTCTTTCACAAAAATATCAATTGCATTTCAACCTAACTTTGTTCTCATCGCGCGTTAACTATCGTACATTTTTTGCGGGGTACAACCACGCAGGGAAGCAGCAACAGTGATTTTCTCTCAACAAAATAAAGCGTTGCGTTACACCGCTAATTGTTTACCGGTATCTTTCTGATGAAATGATTTCCCGACACCGAAATAAGAGAATTTATGAATTCCTTCTTATTAGTCATTTCTGTTTTGTATAAAAATTGTTTAAAAGAGATGTTGAATATAATTGAACTTAACATTTTTCGATGGTGACTGCCGTGTCCATAAAAGTGTTATATGGCTGATTACTTATAGTCGCACTGTTTCCAGGTTGCACTCGTTAAAAAGTGATGTGAACGAATAAGTATTGACTTTAAGACTGCGACCTGAAAGCACATTGACAAACTATATGCATCTAACTTGTGATTGTCTCTTTAAATTTCGATGAACAATCTGTTTGAGCAATTGACTCTGTAATGGGAGATTTATGTAAGTCTCTCTTCTTTCAGTGCTAATTGCGACTTTTTGGCTCTTTTTTTCTACCGCATCTGCAGTGTGCGATAAAAATTGTGCCTACTTTTGTGTTTCAAATGCAATTCACTGTAATACTCTGGACGGTTCCGCATACTACGGGACCGAGGGACATTCGAGCAGTTTTTTAACACCTTTTCCGGCTATGGATCCCGAATGAATTTTTCCCAAAATGTGCCTGTATTATGTAGGAGCAGAATGTCCGACTCAGCAATCAAGAACCCTAGAAAACTTACCATTGTTCAACATTCTCGCATCAAATATGTATACCCAGAGTTGACAGTCCCTCCCAACTTTCCAATATCTGGTTTCGTTAAGTTGCACGAGCTACTGGAAAATCACTGCCTCGCCGGCTTCCAGCTTCCATCTTCCAGCGCCATCCCCATGATATCAACGCGATAGCGTAAAATGCCTCGTTCAGCGAAACTATAGCGCCGGCGTTGGTCTTGTAAGCGAAAAATCACAAGCATGGTGCAGACAGGCGGCAGCTGGCAGCTGACACTGCCGAGCACTGGCTGTACGTAGAATTACCTGACATTGCGTTTGGCAGAACCTGCAAATTCAAGCCCATCTTTTCATATGGTAGGGTGATACGTCACTTATCAGTACACCAGGACCGTTGCATTCACGTTACACTTAAGCCACGTATGCGCATCCATACGACTTGGTTAAAGCGGGGTTTTATATGTAGGCTGGTGGCCTACGCTATCACGTCATACTCCTAAAGATGGAGCTTAAGTGTTTCCCTTATTTTTTATGTTTTTTTTTTGCCAACAGCGGCCACGCCGTGTTTTCTGCGCAGCGTGTACTTTCACGTGATAAATATTTATGCATCTATTCATGACCGCCGTCGAATCACTTCCTTCTTCCAGCTGGGTCAATGTTCATTTTATGCTCCCAGATCTGTTCCTTGGCACCTGTCTGGTGTTCCATAGTAGTGCAGTCCTCATCAAGAGGTCGCTGCTCTTCTAGATCCAGCAGAATGTACTACACTTATTGTGTTGTTTATGGCGGCCTTCACTCCGCAACGATAACCCGTGGACGAATTCGTTACGCCCGCTGAACTATCCCAGGTATCGCAATCCACTTGCTGAAGACTTCGACGGTACACACACTTCGTGGACTTACGTGCAAACTTCCTCTAGGGGTGCACACATTCATGGCGTCTTTCTAGATCTTTCCTTTCGTCTTCTTAATCACCAGAAAAGTGTCATGCGCACCAGGAATGGCCTGTATTCTCCTGATATGACATAATAATTACTCCCCGGTAGCCCTTGTCACGCTGTTGAACCAAATGCTTGTGTCAGTCGCACGTACCTCAGCCTCCCATGCATTTACACGTCTGCAGAAAAAACGGCGCAGTGCACGCTTAGCACGGTTTATCTACATTCTATCCCTGTTCCTCTCTGTCTATTCTCTTGCCTGTTCTCTCAATTAACACATTATTCAGTGCTGTAAATGAGGACAATAGAACTGTCTAGCCTTGCCATTAACTTGCAAAATCTCTGCAGTCTTCGTCCTCAATTGAATCACAATTGCTTCTAAACATCCCAATGAAAAATTGCCTTTTCTCGCTTTCTATCAGGCAGCCGAATGTACACAGCGCTAGCCCAACCGAATTGGAAGACAACCATGTGAGGCATAGTGCGCCCACCTATACTCTACTCAGTGCAATCGACGTCATTGGCCGGCCTTTCACGCTATGCAGCGCCTTCCTCAAGTTGTTGCTTGCAGAGAAAATGTTCGCCTAGCACTAAATATAGATCATAATCTGCTTCGCCGCAGGCCGGCTGAAAGCTTATCCCACACTATAAAGAAATCCGCACTTCCTCCCGAGTGATAGGTTTCAGAGCTCTTGATAAGATTATTGTTAACCTTGTCATGTCGGATGGTAACTTTGCTGCATGGCTGCCGCTCTTTGGTGCTTTCTTCCCCTACCCCTTTTCATCCACGTCTACGTAAAGCCCTTGCCTCATTTGCCACTGCAGGGTAACAGCCCGAAACACCTCTCTATATCTGTATCTATGTCTATATCGTTATTATCGTTTTTTCGCGCTGTTAAATAATGTATATCGTTATCTTTGCCATGTCACAGCTAATGGCCTTCATAGAAGGCCTAAAATATCCATGACGTGACGGCATGTCTACCTCCTATTTTCCCAGCCTAAACGGGACTGTCTTACAGACCCTGCTGGACACTTTCGACGAAGTGAAGGATTCTGGCGTTATACTGAGAGGGTGTAGGATTCTGTTGAGGTTATAATAGCGAAGTAAGGTCAACCTAGAGCAGTCTTCTCGGATCTGCTCATTATTGTTCTCATTGGTATAGTCTGCAAGCTTTGGAAACATTATAACAGCTCGTTTTAACGATAATTTGAATCCCTCGGTTGTTATCTAGGAGAGAAAATGGGGTTGGTGTCCACAAATCTGAACAGGAACTGATGACGTACCCGCAAGTTTGGAAGCCTGACGACCTCACCATCAGCAGCAGCATGGCTATACCCACTGCAGAACGAAAGCCTCTGCCATACTCTTCCAATTAACCGAGTCTTGTTCTAGCAGCTACCAACTGACCTCTGCAAACTTCTTAACGTCGTCCGCCACCCACCTTTTTGCCGCCCCTTGCTACGCTTCCCTTCCCTCGGAATCTAATTTGTTACCATAAGCGACCATCGGTTACCCTCTCTTCGCATGTCCGGCCTAGGACCATTTCGTCTTCATTACGACCAGAATGCTATTAAGTCGAGTTATTTCTGTGACCAACTCCGCCTGCTTCCTATCTCTGAACATAACACCTACCATTTTCCGTTCCATAACTCTCAGCGTTGTCAACGTAAATAGAACCCTTTTCGTTAGCCTTCACGCTTGAGCCCCATAGGTGAGTATAGGTAATCCAACTGTTATATGCTTTTTCTTGTAGCTGCTGCTTATAATATGTGAGTAGTTACCAAATGCGCTTCATCCCAATCCTATTTCCAGGCTAATTTCCTTTCATGTTCCGAATCTGTGGTCCCTATACCTGTCCTAAGTAGACATATTCGTTTAATGCTCTTCACCTTTTCCCCGAGATCATCGTGTTTGTACTGTTATCGCGTCGCGCATCGCAAATCTATCTGACAACACTCGTTATTCTTCTACACTTGCCTACCTCAAGATTTTTTTGTTTCCGCCCAGTCTCTCCCCTCCATTCACTCGTATTTAACAAACCAACCTTCAATGTACGTGCTATGGGAAACCATTCGGTTTCGTGACATGGAACAGAAGAGGGTCCCCGTTCTCACCCTACGTGGTCGAACGTGGGCGGTATTATTTTTCTAGCTTGAGCCCTAGACACCATAATATCGGTGAGTGTTCTTGCATGCGCAGATTGTCTTGTGGTCTTGTCAGTTCTCAGGTATGTGAGGTTCAAGCAGGCCACTTGCCCACACAACACGAAAGCTAATGGCGAAGCCGAACGTAAGGCGAGGAAATTGAAGCTTCTTTTGAGGAAAGCAGACCTGCGACTTACATTCTTGATTTACCGAGATAAACCAACCCCTGCCATTTCAAATGCAGTAGAGCATTTAATTTGCCGACAATTGTGTCAGTGGTATCCTGAGTTCAGTATCGTGGGCTGTTAGAAGAAAAAATAGGAGTGGCGGAACTGGCTGGAAAGATACTTCGACAAACGATACGTCCGCAACGATCCTTTTTTTACCATCCCTAACACTAATATAACTCTGGGTTTAGACAGACAATGGCATAGCTCGCCTAAATAGATGATAATTTTTTTCTTCTGCAATAAAATGAAAAAGGCAGTCGTGCATCATCGATACACCAGAATTTTCAAGGGATCGATGTGACACAGAAGCAGCCGCAAGCTTTTGCGTCATGAATCGAATCGCCCTTCAATTGGACGAAGGTACAGCAATAGTCATGCGATGCCCCTCCAGCCAATGAGGCCACCCGAAATCAAATTGCGCCAGACGTCACGGTTGCATCAGAAAGACGCCAAATAAACTTGCAATCAATGACGGCCTTTGAACTGTGTTTTCAATTTCTTTCGAGAACTTTGCTTATGATATCGCGAAAGTGCAATGTCAGCTTGCAGATAAAAACAAGCATGCTACTTTCGCTACGCTTTCCAGCCCTTTCGCAAACGGCATGTTGATCATCGCTTATGTATAAACAGAACACTACCATTATAAAAAAGCAATTTCCTTTTGACCGCCCGGGAATAAGGAACTTCTGGCAGCTACTCGTAAATCATGTCTTAGGTTTTTATGTAACAAATTGGGAGGTGTAGTACTATAAAAAACGACACTTTGCCCTGCGAATCTCAATCAAATATTTACCTTAAGCTTCGTCATAGTTTTTCACCGTGGTGGTTTGGCGCTGTTTTTAGTTGCCCGATAGAGACACTTTTTTTTTCTGCTCTATTTAACGATTTTAGTAAACCATGGTTTACTGGTGTGCATGTTTACAGTTGGAATATGGTAATAAGCTAAATTGTTTAATTTATGTTTAAAGACTGTCTAGTTATCATGTATCGGCTGACTACAATATGCAGCTTCAAACATGGGAAAGAAGGTCTCAAGTTCTTGCCTCATAATTAGCTTTCATCGCCTCACATTTACGTTTCTCGCAAAATGTTAGTCTTCTTCCGGGTCTTAATTATTGTTATTGAAAAAGGGAAGGTGGCATGAATGACACCTGATCGCTAATTCCTAGGAGATATGTAATGAATTTAAGGACATGGGGGTTATTAGTTATAAGATCAAGGATAATCCCGGATTCTGACGTGATGCGCTTTGCCTCGCAAACTAATTGCGCTAAATTAAAGCTGAAAAATATACCTATAACGTTCGTTTTTTCTTCGGGTCTGAATGAAATCGAGACGCCCTTTTCCTTTCCGTTTTTCTATGTGGAGATAGGATGCCAAGCATCACATTTCATGAAGACGAGATTCATTCAATAATCCAGAAGAATAAACTATCATCATTCTGATTCGGAATTGATGATGTTAACTTTCAAATCTTCATACTTGTCATTACTGTTCTAATATTTACTTTCTTCTGGAACCCAAGCGCATGGCTGAAAAGTGGAAAACGTTATTCCAGTTTACGCCCCTACCTGGCGATCTCTACAACGTAAATGGTAGCAGAAACTCTGCATTAAATTGGCGACCTATCTCAAGATCAAAAGTGCCATCCAAAATCATATAACTTGCCATCTACTCCAAATCTATAGGCGCCTTGCGTTGCCCAGGGGGCGCCACAAAAACAGCTCTAAAAAGCTCCCCCTAAGCGTCTGCTGGGTAGTACAAATCCCCGGCGTCTGCATCCGAATGCATGGAGTCAGTATGGATCCACCGCTTTAATTTGTATTATGTATAAATTAAAACGAATTTAAGGCGCTGAAAATTCTTTCAGGGCTATCAAGAGCTAAACAAAAGCAATAAATAATCCAACTTCAGGCGTTATACGGCATGCAGCAGTCGGAGGCAAAGTCTGGGCGCGCTGCCAGCCGATAAAGCCACGCGAGTGTAGTGCGAATTCGGGGAGCTCTACGAAAGTTTTACACGCAACTGAGCGGAAGCAAGTGAATAAATGAAACCGCAGCACGGGTAGGCAGCGTGAACAACTCCTCTGAGGCATAAGCAGCCCTTCCGATGGGCATCGTGAGCCGGCCGTGCATGGGCTGCTGGGGTTTGCATTTGAATGCATGCATGAGACCTAAGTTGATCGTAAGCTGGTTTTTGCTTTTTACGCACAGTTTAGCTGGTAAGTCACGCTCGTAATGTTTGGAAATACAAAGTCCACGTGCTGGAAAGTCATACAGGAAGCTGAAGCTGGAACTGCAGAAACGTTCGAATTACACCATGGCAGGTACTTCAGTGTTCATCGTTAGGTTCACATATCAGTGAAAGCACGCTGACTTCGTTCCACTACTGCTCAACTGTCAATTGCCTTTAACTTACATGCTTATAGAGCTCTCGATCTAAACCTCTTGCCTGTTGGCTCAGTGGGGACTTCGCATATTAGAAGCGCAGTGTCAGATCAACAACGCGCTGTGCATGACCAAAATGCTATTGTCGGCTGCTTAGTAATTATAAATATGCGCCAAATGACGTCTATTGCAGTTTTCTCTTGAACATGAATGACTACTTTATTTAGATAGCAAACGTTTTAAGTAAACTCTAGTTTGTCATCGTTCTCACCTTTCGATCGTTGCTTGACGTAAGCGCATGCAGTTTTTACTTACGCAGCTGTCCAAATCAGTAGCTTAAATGGGCGGTTTCTCCCGCAATCACAAATAAACACGCGTACATAGCATGGTTGTACTTTACATATTTTTCTCTTGAATCATGCATGCACCTGACCCCCCCCCCCCCCCATACCAATCGCACTGTAGCCCAGTTTCGTGCTGCTTGAAAGAAAGCAGTAGAATTGAACAATGAAATTATTAACGTGTCCGTGGCACCCTACGACGCAAGCGAAAACAGATCAATGCCGCATGCTTTAAACATTTCACCGGAAGGCAGCCGCAGAGCTTCTTTTTCTTTTTAATAATAGACTACTGCTTGTTCACAATGATGTCCATGATACATGAAGACTCTTTTCACGCTCAAGAAGGGGCAGAAAAAAGAAAGAATCAACTTAGAAAGCCTGCGAGATACGGGCTGCAGCACAGTCAGAGCCGCCGTTGTACTATACCCAGTCAGGCTTTTCTTGGCCGCCATGAGGCGGCGCCACCCTACTCAAAACTCCAGTGCAAGATCCCTATTTCTCTTTTGAATTGTAACAACGTTTTTCGCCACTCAAAGCATGGGTTCCACAAAGATTTCTGCTGTGAAACTCATTTAGCTCTTTTTGTTCACGACTTGCATATTAACGTTGACACTAATGTACGAACTGGCGCGATCTTTGTGGATTTCGCGAAAGCGTTTGATGAAGTATCTTACCAGCGCTTGCTACTAAAACTTCTGCTGCCAAAGCTGGACACTAACATTCTAATGTGGATACGGGAATTTTGTCCAGTAGTGCGCCGGAGTTTTCGGCCAACAATAATTTATCTAGCTCCCTACCAGTAACTTCCGGCGTGCCCCAAGAATCTGTCCTTGGTCCCCTGTTGTTTGTAGTGTACACTAATGATTTTTCAATGTACCTCTTATAATCTAGCATTTTCGCAGACGACTGTGTGATTTACCGCAATATTTATAACGCATCTGACCAATCTGCTCTCCAGAACCATCTTAATACAGTTTCAGAATGGTATAACAATTTACTAATAACCCTAAACGTGAGCAAATGCGAATGCATGTCCACCTCGCGGACATGCATTTGCTCTCCTTACCTAGGTGTAGCAATATCTCATGATATGTCTTGGAACGCACACATAACTAATATTATTTTAGCAGCTAACAAAACCTTAGGCTCTCTGAAACGTAATCTGGAACGCCCCAGTAGATGTAAAACTACTAGCTTATAAATTACTTGTTTCAGAATGGTATAACAATTTACTAATAACCCTAAACGTGAGCAAATGCGAATGCATGTCCACCTCGCGGACATGCATTTGCTCTCCTTACCTAGGTGTAGCAATATCTCATGATATGTCTTGGAACGCACACATAACTAATATTATTTTAGCAGCTAACAAAACCTTAAGCTCTCTGAAACGTAATCTGGAACGCCCCAGTAGATGTAAAACTACTAGCTTATAAATTACTTGTTATGCCAAAACTCGAATATGTGTCACCCATCTGGAGCCCACATCAAGCATATCTCGCCAACGCATTAGAATACACTTTAAAGTCGCGCTGTTGGATTTATCGTGCAATTTCAGTGCACGTTAAAGAACCCCAGGGGTCGAAACTTCCGGAGTCCTCCACTTAGGCGTCTCTCACAGCGTGCGTCGCTTTGGGACGTTAAGGGACAGGACATTCACCAAATATGCAATGTATTATGATTGTAATGAAAAGGTCTTGCGTTTTATAATGCAGAGTCATCCCTACAACACCCGAGAAACAAAGATTTATAACGTTAATCTGGCACTGAAAATCGCATCAATAAGAGTGAAGTGGCCTCTTGCAGCAAAACGCTGCAATATTACTGTAGTAACCCAGGTGACCACATCTGGGGAAGATGTCACTGGTTTTTAAAAGTGCACAGTGTTCTCTATTCTTTGAAGAATGCTTGCCTCGTTTTATTACCTTCTGCACCCTCTAGAGCGTGCCCGTCTGCAGAATGCACCCTCCTTTCTCATAACCTATATCGAAGTTCCTTTCTCATCGCTTTTTAGCATTTGTCATTAGATGGTGACACAGTGTTGTGAAGCCTATATAGTAACTCTTGTGAATTCCTTAGATGAAACGGTGACCATGGCCTATTAAAACTTCTGTCGATGAGGCGTACGCTTCTGTGCCGTAGTAGCCTTTCGTACGAAAACTGAAGTGGACGCTACTCTTTCCTAAAAAGGTCTAATTACCATCGGGCGGGTGAGATTTATATTAATTTTCGGTGCATCACTTTTGTCGAAACGTAATCAGCATAGCGGTCTCCAAATCGCTACGAAATCGAAATCTCGAGACAAGAAGCTTTCTATTGCGCCAAAAAAAAAGGGCAGTCGAAGTACATTCTTCTGTCCCTTTAAGCCCCATAAACAAACCACCCAAGCAGATCTAATCAAGCGGATCTCACCATCCAAACGTACCAAACTATCATCCAAGGAAAATCATGACTGGCGCATAGGACAGCGAGAGACCTCGAGACAAATAGACCCCACCTAGGCGCCCGTGTGCTGTGCGATGTCAGTGCACGTTGAAGAACCCCAGATGGTCAATATTTCCGGTGTCGTCCACGACGGATTTTCTCACAGCCTGAGTCGCTTTGGGACATTAAACGCCATAAAGCAAACCAAAAGAGACCACACATGGGCTAGGAAATTTGTTCTCGTCGTTGCCACTCTTCGTGGCATGATCCTCCGAGGGAAAATGCCCTGTCTGGTGTAGCTACAAATTACTTCCAAAGAGCTGTGAATTGAATGACCTCTGTCCCGAGACCTGCACAATGTCAGGTGGAGTGGTACACGAGGTGGAGGACATAACGAAGAAAAGGATGCTCTCGCAAGCGGCAGCGGTGAATTCACGAAGCAAGCGGTCGTGTCAGCATAGCAGACGATAAGGTTTTAAGGGAGTCAGATGCGGCGAGATGAGACCGACAGCAACACGAGAGGCTGGGAATAGAAGGAGGCCATGCAGTGATGGCGAGTGTAAAACTCATGCTTGGAGGCTTGCCAGGGCAACTTTAAGGGGCGCACCAGTGGGCAAGCGTGGTCACTACGAGCAATAGTTTCGACGGCACAACCAGGAAGTAGTGCCCTAGATGTAGCAAGCAACGTGTCGAAACATAATAGTGACTCGTGACAGTACAAAGTGCAAAAACGTGTATAACCGAGTAACCGGTATGTCATGGGCTGGTGGATTAGTCAGAGAAGGTGACATGTTGGAGACCAATGTTCCAATCATAATGGACTGATGAAACATACATAGCAAGTACACCGGTGAGAGTGCAGTTGAAGCGCAATGTGAGCCTGGTGTTTCTAGAGTGACAGGCAGCGGCCACATTACGTTTGATTGAGTAGTAACAGAGTAACTTGGGAACAACCCACAAGAAGGAAAGAGCGGCCGCGGTCTGCAAGAAGTTGACGGCAATCATCATGACGTGAATGAGATTATTAGGAAAATCGGCGACATAATGTAGTAGTAGTTGTAGTAGCTCGTTTTATCCGCGCCATTCTGTAGCGGGTGGCAATCTCTCTAAAAGATTGATGTAAGAATAAGGCTTTTTGCAGGATACTGCATAATTCATAACACCATCAAAACGTGAAGCGACCAGTTAAAACTAAGCTCGAATTTAAGAAAAGTAAAAGCAATAAAAAAAGCTTTATTAGATTGAAAAGCTGTGTCTTTACAATGTAATCAGTTTTTTTTTTTGTGAGTGCATCCAGCGCTAAATGACTGTTATGTTATTTTTTTTTTGTTCTTTTATGATGACTGCATGAATTTGGGTATCCACAAATGTTCACATATGAATTACTATAACTTAAATACTTGCCTTAAGATGTGCTACTCTTTTTTGTACTTTGAGTATCGTTTACACTACAGTAAAAGATCCTCGCGAGGCTGAGAGTATATACAAATAAATAGCTGGAGTTGGGAAGTGAGCCCTGGGGGTTCAGTCTTACATGGTTGAAAGGTTCAAACTGAATGTCCAGTAGAAGGCCCACAGGAATGTTAAGGCTTTTCCGACAGGCACCCAGACAGGGGCGCACAGAGCGATAACCAGATGAAAACATTGGCTCCTGCATAACGCCCGTGCTCAAAAACCTGCGGTTGGCACGCCATGACTGCAACTTGGAAGATAAACTTCATAACTTCACACTTGGGATTTTCCGGTACTTAGATAATTACCTCATGTTGTTCGATTGTCAACCTGGTGAACATAAAAGTACTTGCATTCACCTCATTTTTAACGTTTATGAGAAGACCCTTTCTGCCTTAACCTTGACCAAAGAACTACGTACAAAAAACAAGCTAAGGTTACTTGATTTAGTTTAACCATTTTGTCCCCTGCTACGTGTGCTAGAAGTGTACTTCATGCTCAAGAAAATGTCCTCTGGCCTTTAAGTGTGAGCATTGGATGGTGGTTAAACGCTGTATCGCCGTCGCTGCGATGAGTGATTTGTTAATAATAACACGCCATCAAGAAGCTGACTCCAGATTCGATTCAGAAATGAAGGGGCTGGAAGGAGCGGGTTTCTCTCAGCGTTTTCTCGAGGACCTGTGGCAGAGCTGCTCTTTTCGCAAGTGCGCAATAACAGAAAGCAGCACGGCAGTATACAAAGTTCATCATTGAAGACTGCCATAACTTCATACGTGCCTTCAATGTCCCATCGCCTAAGTAAGGCTGAAAACCGCGCTGGCCCCGGGTTGGTTTTTTTCAGCACCAAACTGGGCAGCCTTTGCCACGGAGGAATTCAGAGAGCCAAAAAAAGTCCCCTTGCAATAAAAGACGCGACACTCGAATATCCCTTGCCGGAAAGAGGTTCTGTAAGGGATTCCACTTAATTGATAGCCACACATATGTCGCTCAGACAGGACGTTGTATTAAAGATCGGAGATCGGCTAATAAATTAGAACTGGCAGGCGAAGCAATCTACTGATTTATTGTCGGCAATGCAGAAGATGTGGCCCGTTGCTTTACCATACACTCATTCCCGTATGATATCAAAAGAAAACTACCAAGGAAATCCACGAAGCGTTCGTTATCTATGTGAAGGGACAGAGTGTTTTAGCTCGCCTTCAGTCGTACTCCTAGAAAAAGAATTGCAATATGGTAATTTCCCTAGTCCTTAAAGTCTATTCTTGTTTCTTGTTTTTTTTTTAGTTGTTGCTTTTGGTTTTATTTTAAGATGACGGGGCATCTAAGTTTTTATTTGTTTTTACCCATGTTTATTGGCTTAGCAAGAAAAAAAGGAAACAGCATTGCTCTGTTAGTAGCAATCAGACTAGTGTTTCCTCATCAGACTAGTGCTTCCTCCTTCGTCTCCGTTTCGCTTGCGCTGCATTCTTTCTTCAAAGTTGTAGTTCTCCGAGATCCGCACAAAACAACTGAAATCGAGCAGTTTCCACAGGCTGCTGATAAGAATGTTCTGCACAGATGCTTTGTACTGCGCGCATATTACCGACGATTTGTCAGAAACTGATGCGCCGCATTTCTCCTCCTGTCCTCAGACACTTTGATGAAAACGCCGAAACTGAAAATCATACGGACGCAGACATGTGGGCCTAAGCGCTCTCCTAGTGCAGAAAAGGGCAGGGAACGAGAAAGCAATCCCATACTCTTGCTGTTCCCTGTCCAAAGTCGAGGGTGGCTATCCGTCGATCGAGAAAGAATGTCCCGCATCATTTGGGCCGCATAATAATCTGGATTCTCGCTCCTACATGCGACCATGAAGCCTGTGAGCTATCACAATGCTCTGTACTGGCCTGTGAATTTGCAGTATCCTTCCACTTGCCTTTCACGATCTGGATCTTCAGCAATTGGTCATTGCCGTCGTCTGCAAGTCTGGCCGCAAGCATTCCGATGCAAACCACTTGCTACCCCCCGTTGAAGCGCCACCGCACGAAGACAATGACGACGCCTTCTTGGGAGCTATAAGCGTCCGCAGTTTAGCATAGTGGTAGCATTAGAAGTATGAGGTACAAATTCTGCTCTATTACCTGCAAGGAAAGATCACTCCCCCCCGTTGCGTTCAGGCATCAGTTTTCCTGTTTCGCCTTTCACAATCGCGTCCACATGAAGAAATTCGCACTCAGCGGCGCATTCCCTTTCTTGCTGGGCCTCACAAAGAGAGAGAAGGAAATCTGCCTTCGTTGCCCGGTGAGGGGAGAGCAGGCCATCTCAGGCTCACACGCACATTGAGCAGGATCCAAGACCGAAGACGTTGTGCATTACGTGAAAGCGGGCCATGAGTGTCACGACGTAAGATGCCCATAATCAGACCAGCTGGTTTACGAAACCCCATATACCACCCCCGACCAAGCCGTTTCAATAAATTAGGATGGATCTTCACAGCTGTGCTTCCTACATTAATCAACGGCTAACAAGTGGATAGTCGTGGCCACCGACTCCATGACTCGCTACGCCGAAACTAAAATCCTCCCAAATGGTACTGCAGCAAAAGTCGACAAGATTTAGAGCATGCTCTTGTGCGGCCTTTCGTCGGCTTAGCCGCGCTGCCATCGCCGCTGTCGTCTCTAGTGTTCCCGAACAATAACAGATTGATGGGCGAGTTGGTATGACGTACTAGTAAAAAGCGCGCACCAGCCCAAACGCAAGGGAGGAAAGGAAAAAAACACAGCACTGGGCCTTTTCCTTTCCTGCCTCGTGTTTAGCTGGTGCGTTGCATTTTTTGGTACAACATGGGGTGTCTGGATGGGTCAGCAGGATGTGGCAATTGCATTTTGTGGCTGCGTTTGCGATAATATCTCAATTGCAGTCAAGTTGGCATTGCGGTTGTCTGTGACGAGTCTCAGACAACATTTTGTGTTTTGCGCCTGTACAGGTTCTGGCAATTTTTCAGGTGGGAAAAACCCACTGTTGTTAAAATCGTAAAAAAAAAAGGTTAGTGACAATCTCAGCAATTTATGTGATGGAATATGGTTTAGAATTAGAACCTCCCTGTCATTTACGTCTAGAACGCATAGCTTCAGCCGCCAGACAACCCTTTCCATCTTTGAGTTCGCTTCAATTGTGGTTTGCGACATATGGAGATTTCAGGTGTATCAATGGCGATGGCGTAGAGGTCTCTAATTATTCTAGATTGGCATCGGGCGGCAGGTGGACACAAGCAGTTGGAAAATATGCCCTGTGAGCCCAGTGGATGCCTGGTAGGTTGGAGCTTGGTGTGTCAGTCATAGAGGGCTGGCGCATTAAAAGCAGGATTGATGTACGGAACATGAGGTTCTCGTGAACTCATGAATTTTAGTGCAAGTTGTCAGAAAGGAATGGAAAAGCAGCCGCCACCGTTGAAATAATCAGCAATAGCCATGCCGGTGCAAAATGCGTGCATTGGCTTCCACTCATCAGAAGTATTAGAGAAAAGTTCAGAAAACAATAATCAATGAACTCGATCGTACAAAAAACAAAGCGAATTCTTGGAAAATGGTGCAAAGCGTAACATGGTAATGGTGACAGTGTGATTAAATGATGTTGTCACTGTTGACGTGCAGCAGCACTAGAAGGATTAGCGCAGGGGAGTGAGAATATTCGGGCAACCGCACCGCATGTTCATAATCTGGCATTCGCAATGACTTTAGTGCAAAGCCAACGAGAACGGCTTTTGATGTGGTAAGATTAATCAGTAAAAAGCGAGGGGCGTTGGCTAAAGGTTTGAATAATTTGCCACCTATCTTCAGGGAAGGGTTAAGTAGTGCTAGGCTGGTGCCTGGTAGGCAGTGATATATAGCTTTAAACGGGGTTGACGGTCAGTCTGACGGTTGAAGCATATGGCAGCCAAGAACGTACAGAATACACTCTCAGGCAGCTGACAAACTAAAATTGAAAACTTAAAACCTTGATCAGTTATGTTAGCACGGAAGAGGAAGTAAAAAGAGCGAGCGGTTGAAGACGGAAGCGTTATAAAAAGAGAAATTGGGGCATACACTATCTATGAGACTTGTCTTAGGTTTTTAAATGTCGCACTCGTTTTTAAATGTCGCACTGTCTTTGGAGCGCACGCTGCCAGCAACAAAGAATGAAGAATGGCTGAGCGTTTATACCTCTAGAAACAAAGGAACAAGTAACGAAATCATGTTGACACATGTCTGGGTACAAGTAATAAAGACATATCCGAAATGCAGTCTATATATGGTGAAACTAAAGCGACTGCTAAGAAAACGAGGATAAAAGAAATTGAACAATGACGATGCCGGTGCTTCCAACGTGAATTCCCCTTCAAAATGTTTTCAAGGCTGCACCAATATAATTTTATTGGGCGAGAATATCTTCGTTTGAATACTGTTTGTTTGGGTAGAAAATGCAATGCTGGGAATGGAAAGGTCGATCTTTTTTTTTTAATTCAGCGCAATGTTTCAAGGCAGACTCGGTTTTTTTTTTTTTCAGGTCCAAGAAAGAGGTGAAAATAAGTAACACGCTGCCGGCTCCGTTTCACCAGAATGAAAATGAGAAACGGCCTTTTCCGTATGCGGAGTGGATAGTTCTTGGCAGCTCCTTCACGGTGGCCTTTCTGACACGCCATGGCGCAATGTGACGCCTCTTAAAGTGGTTATGTTCCACAGCCAGCACGCATGCTTGTTCGAAAGGAATATGGTAGTCGGCGCGCTCACAGTGCTCGGGGAGGGCACCGAGCAAGCTGCTTTTGACTGGACGGCATTCTTGTATAGTCCGACGGTGTGTCTGATATATTTTGTCCCGCCAATGCATCATTCTCGAAATTCGGAGCTTGAAATCCTTTAGGGCCGCCCAAGATGCTTCTCTTCATTGACAAATACCCATAGCCACATCGTCATCTCGATAAGCACACCGAAAGGCGCAGCAAGAAACCTACAATAAACTCCCAAAAATACAAATAGACGAAGCGGATGGGCACAGATTGTGAAGTTATCGTAAAAGTATTAGTCTACAGACGGTACGCCTAGACAAAAAATAGCAGAGATTACAAAAATTCTATGATAAATTAATGGAACGAGTTGCCGCCTAATATCGCCTTTTGTTGATTTAAAATGCCAGGAAGCGTCGCTTGCTTTTTCAGATTGCTTATATTCTCATCGAGCTTTGTGCATCGTGCGTCATCATGCAGTCATGGTCTACCCCTACGCGTCTGCGCCGTTTGTGGCTAGGAGTGGCGTTTACTAACGCCTGCTCCCATCTCATCGCAATGACTCTCTAACGCGTGAACAGTGCGGGTGTGTCAAAATCATTGGGCGCATACTTTGTGACTGCCTTCGCTTGGAGCGAGATCATCCTCTTCTGACTGCTACACTCCGCCGCTTGGACTCTCGAGCTCTTACACAAGAAGAGATACTGAGATCTTGGTGAAAATGTATCACTAAAAAAACCGGTTATGGCACTCTTCCAGCTTTTAAAGGAGACGGGGTTGAGTTTACGATTATAAACTAAGTGCGCGCCCTTTGTTCCTCTACCTTGGTGGACTATGTACACGTAAAAATCTATTTTCGTTACCTTTCTTCCTTTCCCCTTTCTTAATTTGCTTCCCTTCCCAAGTGTAGAGCTTCGCCTATGACGTCGAATTTATTCCTTTATTTAACCCTAGTATGGAGTCGCGTGTCTCCGAGGTGTGACTCGGAGCACAGTAAATTATATACAAGTTTCATGTATGAGTAAAAAGCTGATGCAAAAAAGAAACAAAGGTTTCACATTCGAATGCTCTCAGATTATCAGTAAACATTTCTGCATTCCGGCTGTTCACTACACACTTAAGCAATTCATTCCATTGTATAATCGTTTTGATCAAAATGAGCGTTTAAATGTATCAGAGTGCACTCGAACTGCTTGTACCATTTGCCCGTTTTTGATACGCGTACTTGTGAGCAGTGATATAATCATGATGATTTAGTTTAATTAGCTCGTTACATATTAGTTCCAAGACATTCAACCTGGTTTCAGGTAGCTTTGCCTCAAAAGATTATAAAGCAATAGACTTGATCATGTCAGTTACATTATCTGTGTGTTTGAGTCGGTTGAAAATGAAGAGTGCAAAGGTCACAACCTTTGCACTCTTTCTAATTTGTAGATATATATCCTTGGTTGTCAAAGATGCAGCTAGAACAGAACCGGGTTAAGTGGAGAAATATGGGAGAGGCCTTCGCCCTGCAGTGGGTATAATCAGGCTGATGATGATGATGATGATGATCCTTGGTTGTAAATAGGTTTTATAAAAAAAACATGCATATTCGAGACAAGGGCGTATGAAAGCCTTGTGTGCTGCCAGTTCAAAGTTTTTCTTCTTTTTTTGTGGCCTTTGAGAGTTTACGCCTGAAGCACAATATAGTCTTCCCACCTGCCTCGCACATATTATCGAAGTGGGCATTCCAATTTGAGGTATTAGAGTTTTGAGCGCCAAGGTATTTTACAGACGGGGATTCTGAAACATTTACGGCAGCTATATAATATGAATATGTCAAGACAGGTTTTTTCTACAAATTATACAAACCAAACATCTATCACTGTTAAAAAACATACCCAATAGTATGCACCAACCTGCAGAATTCTGCAGATTACTCTTAAGCTTATTCTGGTCCACTATTAGTTACCTGTAAAATATAGAAAGCATTCATCTGACATTAGTTTAACTCTAACTCGGCAATCAACAACATAATTATGTTATTACATGAATGAAAAATAGGATATGCCCCAGAACAGATTCTTGCCGTGTACCAGATGAAACCGGAAATGCGTTGGAGTATTCCTTGTGTACGTGAACACATACATATTTATCTTTTAAATAGGCTATAATAATAACAGCAATATTGGAATTGATTCAGGTTGCGTAAAGCTTTTCTATGAAATGGTGGAGCAGCGCAGAAGAATTGACATCGAAAACAGTTTGAACTTGTCGCAGCAATCCTTCTTAACGAAAACAAGATGATTTATTCCTTTTTCTCTGTGATGATATACAAGGTTAGTGTCGTAGCCGAGTGCTTTTGCACACGCGCTAGCACAGAGTTCA
Organism: Amblyomma maculatum; assembly: GCF_055883805.1. Taxonomy (NCBI): domain Eukaryota; kingdom Metazoa; phylum Arthropoda; class Arachnida; order Ixodida; family Ixodidae; genus Amblyomma; species Amblyomma maculatum. The sequence continues at coordinate 27,990,891 of NC_139352.1, read as the reverse complement.
CAACCATTTATTCCGGCGGCCGGTGACAAAGGAACGATACATACGCGTGCACACACAGCCGTTATCCCGCTGTCTCAGTGGGCCTTTTTGCCCCACACGCGCGCAAGTCTCTCGGCACGACCACTTGCCGTGTTGTGTCGCTCTGGTTGGTGACCGATAGTCCACGACAGTTGGTAAACACAATCAGCCTCAGTATACTTCAAACAATTTATTAAGAGCACTGCTTTTTCCAGAGCCTCGGCTTCATTTTTAAGCCATCCTTTTTGAATGTATGCTCAAGAGCAGTGATGCATTCGGTGCTCGTCATCTGTTATGAGCACGCCCAACTTGAATTTTGGCAAAACGTATGGCTATAATAAACGACTTTAATAAAAACGAAGGCTTCGTTTCTCCACTCAGGCAAATTTTTATCCCCTCCTCCTTATAGAACAAGAATACCACTTAGTGCTATTTCACGCCGATTAAATACCCACTTCTGTTCAAATACATATATTTCTTCAATATATTTTAAAATAACTTGATAAATTCTGTTAGATTATGCTCTGTGGTTTCGCTTCTTTTTTTTTTTCTTTCAGCATAACGTTCTAGCTACGTTTCCTCTGTGGCATTCGGCAACAACGCTGCCATGGCATTATTTTCTTACGTGTTATCTGCTTATTAGAGGGCTCTTCTTTAGAGAAAATATTTGCCATTCGCTGAGTATGATGTTTGAACAGTCTAGCGTAGAATACTACTACGCACTCAAGGTACTGTTACTTAAATAGCTTTAAACAACGAAATACATCTCGTTTGCCCTGTGTAGAACAGTAGAGTGTTTCTTTGTTCAGGTACCTGCAGCCCATCAAGGGCATGGTTGCAGGTGGGATAACTGAAGAAAACATATATGCCTAAAGAGGTAATGAAATTGTCATTCGATATATTACACTTTCGATTTGTGCGCTGAAATTCGATTTGACTTTATTTTTGGAACCCGAACATGTTCCTTAAATGTCTGGTAAACCTCGACGTTTCGACGATTTGTGGCTGCGGAATAATTATAAATTGCTAGCGGCGTACTGAATCCATTCCAGAAGCCGCTGTTGAATCCGTCTCTAATGACTAGCGACCTCTGCTGATTTTCGCGACCAATGATGATGACTCAAGTGGCAAGGAGTTTATTCAGTATTTGCTGTAAGCAAGCTGCTCTAAGGTAGGGTGTTGAAGCCGTGGACTACGTGCCCGAAGTAACTAGGCGCAATTCGGGCTAGCCAATACTGCGATGACATTATTGTGCCTAGTTAATGGTAGCTGTTACGTTGAAAGAGCATTCTCTCAGCTGAGGTACCGCAAAGACCGGACAGATATCGTATGGAAGCCTACATGCTACACATGCAGATGATCGCGTGTGGTGGCAAGGAAGTGTAAACGTCAGCAACTAGCTTTTATGAACAAATGTTTTATTTGCCAAATCTGCATAATACAGGCATATATTGCCAGTAATGCTTGATTAATTACCAAGAAAGCGCGTAATTCAGGAATATACTCTTAAAATTTCGATTTTCTCTTGCTTCACAACCTCAAAGGATAACCCTAATCGTTACTCCCATTAAGAAAAGTCGAATAAACTTTAACAGCTCGTAAATTTACCCTAAAATAGTCGAATTTCAGAATATCTCCACGAGAAACCCGATTTTCCTCCTATTAGCAAGTCGAAAAAAAGCGCCTGTTTTTTGGCGCTGAATTTGAAGAAATATAAAACCTGAAAACGAACACCCTCAGTAATACGGGACCTTATTATTTTAATTGTCAATTTTGAGCTCTCTAGAAGCATTATTTATTCCGAAATGTGTTACTATAGTTTACAGCACGAAGCGCCTCCTACCGACAGCGATTTTTATGTTGAAACACGCGGTGACGTCACAAACTGACAACGGCCGCCGCGTCGTCTGCTGCTGTGGCGGCTCCGACAATCTGCCGATATACTGGACTGTTTTCCGCCTTGCTTACAGACAGCATGGCTCCTAATCACTGTACTGAACATATTTCTTAAAATAGAACACAGACTGTAGTGAAGCGTGATCTAGTTCTTGAACACACATTCACCTTAAGGCTGGTTCACATGCAAGCGATTGAGCGAACTGAGCGGCGAGCGGCAGCGACGAGAGCGAAAAATTTCCAACGAGTTGGAACTGCGCCGCTGGAGCCGCCGCGATTGGTTGGTTGGTTGGTTCATGGGAAGGGAAAGGCGCAGTATCTGTCACACTTGCTCTGTGGACACCTGAACCGCGCCGTAAGGGAAGGGATAAAGGTGGGAGTGAAAGTGGATAGAGAGAAAGGGGGGCCGTAGTGGAGGGCTACGGAGTAATTTCGACCACCTGGGGATCTTTAACGTGCGCTGACATCGCACAGCACACGGACGCCACTTCGTTTCGCCTCCATCCGCCGCGACAGCTCAGAACAGGTTTTTGCGTCGCCGCGGCAGAAATTGCTAGCGTTTCCGCTTGCATGTGAACCAAGCTTTAGGTGTGACCGCCACCATCGTGCGATGGCAGCGCTGCCCCCTCCCGTCACAAACACCTTACCACTGGCCGTGCCTTCCCCAAGCCGTCCGCGCTAGCGACACGACGAATCTCTTGCACCAATGCAGAAAAAAATGTGTTGTTCTCGTAATAGTAATAGACTTGGGTAAAGGAATTACAAAAATGAATGTTTTTTGAGGAATGTTGGCTCCTACGGTAGGATTCTCTGCTCACAGCCACATTGCAGCTGCCACCGGTGCAGCGCACGTGCATTAGGTATTACCACCTGAACAACTTGCTGATGAACAGGCTCCCATGGGTAAACTTCCTGTTGGGTGCTGCTGGTTGGTGTAAGTTTTTGATGGAGCCAGAAGATAACCTGCTGGTTTACAGCAGCAACAGGATGCATACTGGTTTTCTGCTAGTCCCAGAGGACTATCTGCTGATTGCTGCTGATTCCAGCAGGATGTTTACTGGTACCAGCAGGTAACCAGCTGGTTTTACTGGTGGGCACAACTGCTGGGCCCGCTAACTGGTTTTCAGAACTGGTTGCAGCGGGTATGATTTCCTGCTGGAAGGCTGCTGAAACCAGCAGGATATCTGATGGTTTTAGTAGGTTCAAATTAGTTACAGCGATGCACTAAGTGATTGTGCTTGGACTAAATGCGCCTATTTGATAGCTTGCTGCTCTTAAACTACCACTGTTGACCAGAGTACTGAGCTCAGTTATTTAGATTTTCATGGGAAAAAAAAAACAGCGCCTGGATTGCAGCCCAACAGGGGCATCTGATTACACTTTAAAGGTGGACGTGTTACGCTTAGTCAGGTTTTGCTTTTTATTATATTTAAGGAAGCAATGAATTAACTAGTTCAACCAGGCACCATTGAAGACTTGGTGGACGCAACTATCTGTGTTCTTTAAGTACTTCCTTGCATTTCAGAACTGGAGCAACAGTTTACATCAGTACATCCTTTTAATTTGAGAACCACTGTAGACCCGTAACACGGTCGGCAGCAAACATGTTTCCTGTGAGTAGCGGCTCCATTTTCATTGTCACTATTTTTTTCAACTATAGGAATGTATGCTCTCAGATAACGCTTTTTATATATCCTAAATGCTGTGCAGCACCACTCTTCTCTGCTTCGGCATAAGCAGAAGAGCTTACAAAAAATACTGGAGATCAGCAGCTCTTTACATCTCCAGGTAAGCAGTAAGTTCAGGTATGACTTAAAATATTATGCACTTCGTTTTGTGCATGCCATTGCAGATATCTATTTTTCTCTTTTGCAGCTCAAAGTGGAGAATTCATTTACATTGAAGGCACCTCTAAGTAATACTTTGCCAATAAGTTACACAAGTAAGCTATTTATCATGCTTAGCACTTTTTTTTTCTGTTGGCGCATGCTTACACAATGGATCTTTAATACTGCCGACTCTAAAACCCTGATGTCAGCAGTATTTTTACCATCTTTATTTTAGAAAAGCGACGACTATTCTTAGCGTGGTCCATTATATTATTTCAATTCAAAGCGAAAATGCAAAGCAGTGTGACAAACGCACTTCTTCATCCTTTTTATTTGTCATACTAACAAAGAGCACGTACTATTCATGTGCACCATACCCTTACTAGAAGCAACATGCAGTAGATTTCATGTTTCCTTGTTGCTTACAGTACAATTATTGATCCTCAGAGTTTTGGTTTTCAATTCATGGTCATAAATGCATGCTGAAGACAATGCCATCACAATGCATATCTTTTATTCAGTTTAGTGCTGGTTTTTTTTTTGTGACCTCATGCAAGGCGTAAATAAACTTGTACTTATTTTTCTGCTTTCACAGTTCCAGTTGACAAAATCCGTTGTTATAAGCGGCACAAATGTTTAAAAATATTTAGACAGGAAAGCAGCTTTGGTAGTCAAATATACGGCAGAGGCGCTATGGGGAAATGACTCCCTCATACCAAGGAGCATAACCGGTACTTTTGATGCAACCAATACAACCCCTTACGCCTGAGAAACTTGTTGTGTCAGGTATAGTCGGCGTGAATCGTTTTTCCCAAACGGCAACTGCTGGCCTCTCTATAGGATTCCAAAAGTCATATTTTCACTCTCTGCCAGCACGAAAAAAAAAAAAATCAGTAGCAGGACTCTTATTTTTGGCGTAGTATAGCCAAAGCGTGATCGACACAGATGTTCTCGCACTTAGTAATGGGATTACTAAAGACGTATACCTCTTCACCTCGAACGTCTGCATTCAGATACATATTAAAGGCGTATACTGCAGGCTGCTGTATTCGTTCAACCGCCTGGTTTACATGAAACTGCATTGCGGCATATCACACTCAAGGCAATTTCCATGGCTTAATCGCCTTTGTAAAGCTGTCCAATGAGGAAGCTCTAAATTTTACTCATTGCTATCTGCGAAGCTCCATAGCGTAGCATTCATAGCTGCTGCAGTCTGTGGTATCCATCTGTTAATTCTGAAAATAACTTTTTCTCTTAAGGTAATTTTCAGTAGTAGCTACTGAAACTAGCAGCTGCTGGCAAATGCGCTAATAACTTAGTACTGCTGAATCCAGCAGGGATTCAGCAGGGATCCAACAGGGATCCAGCAGCAAACCAGCAAAACACTTTCACCTGAGTTCAACTATGTGAGCTCCGCTGCTATGGCGTCGTCAAAAATAACCGTATTTATCTTTTTGTACAAAACAGTTAAGGTTGAGAGTGAGGATCATGCGTAGTCCATTCACTATAGTGCTTCGCTGGTCAATTACAACGTGCCTTAGATGCAGCTTCGGTGCGAAGCAGTCTAAGCCTAGAGATGATTAGGAAAAAGCGCGAGGCCAGAGCGCCGTCGTTCGCCACGCTCGCAAGCGGCGTTGTTGTGGTAAGATCACGGCATCCCGCACTGTAAACTCTTTTGACTTACATACTTTAATGACGCGGCTGGGCGCAGACCACGGCCTGACAAGCAGCGTAGACGATGCTGCTGAGACAGGACGGGGCTGCCTACAGCACAATGTTCAGTAGGCTGCTGATGCGTCGTTGGGCGACATTCGAAGATTGTACAAAAGCACTGTCGGACGGCACTGCGCAGCACGGCTTCTTTTTGTAGCAGTGAGCCTGTTGAGGTGGCGCAGGAGACCTCACTGATGTGAAGCTTGGGTATGCAACCCAAAAGATTCGATTTATTTTGCTGTTGAATGACGTGCTAATCGATGAATTGTTGACTATGCAAGGAAGTTGCTCCTGCCACCAAGAAAATATGCCAAAAGGAACAATTAGGCTCGCTGGACCGGTTTATAAAACATGTGGACTGGCATTGTATTGAAATTAAGAAGAAATGGGCATGGGCAGGACATGTAGCGTGAAGAGTGGACAACCGATATTCTCTGCAATCAATTCGATTTTAAATGAAGGTAAGCGTAGCAGGGGGCGGCAGAAAATTAAGTGGGCGGATGAGGTTTAGAACGTGAATGCAGCTAGCACAAGACAGGGTTAACTGAAGGAAAATGGGAGAGGCTTTCGCCCTGCAGTGGGTATAGTCCGGCCGATGATGATGATGAAGTTGTCGGCAGGGGCACGCAGTCTTCTGCGGTGCCGTATACCTCGCAAAGCGATCGCCTTCCGCAAGCCGCTTCCTATCTCTCCGTTTATTAGGCTCAGTTACTCGGCTTAAGCTGCTCTCACGGTTAAAGATAGTGAAATGCAGCACGGTGCAGATGCGTACGCGGCCACGAAGAGACGCTGGCCTGGACTTAAGAGAAGTAGCGCGCTCGACTGCTCCCTCAGTGTGTATACATCCGCTTTTCAAAAGAGGAACCGCCATGAGGTGACGCAGCATTACAGTGGCAGACTTAATTCGAAATGTATCAACGCACTTGGAATTGCTGCCGCCCCGATCGCCGGCGTCGGGCGGTGTTGTACGTGCGTGTGTGGCGGGGAAGAGCGAAATGCTTAGAGATCGCAGAACTCGTCTCGTTAAAACTCGTTCTGTGCCCCAATGTTCCTGTTTCGGCTCCCGAATGAAGAGAAATTGGTGCCCGGATGCTGACTCTGCGTTTTAGCTCTACGTCACATAAAGGTCGCCGACAATGGGATATAAATGCATTTCGTGCTTGAAACGAGCAATATGGTTAAACAACTGTAACTGGTAAAAGAAGCATACATCATTTTTGTCGATTCGGCGAGGGCGCAATTTCAGTGCGGTTTGCAAAATCCGTGCATCCTGAATTTTAATCTGCTGATATTGTTAGGCACACTGCTGCTTATAGTGTATTACAGCTAGTGCATTTGTTTGCCTTCACTATTTCGCACTCAAACACATCTAAAGCGATATCTGCATGAATGTTCCTAAACAACATGGCGGCTACTATTCACTGGCCGGCGTATTTCATTGTCGTGGTAATCTGCTTTGCGTCGTGCATCTCACTTTGCACCTACAAAAGCAAATGGTTCTCATTAATATAAATCAATGTATGCTGATAAATAGAGCTTGTCTTAAATTTTATTTTTATTTAATTTTTTTGTTATTTAGCAAACGCTGCCGGCCTGTGTCACCGGCCTTAGGCAGGAGTGGGGTACAAACATCCTGTAAAAACAAGATGAACATTACAAGAGAAGCAGGAAAGTATCAGAATCAAAACCAGAGCATGCTACACAAAACCGAGTACAAAGGCAGAGAGTTAAATTAAGCGGGATAAAGGCAACATTACGCAGATGATTTAGCAACGGTACAATATAATCAAGATTCATTTTGAGAATGCATTTTTATAATAATTGCATTTAAGAAATTGGTAAATGCGGCTTCTTGGCACGTCTCTATCTAATCTAACATACTAAAACACCGTGCACACAACATGCGTTTCATGATTCTAGGGCAGGTAGCATTATGCGAAGAGCTTGTTCTACATCCCCACGCTAAACTCGCGCTTAACTTTACTTTTCATTGCAGACAGAATGCGAACATGTTTTTGTGAGAACGTTTTAATTTAAGGCATTTTCTTGAGTTGAGAACTTTGAGCAATATTTTCTAAATGTTTGAAGGCTTAACTACAGCTGGCAAGTTCCTGGGCTCTTTCACTGCTCTTTCACTCCAAATTTGTTTGTGGATAAGCTCACGCACAGCAACACCGTATTGTTCATAATTCAACGTTAATTTTTCCAAGCCTGTGTACTGATGGCTAATAGGCGGAGAGTAACGGCTGAAATCACAAAGACACGAGACGCGACAGAAATGGTAGGCGGCCTTTCCATGCGCCTGCCAGACGTGACGTCATGTTTAAAGCACGCCTGAAGTGTCTGTGAGATGCTGGCGCTAGCTCTCATAAAGTGGGGGGCACAAGGCGCTGCTACCAACGACCACATCCGCTACCAAGAGAAGAAACCTGAGAAATTCAGGCGAGAGTGATTCCTTTATGACCAGGGCACAGGTTCTTACCAATGTAACCGGCTCGAGCAGTGCAGGAATGTTCTATTTAGCGAATGTTTATAGTCTGAAGCCTGTGGAGCCTGTAGGCATGGTGGCGGCGGCGTCGGCGACAAAGATAGCGGGCTGACCTCCAACCTTCTGAACTCCCTCTCGGATGTATTTCTTGCAGGGCCGCGTTAGAGCGACAGCTTAGGAAGTGTCAGCGCCAAGCAGCCGCTACGGTTTTGCTGCCGCTAATTGTTTAATTACGCCATTCTTTTCTTTCGTTACCACTACTACTGACGTCGCTAACGCATGCCCGTCACCGCCACTTGATTTACCACCCAGCTTGAGGAGCTGTCCATTGCTCCTTAAGCAAAAAGCCATAGCGTTTTCCATTGAGGAGCTTGTTTTAGATGTCAACATGTGACCTGACTTTTGATGTGCTGTCTCAAATTACTTGAAGAAGGGTGTTATGTCCTAATGTAAGTTTTAACCTTTAAATAAACACATACCCAGGAAAAATATTATTGAACCTGGAACCCTGGGTACGCCGTAAAGGTTATTTCTAAACACCTGCAGAGTTCATTTGCAGATCACCAGCCGGACACGTCTTTCGCATTGTGATTGCATTAATGCATTCCGAGAACTCAGGCAGTACCTCTGCGACAACAGTAGATACGATGTAGCAAATGACGCAAAGAAGTTACTCACCTGGCTCAGCCGGGAGGGTAGGAGTCGTGGGAGGCGCGTCGATCCAGGGCGCCAACTTTGAAAGCGATCCGCCGCTCTCGCTTTCTCCTCCTCTTGCGCTTTTTCCTCGGCAGGCTGGCAGCGCAGGGACCGCGGATCTCTTCCTGCCAACATGCAATCGGAAACACAAATATTAAGCATGGCAAGCATCGGTTCAGGGCTCTCTGCCAATACTTGATATTCTAAACCAGGCAACTTATCTCAGCTGGTAGAAAGCCTCGCATCAGAAATGCAAAAGCACTGCCACATAAGCGTAAACACACACTTATTACCAGCCAAATATTTTACCCGTAAGATCGCGTATTTATTGCGCTGGCACACGGGCCCGCCGTTTCCCTGTTTTACCGATTCCTGCTTTTATCTTTGTATGAAGCCAAGAAGGCGGCAACTAACATATTGTGCAGCATATTTGTAATGGGCGTCGACCACATCGCGCCTCTTGAATCATGTGCCGGACACGCTGATTCTAGAAAGCCATGCAGACGCGTTCGTAAAGTCTGGTTAGAGCGGTGTTCCATATATATGATGGATGGAGGTTCATATAATGTGGTAGATTACGAATGCATGATAGTAAGTATATGCGACATCTCCCCCCCCCCCTCCTTTTTCCGAGTGTGCTCGATTTCCTGAGATGGGAAGTGAGCATACCGGGACTGTGTACCGTGAGTCAGCCATGCTGCTCTCAGGCTATGCAAGCATGTTCATATGGCTTGGTCAAATTCGTCCCTAATATATATTCGTCCCTCATCGGGTGGCGTTCCGCATACGCGGTACCTTATGACCGTACGAGAACGAGTATGTGCGATGTACAAACCCGAAACTGAAGTGTAAGCTGAAGTGTTAGCCTACCTAATTCGCGTTTAGCCTAATCCCGCAAAATCGGCCCTTGTTAAGGCGGAAGCCTTTCTTGGCTCACTGGCTGGGGAAATGTTCGCAGGAAGTGTTCGCAGGAAATATTTGTCGAACTGACAATAAAGGAGCAGGAAATCTCTCTTCACCGGAAATCAACCCATTATCCCTATGGTTTCCAGTCGAGCGCGCAAGCCACTACTCCACGCCTGGCTCTTGAAAATCTGATGGTATCTCTCCTTGTCTAGCGTGAGGATGGTAGTATCGCTGACAATGACAAGGCAGTTGGTGACTATGATTGTAACAACCTTAGTGGCGCTGCAGTTATCTGATAGTGATAATAGTAGCACTAGAGATGATGATGATAGTAGCAATGGCAGTGACAATGCAGTTAGTGACAAGGCAGTTGGTGACGATAATTGTAACAACCATAGTGGCGCTGCAGTTATCTGATAGTGATAATAGTAGCACTAGAGATGATGATTATAGTAGCAATGGCAGTGACAATGCAGCTAGTGAAAACAGTTCTGCAAAATGGCCTTCGCCATTATCGATCTTAAGCAGACTTAAGCGCAGTCCTCTAATTTTTCTTCACTCTTCTTGTGCTAGTTTGCCGACCTAATGATCTTACACACACTGCTGTCTTGTTATTTTTACACTGCATGAAAATCACGGAAAGGAAGACTGTTGGAGATAGCATTATTACCAACGAAGAAAAAAGGTTCGCACGCAACACGATCTCGAACAAAGTCGGGGCAGTTGAAATAAAATTGGATATTGCTATTTGGAAAATGAGCTTGGCTGAAAGGGCTTAACGTGCAAAAACACCAGGGCATTGTACACCTTTGATGTGTTCGAAGCGTATAAAACACGAGAAAGGCATACATATCGAGATCGTAAGCACGAACCAGGAATCGTCAAAAGAGCTCAGAAAAAGAAGAAAAAAATAATTCGATAGCTGGTGCTGACCTTCGCAGTATGGACGAGCTGAGTCACATTAGTTTAAGTATTCCTTGCAAATGGTTTTACCTTCCTCACCTCCTACTCAAAATGGAAATAATCTTAAAAGTAAAGTTTAATCTTTCTTTGTTTTTCTGGAGAGTTGCAGAAGCTCGAAACTGATCCTCTTTGACAATGACGATAATAAAACGTCTACTATGCGAAATCCAGGTGTACCTTGTGCTCTGCTACTCACAGATTTCGCACCGACCAGAAGACTCAGCTCTGACGGAACAGTTCTGCACGGCTCACTGAAGGAGAGAACCGGTACTCCAGTCCTTGTCCTCAGGCAAAGCGCAAAGTCGCAGGTGAGCGGACACATCACTGGGTGGCCCTCAAGGCCTACAAATCACCATTTCTATAGCTGAGGGCAACGCACTTGTGACATATTGTGAGTGTGCTTCTCATATGTTCTCTTGTCTCGCATCCGTTCATCTCTTTTCACCGGGGTAGCCACACGGACCACCTTTCTCCTTTTCTATTTCCCTGTTACTAAGCGTCAAATATGTATACTGGAGCCACTGCTTAGCAAAACATTTACGAGACAAAGGAATTTCAAATTGGAAGCAACTAACCAGAATTCAGCAGTACCACTGAAGCTCTTGTAATATTTTTTTCCAACAAAAACACAACATTGAAAACGCGAGTGCACTTGATCGTGCTGTGACCTTTTTTTTAATATCAATGAACGGATAAAAAGCGCATTTATCATTTACGAAACAATGCCTTAAACTTGCCTAGGTAACCTAACTCAATTTACACTTTGAAGGTGATATAACTAAATATAATAAAAATATGAAATTTTTCAATCGGTACCTTGATAAGAAACAATTGCATACAAAAACTCACGGTAAAAGACCGACCACCGATGGTGCACAGTGGAAACCTAGTCGATCCTTGGACGCCTTCAGGTAAGCTTGGCAGCAGTTCCCAAAGCAGGATACTAAACTTCGTGCTTTCCTTCATCTATGGTTGTATATAAACGTCGCCCTCGTACCCTAAAGAGCAAGTGTGCATGTCTAGTGGCACTCAAGTACGCTGGCTTTGTTTTTCAATACATTATTGAATCGCTACATGCTATTAATGCGAGGGCACTCATACGCTCCTCGATCACCGACCAAGAATATTGTCCGTCCGATTATTCTAGTTTGTGCCGTTGTTTCACACGTTTACTTAGTGTTAAACCTCCCCAAATTTTTATTCACAGTGGCGATATGGAAGGATACGCTGGTTCAAATTCCAAAAAAGAACTAATCGACACAGCGGCCATATCAGTGAAGTCTTTCCTAATTCTCTTGAAACCTGTGCAATATTTGCAAATCAAGCATTCGAAAATCAAAGCTACAATTGCCTTATTCCAGCAACAGAAAACGGAAGTGCCATAAAATTATGGGGGACACTTAGGCTCCCTCTTTAAGGGGGAGCTTAAGTTGATTTAATGAACTCAAAACTCAGTTCCAGCATGCTAGTTTTCACCAACTATGCAGTTCAAATATAAATGTGCATGCACAATACGTAGTTCAAATATTAAGCCCTTCAACATATGAAAACGCTGTAATACCTTACTGTATACAATATGAGAAGACAAATAGCCCTTGTTTCAATGACAGCTGTCATCATCAGCATCATCGTCGTCATCATCATCATCAGCCCGACTATACCTACTGTAAGGCGAAGGCCTCTTCTATATTTCCCCAATTACCCGCTCCTGTGCTAGCTGCCTCCGCTTCACCCCTGCGAACTTCTTAACCTCATCCGCACACGTAACTTTCTGCCGCCCCCTCTCATATTACATATCCTGCCAATAATAATAATAATAATAATAATAATAATAATAATAATAATAATAATAATAATAATAATAATAATAATAATAATAATAATAATAATAATAATAATAATAATAATAATAATAATAACTGACCCCGCCGGGGTGGCGCAGGGGTTACGGCGCTCGACTGCTGTTCCCATGGACGCGGGATCGAATCCCGACCTCGGCAGCCGCTTTTCAATGGAGCCGAAAAGCAAGGCGCCCGTGTGCTGTACGATGTCAGTGCTGGTCGAAATTTCCGGAGTCCTCCAGTACGGCGTCTCTCATAGCCGAAGTTGCTTTGGGACGTTAAACCCCACAAACCAACCAATAATAATTGGTTTTTGTGGACACCTGAACCGCGCCGTAAGGGAAGGGAGGAAGGTGGGAGTTATAGTGGAAAGAGAGAAGGAGGAGCCGTAGTGGAGGGCTACGGAGTAATTTCGACCACCTGGGGATCTTTAACGTGCGCTGACATCGCACAGCACACGGACGCCTCTTCGTTTCGCCTCCATCGAAACGCATCCGCCGCGGTCGAGTTCGAACCCGAGTTCTGCGCACTCCTGGCCTTAGTGATAAGTTTCAGCGCCGCTCTTGGTCCCTACAAGGTCAGCAACCAAATTTCCTCAGTGAACAACCAAGTCAGACCTGTTGATCCCCCAGCCGATCGACGCCACCGTGGAACTGAAATTGTTAATGTCTCTCGCTTGAAGCCGTTTGTGCGCAGCGGTGCATTGGTTCATTAGGAGCAGCCAGGCTGGCCGCTCCTGACCCCCCGGGCAGATTGTGTGAGCCCTCCACAGGTCTTCGTTCATTTGTACATACCATCGTCATCGTCTCGCGGCGCCGGCTCCGGCACACGGCATACCTTGCCTTGCCTTCACGACTTTGCCATCTCGTCCTGGCCTTCTTCGCAATATATATATATATATATATATATATATATATATATATATATATATATATATATATATATATATATATATATATATATATATATATATATCGCTAACAAATACAAAGAAACTGAATGATTGCTGTTTCTGTGCTTGACAGTTATAATGGTTAGGCCTAAATATTGTACTTAATTGACTTTTGCTTTCACTCCTGTTAAATGCTCTTTGTATCTTGTACTGCTTTTTATCCGTTTTTTGATTTATACTTTCACTTGAAACTTTATATCTGAATCTTACTTTCCCGCGTTCAAACGTTTATCCCCATCCATGGCCATGAGCCTTCCCATTCAATAAAGGACATTCAATCAATCAGTGTATTTTTTATTGTAATTCCCTGAAACCAAACCAAACCAAACCAGTTATAATAATGATTGAAACTTTGGCTGCATTCGCAAAAGCACTGCTCTGAAATTGCTCTTACTCTTCACCCGTTGATCCACAATGGTGGTGTTGGGCGCGGAAGATGTGATAGAAAATACAAAATTATAAAAATGTCTTGTACGCTGTTCATATTAAAGGCAAACTTGTTATTATTGGCCAGTACATATAGAAGACCGAATGCACCAGCTGACTGTTTTCTTCCCTATAATCTCGGCATTTTACTTAGCAACTCCAAAAAAGGCGACTTTTGTGTACCATTTGCTGGCTGTCCGATCTTTACAATCGTTAAGAACAAATTAACTTTTAACCGCTTTTGCGCATATTAACATTATGACCATTTATGTACTTCCTGTCGGTAGCGTCGAGATTTCGTTGTCTTTAAGTTATTGTAGAAAGTAAATTTCCTAACTGTTAATTGTTTTTAGTCACTTTGCTTAGCCTCTCCCAGTAATTAACACTATATAGGAAGAGGGTGGTGATGTGGCCGTTATAAATTGCCCTAAATGATTTCTCGACAGGTTTTCTTGAACAGCTACCAGAAATTTGTTATCAAGCACAAACCGAAATGAGGTGGTCATTGGGGCTTTGCAAATCATTCTGAACGAGACTGTATGGGCCCAGTTTCTTAATTAGCTGTGTCTGGAAGCTAATCTGCCATATAATTAAAAAGCGATCTATGGCGCATTTGAAAAATAGTGTGGTATGTAGCAGACAACTGATCAGCTTCAGGAGAGAACAAAACAGCCAACACGAGGAATTCATTTCGCACCCGTGTATGCATCATCACGACCCTTTCGGTGAATCACGGATTTCTCAACATAATGACGCCGACAGCTGCTACGCTAAGTTCTCGGCTGAGCGTGATTATTAAAACTATTGCATTAGAAAGCTAAACTCTCGCCGATGGGCAAAACAACCAGAAAAAGCCCGGGCTCTCACTCTGGAAGCAAGGAAAAAGAAGAGAGAAAAAGCAAAACCTAGTTACGTTTTTGTGCTGATAGCGCCTGTGCCGCGTGTCATGTGTCTGCATTATCGGATGCCTGAAACATTGTCTGTCCGTGACGTCACTGGTCACATGAGTGCTTGCTTTATAAAGATACTGTTTGCGTGAAATAAAGGGTTGTTGTTATCGTGCCGGGATCGGGGCCAGTCTCAGTTCGTTCCTGCCCGCTGCCCGGCCGCGCTCGGCGTCCGGCAAGGGACCAAACGCGACAGTTATTTCTGGAGAACGCCCTTGGTTCGGCAATACACCGATGCCAAAATGCGCAATAAACAAACAGAACAAATTTATATTCTACCGCCAACGTGTGGTCATAACATTCTTTTACCACGGAGTTTTTGCTTCATTTCCAAGACTGCCAGATGTACCAGAGCAGTGAGACTTTTAGATACCACCGTAGGAACCTGCCATTGGGGACATCTTGCCCCAAAACTAGAGGTCCCGCAAAGGTGCAGCGCTGCCGAAGAATTGCTTTCACATATATAAGCAGACTTCCAGTCATTTGCGAAACAGCCGAAGCGCAGAAAGTTGGACTAGCAACATATAAATGCATTCCCGCAGCATCAATCCGCGTGACTAAGCAAACATAGTTTGGACCCCTTGCCGACAAGAGCTCTCTTGGGAAAATGACCTAAATGGACGTGCTGTTTTCTGGGTACTAAATCTTCTACTATGCCCAAACCCCATTGTCTCTCAGTGTGTGTAGTACCTACACTTTTAATTTTGGTTCCACATAAACGTCGCCGGTTCCGCATAAGTTCCACATAAATCACTTTTTCCAGGTAATTTATCTGGAACCAGACGCTATCAGGTTGCTCTATGTGGAACGCTACACTTATGTCGCGTCTCTGGCCCTTTTTGTTAACTGCAACGAGCGCATTTTAACTGGAACGTACTTTATTTAAATGGAACGGTCGTTTTTCCAACTTCAGCGCGTTCCACTTAACTGCAGCGTGTTCGAAAGAAACACTGTGGCGTTCCAGATAAACCCGGCAATGTCGAAAAAGAAACAGTTGATTCCCCTGGAAAATTCGCACTTGTTGTTCCCTCAGAGTAGTTGGCACCATTTGGAATATGGACCATGCCCACTGGTGCAACAAAAGGAGCAAACACAATTGTGAATTTTCCATTTGAAACCAGACCGTGTTTTGACTGGGTGGTTACAGTAGAGCACAAAATGTGTTTACCATTACACAGCGCACTGCATACATTTGATTCCAAGTTTGAGATATTTTATTATTTGGCTTGACATTTAGAGCAAAGACATTTGCGTAATATTTGTCACTGAGGAGCAAGGAGATGGAAATATTAGGCTTGATTTGGATTCTTTATTTTTATCTTAATTATTGGTACAATTCTAATTCCGTACACTGATGTCGTATGTGTCTCGTATATTCTCGGGTGGCAGATTTTTATTACATAAATTTTCTTTTTATTTGTTTCGGCTCTTCGTAGCCGGAAAAAGAACTCTGCTTTTTGAGAAGCCGCTTCGAGGGCTGAATTCAAAAAAAAAAAAACGCTTTCGTCTTCCAATACTACTGCCAGACGACCCGTAATGCTGTGATGATTCAATGTCGAAGAAGGCCAAGTAAATATACATAATCCAAACAGAATTGAGGCACAAAATATCCGTGCACATAATTTCATGCATTACAGAAATGGTATTGGTTTCACCGCGCTAACACATTGAACGACAGAAAAGACAAACACCACGGAGCGCGAACTAACAACTGATTTTAATGGATGAAACGGAAGTCATTTTATACACAAAACGTGGTCGTCATCAACCAAACATAAGCAACGAGGAAACATGAGGAAACAATCATCGCAGGTAACAAAGACACACTCATCGCGATAATCTAAGCAAATCAACTTCTTTCGCAGACAACGACAGTGATATGTTGCTGATACACATATCGGCCCCGACGGATTTTATTTCAAACGCTTCTGTGATCTCTCTTTCGGTTTTGTTATCAGAATGCGAAATAACAGCGGTTTTTTTTCAAATTGAGGCTTACATTTGCAGTGCTGGCAATGCGTAGCCAGCTTCCCCGGATGCGCGATTGATTTGCAGTTGTTAGCATGCTCATTTAGCCTTTTGTTTATGCACCGACCCGTTTGGCCGACATACTTCAATCCGCATGAGACGGGAATGGAATAAACCACGCCTGTATCGCATTCGACGTGTTTCCTCTCATGGTTGGTGGTGCAACGTAGTTTGGGTGTTTCATCGAGTCTGTTTATTTTTGTGCACAACCCCGATAGCTTTTTGGGTGCCGTGAACACCACAGGAACTTCGTGCCTGCCTGCAATCTTTTTTAGACCATGCGATACTCCGTGTACATACGGGATGACAGTCGGACGCGTGATCTTCTTGGAACCTTCAGGGTCATTTTTTTCCTTATTTCTTGCGGTCAATGTTTTTAGGATTTTTTCTGAAATCGAGGCCAGAAGAATATCAGGGTACCCGCTATCTTTTAACCTTGCAACCTGTTGGATAATTCCTTGCTCTACCTTATGCACGCATGACTTCCTGATGCTCTGAATTATACATGTATTAGCGATGGACCGTTTGATTAATTTTGAGTGTCCGGAATCATACCTTAAAATTGCCTTCTCTCCTTTTGTCTTGTAAAGCCAACACGTGTGCTCTAGGCCCTTATGAATTTCGAGGTCCAGAAACCTAATCACCACCAACCATGAGAGGAAACACGTCGAATGCGATACAGGCGTGGTTTATTCCATTCCCCTCTCATGCGGATTGAAGTATGTCGGCCAAACGGGTCGGTGCATAAACAAAAGGCTAAATGAGCATGCTAACAATTGCAAATCAATCGCGCATCCAGGGAAGCTGGCTACGCATTGCCAGCACTGCAAATGTAAGCCTCAATTTGAAAAAAAAAACGCTGTTATTTCGCATTCTGATAACAAAACCGAAAGAGAGATCACAGAAGCGTTTGAAATAAAATCCGCCGGGGCCGATATGTGTATCAGCAACATATCACTGTCGTTGTCTGCGAAAGAAGTTGATTTGCTTAGATTATCGCGATGAGTGTGTCTAGCTGTATGCCTTTGTTACCTGCGATGATTGTTTCCTCATGTTTCCTCGTTGCTTATGTTTGGTTGATGACGACCACGTTTTGTGTATAAAATGACTTCCGTTTCATCCATTAAAATCAGTTGTTAGTTCGCGCTCCGTGGTGTTTGTCTTTTCTGTCGTTCAATGTGTTAGTGCGGTGAAACCAATATGAATAACCAACTAGGCCCAATTCTCGCCATTTTAGAGAAATGGTGTTTGGCGGTTGGCCACCCACGTTTGAGGGTCACCATTGAATTAACAATATAAAATGTAGGTTGAACAATATTTTTGGTTCAATTCGGAGGAGGTCAAATTTCGGGTGTCCATGCGGCCGAATTTTTGGGATGCGGGCAAACTCTAATGACACGTTCTGCGGAAATATTCTGCATATAAGGTCTGTTATACTAACGAATTAAAATAATGAAGGCCCGCAGCATTGCATGGGCGCCGCTCATTTCATCGCCTGGATTCTGTATATATGCATTCAGACACTGTAGAGCCATGTCATCTGCGGTCAGCTGCGAGTGCGCTGCCGGAGCTAACCGCGGAGACAACGGCACAGCACACCGGCGCCATTTACGTTTCTATATGCAAACGCGGCTGGCACGATTGGGTTCGAACAATAATTGATACTCCGGTTGAGGCACTCTGAGAGTTGTGTACGACGCCCTCAATATCACATTCGCCGCAGCGGCGATCTTTCTCAACATCGATGGAGGCTAAGCAAGCCGCCGCGTGCGTGGGTGGAAATGAAACCCCCCATTGTACAGGCCAAGTTGATTTATTGCTAATACTCATAAGCAAAACGAAATAAAATTATTTGGCGCAAAACACCGGCGAGAACATGGAATTTCTCTAATCCACAAGTTCCTGCTCAGCACGCTGCGCGAACGAACGCTTGGCAACAGGTTTTTGAGACCGTGTGATTCACGCTACATCAAATGCGTACCAGTCACCTTACCTATCGTACGCGAGTGAGCCTCAGCTTCTAAAAAGCTCCTCACGACGCTTGCCACATAAAGTTCAATCTCCCTAAGCACACTAAACATTCAAGATACCTGTCACTATCAGGTAGACATGACCGTGCGCTTTGTTCCGTGACGCCGAGCCCGAGCTTCGCCGAAGATTGTAAGATAGCGAACTAAATTCGACAGTTCACACGCGGTATACGCATCAGCAGGTGGGCGACCCACGCGTGACAACTAAAGCGGCGCAAAGCGCTTCATCACGATAAGCCATGGGCATGTTCCCGATGGCCACAAAGCAGGGCGCCTTATCAACCGTTCGACTTCGTTTTGTTGCGCTCCTGAGTGCTCTTGCTTTCTTGTCGCACCTAAATCAGACAAACGCTCACTGATTTCGAAGCTCCATTAAAATGGACTATTGCGACTTCGACACCTAGTTCCAATGGTCCACAAGGCAGCGGATAATTGATGTCAGAAGCGAATGAAGAACACGCAAGGTTGTGCCTCCACGACACCCTGCAGCCGGCCTAATGCACAGGTAAGTGCTGACTGCTTGAAAACGTGGCGCTTTGCTTGAAATCGAGATCGCTCGTCACAAACAGACAGTATCGTTTCCCTAACTCGCACAAACTAAGACTTCTCGCACACATTCATGATATACTGTGGAATGCAAGTCGGTCTTTGATTTTTGCTCGTTGTTACAAACGTTTCTCAAAAACAGCCTTACATAAAGCGTGGTCTCTGCTGTAAGCAACGAACTCAAGGCTGCCGGGTGCAAGTACGCAGCTTCTATCCTGGTCGCGGTGGCCGCTTTCGATGGAGGCAAAAATCGTGTCTCCCATGTGCTGCGCGAAGTCAGTTAAAAAAACCCTCGTGGTACAAATTTGCCGAGATGCCCACAAAGACATCCCTCATAGCCTCCGTCGTGCTGTTGTTTTAATCCATATAAGACAAAAAGAACACCGAATTGTGCAGACACATTACCTATGCTGTTGGGCTCATTTTACTTTGATTCATTTACTGTTGGGTCTTTAGGATTAAAGTTGTACACCGTTGGGATCTTAGTCTATTTTTGAATTGGTCATTTATATACCACTCAAGTACAGAGCGTCATCTCCTTGGTAACTCCTGATATTAGTCGATAAATGATATTACTTGCGTGCATGTGGTTGCGGTTATGTACATTTTCACAGCACTTTTATATCTCGTTACAGTCCTTCATTCTAGCATCATTATACAAAGAATATATTGGCCAAGTTTGGCAGGAGATATAAGTGGGCAACGAAGAGGTCGCTGCACTGAATGACACACATGGATGTAGCTTCAAACGCACCGTGGAACTGTTTACCAATGCAACATTGCCTTGGAAATGGTGTATTTTATGAGGACACTCGCCTGTGGCGCATGGAACTTTACCAGGCGAGGTAAGTAGTTTTTGAGCAACAGCTTATACAACTTGTTCGGCCGAAAAGCCATCGGCGTTGTAGTTGTCGGCAACGCTTGTCAGAAATACCCGGGGGCTGCGTTGAAAAAAAAAAAAAATGTATCGTACTAATTTATTGTTGTATTGAGTAATGGTCGATTGTTGTGTGATATTCAATGGCGATTTATTGAAATCATTATAATGGAATACTTAAAGAAATTAAAAAGTTATCAAATTGAAAGGGGTTGTTCAATTGTGACGAAATGCCCAAAATGAAAAGGCGATGATTGATGATGGTAATCATGAATATTTGTGCTGTATAATTCATTAATAAACTAATTGAAAAAGAGGCATTCAAAGCTGTCAAGTTGTCAAAATGTTCATAATGAGAAGCCAATACTTAATGATGCTAAACGGAAAAATTTAGTGTGTTTTATTGATCAATTATTTGTTATAGCTGAATAAATTAAATTTTAAAAAAGAGGGATCAAAATTGTTCGATATGCTTACAATAAAAAAGCAATTCTTCATTATGTTAATAAAGAAAGTTTAGTGTGTAATCGATGAAATAATATTTTAATTATTCAAATTCGAAACATTGCTCTTAGTGTCAAATTGCACAGAATAGAAAGCTAATGGAATTCCTGATGCTATGTATCGATGTACAAAAATTAATAATAAATAACAAGGAACAAAATTTATGAAGTACAAAAAGAAAGGTACAAAATTATCCAATTTTGTTTGCTAAATTGAGACTTGTTCTAAACATGGCCAATAGGTGATAGCAGGGAGGTCTATGCTCTGTTGAGAGTAATGAATAAATATTTCTAGTAAAGAACCAAGGATTCAAATGTTGGTACATTGCTGTCCATGATTATTGTTCGATTTCAGCTTACTTTTGAGCCAGAACTTTGTTTTGAGACTACGGTGGACATACTGGAAGCCAAGCTCATCGAAGGGAATCAAAAGCTACAGTTTGAAGACTTCTTGCTGACAGCTACCTTTACCCTAGAAGAGCTGCGTTCCATTTCATCACAGAGGTATTAAATTCAATAAGGCTATTGAAGGTTTGAAATGCAATACACACAAATCGTTCCATACAAACGAAAATGTCATGAACGTTACTTTGCATTGTGCACCCTTCCAAGTGGCTGGCACATAGTCTTACGAGAGAAGGCAATGCATAAATACCAATCTACGGCCGCTAATATTTGATTCTACTTGCTTACATTCAGTAGCAGCAAGAAAGTTTCTGCATCGAAGTGCAATATGAATATAATATGAATAAATATGAACTCAATATCTGTTTCATGTACGAGAGACAGTATATACAAATATACTGACTTGTATAATATATAAACCAGGACTTAGTTGTCGCAAATAATGCTAGTAATTGATGATCTTATTTATATCATTATAACCCAAATAACTGTACTAGAAGGCCCCGGATGTGCAAACCCAACATAAGACTGTTGTGATTACTGATCTCGAGCCGGACATCCTGAGGAGTGATGCTGAATGGGCCTTAGCCAGCCTTGCTAAGAGCAAAGCTAGCGGAATGGATGGTATTCCAGCTGAGTTGCTTCAAAACTTCAACCATGATGTTATTAACGTTCTGTATACATTGTGTCAGCAAATTTGGACAACCCTACAGTGGCCACAGGATTGGAGGAGGTCAGTTTACATCCCCATCTCAAAGAAAGGCAGTGTCAAAGATTGTTCCAACTACCGCACGATCGCGCTTATTTCGCATGCAAGCAAGGTGATTTTGAAAATCCTCCAAGGTAGGCTGCAGCAGTATGTGGATCGGGAGCTTCCGGACGTGCAAGCTGGGTTTCGCAAGGGCAGAGGAACTAGAGACCAAATTGCTAACCTTCGCTGGATCATGGAAAAAGCAAGAGAGTTCCAGAAACCCATCTACTTCTGCTTTATTGATTATGCGAAAGCGTTTGACTGCGTAGATCACAGCTGATTGTGGCAAGCTCTCCAAGAGATGGGAGTTCCAATTCACCTCATCTGTCTCCTCAGGAACTTGTATGAAGGGCAAGAGGCCAGAGTCAGAACTGGGCATGGTCTTACTGATTGGTTTCCGATTGAGAGAGGAGTGAGATAAGGCTGCATACTGTCGCCCTGCCTATTTAACCTATATGCTGAATGCATCATGAGGAAGGCCGGTCTGGATGAGTCTTCAGCTGGAGCGAAGATTGCTGGGAAACGTATCAACAACCTTAGACAGCGGACGATACCACTTTAATAGCAGAAAGTGAAGCGGAACTCAAGAGACTTCTGATGCGCGTACAAGAAGAGAGTGAGAAGTTTGGGCTTAAACTGAACATTAAAAAGACAAAGATCATGGCGTCTTGCCCTATCAAGTCCTGAAACATCAATGGAGAAGAAGCGGAAGCTGTGACAGATTTTCTCGTCTTGGGCTCCAAGATTACTCCTGGAGGAGACTACAGCCATGAAATTCCATGGAGAGCCATGGCTAGCCTTGACCGCCTAGTAAAGAGCAGAGACATTACACTGCCAACCAAGATCCGTATAACTCGTGCTATGGTCTTTCCAGTTGTGATGTATGGATGCGAGAGTTGGACTGTGAAGAAGTCTGACCGCCGAAGAATTGACGCGTTGTGAATTGTGGTGCTGGCGGAGACTCTTGAGAGTTCCTTGAACGGCCAGAAGATCAAATCAGTCGATATTGTCGACCATAAACCCTGACTGCTCATTAGAGGGTCAAATTCTAAAGTTAAAGCTCAGCTACTTTGGTCATCTGATGAGAAGAGAGGAGTCGCTGGAGAAAGATTTGATGTTGGGAAAGGTTGACGGTCACCGGAGAAGGGGTAGGCAGCGAACGCAATGGTTAGATGGCATCCTCGAGGCGCTGCAGATGAAGTTATGTGATTTTAGGAAGATAGTGAGAGACCGGAAAGCGTTGCGTGATATGGTCCATAGGGTCACGAAGAGTCGGACATGACTGAACTGAACTGAACCCAAATAAATATTTTTTTATTTTATTTTTTCGCTGAAGGGACCAAACTCGGATGGAGCTTCACTTGGATCGTGTATTTCTGTGACAGAGGAAGAACTAAGTCATGTGTGGGAAACATACTGTTCGCTTAACAGCGGGAACTAGCATTAAACAAGCTTTGTTCTTGTGTTCGACGACGCACTTGATCCACGCCCTGACATACGCCAATTCTTTTGGCCAACCTTTGGGATTACTTGAAACCCTACTCTGTGAATGTCAGCCAATTGAGATATATCTCATAACGTTCCTGGAGTCCGCTTTTTCTGTTAACATAAACAACATGGTTTACAGATTAATGTGCAAGAGCAATTTTTGCTCTGCAATGTGGCAACCTTTATTGACCATGATCGCATGTGATGAGAAATCTTTGGAGATGCTCAAGAAATCAACTACTTGTGACATATATTGTGACCTAATTCTGTGTCACACACACCTTTGTATTCTTACTCAAATTACTTCAAGAATAGGTACTTTAAAAATTCATGTCACCTACTGGTGAGACATATACAGCGCATTAGTAACAGGAACAAGAAATGGGGACGCATACACATTCACTGTGTTTACATCTCCTTTTTTGTCCCAGCCACTATTGCACTGTATACCTTTGTATCATGAACCAGCAAACCAGCCCTACATATTATCCCCATTGTTTCCTTAATTTTCAAATTTCCTAATGTTATTCTTTCAGTTATTACTTCCATGTTATTTCGTCCCCTTATGCTTAAAACACTATACCAGCTTGCCTTGTGCCTTTTCAATGATATTGCATCATATTGCTCATTGCTCATTGATATTGCTCATTTCTTGAAATCACGAAACACACCGTAAACATCGCTTTATCGCTTAGGAAAAATAATGTAATCTAACGATAAAAAATGTTTTAGTGAATAAAAATATGCACACATTACTGTGCGAACCCCATTTCAAGGCTTATTCCTGATGTCACCTCATCATCCTTGCAATTCGCGGATATCATGAATATTTATGATTGCATTCGTTCAACTGTTTATTCATATTTGTTATAATTCGCATGCAAGCATTAGTAGTGTTACGACACAATATTTGTGTCTTCATATCTTTTAGTAAAGGGCATCATTTGTGAAGCTTTCATTATGTCGAAATTGAGTGTCTCACTACACATAATGGTTGTTGTTCATAATAGTTGCATGCTTTGGTCTCAGACGTTATCAAAAACTTGTTTCCAAAAGCTATAATTTACCTTATGGGGGATGCCAAATCTGATTACCTGAAAAGGAAAATAAAAAGACAACAGCAGCAAGGAAATGTAAAATTTTTTTTGATGTCTAAAGCAATGGAAAGCCAAATTTGTTTCTTCTATTTAAAGGCTCTGACCGGCGTTGAGGGTTGGATTGTAAAGGTCACACAAGGAAGCGATCAATATACCATTCTGGTCCTTGCTGTATGCGTAGATTTGCAACAGTTTAATTTTTATTCTAACTTTGCTGTTCTGTAGGCTTTTATGGGCGCTTGTATATCAACAGTGCAGCTTAGCCTTGCACTTTTGTCTCCTGCTGTTGCATCCTTATTTTAGTTTACAAGTTATTGAACAATGGGTTCTCAGTACTGAACAACCATCCTTAAGAAAGCATTCTTTCATTCGTTGCTCTGCTCGTCTGCCCTTGACCACATTTCTTCTTTTTGAGGCAAAACGTACATGAACCCTGCCCGTGATATTGGTCATGACCAGCTGAAGAGAAGTCATGTCTAAACGTTGGCTTGTGAACTCAGGCTCACTTTGAATCATTATTCACTTTTTTATACTGTGCACTGTATTCTGCTGATCGTTCTACATAATCAACATAATTCTAATTATTTCATTCTCTTGTTCACGAAACCCCTGCGTGTTAGTTTTCTGTGAGTGCAAGTACTTCAGCAGCAGCTAACATATGATAACTCTGAGCATATGTGGGGCCACGTAAACACTAAACACTGTATACATCTCAGTTTAAAAGTAATGACGACGGTGGAAACGTTTGTCTCACATGTACAAGAGCTCTTGTAATGCAGTTAATTGCTGTCTGATACTGAATCAGTATCATTGCCCGTAGCACACCAAAAACTGCAGTGTGATTGCACTCAACTGCCAAGCAAATTTGGCTCCCCTGTTAGGCAGTGATATCGAGCAGCAATCGAGAAAATCAACCAAGTTGGACACTCCTGCTGGGCAACGACTTTAAGCAGTGAAGCCATCGAATGGCTCAACATCTAAGCAAGTTGGGCACCCCTGTCAGGCATCAATGTCGAGGAGAGAAGCCAGCAGATAGGTTGAAACAACGTCCAGAATACGTGGAACGGTTTTCCAGTTGCATGCTCCACATAAAACCCTTAAAATTTAACGCTTGGTTGGTTTGTGGGGTTTAACGTCCCAAAGCGACTCAGGATATGAGAGACGCCGTAGTGGAGGACTCCGGAAATTTCGACCACCTGGGGTTCTTTAGCGTGCACTGACAGTCTACCTTTATCTGGAACACTGTCCCACATTTATAAGCGGAACTTTAAAAAAAAAAAGTTCCGCCTACTAACGGGAACTTTATGTCAAACCAGATTAAGAGTGTACGACCTTGAAATGAATCAATAAATAAATGAAAATAGCGCCGCGTCTGGGTTGTGATCTGACGGCGGCGCGAGTGATCAGCTGTTTTGAACAGTGCACCTCAACACTCCGTCGTGATCACAGCGTTTTCCTCATTGGCTGTTTCGGCAAATACAGGAACACCCAAACCCACTCGGTGCATCAAAACTAATAATTTCTAGGATATCCATAAATTAAAGTTCGTCAGAACAGTTCTTGAATGCATCCCGCAGCTGAAACACTACATTTTCAACAAAATCAAGGCGCACAGCGCAGGCATCAGCCGGGCACCCCACATGTTTAACTGCCAATCGCTCGTATTATGCATTGCATGTAGCCGTCTTCAATTTCCACCCATGCGAAATTTGGCAATAATACATCGTCATCGCATTGCGCTGTTAAGCTGCGTTATGTTGTCACAAAATGTTATAACTGGCTGCCACTAAAGTCCCACTTACCGATTTCGCCATCCTTTTCCTGAAACCCTACCTCGAAACGCTGTCCTCAAACCTATAGCGCGAAGTGAAATGTGACGTGCCAGCGCACGTACTACCCTTTTGGCCAATTTAGTTTAATCGACAGAAACTTCTATTTCAGTAGCACTACTACGTGCGCTCTGAGCAAAGCCCGATTCATCTTTGAAACGTACAGGCTCGTGGAGCAACGACGCTCCCGTCTGCGCAGGCGGTTTCTGTGACGTCATCAGACCTCATGTCATGAAGGAATTCGCAGGAACCAACCATAAGCAAAAAAGTCTGTCTACCTATAACGTCGATATTACCTCCGCGAATTAATAAACAAATAAGAAAAGTATCCGGTGCCAATGGGTTTCGAGTCCAGGCCGAGTAAAATAGATTAACTTCGCTGCCACGTGTAATGCGAAATATACTGTGAAATAAATTTAGACAAGAACCGTCAGTCGCACTTGACTGACGTAACTTGGCTAAAATATTTCTGCGGTGCAAGTCAATCAGCTCATGTCCTGTAATGCTAAAGCATCTCTCGTATTGTTGATGATTATGTTGCTGCATTTTGTTTTTTGTTTTTATGCCTTCGCCGTTCTGAACACTAATTTTGCGCAATAAATCAAGGCTACTTCACGGCTCGATGTTGATTTGCTACTCCCTGGTCAGAGCCGCATAAGAATGTCGGTCACAGCAGCTCAGTCGAGGCTTCCATTGGGCAGGCTTGTGGTATTTTTCACAAACTCCCTAATGGCGTCATGCCTAAGTCTAACGGGAGGTCTAACGCTTTTTTTTTTTTTTTACGCGTAGAATGCTGCTCTTGTTAAGCCCAAAAGACATCGCCATATTCTGGATTGACTGCTTTTTGAACGAGGAGTTAAATTCCTGCCAGTGAGAACATTCAGTGGCGCCGTCATGCGATGCGGCAGCCACCAGCACTAAAGACCTGATGCGTGTTCGACAAGGTATGTAGCGCCTTCGAGTTATAGTGCATCATCATCAAACTGCGCGTCAAGGTCGAGTCGAAACAAATGTCGGTAAAATTATAGAAGTCTTGTAGATCGTGTATGATATATGCAATGGGTTTGGTGATAGGGTTATTAGTTGACTGATTGATTAGTGAGTAGTTATTATTATTATTAGTGAACGAAGCCTGCGTTGTGTAGACAAGTAGTCTCGAATGTGTGTTACTGAATTTCAACTCGTGCTATGACCTGTCGCTGGTACTAGTGCGGAACCGTTTTGTGACATAGTGAGGGGGCTTCGTTTGATGATGTGTCTTGTTGTAATAGTGCTACTCGGCTAAACATGGAGAAGAAGTGTGAGACGGATGCTGGAAAGGCAGGGAAGGACACCTGGTAGGTGGCAGCTAGACGGTTGAAGCGCAGGCAAGATGCCTAGGTAAGAAATTAATAAACGGAAGTGAAGCGCTGGGAGTGTGCGGAGAAAGCCGAGCTGGAACGTCAGCAAGCTGCTGACAATAGTAAACTATCCTTAGGCGATGCCTAAGTGAAACGTCAGCATTGTTTACTAATAGGCAAAGAATCGGGTGTGATGAAATTCGCATCAGAGTAGGAACAAAGGAGGCACTGAGCACGAACGCTATCGCGTCTACTCTTAAGCGTCCTAATTTTTGTAGCAAGGTAAACTGGATATCGTCAAGCGAGAAATGGACAGATTGAACATTGATATCTTGGGTATCAGCGAGCTCAAGTGGACCGGAATGGGAGAATTTAACTCCGGCGACCATTATGTCTTTTATTGTGGGCACGAATCCAAGAGAAGGAATGGGGTCGCTCTCATAGTAAACAGAAGAATGGGCAAAGCAGTGCTAGGGTACAACCCCAAAAACGACCGAATGATTTCACTTCGGATCCAAGGTCACCCTTTCAACATAACAGTTATCCAAGTCAATGCACCGACCACTGCTGCTGAAGAAGCTGACGTTGAGAGATTTTATGCGGACCTACAATGCCTTTTAGACCGCACCCCATCATCAGACGTTGTTTTTCTCATAGGAGACTGGAATGCTAAGGTCGGGAGTGAATAAATATCCGGAATTACAGGAAAGTTCGCTCTTGGTGAGCCAAATGAAGCTGGGCAGAGGCTAGTAGAGGTTTGTCAAGAAAACAACCTGACCATAGCGAATACTCATTTTCAACATCACAAGAGGCGCCTGCACACATGGATTTCACCGGACGGTCTGTACAGGAATCAGATCGATTATATTATTTGCCGGCAGAGATGGAGAAGCGCTATACAAGCAGTAAAAACAAGGCCTGGGGCCGATTGTGGCACCGATCATCAGCTTCTTGTTGCCAAAATTAAGCTTCGATTGAGGAAAACGCAGAAAACTAGAAGGCCTTTCAGGTATGATCTGGATCAAATTCCATTAGCATCTGCTGTGGAAGTGAGGAATCGATTTCAAGAATTAGATCTAGAAGACAAAGAGCCCGAAGAGATGTGGACTGATGTTCGTGATATAATACAAGAAGTTGCTACTAAGGTAGTTCCAAAGCAAAAGAAATGCAAAAAAGCAAACTGGTTATCTGAAGAGGCTTTGCAAATAGCTGAGGAAAGGAGGATGGCAAAAGTTATGGGGGAAAAAGAAAGATACAAGGTTCTCAATGCGGATTTTCAGAAAATAGCAAGGAGAGATAAGAATGCCTTCCTGAACATTCAGTGCCAAGCAGTTGAGGACAACAGCCAATTAAGGAACACAAGAGCTCTGTATAAGACAATCAAAGATATCAAAGGAAGCTTCTGTGCTAAGCTGGGCGTGATAAAGGACAAACGAGGCAAGGACCTCACTGAAGCCTCAGAGATAAAGAAGAGGTGGCAGGAATACACAGAAGAACTGTACAAGAAGGACCCGGATGTGCAAACCCAACATAAGACGGTTGTGATTACTGATCTCGAGCCGGGCATCCTGAAGAGTGAAGTTGAATGGGCCTTAGCCAGCCTTGCTAAGAACAAAGCTAGCGGAATTGATGGTATTCCAGCTGAGTTGCTTCAAAACCTCAACCACGACGCTGTTAACACTCTGCATACATTATGTCTGAAGATTTGGACAACCCTGCAGTGGCCACAGGATTGGAGGAGGTCAGTTTACATCCCCATTCCAAAGAGAGGCAGTGCCAAAGATTGTTCCAACTACCGCACGATCGCGCTTATTTCGCATGCTAGCAAGGTGATGTTGAAAATCCTCCAAGGTAGGCTGCAGCAGTATGTGGATCGGGAGCTTCCGGAGCTGCAAGCTGGGTATCGCAAGGGCAGAGGAACTAGAGACCAAATTGCCAACCTTCGCTGGATCATGGAAAAAGCAAGAGAGTTCCAGAAACCCATTTACTTCTGCTTTATTGATTATGCGAAAGCGTTTGACTGCGTAGATCACAGCAGATTGTGGCAAGCTCTCCAAGAGATGGGAGTTCCAATTCACCTCATCTGTCTCCTCAGGAACCTGTATGAAGGGCAAGAGGCCACAGTCAGAACTGGGCATGGTCTTACTGATTGGTTTCCAATTGAGAAAGGGGTGAGGCAAGGCTGCATACTGTCGCCCTGCCTATTTAACCTATATGCAGAGTGCATCATGAGGAAGGCCGGTCTGGACGAGTCTTCAGCTGGAGTGAAGATTGCTGGAAAACGTATCAACAACCTTAGATATGCGGATGATACCACGTTAGTGGCAGAAAGGGAAGTGGAACTCAAGAGACTTCTGATGCGCGTACAAGAAGAGAGTGAGAAGTTTGGGCTTAAACTGAACATTAAAAAGACAAAGATTATGGCGTCTTGCCCTATCAAGTCCTGGAGCATCAATGGACAAGAAGTGGAAGCTGTGACAGATTTTCTATTCTTGGGCTCCAAGATTACCTCGGAAGGAGACTGCAGCCATGAAATTAGGAGACGCCTGCTTCTGGGAAAGAGAGCAATGGTTAGCCTTGACCGCCTAGTAAAGAGCAGAGACATTAGTCTGCCAACCAAGATCCGTATAACTCGTGCTATGGTCTTTCCAGTTGTGATGTATGGATGCGAGAGTTGGACTGTGAAAAAGGCTGACCGCCGAAGAATTGACGCGTTTGAATTGTGGTGCTGGCGAAGACTCTTGAGAGTTCCTTGGACTGCCAGAAGATCAAATCAGTCGATATTGTCGGCCATAAACCCTGACTGCTCATTGGAGGGTCAAATTCTAAAGTTAAAGCTCAGCTACTTTGGTCAACTGATGAGAAAAGAGGAGTCGCTGGAGAAGGATTTGATGTTGGGAAAGGTTGAGGGTCGCCGGAGAAGGGGGAGGCAGCGAACGCGATGGTTAGATGGCATCCTCGAGGCACTGCAGATGAAGTTATGTGATGTTAGGAAGCTAGTGAGAGACCGGAAAGCGTGGCGTGACATGGTCCATAGGGTCACGAAGAGTCGGACACGACTGAACGCCTGGACTGAACTGAAAGCAACATTACGCGGGTGAGAGCCGAGTTTCGCGTGAGTGTGCGCCGCCCGATATGCGCATGCGCGAGAACCGCGTGACGCCACGACAGGGGCAGGTGCGTCGCCTCCTCGCCGCTGCCGGTGCGCGCTCCTCGCGATCCTCTCCGACGCGTCACCTTAAGCCGGAGCCGTGTTTACGAGAGTTTCGCCGCGCGCTACTGCGCATGCTTTACGCTACGTATACTCAGGCATAGCAGAGCTAAGCCACTCGAAATGTTTTGTTGTAAATTTCGAATGCGCTTATTTCGAAACTTTTTCCTTGCCTTCCATAACTCCACATGCTGAGGGCAGATTCTGTTTTCATTTTTGTTCATTTTTTATAGTTTCTCTTACTTCCGCAGTTGCCCTTTCCCTCAACGCCCTCCGGCATTTTACGATAGGCAAAGAGAATTAGAAGAGACAGAGAGAATATTGGGTACAAGGAGTCGGAGTGAAGTAGTGGTTTGCGCGCCGTGCTGGGGAATGGAAGGATAGTGATTTAATAGCTGGCAGTGACAGGATTGTTTCTTAAGGTGAAAACCTTACTCGGTTATGTTTGCGAAAACGTGTCCGTAAGACGTGTAACCAGAAAGTGGAAGCAAAATATGAAAGCAAAAACTAACGGGCGATAAGACGTCACATTAAGATGAGACTGGTAGTCATAAATGTGTATGCAATGACAAGTGGTATGTAAATGTCATGTCATGCCTAGTCAGGTCATGTCATGGTGTGATGAGTCAGTCAGATCGAAGATCCAATGTGCGAATTGAGTCCATGACTTGCGTAAGTCAATTGAAGTCATAACCATGACAGTGTCCAGTCACGACTCTCAAAACTGCGTAGTTATGATACTCAAATGCGCTGAAGAGGCGCCAAAAAGACTGAGAGCTACTAAAGAGCGCCAACGCACATGCTGTTGAATTTCTCCAATGCAAATCCCTGCAGTGCTCTCAGTTGTTTTTTTGTGACTGGCAGTACCTACAGACACGCTATGCCGACACACTGACGACAGGCGTTGTCCACGTTACTCATGAGACAAGCAATACTTTCGCATTAAAATCTTTTTATTTGATTTTAATGTTTCAGTGCGCGGAAGCCATTCAGGTGCTGTATTCACAAGTTTGGTAACTTTCACATATCTTGCAATAGCAACGTCAAAGTATTCTCTAACTGGCCGTGCGTCAAGATCCGTGTGACGCACCGCCATCCTGCTTCTCCATATATACTGCGCATAACCAACGCCATTACAAAATCACATGGAATACCGTCCTCGTTTTCAATCGAGCGATGCCTGATCCCGTGAGGGTCATTAGAGGACGTCCAAGAAAAAAACTGCGTGCCAGCAGTTCAAGAAAACGTGTTAAATTGTTTTATACTTTTTGCATAGACAGTAGGGAACATTTGAAACATTTGAAATGTTTGAAGTTTGATGATTCCTTTGATACCAAGAATTATTTTGAAGTTATCCACGTTTTAACAGATGGTACTTTTATTTCTGTAGATGTAGAGGATTTTGTTTATTCTGTGCCACAATTACAATGTCGGTGCCACAATTACAATTGCTTGAATCGGTGCTGGAATGTATTGAATGTAATGGCACTGTAGCTTTTCAGAACTCTGCTAGAGTTAATTTTGACAAGTTTCTTTCCCTTCTGGAGTTTTAGCTTAAATCCACAGTCGTGTAG
This sequence comes from Amblyomma maculatum, assembly GCF_055883805.1. Taxonomy (NCBI): domain Eukaryota; kingdom Metazoa; phylum Arthropoda; class Arachnida; order Ixodida; family Ixodidae; genus Amblyomma; species Amblyomma maculatum. Next base: position 27,958,537 of record NC_139352.1, on the reverse strand, counting down.
TTTGGGACAGATATGTATGCGCAGAGAAGGAGCATTTGTATTGAGTCTTGTGTTGCCCTTGTCCTATGCAATATCTTTTTATCTTCAGTTGAGAAAGCGATTTCTGCATCCCTTAATGGTCCAGGTATTAAAAATTTTAGGTATGTTGATGATTTCTTAGGGATCATGGATAAGAGCTCTGCAATGACGCAAGGAGTGGAAAGTGTCCTTTCTATATTTAGGATACAAGGAAAAGGGCTTGCTTTTACCCATGAGCTACCTGTGGTAAACCAGCTGCAGTTCCTAGATTTAAATATAAAAATTTGTGATGGTAAGGCGTGTTGGAAGTATTTTCCCCGGGCTAAATAAGAGCTTCTTTCGTATTGGTCAGCCCATTCAAAAGCGGTTAAACGAGCGATTGCTTCTCTTTGTCTTGAGTCAGCTCTGCTAAAGTCGTGCGATCATATGGCTGAGACTAGCTTTGTTATTCAAATACAAAAGCTTCAGGTGGCCAGATTCCCAGGTATGGTTAATTATGAGGTGGCAGAGACTCTTCTTTAATAATGAAAGGCAAAAGAAGGGTTGCAGGAAAGTGGGAAATAAACGCCCTCAAGTAGTTCCTTACATTCATAGAATGGCGCATATTTTGAAGAAGGTGGCAGGCAGGTATGAGGTGCTGGTTGTGTTTTCTGCGCCAAAAAGACTGGTTGGTTTGTGTGTAAGAATAAGGAAGAGCAAGAAAGCAAAATGTGATAAGAGACGTGTCAAGCGTTTTATAGGCTGTGTGGTGGGTTAATGAGATTTCACTGACGTGTGGAAAGTATATATATAGGCCTGACTGTGAGGTGCATTAATGATAGAACAAGGGAGCATGAGAAAGCCCTGAAGAATGGGCAGGGATCAAACTTACCCCTTCATTGACAAAAGTGCAAGTGTGAGCCGTTGTTGAGCAAGCTCAGGATTTTAGACAAGAGGCGGGACAAGATTTGCCGGGAAATTTTAGAGGATTTTTGGATACAAAAGAAACACGGTACATGTGTTAGTGAAGCCTCACTGTCTTTACGCAGAAAAAGAAATTTCTTTCTTGAGGAATGCTCCTGCGTTGTTGGATGGATTTGTGGTTATTAGAGGAGCTTTTTGGGTGGACTTGATGATTTTTACTCAGGACGTTTCGGAAATATGAAGAGAAGGAGTGAACGTGAACGTTATACGTGACAGCTGCACATGTTTGGTGGTTTTTCAGGTGTACATGTATGTGGTGGAAGTTGTGGCTTTCATGCTTGGACGATGTGAGTGATAGACTGAGATGATTGTGCTGCTAACAGTTATTGTTCTCTAGGCATCTGCTTTGCAAAGAAGAGGTGTGAGAGTGAAATATACTTGGGAGTAGAAGAGGAAGTTATGGCTGAGTGTTTAAGAGGAAGTGCGTGTTCAGTTTCATTTTACAGTTGGTAGTGTGCGCCTGTGTTGTGTTTCTATTCACGTTTTTGTGTACGTTGCGCCGCAGTTCTGGGTACTATGCGGCATCAACTCGCCAATCAAGCTATTATTCTGAACTCTCCAAAGCACGAAACTTCCCTTCTCTTGCAACCATAAATTACCGACAATATCCAGTTATGTGGTTGAAAAAAGAATATTTTGGTTTGCAGGAGTATTGCAGTTTTTAGTTCCTTTAATATATTTTGGCCAGGGCCTGCGCTGTACAAGACACGTGGAATATATGTGACTCACTGTTCCCTCAGGCACTATATAATGGCCGAGGAAACAGTGAATCACCTATATTCCTGCTAAATGTTCCCTTTCCCGTAACAAGACTAAGGTAATGAAATGAAAACCTTGTATAAGAAAAATGACAAGCGATGTAAAATTGTGAAATACCAAGAATAGTTTCACTATCTCTGTAGACTGTTTCTTCACGTGCTAAACTGCAAGTGGCTGTGGAGCCTTCAGAAAACAGCAAGTGTTTTACAACGATCTTCGGATGTCGCCGTCCTCATCCCTTAACAAATTTCCACTACGGACCGGAATTCGTGGTAATCATTTTGAATGTGCTGATATATTTTGACAACTGGTCTCCAGGAGACACATGAATACAGCGTCGTTCGTGTCCGAGCAAGTTGCACCTGCTTTCTTGGGTTACTATTGGAAATAACCCGAGCCGATTGCATGAAGCAGGGCGTCGCCGTGTTCGACTTTGAGAACAGCAGCGGCAAGACAGCGGCTACAGTAAGGAGTCAATGGGCCGTGAGGTAGTGGCTCAGTAGGCCAATGCAACGCTAAAATCAAAGCAAATGATGCTACTTTACAATATTTCCTGATTAGTTGCGCTTAACCATGTGCCAATTTCTTTTATACCTTCCCACTGCAGAGCCGGTGGTGGTTGATATTTTTCTGCTCTTCTGGGAGATTGAGGGGAGGTTACGTTTTTCAGTTGTCCTCTTTATTTGTAATTCTTTTTGTCACTTTTTGGTCGTCAATTCTAAGGGGTAATGGCTCGGATTTGTGCCCTGTTATTAGGCGGCTGTCGCATGGATTTTTACCACAAGCAGTGTTCTGTTTCCATTTTTAGACTTTAGCACACGTTTTGTTCATTTTGAGGTTTAGTTCTCCGGTCAGGTTTCATTGGCCTCTTTGGAGCGCATGTCCCAACATGGTCAGTCATGTGTTCTCTTTGTTCGCTTCTTCACAGGGTTCAAGCAGCTGCTTACTTCAATTTTTCCTTCCTTGATGGCTTCAGGTTCTTCTCCTCAATTTTTACGCGTCTTTCAAGCCTTGCCGAAATCACTTTGTATTTTTTCCCTTCAATAGTGTCAGATTCCTTTGGGGGTTTGCGAAGTGCTGCTGTTTGGCTTTGAGACAACGTATGGCTTACAAATGTTAAAAACCCGGCCGCCAAGGTTATAGAATATACTACAGGAAAAACATAGAGCCAAACAAAATTACTTTTGCGGTCAAGAAAGGAAACGAAAAAAAAGGGCCTGGTTGCAAGGGGGGGGGGGGGGGGGGACAAGAAACAATAGAATCGGTATATAATTTAGCTCCACTTTCATTGCAGAGTTATCTGCGCTTTGGACATATCGCATTTTGTGTGCTGTTTTGTGCGTTGGTATTCTTGTATGGATAAACAGTGTATTGAAAGCTGAATGTTTGCATTTTGTACCTGTAAATTGTAAAGCGATATCCTAAATGCGGAATGAGTTTCGTCTTTGTATGCATTTCAGTGAGTGCTGACGTTATAGGTCGTACAATTTACTCACTGCAACGTGAAGTTGCCAGTATGGGGGCAAGCGGCCTTGGCAAGCTACAGTGTGGCTGCTTTTTCTGCAGACGTCCGGCATCATGTATTTGTGATGCGAATAAAGTTATTATTATTATTATTATTATTATTATTATTATTATTATTATTATTATTATTATTATTATTATTATTATTATTATTATTATTATTATTATTATTATTATTGTTGTTGTTGTTGTTGTTGTTGTTGTTGTTGTTGTTGTTGTTGTTGTTGTTGTTGTTGTTGACTTGTGTGTCTGCGAGATGGGTGATGATGTTTAAATATGTATCGCGTGTCACAAGCAAATTTCCAATGACAGCAGGCCACTTCATGTTCAAGCTGCAAACAGCTTTACCAGTTAGGTCAGGGTTTCTCCAGAATAGCGTCCAGCGCAATCAATCTTATGTGCGCCCCGAAAAGAGAGACTTGGGTATGTAAAACATGTCGCACAGCAAAACTCGTTCAGGTTCTTCCCCTCCTGCCGGTAATGAGTCGATCGAAGGTGCATGTGCGGAGTCCTACCTAATAAAATAATTAAAAGAAATCAAAGAAACCCTGTCGTGTCTCCCAACCCTCAATAGGAAAGTGGATTCACTTCTTGGCCTAAAGGCAGACTTCACGATCCTGGCGAAAACTGTCGGAGATCGAATCTGTGGACTTCCTATCAAACAATTGCGACTCGGTTTCTGAGGAGCTGAAAACGTACAAAACACGTAAAGAGAAGTGTGAAGCTGTAACCAATGCCCTCGCGGTCATAGTTCATAATCAATCTAAAGAACTGGAGCGTCTCAGGGTTCTAGAAAATGAATGTGAGATATACCAGCACAATAGCAATGTGGAAATTCAGGGTCTTCCGTAAAACAAAAAGGAAGACTTGAAAGAGGTACTAAAACATCTAGCTGTAAAATCGGATCTGGAACTCTTCTCAGATAAGGAAGTATGTACTTGCAGTTCACCGCCTTGGAAGCAAAAAAGATTCCACACCGGAGATTCTTGTTCGTTTCGACTCACTGGCATCTGAAGAAAAATGGCTTTCAGTTCGGGGGAAGCTGCAGCAGCTTCACGATGATTTGAATGACTTTCCTGGGCTTTTTTTCAATGACAACCTCACTAAGCTGAAAAAGCAACTTCTCTGGCGAGCTATGATGAAGGCAAAAGAGAAATCATACAAGTTATTCTGGGTAAAGGGATGCAAGCTATTAGTGAGGAAGAACGAATCGGCATCCCTTATTCGAATTATCAAGCTTAAAGATATTTAAAATATCGTGTAGCATTATGGCAAGCGCTTGTTCTGTGCTACCACTTTTTGAAGGTTTTAGTCGTTTTCTTGGTTCTAACTGTAACAGAAGCCTGACGGTTATGCAAGTGAATATGAGAAGTATCCTCAAATACTGGGATGAATTTAAAATGCTTGCAGTTTCTTCCAATGATAGCTGTTGACGTTTTTGTTCTCACGGATTAATTCATCACAGGCTTCGATCAGTACATTTATGCTTCCAGGCTGCAGCTCGCACATGCTGACGCGACAATTCCGAAAGGCGGTGCATTTCTATCTTTGTGAAAGAAAAATATGACCTAAGGGTCCTTGACATTTCTTTTACCTATGCGGAATGCCTAGCTATTAAAGTAGGTCACGAGTTGGGCTGTTAGTGATTACTAGCTCTCTATCGCCCTTCAGCGAACAGTGTAAATGGCTTTTTATTAGAGCTAGAAGAAGTTTTTCAGCGGTTGCTTTCTGTGGGTGAAATATTCTGTGGGTGAAATGTGGAGACTAGAACTTGGATATTTTATGTCCAGCGAATGGAACAGTTACAGACTACTTAGCTCTGTTATTTTCAAATGACATAAAAAATACAATAAGAGTTCGAACCATAGAAGACATGCTAAGAGGTTGCTTACTGCAATCCTGCAACAATCATACAGTAGTCCGGACTCCTAGTTATTTCTGGTCCTCATGTGTCATTGCACAACGCTTGGCTGAGCACTGTTTTGTGGCTTGTCGCTATTGTCGTCTATTTTATCTCCTGTGTCATCAAGTTTGAGACATGATCCAATAGGAAGTCTTTTGAAGGTTACTTTTGTTGACCAAATGAAGCTCAGTACTTGTGCCGAACTAGACATTAAAAGCTCTGACCAACCAAAACCATCGGCTCAAGAAGCTTACGAGTTGTGCGAAAAGTAAGAGAAGTGGAAAAATTGTCAATGAGGACGTTAACCAAACTACTTCGAAAGAACTATAACTGGCTCAATGGCGATGTTATGAGCGCAATAGCTGACAGATAGGCACTTTGAAAACGCTGCAAACGCTCGCCGAAATGTAAAGCATTACCTGCGCAATATTGAGCATCAAGGAACAAGGTTGTCGCCCTAATTAGAATTGCAAAAAAAATTAGTCGTGGTTTGAGCAGAATTATCTTTAGCTTCCGTCGTACTACCACCTAATATAGATGGCATATCAGTCTGTCTTTATAAGGAAACTGCTGTACTGCCAGGCCTTCGATTTGTTCACAATAAGCAGCTTTCTAGACAGCGCTTACACGCCAGAAAAAAATTGAAAACTGCGCTTGTGCAACCTTTGCATAAAGGAGGACAAAGGGATAGAATGGAAAACTGTAGGCCAATTTCAGTTCTGCCGAAAATATCTCAAATAATGGAAAAGTTTCTCGCAGAATCTATGACTTCCTTCTTAAACAAGTTTTTCATTTTGTCTCCCCGTCAATATGGTTTTGTTGCGGGAAAGGGTACTATATTATTTTTAAAAGAATTTGCAGACGCACTGTGCACAGCAATCGATAATAACATGTTCAGCGTAGCCTTGCTTCTTGATGCTAGTAAAGCCTTTGACACAGTTGAGCATGATATTCTGTTAAATATTGCTTAGGTTTCTATGGTCTATTTCATGAAGTGTGAACAAACTATCTTTCCGACCGATCACAAATAGTGTCGTTAAAAAAAGAATGTTTCACTAACAGAGTGCCCACACACACTGGTGTTCCGCAAGGTTTGGGTTTGTCTCCGCTGCTTTTTAACATATTTGTCACCAATTTTGCTGGTACCGTATCCAATTGCCGGGTCTTCTAATACGCCGACGACACTGTTCTTCTTTCTAGTCATTTATGCTACAACACAGCAATCACAATGTTGCAAAATGCCATCTATAATGTCACGGACTGGCTCGCAATGAATTCACATAAAGTGAATTTCTCAGACGAAACTGATCTACTTTACGAATCCTGTGAAGACTACGATGATTGACTGCCCAATTTTTATCCGTAGCAATCGCTGTTGACCATGTTGGTGCTCTCCAGTACAGCACGTCCCCTCAATAAAGTCTTGTGCGTATTTTTTTTTAATCAAGCAAGTCTTGGGAGTCCCATTTGGGACATATTTGAAATCGACTTCGCAGTGCTGCTAAGTTGCTTGATCGCTGCAGAAGCATAGTTCCCTTTCCCGTGAAAAAAAAAAAAAAAAAAAAAAAAAAGCTTATTCGTGCACTTGCTTATGGTATACTTCGTTATGGCATTACAGTGTTTGCTTTTTCTCCGCGTCTTTGGCGTAACCGTGTTGATTCGCTTTTGAAGACTACTCTTAGGAGTGCAGCGCAAAATTCCTCATAGTTCTTATCCGATAACATTCTTAAAGATCTTGGTTTTCCTAATTCTCATGAACTGTTCACCCATGCAGTTGTACTATGACATTTTTGGCGACCTAATTTTAAAGCTGAGCATATTCTGCCGCGTTTTCTGCGTTACGCCCCCCGTTTTTCTGTTCCCCAGCTCTAAACGTTGCGTGTATGATCTGAAAGTGCATGTTAAATGACTTGCCGGATGACATTTTTTCTGCTACATCTATAGCTATGTTAATAAAAAAAAGCTACTTCGTTTGATTATAACCTTCATGCCGTGTTTTTCACTGGCACGTGTGTCTCATATGAACCTTTTCCACAGGTTTTAATTGTTGAGAGCGTCTTTTCGCGCTATTTGTTGCCAGTGTCTCTTCTTTCACTTTAACTGTCAGAAACAACGAACCTTTCTATGCTACTTCGCTTTTGTTTATTGTATTTTAAATAGAATAAAAACCTGTGTATTACTGCACGACCTTGCCAGGCCAAGAAGGCGCTTGTGGCTTAGATGGGCCTGTTCAGTCTTGCAATGACATATGATGGCAATAAATTATTATTATTATTATTATTATTATTATTATTATTATTATTATTATTATTATTATTATTATTATTATTATTATTATTATTATTATTATTATTATTATTATTATTATTATTATTATTATTATTATTATTCGGTTCAAAGTGGTCCAGTGCCCCGCCTGGGTGGCGCAGTGGTTAGGCGCTCGACAACTGTGCCCAAAGATGCGGTATCGAATCCCGGCCTCGGAGGCCGCTTTTCGATAGACGTTGTGTTGTTGTTGCGGCTGTAGGAAGAAGGAAAAGAAAATGCACGGGCCTGCTAATGGCTCTGTAGCTGAGCCACCTCCGCTGCCTCGTGCAAACAGGAGATAATAATAATAATTGGTTCATAGAAAGGGAAAGGCGCAGTAACTCTCACACAGTGTTTCTGTGGACACCTGAACCACGCCATAAGGGGTGGGAGGAAGGCGAGAGTGAAAGTAGAAAGAGAGAAAGAGGGGCCGTAGTGGAGGACTTCGGAGTAATTTCGACCACCTGGGGATCTTTAACGTGCGCTGACATCGCACAGCACACGGACGCCTCTTCGTTCCGCCTCCATCGAAACGCAGCCGCCGAGGTCGGGTTCAAACCCGGGTACTCCGGCACAGTAGTCAGGCGTCTTAACTGATTGATGATTGATTTATAGGAAGGGAAAGGCGTGGTTAACTGTGTCACTATTTTCTGTGGACGCCTCAACCGCACCGTAAGGGAAGGGAGGAAGATGGGAGTGAAAGTGGAAAGAGAGAAAGAGGAGCCGTAGTGGAGGGCTACGGAGTAATTTTGACCGCCTGGGCATCTTTAACGTGCGCTGACATCGCACAGCACACGCACGCCTCTCCGTTTCGCCTCCATCGAAACGCAGCCGCCGAGGTTCGGGTGTCTTACCACTTCACCACCCGAAAATAAAGAAAGAAAAAGAAGAGGGAGAGAAAGACGCGCGCCGCAACAACAGCCGTCGTCCACTACCATCGAAGTGGTGGCGGGTGCAATGACGGCCTACAACAGATACAAATTCTGTGGCAGGCTAGCTGCCCGCGCCGCAAGCGACGGTGATCTACCTGTCCCAGCCCCATCAGGGGAGTACCGCCTCGATAGACGCGAAAAACAAGGCCCCTGGGCTGTATGTATGTATGTATAACTTTATTAGGCAGCCGGCAAGCGACGGGTTAAAGCGTCGTGACGCTGGCCAAGCGTCTACCCGGGGTTAAGCCCTACTCTGCACTACCGCATTTGGCCCGTTTGTGGTGGGTTGTGAGGCTTGTGCTTTTCGAGCGCACCCCGGGCCTGCTGGACGGCCCATAGTTGCATGTCCTTGTCTGTATTCTGCACAGCGCTTTGAAGTATGTCCTTGATGCAGCTTCGGTCGGGAACCTAGCACAGTCCCACATGATGTGCCATTGGTCCGCTGGACCCACTTGACAACACTGCACATATCACTCGTGTAGATGTCTTGGTGGAGGACGTGTAGCACTGCCGGGGCTAGGAGTGACCCGGTTTGCATTTGCCTTAGGATGACCGCCTCCTCCCGACTAAGTGCCGGGTGAGGCGGCGGCATTGTCCGTCGAGCTAGGCGGTAAAATTTTGTCACTTCCTCGTAACTGGTCATTCGGTCTTTTGTTTCGAACCACCATTCGGAACGGTCCTTCTCGGGGGCGCGGAAGGTAAGCGCTCGCGCCGCCGAATGGGCCGTCTCGTTGTGATTCGGTGAGGATGCACAATCTCCCGCATGCGCTGGGAACCACTTGATGCGGATAGTGTTGCCGCGGTCTTGAAGCTGGAGCTTACTGATGATGGCGGCCGCCGGCGCGCACACTCGCCCCTTGGCAAGGTTGCGCACAGCGTTCCTCGAGTCGCTGAGCACGGTGCGACACTCGGCCTCCGAGATCGCCAGAGCAATGGCAACCTCCTCGGCGTCTGTGGCGTCCGTGCACCGCACGCTCGCTGCCGTTGTTTTGATGCCGGTAGCCGCCGCAACGGCCACTGCCACGAATCCTTCTCGCTTGTATTCCGCAGCGTCCACGAACCGGGCGTGCGGGTCCTGGGCGTGTTGCTCGACGAGGGCTTTGGCCCGCGCCTGCCGCCGTTCTTGGTTGTACTCGGGGTGCATGTTTTTCGGGATGGGGTCCACGTGGATGTGGGCCCACGCCTCATCGCTGATCTCGCACGATTGCCGACTGGGAGCTCGGGGATTGTAACCCAGGGACGTCAGTATACTGCGGCCTGTCTTGGTGGTAGAGAGGCGCTCCATTTGCGCCGTGAGCTGCGCCTCGGCTATTTCTTCTAAGGTGTTATGGACGCCGAGCTGCAGGAACCGAGCCGTACTCGTGGTCCCCATTAATCCCAGCGCCGTCTTGTAAACCCGTCTGATCAGCGTGTTTATCTTTGTCCGGTCAGTGGCCTGCCAGTTGAGGTAGGCCGCAACGTAGGCGATGTGACTGATCACGAACGACTGGACGAGGCGCAGAAGACTGTCTTCACGCATGCCTGCCCATCGTGTCGAGACTCGGTGTATGAGCCGGATAGCGTCCATTGCCTTGGTGGTAATCTTGTTGATGGTCTCGTCGTTGCGGCCGTTCTTGTTTAGTAGCAGGCCCAGGACCCTGATCTTGGGAACTTCGGGGATGCGCTGCCCCGATGCAGCCACGATCTTTATGTGATCGCACTCCCGAGGGGGAGCGCGTTGCCGTCCCCGTTGTAATGTTGTGAGGACGAACAGCTCGGATTTGGCGGGCGAGCACACTAGGCCTATGCCGTTAAGGTGTTGCTCGATGGCAGTAACAGCCTCTTGGAGCTGCTGCTCAATGCTGGCGTCGGTGCCGCCTGCCGCCCACAGGGTAATGTCGTCGGCGTAGATCGTATGCCGGACGCCGGTCCTCTCTACTGCCCTCGCTACCCCGATCATGACAAGGTTGAAGAGCAACGGCGTCATTGCACGTAAAGAACCCCAGGTAGTCGAAATTATCCGGAGTTCTCCATTACGGCGTCTCTCACGGTCTGAGTCGCTCTGGAACGTTAAACCCTACAAACCAAATCAAACCAAACCAAAGTGGTAGAGTATAGAACTGACTACCGCAGGGAAGTATCTCTCCGAAGTGGGTACTTCAAGGCTCCGTTTCATCCTCTCTATTTTTTAATCTGATATAGCTATATCAGATATTAAGCTGATAAAAACAGGGACAACGACGAGCTTTCTGTGTGCTGTGCGATGTCAGCGCACGTTAAAGATCTCCAGGTGGTCGAAATTACTCCGTAGCCCTCCACTACGGCTCCCCTTTCTTCCTTTTCACTTTTTCTCCCATCTTCCGTTGCAAGTGGTTCAGGTATCCGCTGAAATAAGTGCAACAAGAACTGCACCTTTCCCTTTCTCTGGACCAATTATTATCACTATTACTTTTTAATAATTTTGTTAAGAGACAACGACGAGCTTTCTGTGTGCTGTGCGATTTCAGCGCACGTTAACGATCTCCAGGTGGTCGAAATTACTCCGTAGCCCTCCACTACGGCTCCTCTTTCTTCCTTTTCACTTTTTCTCCCATCTTCCGTTGCAAGTGGTTCAGGTATCCGCTGAAATAAGTGCAACAAGTACTGCACCTTTCCCTTTCTGTGGACCAATTATTGTTACTATAACTTTTTAATAATTTTGTTAATTACATTTCTGACCATTTGTCAAACTGAACAACCTTCCAATTCGCTGACGACACTGTTCTGGTCACCCAAAAAATAAATACAGGTTTGCATTGAATACCCTCCAATAATGTTACTGCCACTGTTGAGCGGTTCCTGAAGAACTTTTTAATAATTTTGTTAATTACATTTCTGACCATTTGTCAAACTAAACAACCTTCCAATTCGCTGACGACACTGTTCTGGTCACCCAAAAAATAAATACAGGTTTGCATTGAATACCCTCCAATAATGTTACTGCCACTGTTGAGCGGTTCCTGAAGAACCGCATTCGTTCCAACGCCTCTAAAATGAAACATATTTGCTTTCGATCGCGCCTTAAGCAGGCGCTAACAAACTAACCGTTATTTTTACATGTCCATTACTGCTCACCTAGTTATTGTAACCCTGCGCAATAAGCAATAAGTGGATTTTCTAGTACTTAAGACTGTATATTGACAATAATTTGACCTGGTAAACTCATGCCATGCATGTTTGCAGCAATCGCTTCGTAGTGTTTTATAACTATTGTTCAATATAAAATATTTCACTCCTGTTTTTGCTCGCGATATAGCAGCCGTTTCGCTCGCCTACAGCCCTGTACGTTACTACATAACCGTTTTGAAAACGGCTCTGTGCATCTCCAAAAACGCATTGATTCAGCGCTGAAACAGACATTGAAGATTGTTGCATACGATTGCATGGTTCCAGATTACCATCCTTACTTGACATCCTTCGTATACCTTCTTTTCTTCTTCTATTTGTGCAAACTGTCGTCCCGTGTTGTTTTTGGAGCAATGGTTTTGATAATGTAAGCTTCTTTGCCGTACATTAAAAAAAAAAACTCGTAAGGTATCTTGTCGCGCATCTCTCCGCATTTTCCTGATGAAACCTGGGCGATATTGGCACGTGGGGGTGACAATGCCGTTGCAACAAATTAAGAGACGATCTTCGCAGGAATCAACTCTTTATTGGGCTGACTTGCACCCGCGAAAGGACTAAGCAATCGGCGGCGGCGATAGCAACAATTGTGCTCAGCGGTCGTTGATCTGCGAGTGCCCGTTTCACTCGTCAGCGCTCAGTTTAAAAGCGGCGTAGAAAGATCTCGCATAACCGGGAACATTGTAGAAATATTAGCGCGTGGCTGGAATCCTTCGAGATACGTCTCGAATCATCTGCCACAACATAGGAAAGGATAAAGCTGCGTCTCGCGACAACGAGCATGAACACAAAATACAGAAGGGATCCGCGCGCTAGATTCAGAGTGATAAGAGCGTATGAAGGCGGCTGTCGAAAAGAGTAAATAGATTTTAATTATTCGCGGCAATACATATTCCGACTGTTTTCAACCTTCTTCGCCACTCTACTTCTTCCAAGCGACTACAAGTTGATTCTAAGTCCAAACCCAAGCGACTCGTTAGAGGACTAAAACACTGGGTTTTGGAGTAGCATACTATGACTAAGCAAACTGCTCAAAAAAAAAAAAATTTCTCTTATACTCACGAGCACTTCCTTTTTCTTTATTTTTATAGTAATTTTAGTGTTTTCTTTCCTTTATCTTTGTCTTGTACTCCTCGTTAGTGATCTCCTACAAGGTTATGTTTTATAAATATGTATCTATTAAATCGCACATTGGTTAATTTTCCTTCAAGCTGCATCTGCATATTACTGTCAATACCAGACTGCTTCTAAAATATTTTCTATTTTGGGCTGTCCGCCCAGCCGGAGTGGTGCAGTGGTAAGACGCCCGACTACTGTGCCCCGGAAGCGTATTTGGGTTTGCTCGGTACGGTGGCTCTGCAAGGGACAAAACGACAGAAGAGACGAAGAAAGCAGGCTGTTCCGACTAACATCTACCGCCCCCAGGAGCCGAGCAGCCTAGCGATTAGCGGCGCGTGCTTTTTCAATGGGCGTCATGTTGGACGCGGCACTAGCTTGAGAGAGCCTATAATACTACTACTACTACTACTACTACTACTACTACTACTACTACTACTACTACTACTAAATAATAATAATAATAATACACAAAGTAATATTTCTCTGCTAATGATTATTATTATTATTATTATTATTATTAGTAGTAGTAGTAGTAGACGGCCGAATTAACTGGCTAAATATCTTCACAGTTTTAATTATTAGTAATAATAATAATTGGTTCACGGGAAGGGAAAGGCGCAGTATCTGTCACACTTGTGTCTGTGGACACCTGAACTACTCCGAAGCCTTCCACTACGGCTCGTCTTTCTCTCTTTCGACGTTAACTCCCACTTTCATCCCTTCTCTGACGGCGCGGTTCAGGTGTCCACAGACACAAGTGTGACAGATACTGCGCCTTTCCTTTCCTGTGAATCAATTACTATTATTATTCATAATTAAAACTGTGATGATAATATTTAGCCAGTTAATTCGCCCGTTACATACAGACAATTCAGTGCCAACCTCGTGAAACGAGTCTTCCTCTATACTACTACTACTACTACTACTACTACTACTACTACTACTACTACTGCTACTACTACTAATAATAATAGTATCTACCGCCCCCAGGAGCCGAGCAGCCTAGCGATTAGCGGCGCATGCTTTTTCAATGGGCGTCATGTTGGACGCGGCACTAGCTTGAGAAAGCCTATACTACTGCTACTACTACTACTACTACTACTACTACTACTACTACTACTATGATTATTATGATTATTATTATTATTATTATTATTATTATTATTATTATTATTATTATTATTATTATTATTATTATTATTATTATTAGTAGTAGTAGTAGTAGTAGTAGTAGTAGTAGTAGTAGTAGTAGTAGTAGTAGTAGTAGTAGTAGTAATAGAGGAAGACTCGTTTCACTAAGTTGGCCCTGAATTGTCTGTAGGTAATGGCCAAATTAACTGGCTAAATATCTTCCCAGTTTTAATTATTAATGATAATAATATTAATTGGTTCACAGGAAGGGAAAGGCGCAGTATCTGTCGCACGCGTGTCTGTGGACACATTCATCCCTTGGTGTCCACAGACACAAGTGTGACAGATACTGCGCCTTTCCCTTCCTGTGAACCAATCAATATTATTATTAATAATTAAAACTGTGAAGATAATATTTAGCCAGTTCATTCGGCCGTTAACTAGACAATTTAGTGCCAACTTCGTGAAACCAGTCTTTCTCTATACTACTACTACTACTAATGATAATATTAATATTAATAATAATAATTAGCAGAAAATAACCCTGTGTACTATTAATATTTAGTTGTAGTAGTAGTAATAGTAGTAGTAGTAGTAGTAGTAGTAGTAGTAGTAGTAGTAGTAGTAGTAGTAATTTTATTATAGGCTCTCTCAAGCTAGTGCTGCGTCCAACGAGACGCCCACTGAAAAAGCATGCGCCGCTAATCGCTAGGCTGCTTGGCTCCTGGGGGCGGTAGATTCTAGTCGGAACAGCCCGTTTTCTTCGTCTCTTCTGTCGTTTTGTCCCTTGCGGAGCCACCGTACCGAGCAAACCCAAATACGCAACCCGACCACGGTGGGTTCAGGTGTCCACAGAGCAGGTGCGACAGATACTGCGCCTTTCCCTCACCGTGAACCAATTATTATTATTTTTTTTTTTGGGGGGGGGGGGGGGCATTCCAACAAGTCTCACGCTGGCTTTGACGGATTCGCTCTATGTAACGAAGTAAACAAATTGTGTGCAACAAATTTTATTATCAATAATATTATGATTCTTATTACATATATTTTAAAGAGAACGCATGGGAATATCACAGCATGCCGCTTGACGAACAGCAGTACGCGAGGCCGAAGCTCAAGGAGTATAACAAGTGGAAAGGAACACGGCTACTCGGCTACGATATTCAAACTACGATGCCAAGAAACCCTTTTCGCCACCATCGCCACAGCCAAGTCCGCTTTCATTTTCTTTCGAATTGAACGTATCTCAATTGGTTTTTTCTTCCGTTTAATGCTGTCTGTCTCCTTAACTGTTTTTTACCCAATTTAAGTCGCTATATTGGAACCTGATTGTACCGCGTTCAACTGTATAACTCTGTATTTCATTGTATTTCTAGCTCGTGATTCAAGAGCAAGATATTTGTGGCATGAAGAGTGGTTGTTTATTTTCAGCCTATTTTTTATTATTATAATCAACTACTGTGCTTTTTTTTCTTTGTTTATTTTATTTTTATTTTATTTAACAATACTGCCGCTCTCAATCGAGAGCCTAGCAGACGGGCAAAACACATGTTATATTACAAGCATACAATATAAAAGAAATGAAAGAATTCTAAACAGTTCCAATAAATGCGGACAACAAAGTATAAAATATGTGTTCTCCTGGACAGGGCCCTAATTTGCTTCATTCTCTATGTGGGTCACTTTATCTAGATTCCATTTCATGTGTTATTTTCTTCTTTTGTCTTCCATCTGTGCGTTTAGGACTTGCGTGGGCACGTTTAGCCTTATTTCTACTGCTGTACCAAGACCACATGGTTTTTGACTGCTCATATTAAAGATTGATTGATTGATTGATTGATTGATTGATTGATTGATTGATTGATTGATTGATTGATTGATCGCTCGATCGATCGCTCGATCGATCGATCGATCGATAGGTCATTACGTCAATGCTCATGTACAATGTCATCGCTTCCGTTCGTCGCACCTTGCGGCCACGTATTTTTTGTTTGTTGCCAAACTGTTTAAAGGTGGATGTTGCCTGCCCTGCCGGAGTGGTGCAGTAAGTAAGACGCCCGACTACTGTGCCGGAGTGCCCGGTTTCGAACCCTACCTCGGTGGCTGCGTTTCGATGGAGGCGAAACGAAGAGGCGTCCGTGTGCTGTGCGATGTCAGCGCACGTTAAAGATCCCCAGGTGGTGGAAATTACTCTGAAGCCCTCCATTCCTCCCTTCCCTTACGGCGCGGTTCAGGTGTCCACAGACAAAAGTGGGACAGATACTGCGCCTTTCCCTTCCTGTGAAACAACTATGTTGCCTTGCATGAAGGCGGATCGAAAAACGTGCAATAATGTTGAAAACTGGTTCATGTTTGTGCATTCGTTTGGTTTGGTTTGTAGGGTTTTAACGTCCCAAAGCAGCTCAGGCTATGAGAGACGCCGTAGTGGAGGACTCCGGAGATTTCTACCACCTGGGGTTCTTTAACGTGCACTGACATCGCACAGAACACGGGCGCCTTGCTTTTCGCCTCCATCGAAAAGCTGCCGCCGAAGCCGGGACTCGATCCCGTGTCCTTGGGAACAGTAGTCGAGCGCCGTAACCACTGCGCCACCCCGGCGGGCTCTGTGCATTCGTGTTCTCCTCTTCTCGCCTTGCCTTTTCATGCGTGCTGTGGTGATTCCCTTTTCCAGGGCAGACGCAACGGGCAGGCTTGCGCACTTGCGCGGGAACACACACTCTCCTTGTGGAATTCTAGCCAGTTTGCGAACTACCGCTCAAAATCCCTAGACCCTGACCTGAAGCTCCGCCTTCCACCTGGCCTACCCCGACACGAATAAACTTTGCTGTGCCGCCTGTGGGTTGGTGTAGCATTCACAAACTGGTATTCTTTGATGATAGGCATGGCAAACAGCCCTGCATGTACAAACTGTGAATGCAACGAGTCTATAGACCACATTCTTTGTGAGTGCCCGATATACCGTGAGGAAAGGCAGTGTCTGTGCCGTACGCTGGAGCATCTAGATGGACGCCCATTGACTAAAATTAAGATTTTAGGTCCCTGGCCACGGCGATCGTCTGCGGTGAAGGCCTCCCAGGCACTGCTCTGCTTTATGAGAAGCGGAGCAATGACTAATCGAAAGACTATGAGTCTGCTATGATATGACTGCGACGTGATGTGATGTGGCGTGTCTGATGTGACAGTACTGTCTTCACCCATCCCTCTCGCACAACCTTTATATTAACTAATCTCCTTCCCCTAGTGCAGGGCAGCAAACCGGTTGCTTTTACTGGTTAACCTCTATGCCTTTCCTCCTCATCTTCCTCCTCCATTCCTCTCCTGTCACGTATCAGCAACTCTCGCAAACGTTTACATTGCTGAGTGAACTCAAATCCAGACGGCTTCGATACCAGTGCTTGTGGCCACGTTCTACAGACCCCTTGTTAGAAGGGTGGAGGGGATGACGAGGATCTACATTTAATATGTTTAACACTTCCCGAATGTCTCTCATCGAGCTCTTTTGCAGTCGGCTTCTGCTTACCAAGTTTTCCAACACCTCCAAAAAAGACCAGCAAGGAGACACAATCTCCCCAGTACTATTCACAGCTTGTTTAGAGGAAGTATTCCGAGACTTGGAATGGGAGCAGTTAGGGATAAGGGTAGATGGAGAATACCTTAGTAATCTGCGATTTGCTGATGACATTGCCTTGCTAAGCAACTCGGGGGATGAACTGCAAATAATGATTGATGTCCTAGACAGGAAAAGTAGAAAGGTAGGCTTGAAAATCAATATGCAGAAGACTAAGGTAATGTTCAACAGCCTCGGAAAGGAACAGCAGTTTACATTAGGTAGCGAAATACTGGAAGTAGTAGGCGAATATGTCTACTTAGGACAGGTAGTAACCGCAGATCCGGACCACGAAAAGGAAATAACAAGGAGAATACGATTGGGATGGTGCGCATTTGGCAAGCACTCGCAGATTATGACTAGCAGCTTACCGGTATCGCTCAAGAGGAAAGTATACAACAGTTGCATGTTACCTGTACTCACCTATGGGGCTGGAACGTGGAGGCTAACCAAGAGAGTTCTACTTAAGTTGAGGACAAGATCGGGTTCGAACCAGGGTATTCCGGACAGTGGTCGGGCGTCTTGCCACTGTACCACCCCGGCGGGGCTGACTGCTGACCATGTCTTCACCTCCTTGGAGCTGTGCAGCACGCTTGGTCTCTGGTTGTTTCACAAAGGAGGGACTTACAGCCACCAGGAGTGGCCTTCTCGCCATTTTGGTACTTTGCTGGCCGCTTTTGCATTTTTTTTGCCAACAGCGTCCGCACTTCCCTTGCCTTGTCAGATGGAAGTAGTGCCTGACGCGCCACGCTGGAGCGCTCATCATTTGCCTAAATCATGAAAATGATGGTTGGTTGGTTTATGGGTTTTAACGTCCCAAAGCAGCTCAGGCTATGAGAGACGCTGTAGTGGGGGGCCCCGGAAATTTCGACCACATGGGGTTCTTCAACATGCACTGACATCGCACAGCACATGGGCGCCTAGTTTTTCATCTCCACCGAAAAACGTCTTCAGCGGCCGGGATTCAATCCCGTATCACTGGGTCCAATATCCGAGCGCCCTAATCACTGCACCACCGCGTCGGAGCCCATGGAAACGAGAAAGTAGCTTTCCCATGTATGTGTACAGCCACTATTCTGTCTCTTGACTCCACTGGCTAAATGCCGCTGTCACATCGGTATCGCAACTGGTGCAGAGCGTTTGTAAACTGAAATATATGGAAGGCGACTACACGCAGCCCGACATGCTGCCAGTTAGAGGGCTGACTGCGTCAACTATAGCGCAAGGTGGCCGAGCTGCGTCAGCATTTACAAAGCAAAGCTGATCTATTGATACCGGCATTGCGTCGAAGCTTAGTTGATGCAATATTATAGAGTTTTCCCTTGCAGTTAGTCCTTACGAAACCGCATGCAAGCTGTTGGGTATAAGTTCAGAATTATTTCTTTGTTGACCGATGCCGGACATTCTGCGAAGACAAACTAGGAATGAATATACTTGTTAACTAGGAAAGAAAATTCTGGGGGAACTTAAGTTTCGCCTTTTAGGCTATGACGCGACCGCATTAATGGCCTCCTTTTTGCGGCGTTTCTTTCCGACCCTCGTTCGCGTACTGCACTTTCCTACTCTCTCGGTCAGCATTCCCATATTTCTTCACCTAATTTTTCACTCGCACTTTTTGCTGCCGAAGCAACACTACGCTAGTCGCTGAGCCATTTCGCGGAGCCCCCATTGAGCCGAGCTGCGCATGCGCGAGGAGCGAGTGACGTCACATGGAGCACCTCTGGAGAGCCGCGTCGGAGCCGCCGCGGACTCCTCCGCTCAGAGGTGCCGCCGCCGACGCATTTGCCGCAGATAATTCCGCAATTCCACTCGGGATGGCAATTGGTCAAACAACGGCCAATTTTTATCGTCGTAGTACGCGAAAAGCCAGCAGAAATTGATAAAAACCATCGCATAACCAATCCGTACGCCACTTGTCTGCGTGACCTATATGGACATAGTGTCTTACTCAGAATTCAAGATTAATGGAAGGCTGCATTCTGTTATCACCCTCCATTCTGAAAAGAGAAGCCTGAATTGACAGCTCCTGCCAAATCACCCCTGTGATGTGGCATAGCCTCCTTCTATGGATGCGGTCGCGTGACATCGCACAGTTCCAGTACCAATCAGTTCAAGACCATACCAGCCCCACCAACATCTGCTGGAGCCCTGGTCATGGATTTCGTGCACCTAGTGTATTTCGTGCACGCTAGGTGCACGAGGTACGCCCTAGAGCGCCGTCATCTCCCATATACTATTCAACATAGCACTTCTTCACCTACCCAAAAAATTTGCTCAAATCCCCGACATTCAATTCAGCCTCTACGCCGCCGACATCACTATCTGGGCTAACCACGGCAGTGATGCCGAAATAGAGGAACACCTACAATTGGCACTTAACACCATCGACACATATGTAAGGGAACGTGGCCTAACTTGTTCCCCTTCAAATTTGGAACTCTTTCTCTACCGCCCAAAGCAATACGATTCAGACATCCGCCTATTTCCCTCAAGCTAGACACCCATTCGATCCCACTAGTATCCAAAATCCGTGTGCTGGGTCTAGTTCTTCACTCCCATGGTGCACATGGAGAAGTCATAAAGACTCTATACGCATTGTCAACAGACCACCCGACTGATTCGCCGCATAGCCAACCGCCGGGCAGGCTTACGCAAAAGAAACACAATTCGCCTCACCCAGGATTACCTTATATAAAAGCCGCGCCACATATGCCCTCCCATATCCCCCCCCCCCCCCCAAACAAAAGGAGAGAGACCGGGTGAACGCGCTCCTACGAAGTTGCACGAAAACGGCTCTACGACTTCCCCTCAGCACATCTAATGCCCGACTCCTTAAACCCGGTGTACACAACACTTTCGAGAAACTTAGAGAAGCTACATTAACGGTCCAAATATCCCGCCTATCCAACTCGGCGGCTGGCCGCACTTTGTTACCCCGCATAAACCTTAGCCCAGTTACACACCCCATTGACAGTGTCCCGCTTTCTCCTTACCTCCGCTCTAAACTCATCATACCTCCCATCACTAAAAACATGCACCCTGAGCGAGATCAGGGCCGCAGAATAGCCAGGGCTCACGCTCTTCACAGACAATATAGCGAAGGCCAAGAGGCTCGTCTACGTGAACATAGCAGAATATACGTCAGGCTCCCGTATGGTCCTGGCTGTAGCCGACAATCAAGCAAGGCTGCTTACTTCCAGCTCTTTAATAATCAATTCCGCCACAGAGGCAGAAGAGGCAGCCATTGCGCTTGCTCTCATCTCTACATCTGCCACAAACATTATCTCTGACTTCAAACCTGCGATTTTAAAGTAGGCCAACGGCTATATATCCCGCACTGCTGCTTGCATATTGCGCTTCTGGCAGATCCGGCACCTCATAATCCTCATCTGGACGCCAGCACATGCCGGCCTCCCTGGCAACGAGGAGGTTAATTCCCTAGCCCGCGGTCTTACTTTCCGGGCTAGAGGAATGGAGCTCCCGCTACCGGCCGAGGAGCGCCTGCTCTCCTTCAGTGATATTCTCTTGCACTAACGGGACAAACGAAGGGAATATACACCCTCAGCCCCATCTCTCACCATAACGCAAGCCGTACACTGGCGAAGCTTGCAGACTCAGACTGCCCCATACCCTACACTTCTACATGCCCGATACCCAGACCAGTTTTCTTCATCATGCAGACTCTGCGGCAAATCAGGACACTTCCTACACATCGTTCTTACTTGCCCCACCTTTCGTTATCCCCCAACGTCGCAGAGTCTTACTGGGAGTCTCTCATGAAGAGCACCTCAAGTCAAGACCAACGATCCGAAGATCATTTCCAGTTCTATGAGGAAGATTACTCTTCGAGGACTTTCTTTTACCTTATAAGGGTGTGTCCCATGTAGTAAGGGAGCACCCAAATGCTATCCAAGGGGCGTCGCCCCCACTATTGCTTCCAATGGCAATAAAATGTTTCTTCCCCCACCACTACGCCGTAAAGGAAGGGATGAAGGTGAGAGTGAAAGAAGAGAGGGAGGTAGAGGTGCCGTAGTGGAGGGCTAAGATCCACCGCACTATAATGGTCTTCTTCTCATCGCACTTTAATGGTCCAAAGTTCCCTCTAGAATTTTTACATTCTACTCTATGTCTCATACCATGGCCTCCGAGATCACCTCCGCGTGCACGTGAGGGTAATCTCGGAGGCCTTGCTCATACTAATAATAATATTATTAATTGGTTCATAGGAAGGGAAGGGAGCAGTATCTGTCACACTTGCTCTTTGGACACCTTAACCGCGATGCAAGGGAAGGAGGAAGGTGGGAGTGAAATTGGAAAGAGAGGTTCAAACTGCACTTTTTTGCAGTACCACCACTGAACTTCAGAATAAGTTGTTTTAGAGGCTCCATGTTTCAATTACAGTCAATTGTTTTCATAATGCATCTAATTTGGATATATCATACAAAAATTGCTGTATTAATTAAGAAGCACGTAGTGTTCTTGTTCCTAATTATATTCTGTTTTTTTTTCTATTCTGCATATATTATTGTGTTCGTATTATGCGTTTCTGTTTTTGCAGAGAAATCCACCAATTAGATACAATCTTATATTAAATCGCGGTATTCGTAACAGATCGAAACATTAAATTTTGTAATGTCTAACAACGATGTGCTGAGTGCAAATAAGCAGGTGCATAAAATAAATCCAAAGCAGCATTCACTAATCCAAAACCAGGCAATGCAGCACTGCAGGCGAAACGAAGAGGCGTCCGTGTGCTGTGCAATGTCAGCGCACGAAGATCCCCAGGTGGTCGAAATTACTCCGAAGCCCTCCACTACGGCTCCTCTTTCTCTCTTTCCACTTTACCTCCCTCCTCCCTTCCCTTAAGGCGCGGTTCAGGTGTCCACAGACTCACGTGTGACAGATACTGCGCCTTTCCCTTCCTGTGAACAAATAATTATTATTATTAATGCAGCACTGAATTTATGTACCTTTAGGCTCTTTGCCGCTCAGGGTTTGTTCCTGCATATTTCAGCAGGCCTCCTACATCTATTGCTGATATCACTTTGACTCTGTTTTCAGAAAGTTGTTAGAAAATTGGCTTCTGCTTAATAGGGAAGTAATTAATTACTCATTATCGTCTACCGAAGTGCAACCATACGGCATTTTCTATGTACTCCAAGAAACCATTCCCACTTCGAGTTCGTCGATACGCTCTCACCGTACCATCTGACCTGCTAGCCGTCTTCATTGGCACGGTTGCTAGACCGACTGCCTTAGATGAGGGATGGTATCGAAATCCAACCCTTAATCAGAATTACTTTCTCTTCAACTATGAAATCTGTATGAAAGATGTTTAGATTTAGATAATTTTTATGACTTTTCATTGTGAGCTGCATTGTCATGCTGCGTTTCGATGGAGGCGAAACGAAATGGCGCCCATGTGCTGTGCGATGTCAGCGCTCGTTAAAGCTCCCCAAGTGGTCGAAATTACTTTGCAGCCCTCAACCAAGTGTGACAGATACTGCGCCTTCCCCTTCCTGTGAACCTATTATTATTATTATTATTATTATTATTATTATTATTATTATTATTATTATTATTATTATTATTATTATTATTATTATTATTATTATTTTTTTTTTTTTTTGTACGCAAACTTGCCATAAGGCATATTATATAAACTCATGTAAATGGTTTTCCGTGAGGAATCGGAGCAGGCTCCCGCTCTTAGCGTTGTCGGTGAGCCATTTAGAAAAGTCATCTTCCCTTGTTGTGGTTAGACCCACTTCGCGCAGAATCTTTGTCCTTGATTCCCTTGTCCCTGCACAAGTCCATAGCAGGTGGCGAACATCCACTTCTGCAGCTGGTGTGGAACACTTTGGGCATGTGGTTGGTCCAATTTCAGCTTGAGATTCCCATCGGCATTTTACCGACGGGGTAAGGGCCGCCCCAGCTCTTATCCTTCTAAGGGAAACCTCCTCCAATCTCGTTAAGTTACGAGGGAGTGGGAATGTACACGGGGGAATGAGGGCACGTGTACTTTTCCTTAAAGAGGATGCTAAAATGGAAACAGCGGAGCGGGCATCGAAAGGGAGCCTGGTGGGGGGCGCATTAGTGTGTGGAACTTCGTGTGTGAGGTGGTCAACTTTTCTCTGCTCAGCGTTCTCAGCATTGTCTTGTGTCCAATGTATCTGGATGCTTATCTTTGTTTTTTTATTGAGTGCGTGGATTTCCTGGGTAACAAATAGCGTCTTCGTCACTTTCTTTAGTTGTTTTATGACGGCTAAGGAGTCTGTATAGATGTGGGCTTCTGTTATCGAATCTATTTTATTTATGGCCTCCATAGCATCGCGGATTGCATAGAGTTCCATCACAAGCGGGTCCGGGTATTCTAAAAGATATTCTTTATGTACCTTTAGTTCGCTGTGTGTTGGACTAGTAGCTGCTGTTCTACCGCCATTTTCTATAATTGATAATAATAATAAATAATAATAAATAAATTGGTTCACAGGAAGGGAAAGGCGCAGTAACTGTCACACTTGCTCTGTGGAATAATTGATGCGTCCGTATATGCAATTAAGGTACCTGGAAGTGCATCAACCAGAGGTCGAGATGCCAGCTTTTCTTTGCGACGAAGCCGAGTGGTCTTGTTTGTCGTGATAGTAGTGAATTCCCAAGGAGGGGAGTCAGCCATTGGTGGTGTTCGAACTGCCACTTCGTTGTACAAGGATGCTATGGGCGTAACGTACTTTCGCTTCATATCCCTTGTTGCCTCTCGTTGTTCAATTATTTCTGTCAACGTATTTATCTGTGCAAACTCTTGGAGAATAGGGATAGGGGTAAGTTTTGGTAAGGCCGTGATAGTGCGCATTGCGTTTCTATTTATTGTTTCCAATTTTGCCCATTGCCGCCTCGTGAGTCTTTGGAATTGGGCCTGTATAGTATCCTCGGCTGTAACACTGATTGTACAAGACGTCTTGCCATGTCCGCTCGAGCTCCTCCTCCCCTAGACGAAATGCGTTTTATCAAGTTTAAGGAAGTCGCAGCTACTTTTTTCACCTTATGAAGCCATTGTGTTCCTTTGCCGGATTTGTGAATTTCTAGGCCAAGAACTCTCAACTCGTCCACCTCTTCCAGTGCCTGATTTCCAATCTTTAGGAAGACTCTTTGCGTTGCCAATTGTTTTCTTCCATTCTTGTTGGCAACATGAATGTAACTGGACTTTTGAGGTGATAATTCCAGGCCTGCACTTTGCACGTACTCATCTATGGTATTTAAAGCCTCTTGCAGATGCCGATTCTGTCTGTCAATTTGTTTATGAACAGACCAAATCGTGACATCATCTGCGTATATCATGAACCCCACTTCTGGTATTTTAGCTAATTTCCATGCCAATGGGATCAGTGCGATATTAAATAATAAAGGTGCCTAACACTGACCCTTGTGGCACGCCTCTGTTCGAGGTGTAATTGCCAATTTGTTTTCCGTTTATCCGGATAGAAAACGTCCTGTCCTTAAGCAGCTTATGTACTGCTTTTATGACCTGCAAGGGAATGCCCATACATTCCATGTTGCTAAGAATCTTGGCATGTAACACGTTGTCGTATGCCTTCGCCATGTCGGTAGCCACTACAGTGCGCACTAGGTGGCTATATTATTATTATTATTATTATTATTATTATTATTACTCCGTGGCCCTCCACTTAGCCTTCTTTTTCTTTCTTTCCGCTTTCCCTCACTCTTCCCTACCTTACCTTACGGTGCGGTCAGGTGTCCACAGAAGCAAGTGTGACAGATACTGTGCCTTTCCCTTCCTGCGAACCAATTAGTATTAGTAGTAGTAGTAGTAGTGGTATTGTATTTCCCCTCCTTCATTGGGCCAGCTTTTGGCCTGCAGTATAGATAAATGCAATGAAATGTAACCAGGAAATGCGGTACATCTCACTGCCATCAGCTGGAGACGGGAGGATTGTGGTTTATAAGGTTTCGCAATTCAAAGCGAGTCAGACTAGGAAGAAAGTTGTTTGGGACAATTCCGGACATTTCGATAACATGGGGTTTCTTAACGTGCAAATACATTGCTCAATAAAATATCTCGAGAGATCAAAATTGCTGGAGTTTTCCCAATGCCTGTTCCAGCTTTCTGAGCGTCTTCTATAAAAGCAACAAGAATAAAATTAGCTGGAGTCTAAGGACGCACAGGTACATTTAGGGAAATATGAAAAGTGGAAGGGTGGTAGCTGCTCCTCGGCTCGCCTGCCACCGGCGGTTGTTGTTGCTGTTCTTGTGGCTGTAGGAAGAAGCAAAAGGAAATGCACGGGCCTCCTACTGGCTCTGTAGCTGAGCCACCTCCACTGCCTCGTGCGAACAGAAGAGAAAATACAGAAGAAAGAAAAAGTGTTTGAGGAGTTAAACGCTGCTGAACCAAATATTGAGTGAAAGCATTACCTGCGGGTGAACGAGCGTTCTTCGTTTTTTTCTTCTTCCTCGGCCCGCATATAAAGCCCCGCTTTAACCAAGCTGTATGAATGTGCCTTAGTGGCCGAGAGGGGTAACGAAATGCTCAGGTCCTGGTAGGCTGATTCTGACATAAGCGTCCCGTGTCAAACAAGAGACCCAAGTTGGCAGCTCCTGCCAGCCCGCATATAAAGCCCCGCTTTAACCAAGCTGTACGAATGTGCCTTAGTGGCCGAGAGAGGTAACGAAATGCTGTTGTGCCGGTGGAGTTATCACACAGTAGCCGACCGTCAACAGGGTTGTGCCAAGGAGTTGGTAACGCAGCGCTCGTCACCCGTTTCGTGAACGAGGGCTGTCAGCTCCCTGGGCGGTAGTGATGAATCCGAGTCGGCGCTGGTGAGATGAAGAAAAGGCCTTATACGCTATGTACAGGCATTTACACTAGTTCGGCTCTGGGGCCGAAAGCTAACATAGCCATACGCGACTGTTCTCGCGCAGCGACGGCAGGGGAGATTCCGCCGCGTCCGCACTGTCAGGGGGGCGAACTGCTCCCGATGGACGCAAGTGACGAACTCGCACTCGGAGTCTCGAACGAAAGCACTTGAGACTCCGTCGCCGAGAACCGTTGACGCTCAAAATGGTCCAGTCCGACGGCAGCACTTTCGCAGGGCCAATGGGAGAGCTTGCTGCGCTCTAGCTTCAAATATGCCGCGGGGCGAGAAGGGGTTCACCGTCAGGACCACGGCGCCGTGCTGTCTGGACGCTCAGCTCATGTTGAAACACGTCGCTTCTCTCCTTTTGGCACGGCTCGCCTCCAGTGCACTGGTGCTGTGCAGAGAAGTATCCAAATTTTGTGAAGGAGGCGTTCGCCGAAGAAGTCTGGCGTCCGGCTGAATTTCTGCGCGGCTTTGGCCGGGCGCAACAATGCCAAGGTCCTGGTAGGCTGATTCTGACATAAGCGTCCCGTGTGAAACGAGAGACCCAAGTTGGCAGCTCCTTCCATCCCGCATATAAAGCCCCGTTTTAACCAAGCCGTATGAATGTGCCTTATTGGCCTAGAGGAGTAACGTGAATGCCAGGGTCCTGGCAGGATGATTCTGACATAAGCGTCCCGTGTGAAACGAGAGACCCAAGTTGGCAGCTCGTGCCAGCTTGGGGTCGTCTACGGGGGTCGTCTAAAGGTCAAAGGTCAATGGTGCTCACCGCCGGGCCACGCTGACGGCTCAAACTGCAAGCAGTAACGCTTTCGCAATAACAACAGAGAGAGGAAATACGCCTGCCGCAACCGCCGTCGTCCACCGAAGCGGAGGCGGGTGCAATGACGGCCTACAACAGATAAACATTCGGTCGCAGGCTAGCCCCCGCCGCAAGCGGCAGTGACCTACCTGTCCCAGCCCTATAAGGACCAGGAGCAGCCACCCTCCCTTGCCCGCCCCCTCCACTTCGTTTCCTAGAAAACCAACTAAAAAGGAAGCTAAAGACGTTCAAGGCTCCGCCGCATTGCTGCATTGGACGCCCGACCACTGTGCCGGAGAACCTGGGTTTTATCCCGACCACCGGCAGCTGCGTTTCGATGGAAGCGCAACGAAGGGGCCTCCGTGTGGTGTGCGGGTTCAGGGCGCTGTTGTAGCGACTGTAGGAAGAATGAAAACATGCACTGGCCTGCTACTGGATCTGTAGCTGAGCCATCTCCGCTGCCTCGTGCGGGCAGAAGAAAAATAGAGTAGAAAGAAAAAGAAGAGCGAGACAAAGACGCATGTCGCAACAGCCGTCGTCCACCACCCGTACGGTAGTGGGGGCAATGACGGCCTACAACAGATGAAAATATGGTGGCAGTCTAGCCCCTACCACAAGCGGGAGTGACCTATCAGTTCCGGCCCCGTAAGGTCAGGAGCCCAATTCAGCAGCAGGGTCGTGCACACTCGCCCCAGCTGCGGAAAAAGATTGGCCCCTTGGTGACCAATCCGGCAAAGCCAAAAGAAGTAGCATGATTCAAACTGGAGCTCTAACTCGGACTGGGATTCCAAGTGCTTAATTGGGGCCCGTGAGTTTCAACGCAAAATCTGCATGTGTCCAGTTCTTGCCCCCCGATAAACGTATTACAAATGAGGTTAAACCCGACTCCTACCTGAAGGTGCACCTCCTGGAGGACTTACATTTCCCTCTAACATAACTGAAAACTTGGACCGAAAATTAGCTGAATTGTACGTATATGCACGAATTGTGGACCTCATATAAATCTGAGTGTCGTTAAGGAGAAGCAAATGCGACCAGAATCTGCAAGTCTAACGCCACTTCCATCTATGTAAAAGGCTCAACGCTTAAAAAAAGAGAAAAAGGTGCCGTAGTGGAGGTCATCGGACCATCGGGCAACAGATGCTTCTGCCTCATCACACTTTAATGGTCCTAAGTGCCCCCTAAAATTTATTAAGAGCACTTGCCTAACACTAAAATTATGTGCTCATTTTAAATGTAGTGCACAGTGTAGAATCCGAGAGAGTAGTCTAAGCGGACTGGATTTGATAGTATAACTGATCCACAAGCATGTACACTTAAAAACAATTGTGCGAAATTGTAAATTCACGCTATTATGCAAGGCGGGGGAAAATCATAATTTTTTAGGTTTGGCAAGCCCCACCTTCAAAAAAGTGACAGTATTGAAGAACAGATATGCGACAAAAATAATATTCCAGTGACATCACAAAATCAGACATGCGTAAAACATCAAACCCTGTCGCATAAAGCTATGATACGGATCAAATGGTTTCTCTGTTGCACAAGTAAGAATTCTGCAGTGAGCCCTGGATTAGTTAATGTTTGTGGCAGGATGAAGCTAATTCTCGGCATTTCGTAATTTGTGCGCTGCACTGGTATGAACCAAACGTCCGGATACCGAGTTGGTCAGGCCTCGCTGTTTACTCCTAGATTGTGATCTGTTAAGGTTAAAGCATTTATAGGATCATGAGTGTGGATAGGATGTAATCCCAACAAGCATGATCCTTCCCGAACTGAATCAATAAATCTAAAAATTGCAACCCATCGTCCACTGGTTCTTCGACAGTAAACTCCAGTGGCCCCAATCTACACTCAGTAAAAACCTCAATAATGCCCCTCATTCGTTGATCGAATCCTTCACGGTCTGTGAATACTAAAATGTCATCCACATAAATATAGAGGCCCCTCAAGCTCTCCTGCAGGTCTCTGTCCACGTACATTAAGAAGATGTCACTCAGGACAGGTGCAACACTGGATCCAATGCAGACTCCGGCCTTTTGCGTATACAACTTCTTCCAGCCTATGAAGGTGTACTGCAGGTAAAACCTTGATATTTCGATGAAACTTTCAACACTTACACCAGAGGCGTCAATGAAATCATGTTCATTATTGTCCTCACTGATGCACAATCCAACACGCTTAAGTAGGTAGTCATGGGGAAGACTGTTATATAAATCCTCGACGTCCATGCTGAAACCAACACACTTGCTTGGGTTGTGCTATTTGAGGAAACTAACAAGGGCTTCAGAGTTGGGTAGGCTTAGGGGGTTGAAAGTTTCATCGATAATTTGAGGTTCTACATGCAGTCCACCTAGATAGGCTGGAAGGACAAGTTGTATACGCAAAAGGCCGGAGTCTGCATTGGATCCAGTGTTGCACCTGTCTTGAGTGACATCTTCTTAATGTACGTGGACGGAGACCTGCAGGAGAACTTGAGTGGCCTCATTTATTCCACCTTCAGGTATATGGATACTTTTTTAGTATTCACAGACCGTGAAGGATTCGATCAACGAATGAGGGACATTATTGAGGTTTTTACGGAGTGTGGATCGGAGCTGAAGTTTACTGTTGAGGAACCAGCGAACGATCGGGTACAGTTTTTACATTTATTGAATCAGTTCGGGAAGGATCATATTTGTTGGGATTATAACCCTAGATTGGTGAAGCCCTTGCTAAGTTCTTGTTCGAGGCATTCCAAATTAGTGAAACATGGAATCATCAACACATGCTTGCTCAGTTCGTTGAAGAAGTCTTGCACCCGGCATGGGCAACAGTTTTGAACTGCAATTGATAAGAATAGTAAAGGCCGGTTGTCGGGTTTCTGTTATTAATGAAGCCTGCTCTCGTCTACTGCAGAGCCAAAAAGAACGGTCAGACTGAAATCCCTGCCCAGCATGGGTGAGAAGAAGAGAAAGTTGCGGTGGTACCATATGTGCACAGGAGTTCACATGGCCAGCAAAAGATATCGTGTTGATGTTGCCTTAACCGCCACGGTCAAGATGAAGAGGATCTGTCCTTATTCAAAGAGAACGAGAATCTAAGAAGCAGAAATGTGGTCTTAAGCATAGAGACCCATTTGTCAGCTGCAAGACTGGTGGTGTGAACAGGTTTCCGCTCTTGAGAAAAAATACAAGAACCCATCCCTCCATAGTATCACGACAAATAGCGAAAGCGATGATGGTTCGCAAGTATTCTAACACAAGGAGTCCCACGAATACCTTAACCACGAATGTGACGCACGAGGCGATCCTGACACACCTTTCGGAGACGGGGTGTGGAAAGACCGCGTTCAAGTATATCCAGCTCAAATCCAGCTTTCGGCTGCTGAAATGGATTTATGTGTGCACACGGGGATCTTTGGTCACCTCCACCAAGATGATACGTGGCAAAGTTAGTGCACAAGGTTAGTCCAGGATGACGCAGCACACAAAGCGCAGAATCACAGCAGCGTTAACCTTCTTCTAGAACTAAACGTTGATATCACTTTGTCGTCTTCTGTGTCACTGTTTCTGATCGTTGTCTTCTTTAAGGTCCAGCGATGCAGGGCATATATGTCACAATATAAATATAAAACGTTTCCTCTCAGACAGACAGGCCTACGTGAAAATCCAGAACGCAGAACACGGTCCTTTTCTATTAGGTACGAGAGGAACGCCACAGGGAGCGGTGCTATTCCCTCTGCTTTTCAACATGGCAATGACGAATCTGCCGATCCACCTGGAGAAAATCTCGGGTGTGCAGTACGCGCTGTACGCGGACGACATCTCCATATGGGCTACGCAAGGCTCTCTGAAAGAAATGGAGGCCAGCTTGCAGTAAGCAGCCACCGCTGTAAATGAGTACGCGAAAAAATTCGACCTTCATTGCTCGCCGAAAAAATTCAAATTCGTCCATATCGATTCCTCCCAAAAATGCACAGACAAGATAGAATTGCGACTTGGATCAGAACCGATATCTTAGAGACGGGAAATTAGAGTACTGGGTCTTTTCATTCACCAGCGTAAGCTAGGGACGACCACGCTCGACAAGCTAAAAAAGGGGGCAGACCAGGTGGGCCGAATGGTTCGCAGAGTCTCAAACAAGAAAGGGGGACTGAGAAGCAAAGATACGAGTGGCCAATTCCATTGTAACAAGAAGAATCCTTACTCGACCCCCTATCCCCACCTCAAGAAACACGACGAGAACATCCTCGAGGTCATCAAGCGCAAAATAGCGAAGAAGGCCCTCGACCTCCCTTAACCACATCGAACCTGAGAGTCCAAGGTCTGGGTATGACGAACTCGCACGAGGAGCTGAGAGAAGCCCACCTCACAAGCCAATACACGTGATTATCACAGACACCGTCGGGGCGTCGTCTATTAACCCGTCTACACATACAGCATACGACTGTAACCGAGGAAAGAGTAAGACTTCCCCAGGAGTGTCGATACTCCTTGCACGTAAAACCACTACCCACTAACATAGCCAAGGACGACCACGATGGTAATCGCATGACCAGGGCAGAGGCTTTCGCTCACCACTACGGAGGGAAACCCGGAGTGTACTATATGGACGCGTCCGGCCCGCATCGAGGCGGCTGGTACACGGCGGCAGTGATCCACGAGTCCAAAACGGTGAACGAGCTCACATTTAAAGCCCAAAACGTAACACAGGCAGAGGAGGTCGCCATCGCATTAGCAGCAACACACTCTGATTCCAAAACAATCATAACGGACTCGCGAGGGGCGTGTAAGAACTTTCAACAGGGCTGGGTCCCGTACCTGGTCTACTGGCTACTAAAAAACAGCTCGGACCTAGCCTTCCAACTGCTGCGAAGCATCTCGTACGTGGGAAGTCCATCCCGCCGCTTCATTGTCTGGGCTCCGGCCCACTCGGGGCTAGGAGGAAACGAGGAAGCAGATGCTGCCGTCCGCGCGCTTTCTAACCGGGCAACCTCGTCCCCTCCTCCTCAGAAGAATTCACATCAGCTTACACTTTCAGAGAAATTACTCAGCTGTACTAAAACAGACACAATCTTTACCCCCACCCTTGTAAAGTATTAACGAGGGCGGAGGAACGCGTATTTCTTCGCTTTCTTACGAACACCATGATGTGCCCGGCATCACCTAAACACTTTGACAGTGCCTTTCCGGGGAGTGCCCGCACTTGGGGAAATGTCCTCGGACCTCTTCTACATGGTGTGGAAGTGCCCCTCCAACCCTGTCTCTGCACCGAACCCAAATTCCACCCGGGAAGACTGGGAGGCGACCCTGCTCGCCTGCACCGACCTAAAAGCCCAAAAGGCGTTAGTGAAACGAGCAATGGCGGCAGCGGAAGCCACTGGGGTCCTGTACTAGGGACTCCACCTAGTGTTTGTGAGGGGAAAGGCACTAAGCCTGACCCCAGAACAACCTCCATGTAACTATTTTTAATAGGCGTTTTCACCACCACCACCTCTTTTGGAGCCTGTTATATAGGACAGATAGGGCGGTGTATCAACAAGAGGCTACATGAACACCCAAACAACATGGAAAGACAAAACTTTTCTAGCCTCCTATTGACATTCTTGTGAGCCAATGAAGAAGGAGCAGAAGAAGTGTAGTCCTCTATTTGACCAGGTTAGGATTTTGTATTGGCACAAAGAAAAGTTGACGAGAGAACTGGTTGAAGCATATTTTATTTCAAGGGACATCCAAGTGCGTAAGCAAGACTTCTCTTGCTCTTTTGAAGAAGGAGGTTTCCTTTTTGAGTGACTTTTTGTTTAGCAGATGAACCCAAGGATGTTTCATGTGAAAGCTTCATTTTCGTCACGTGTATTTTTGTCTGGGCCTTAGATTAAAGGCTGAGGCTGATTTGCGAGTCAGCGCTTGTGTGTAGCTTCCTTTTATATTGTCTTTCGTCTTCGTGGTCGCGTTGTTTTTATCAACAATGGATGTTTACCAACTCGTCCAACAAAGTATCTTTAAGGGTATGATGCGAGAGCGTAAGCCACCAGCCCACATATAAATTCACGCTTTGACCAATCCGTATGGACGTGCCAGCCTTTCGTAAGAGTAACGACAACGCAAACGGTTATGGCAGGCTGATTCTGATATCACCCTCCCATATGAAAGGAGCGACCCGAGTTGGCAGCTCCTGCCCGTTGCAGCGCCAGCTCGGGGACCACGGACACGGCACACAGCGACGAGCAGTTAGACCTGGTTTATTGTTTTCGCAATAAAACTATATTAGTCTATTAGAGTGTCCTAGTTACTCGCTGTTCTTGTACGATGGGTGAATGTCAGTGCACACGGCAGTGGCCTGTTTCTTGTTTTCTTTTTTCTGAATAAATAAACTTCTAAAACGATCACAGTAGTTTTCAGCGATGACTCTGCATTAACGAACTTTTTCCCCGGTGAGTTTTTACAATGCGGAAAACCTGCTCACTTTTACTATGCAAGATTTACCCTCAGTCATTTACAGCCATACCAAACTGTTTGCTCAGCAGTGAACTAACATTCTGCCACCGATGCTACATCGACAACCTTGAAGTGCAGAAATTTATAAACACGCAGGCGCTGTGCGATGTCAGTGCACATTCAAGAGCCCTAGGTACTCCAATCGATCCAGAACCATCCACTTCGGCCTCTGTTCGCCTATGTGCAGGCGCCGGAGACTAATCTTGACATCCCGTATCGTTTTTTATCGTAATACCCGCAACACTTCCAACCACAGGACGCAAGAGAAAACACAGAGATGTGATACGCACTGTCTCTATAGAGATCTTCACATGTAGCAAGGAGTCAGCGGGACTCGGCAGGTAGCAGGCGATAGAAACAAGACTGAGACGAATGCCAGCGACGAGGCAGGCAACAAACTACACCTCAGTGCAACTCTAAGATGCAGACAACGCGATTTCAAGGGATATATTCCCGCGACGATGCAGGCGATACGCAAATGCAACGACAGGAAGCAGACGACAGAGACGGTGGCAGCGCGGAACCGCCGAAGAGGTGGCGCGGCGGAGGCACGCTTGAACATCGTCGGTAATAAATCCTTGCGCCATCTATCGGTTCCGTCATCAGGCTTTCCCCGATGTAGCAAAATATCGCCCTTCCCAGAAGTGAAGTCAGTGCTCCTGTCCATCTTACTCCGTGGTCGCGGGACTGCGAAGTGTCAATATAAGTAAAGAAAACAATTCTAATTGAAAGAACAAAAACGATACGTAATTTGCAAAACGTCTTCGGCGAAAAATGCGATTTTCACTTTGTAAACGTCCCAAATTCCAGTTTTCTTTTTATTTCTCAGAAAACGAGCATTTCTTGAAACGTTCCGTTTGCGGGAGAAAAGTTCCCTGAAAAAAAAAAATTGAATGATTCAACTCTCTGCCGATAAATTTGATCTGTACCCAAACTGGAGCAGACAAATTATGTAAGCTAGCAATAGCGAACATCGCACAAGTGAATGAGAATAATTTCATTCACAATTGAAACAACTAAAGCCTTCCTTGAAATTTGCTCGAAAATGCAGGCAATGAGAGTTTACCTACGTGGCTGCCGATTCTGATAAAAACAGTTCCTGCGCTCACAGATGAGAGTATCGACTGCCATAAATAATAAGTGGGGCATACCAAAGACTCATTTATTTATTGGTTGGTTTGTTTATTTATATAATAATTTATTCATTCATTCATTACAAATACCTTCAAGTCCCACGAGGGCGTTGAAGAAGGGAGTGGAATAAAAATCATAACGCAGTAAAACGAAAACATTTGCTGGATTACGTTACTTCCTAACACGAAATTTGAGCACAGCTAATCAGCTGTTTCACCATGCCAAGATTTTGAGCAAGTCATGTATGTTCAATTACAGAAGTGTTTAAATATTTCGCACACATTCCTTCAAGAAACACTCCACTAACAGTTCTTGACTGTCATGAAGGAACCTTTGTGGTCGATGAAATGAAGAGAGCAATTAGGTTATCGGGAGGTTGCAGGAGACATTGCGTGAGCGCATAGGAAAGTTGCGCGGCGAAGAGATCCCAGCGACTGACTGATGCCGCTGATGCCGCTAGCGCGTTAAGACGACGTGGCTCGGCGTTCCGGCTCAAGGTCTGTTCACACTTGCGAGTCGCGAAGGGCGCGCGACCGATTGTCGCATGCTACCAGAGAGCCGCGCAGCACGACCGATGTTCACACTTGCGAATGCGACCTGTGGGTTAATTTCTACATCATGTCTACCTTGACTGTTCACCACATAAAGTAAAGCTAACTTACGCTCACGTCAGCTGAGCCGCTTATTGGTTTAACGGTTTGTAACCAGTCTTCGCGCGGCTGGAAAATCAAGCAGTGCCCGAACGGCCCGCGACTGTCGCTTTTTGACCGATGCGACAATAATTTGAGACCGTCACCTTTTGAACAAAACGGTCGCGCGACCTCCGTGAGTCGCAAGTCTGAACGGGCCTTTTTGGATGCACGCACCGTGATCCGCTGATAGCGAGCCGGCGTTTCGGCAACCGGAGAACGCCGTCGCCGTCACAGAGGATTAGAGGGGGGGGGAGGGGTATACGCGGCGGCGAATGGGGGTGGCAGGAGCGCGCGGAGCAATCATAACGCGCGTTCGCCGCCACGGCGGAAGAGGGGGGCTTAGCTGGGGGGGGGGGGAGGGGGCGGAGCTGGCTACGAGGCCGTCGCCGACTACGCCAATGACGGCGACGACGACGCGAAACGCAGGAACGGGCGCCTAAGAGCTGCGCTTTAAAAAAATGTCAAGCAGTGATAAAAAAGCACTAGCTTGCGCCAAATACGTGACTGAATCAAATAACAGGGCAAATTAATCAAATGCACAGCTTTCAGCGGCAGTTTTAAATATGCACATGGTAGAAATATCTCCTACCAAGGTGAGCAGGTGGTTGCTATCGCTGGTCGATATAAATGGGTGAAAATATGCCTTTGTCCGGTAGTATGGAATGCGTGCCTTATGACGATTATATGTGCGGGGTGACATGAACGATGGCGGTGAAAGATGATCCCCTTTAACTGATGATCGGGGTAGTAAATCTTGTGAAAAGTTAGCATTCGCGAAAGTTTTCTATGGAGAGAAAGGCTGGCAAAGTTCATACTATTTTTCATTGCAGTTACACTAGCAGCGGGGGAGAAGCTAGACAAGATGAAACGGACGTTATGCTTCTGTGTCAAAATAATTAATTAGTAAGGATTTCGTTTTCAGGAACGTTTTCGGGACCATAGCACGTCCATAGTACATCCAAAGGAAACGCGCTTTCGTGATAGGTTATAAATATCGATTCCGAGAGATAGCGTGTACCGCCATCCGCTATAATGACTGCGGTGAAACTAGAAAAAAAAGATGAGATTGGGCACGGGCGTTCAATGCACCCACACTTTCGTAGCACCTCTGCTTCTTAAGCACAAAACACCCATTTTATATCTGCTCAAGAATACCCAGTACTAACAATAGAAGTCGGGGAGGTTGGTATGTTAGAGCGTTGCCCGACTCGAGTGGCGGTGGCGCGCCGCCGCCGCCACTTGAGTCCGGCTGGGGTTTGAGTGCAGGGCGCTAAGTATTGAGTGCCCTTGCTTTCTGCTGGAAAGGTGCGCCATTCGCTGGTCTCGATGTTGGTGTATGAGGTCTCCCAGGGACTATAGACAAGCGTAATCCTGTGACGTCAGTGGATATGCGGTGGCACTGGCGACAGCAGTGACTTTCGTGGTGTAGACAATAGCCTGGGCCGTCTGCATTGGATGTTCAGCGCTTGCTGCGTTTTCGAGCACAATTCACGATATTTGGCAAGCTGCGGCGCGCTTGGCTGCGCCGCGAGGCACAAGGAAGAAAACGGCACCTGTTTTCAGAAGTTTCTTGGAGTCGGATAGAGAGGAAAGCCAATGGCAGCGGCAGGGAGAGCAACAAGTAGACCTTTGCTCCGGCGACGTTGCACTTCTACATTGAAACTTCATCCGCTCGTTTATAGCCCTTAATCATCGTGGTTGCTTCTCGATCGTGCGACGAATCGCGCAAGAACATCCACTTGCAGCTCATGCACGTTTTGTTTTATCCTCAACTTAAGATGTTTATATGC
This sequence comes from Amblyomma maculatum, assembly GCF_055883805.1. Classification (NCBI taxonomy): domain Eukaryota; kingdom Metazoa; phylum Arthropoda; class Arachnida; order Ixodida; family Ixodidae; genus Amblyomma; species Amblyomma maculatum. The sequence continues at coordinate 27,921,366 of NC_139352.1, read as the reverse complement.
AATATTTCGTTGCGTATGACCTTCAGTCATGCCCAATGTCAGATCCCATTCATCTGGACCCGAGCATCCATTCATGCAGAAAAGGGCAGAAAAACTGTTTCCAGTTGCCTTTATCGGTCACACCAGGGCTGGGACAGGTTGGTTACCGCCGCTGCGGCGGGGACTGGCCTGCCACCGAATTTTTATTTGTTGTAGGCCGTCATTGCACCCGCCACCGCTTCGGTGGTGGACGACGGCTGTTGTTTGGGTGCGAGTCTTTCTTTCCCTCTTCCTTTTCTTTCTTCTCTATTTTCTCTTCTGTCTGCACGAGACAGTGAAGGTGGCTCAGCTACAGAGCCAGTAGCAGGCCTGTGCATTTTCTTTTCCTTCTTCCCCCAGCCACAACTACAACAGCCGCTAAGTGCGATGTTTCCGAAGAGCAAGCCTAGCCCCGTACTTGTGAAGCAGCACATTTTTCTATTTGAACTTCTGCGAGTTTAAACAAGTGACTCAACATCGGTCCTTGTGAACCTGAATCTCATGAGTCTCATGAATCTCGACAAAACCACGTAGCGTTAGTTACTAGGTTATCAGAATTTCACTTTTCTGGTCTTTCAGAATTCTGACGAACAAACAAATATCATGTACAACACACACACTGATCAAGCAGTATAAGTATGGAATATCTTTGAAGTCCTAATTTGAAATTTACTGACGGAGATGCAAAAAATTTGGCTGACTACTACTGTTGTTCCAACAGCCTCAGGTGGCAATGCTTATGGACCTCCATGAAGACGTCCAGCATGAATTTGCCTACTGGCCATTTTTAACTGTAGTGGGAGCTCTAGCCATAACTTACGCCTCTATAGCACAAAGTATGGGTCGCATATCTGCACTCCAGCCCCTCTTCGACTTGAACCAGTAGTTGAAGCGACGCCGCTTCCCAGGCCCCACCCTCCCATCATGCAAACAATACCCAAGCCCCAGGAAAGCAGAGCATGGAGAACTTCAAGCCACTGCCTCTTGTGCTTCCATTGCGATGAGGCTAGCCACATTGTCATGCCTGTACAGCCGAATCAGTTCAATTGAGTCGTGTCCAACTCTGTGTGACTTTATAATCCCTATCACGCCAAGCTTTCTAGTTTCCCACTACCTTTCTGGGAAAGAGTGAGGGACACAGGAGAACAGGTAGGCAGCGAACGCGACGGTTAGATGACACCTTCGTGGCATTGTAGATGAATCTATGTACAAACCAATAGGCAGGCTCAATTCTGTCATTGTTGCTCCCAAACCACACACCGGCCAGCGACTGCAGAAAATTGACGACCTACACAGGGGAGCATGCATCATCAGATGTATGTGTCATCAGGAGATATATTTCATTCTCCATCACCGTTCAGCACACAGTCAGTGTCACCGGGCCACAGTTACTGTGGCTGTCAGAGGAAGGTTTACACTCCTTGTAGAGGAAACTATAGAGAGCAAGTTATAGAGACGAGGTTGCTTCACAGTGAAGTAATAAAGATGTGCTGACGAATGGTGATGGTGCATCTGCTACGGTGCTACGATAGTTAATGATGACTACGTGCCATTATTGTGTAATGATGGCTTGGATCCAGTGTGCTGGCGCTGAAAATGAAGACACCACCAGCTGTGTGAGCCTGAATCTAGACTTGCATTTTGGTCAATCAGTCTACGTCAGGGTTATGACGAGCTGCACCGACAACTTGTTTTCTCGTAGCTGCCCTCAGGGCAGACCAAGCTCTTACCAACCTTGACTTGATGATACTCACAATACACTTAAAGCAGCTTGTCCGTAAAGTCACTTGACAACTCTTGCTCCTTCCCGAGCCGACCATTAAACATGGCACTGACCCTTTAGCACATGGTCCAGGAGCAAGTGTCTGAGGTCATGCAGTCAGTTTTCAACCTGCCTCCCGTTGCTGCACTGCTTCCGTACAGTTAAGTTGCCTGACAGGCACTGGCAGCATTTGTCAGTTTCTGACGTCCCCTCTGGCAACCCCTGTTCCTGCGGCTCTGCCACCTCTTCAATATTTTAAACCACGGTGGACTCTGGACGATATGCCTATTTGCTACACCTTCAGCATCGCCTGACACTTAATGCATCACTGCCATTGCCGTGTCTTGCCTGCTGCTGACAAAGCCGACCATTGAGCATACGCTTATGACCCTCTTCGTATCATACTTTTATTGAGCTGACATGACCTCATCGATTGCTCTTGTACTTAAGTTGATCCCTTTCATTTGGCAACACGCTGGTTGTTACCTCTACCACGTGCGCCAAAATAATTGTGCCATATGATGATGCAATCCCGCCATGTTCTACTATGCTGCTATGATCTTGTTATCTGCGACTCTTTTTAGTGGGCCTATGTGGTGGTAGTGGCACTGATGCAGCAGTAGGTGTGGCGAACACGACAAGGGGTTAGTGTGGTGGTGCTTACGGTGGCGTGTGATAGTGTTCGTGTTCAAATGCAGGTGGTTTTTGCCTGAGTGTTGTGTGCAGCGATGTGACAGCTTCGGTTCGCCATCTCGCTACTTGGCGCACTGAAATGACGCGACGACTTTAGTTCGGCGTCGTCTCCCATGCTCCTTCCACTGCGTGACCGTCTACCGGTGGACACCTGAGAGCTATGCTCGGGACCAACGGCTTCTCTTGTTCCCAACGCTGACTTCGAACTGTTAGTGGCACGAAATGATTGTGACCGCAAATATGCACTAGACCACCAGTCCGAACGCTGTACTTGAGTTGAGCCGCGTGGGCAGTCTCTAGTGTTTTACCCGAACGGTTGTGTGCTCGTTTGTGTATTGTCTAGATGGAGGAAAGGTGGCATCTGAGTTATAAAAGTGTCTATGCGTGAAGTGCCATCTGCTTTGGCGAACGAGGCGGTGAACCACCACAGCCTGTCTTCGTCAGGCCGTCTGACGGCACAGTGTGAACCTGTGCTACCAGATGCGAAAAGTGATGATGTCATTTTATGGTTTTTCACTTCATGCCGCTAATTCACATCTGATATATCCTTTGATCGCATGACTGCTAGAGTCATTATTCAGAGTTTTTCTGTACACTACTGAATTAATTGTACTCTCATTGAGCTGTCATGATGTCATCATGCCCGAGACGCTTTGCATTGTAGCCCCATCCAGTAGTGCAGCCAGAGCTCGAGTTTTACCAACGTTGGCATCAACGATGCCGTAGATGCCCTTTCCCTCTGTTTCCGCACTCGTTTTTTTTCTTTGAATCTCCTAGATTTTAACCCTGCAATACTGTGTCTAGCCAGACCAAAGCTATCGCGCATATCTTTCTTTCTTTTTTTTTTTGCTGCTGTGGGTTTCGTGGACCCTGAAAATCACTTCGTGAGCCCTTATTTGAGAAACACTGACCTATGATATGATTTTAGCAATTACCACTATGTGACGAGCCATTTTGAATTCCTTTTGGTGAAGTGGTGACCATAGGCCACTAAGAGTGTTTTCAACGTTGCAGCTGAGGTTCACTTTTTTGAGTGAGGTTGTGCACATATCTTTCTTTTTTTCGTTTTTCTGGTCATTGCATATGTTTACAGTTCTAACAAAGCAAATATTTCTTAAAATATGCAATTTAATATTGGAAAGTTTTTTTAATGCCTTCTGCAAATAATTTTTGACCTGTATTTGCCAAATTGTAGCCTCATCTACTTATGCGCCATAAAATGCAAGAACAGAAACACACCGACAGCATTTGTGTTGCAAAAATGTATTCGGGATTTATTTGGCAAAGAGAACATGGTCGAGAGAGTTTTGGAGCAAATAAACTGGTGCTATCTGCAATGTGATATAGTGCCAACATAAATAACTTTCATTCTTTCATCAGCGCAATCAGTATCTTGTCAACTGTTTGCCAAGATTTCACCAGCTGGTCTTCACATGTCCATCTTCACACGGGGCAGTGTTCGTCACCATGTGCTGCATAAAACATCCTTGTTGTATTCTACCTTCCCTGGAATGAAAAGGTGCAGTGTTCACAAAAATTACTGTAAAATTAAAGCTGTTATGAGAAAGCTGGAGGTTGTTTAATATCGCTCTCCAGCTGGTATTGCAGTGAATAACTACACAGATGATTACTCATGAAATGTCTGGGCATATAGCATACCCCTATATCATGGCACAGAAGTGCAGCAGTCTCCTCTTGTGAATGCACCTATCAGGGGTGGAAGTGCCGCTCCATTTGCTCCAAACTGCTTTTCCTGCTCTATCCTGCTCCAAAATACAATTATGCTCCAAAACTGCTTCAAACTGGCTGTTTTAATATTCTACCATCAAATTTAGTGCAACACGGGAACGATGTCTTTGCACCAGTGGCAAAGATATACCGCATCTAGCACTGGGCTTAATAGAAACGAATTTTTGTAAGAGAAGGAAGCGTGTGGCATAACAAATATTTGTTTGCAAGTAAATTTAATATGAGTCACAGGAGATTGCCGCTGGAGATTGGAGATAATTGCGAAAAAAATGCACTGTGCATGTGACGTAGCACCTCCTTTCATCCTTTTGAATCGCCGGGGAAGAGAGAAGCAAGAGCAGCAAGCGAAGCAGCTAGGCGCAAATTACCGTGAGCCGTTCGGAAGGAAACTTGTCCGACTGGAAAAACCGCATGAGTTATTCTAACGGTAGTGGTCTAAGAACAAGCAGGCACTCATCCAGCCTCTTTTTCAGTAACAAGCTTGTCGGGCCTACGGCAGACAAAATCATACTTGAATCGGTATGGGTTGGTACTCCAAAGATGTCACTCACTAGGAAGCGTCTCAAGAGTGTTGGAAAGCCATACAGGGCCTATTGCCAAGATTTTAAAAATGAGCCCCAGCATTGCTCAAGCAAAGAATGATAGAACTACTGGAAGGGGGTAGTGAAGTAAAAATGCTGAAGGATGAAAAGGCTACCCTTCAGTGCCATCTACATTTCCTGAAGGTACTACTGACCACTGCTCAGGAATTTATCAGCACAGGCATAGGATCAAAAAGGGATATGCACAAGACAGAGAGCAGAAATGTCATGCCCATTAATCTGATCTCCAAATTAGTGACATTGCTTGAGCACATTAAAGTGGTAAACTCGACATTTGAATCTGTCAAGTCAGAATAAGCAAATGCGTTAGGTCGCAAGGTCACACCAGGTGTTCAGTTATAAAGCACACCAGCGAGCGCTTGTTTTGCTGTTAGTCTGTTCCAAGTTGTTGGCCATTGTCTTGTCAAAAATGAGTGCGAAGTTGGAGAGGCATTCAACTTGCAGAAAAAGGAGGAGCTCATTTTTTTCTGACAGAAAGAGAAAAACAATTACTACAATTATCAGAGGCATTTGACCTTAGAAACCTGCTCCAAAACAGAATTCAAATGCTCCAAGACTCTTGTTTCATTGCTCTAAAGCTGCTACAAAATGGCTTTATTACTGCTCCCAAAACTTCTCCAAAATGCTTGAGCCTGCTTCCACTCCTGACCTATGTTTCAGACCCATTGATGACGGTCTTCAGTAGTAATGGCACATACCCACGGCGGGGTATAGGCCACGGTATATAGCAGGTACAAAACGTTCATGGACAAGCAATTGGGTATTTTGATAATTACTAGTCTTAAACAGTTTCCTGGACTTAGTAAAGCTGCTCTAGCAACTTTTATCCAGAAAACCTTCCAGAAAAACTGGGAAATAAACAAACTGAACTGAACTGAACTGAAACTAGAATTTCATGAGAAAAAAAAAAGAAAGGAAAAGAAAAGGCAGTGAATTTTCATTGTAGCAATCTACCTGGTGTAATTATATAGTAGTGAACAGAATTGCACACGGGTTGTACGGTATATCCCTTGGCACTTGCCCCGAAGGAGAGGAGAATAAACACAAATAGCATGCCTGAGTAATCACCATTTGAACGATCTAACAGTCACTAACAGTGTTCCACGAAGAAGCCTGCTTTGGTCACTGTTGTTTAAAGTGTTCATCAAAGATATTTCCCACATCAACATATACATCAAATTTGTCGTACATATATCGGGCAGATCTGGTACATATGATATGGGCGTGTCCAGAAATCTAAAATATAAATCGAGAGACAAAAAATAATTTTGGGAAACTACTGTCGAGCTCACGCCCTGAAACTCTGCTAGGTCTAATCCGATTAGTTGACATTGTCCATGTCCAAGAACTCCAGGCCGTCATCTTTCCGGATAAGTTGACGTCTATCTTGTACCTAGTGGATGATTATTAGTTTTACCACCACCACATGCAAATGACTGTTCTATTATGACGGGCACAGATGCAGACAGATTCATAAAGTAAAGCAAAGCCTTCCTGTTAACATTATTGTTGTGGTTGCAATCAAACGAACTTAATTTAAATTGTTCAAAGACAACGCTAATTATTTTCCCAGGAAATTTTTTTTAATCGTGCTGTCAGCAATGAGAGCCGATACATTACAATTGTAGGCTCGCAGAGAATACAAAGTGCTACACTCAAGAGCAATCTATACTGGGACTTGCCTGTTGCTGGCATATGCAAGAAATTTTTCATGGTATTTGATGCTATTTCATGTCAGTGAACACTCCTGATGCACATTGAAAACAAATTGCATCATTTTTTCACATCAACCAATGCATAAAGACCACAGTGGAGGGTGGAGTAAACAATAATATAATTTTGCCATCCTTTTCTTGAGGATAAATAAAATGCACCAAATGGGTAATTGTGGTAGAAACGTCTGCATAAAATATTACTCCTTAGCTTTTGCATTGATTATGCACATGCACAGCAGCATGCTGCAATGACCTAAGAGCTGGAAATGCGTCACATGTCCAGGCAAACATCACACAAAAGTGTGAAGCCGCAAAAAGAAAAAGCATGTGGGAACTTCCCACGCTTTTCCCGATGATGAATACATTCTGGAGAGGGGTGCCTGAAGGCACACCGCCCAGGAAGATACGGTGGCTGTTTGGGAGAAGGGACATGGCCATAAACCATTACACTGATCCATTACGCGTTAAGTTCTACAGATGCTGTTTTGATCCGCTGTGTGTGACATCAGACATGCCCTGTGTTTTTCTGGCAGACAGACTCCGTGTTCGACTATTGCTACGCTATCGAAGTGAAAAAGGGAGTTTCTATGTCTCCTCGCCTGTTCCCAAGGTCTGCCTGCAGGAACATTGCTTACCAATACTGTTTGATTGACTGGCTGATTGACGCGGAGAGATGTGCCGGGTTTTATTGGCCAAAGTTCTGCGAGAGGGCTGGATTGATTGTTTAAAAGTTTTTTGTAGAGTAAAAAAAAAAGACAATACTGGCAAGAGGCTCAATAGTCTATCATTGCTATGAACTCCTTGATTTGACCTTTTGCTGTTAAGACCTTTGACGTATGTACATAAGTCTGCAGAAGTGCAATCAAATTTCATTCTTTTTGTTCTCTCATCTTCGAAACGTCATTCTTCACTCAAACCGAAGTCATGCTCAAAACAGTCTGAGACAAGCATAACAATGCACGAAGCATTGCGATGTTCTCGTGAGTGTGCACCATGAACATGAAAATTTGTGAATAATTTGTTTTCCTACTCATTTATTTCATTTATCGCTGCTTTCATAGACCATTGCATTTTGTATAATGCACTGTTGCTGCTGCTAGTCCGTGCATAGTTTTGGCATTATTGCAAAAGCTAACAACTAAGTTCTAGTGCAGTTGTACTAAGCAGTCTTGAGTTTTAAACTTTAGTAAGTTGTTAAGGCATTGAGATAAATAAAACATTTTACAAATTGGTGCTGCTCAAAATAACGTAAATATGTCCTCACCCCTCAGTGGTACTGACTGCAGGCTTGGTGTTGACGACAGCGGCTCCGCATCGTGCAGACTTGTGGCTGTGTCATGGAAGCAAGCAAACAAATGAAAGAAATAATTATTTCTGCAGCCATGAGGTCTTGGGCTGTTTTTTGACACATACACGACAACAGTGTGTATAGTTGGTGCATAACACTTTAATGATGCATGCACGAGCTTACTTTAGCACACTGGCTACACCTTGTGCACTGCAGTAAGAGAATCAAGACTGTACATTACAGTGCTTTGTAAATAGCTGTAACATGTTCAACAAGAACATTGAATAAAGTAATATAAGAAGTGTCGCTTACTATCCCGGGAGTTGTCATGATTGCTTTCATCATCACGCGTCTCTCTGGGCACCATGTCATTCAGACACTTGCAGGCTCATTTTCATCTGAAAGGGAATAACCATATGAGACACAGACGATTGGTAATTAATTTGCCAACATAATATAGGATCTAATTAGGCAGCTGAAAGTTGCGCCAGCTGGACACCAGAAAAGTATCACAACGCATACACGGTTGTCTTCATTCAATGCAATGGTCCTTAACGAGGATCCCTTTTTAATTTTCAGGTGTTTTTATAACACAATGAGCAAACCAGTTCAGTCTCTGCCACTTGTAAATGCACACAGGACTTCCAGTGCCGAAATGTTTTGTCCAACAGCATAAAATGTTGGCGCACTTCATTTCACGTGCTGACACGGGGACACAAGTTCATAAGCTTGGAGCAAAAAAAAATTAAAAGACCTCTTGCAATATTTGGCTGTGGCACTGCATTCAGCATGTGCTGTTAGCTAATGGCGCCAGACAATTGTCTGAGAGGACTATAAGCAAATAATCTAGCAAACAATTTCCATTTATTGCTCCTGGTGGCTGTGCACATTTGCATGCACATGTAAACAAAAGCAGCTACATGACGTGTATTATATTATGCAACTTGAGCCATGCTTAGAAAAAATGCTGAAATATCATGTATCTAATTCGCACAACGTAAGTGGCTTTTTACTTTGCGCTGCTATTCCCCAGCAATCGACTAGGTGGTGTTCAGACGGGCGGGCCGTACGTATTGTGGAAAAGCATCATCCACCACCACTCCTACTCTAAGCGCACGCGATAGGCAGGCGCCGAGTCACTGCCATTTCGAGCTACTCGAAAGTGCCGTTTTGGTCACATATGATAACTAATTGTTCCGCTCGGACAGTCCGCTGTTCGGTCCTCTCGTCTGAACAGAGAAGGTAGTGGGTTGTGACTTACCAGAATCACTTTTTTTTTCTGACGCTGGTTGGCTTGCAAAGGCCCTTGCGAACGCCTTCATTGCGCAGCGGAGCGAGCGCTCGTTCGCCGTCGGCGGATACCTAGAATTTGTTGCAACTTCTTTGGACGGCGCCTTCTCCCGGCGCTGTACACTGTACAGGATGGTGGCGACCTCGAGCCACTTGCTGGTCGTCCGCCGCACTGAAACGCTTGCGCATGATGTTTTCTGAGCACGGGCAAGAGTAGTGCAGCATTTGATGACGTCATTCCTTTTTTTTCCTTCGGGATGCTTGGGAAAACTATGAGAAAACGGGAGAACTATGTGGCCCGTTGCGCACAACAGCACTCTACAAGCACTCGTACCACCATCCCATCGGCGCTTGGCGTAGTTGTTTGGCGGCTTGGCTCCACGGCGGCTGAAATCTCGTGAGATATCGCGAGATTACGGCAAGCTGGACGTCACGCGGCATACGTCTCCGGAGTACTTCTCCGGCGCCTGCACATATCGGTAAGTTGCACGCATGCGGAGTAGGCGTCGTATACGTCTACATCTGTACGTCTCCGGCAAGCGTCATACGTCTCCGGCCAGCTAAATCTCTCTAGTAGCTGTGCCGCCTCCCTCATTCACCCTCGGGCCCTTGTGGAGAATGTGATGTGTGTTCTGTCCAATACATGCCCCACTAGGGCAGTGAGATGGCTCTTAAGATTTTGTTTGCTGTGGCAAAATGTATGTTGCATTTCTTCGTTGTATCCTGGTTTGATGCAAGTAGCATAGATGCGCATGCGAAACCTGCTGCTGGTTTAGAATATAAATACAGCGTATTTTGCACCATATGTATGTTATATGTGAAAGGAAGTCAATAAACTTCTCTTTTTGTGAGTTTGCTTTAGTAGTTGCGATGTAACCAACTTCACCAGTGCCTTGTAGACCTCCTCAATGTTAACGAACAATACCATCGAAGTGGCGCTGCAGTCGTCAGCGATCACACGGTAGGCAAAAACCGCAGGAGCAGCACTATGTGCCAAGCTTGAGAAGAGCGTGTTATTGTGATGTGCAGGCGCCTTTTCAAAGATAACTATACACTCGGGGGCCGGTTTACATGAGCCCTCCAAATGCCGAGCCGAGTCTCCTTTTAAAGGAAAAGGGAAGAACGCAGACAAAGAGAGTTCTTTGGCATGGCGGGCTATGACTGAAGAGAAGCATTCGGTAGTGCGTGAAACGCGCAGACCGTATACATGAAGGTATTAGTTTGTAGCCGCCTCCACGTCACAGTTTCTCTATTACTTAGGCAAACATCTGGCGGGGAATGCGCAGACCGCGTTCGTGAAAGTGTTAGTTTGTAGCCGCCTCCACACGACAGCTTCTCTATTACTTAGGTTAACATCTGGCGGTGGCACCAGTCTACGACCCAATTTATAATGGTCGATGACTTCTCCACAATTTTGCAGACGCTCGTCGTATGCCCAGTGGGGGGGGGTGTCTTGACGGCTAGCGTGCGCTAGTGTCCAAAATAACTGAATTTTCCTATTAATCGTTTTCTAGGTGATGGTTTTGGCTGCCTCCGGCGACATCCAATGATCAGTGCGAATACTTTGAAGCTAGAGGGACCCTCAACCACGTAATTTGGGAGTGCACACAATCCCCAGGGATCGGACAAAATATAACAAGCAGAGACGATTGGGATACCCTGCTGCGAAGCGCGGACCGTGCGATACAGGGACGCACCGTTTACCTGGCGGACAAGGCCGCAACAAGCCAAGGGCTACCTGCCAGCCTCTAATCCTCGGACGCGCGACCTATCGTCTTCCCCGGCATGCGTGCCGGTGGCTGGAAGACGCCCTTTTCCAGTGGAAATAGAAGTTGCCCAACCAACCAAAGCGCATTCGGGTGCTTTTGCGTTTGACTTTGCGCCTGTAGTTGTGATGCAAAACCTGCTCCTTGTTTACAAACAACACGATTGAGGTGCCGCTGCAGTCTTCTGCGATCCTACGGTAGGCAAAAAGCACGGAAGTGGCACTGTGGCTACGCTTGACAAGAGGGGCCAAAGTGATGTGCAGGCGCCTTTTTGACTGACTAAATAGCCATATGCTCGACACATTCTCTCCTCTCTCCAACTTACGCCGTTAGGTGCTCCTCCAGTAGAAACTTATGCTGCTCCAGGGACAGACCGCGATCACCTAACTGTTCACCCACTTCCTAAAACCTTGCTCCCCCTGACGGGAGGCGAGAGCACGTCCCCTATACAGAGGACATGCGAACAAACCCGACACGGTTTACGTGGACGCCGCAGAATAACCACACCGCTCAGCCTATGCAATATGCGCGGTATCCAGCCTCTTCGAACACATCAGATCAGGCTCTATCATTGCCCGAACATCCGTAGAAACGGAAGAATGCACCTATAGTCATCGCGATAGTCTCGTCCACTACCAGCCTTATCTTCAATGATTCTTAAACTGCCATACAAAATTTCGGCCGAGGCCAGATACATTCTGCCTCTCACAAAATCCTACCTTCCAACTTTAAACCACCCGACCCATAGATCTTGTCTGGGTACCAGCCCATTCAGGCAAACCCGGTAACGAATCGGCCCATTCTGCTGCTCGAGTATACGTCGACCGAGCAAAAGATACGGAGGACCTAGGCAGCGCCAGAGACCGGCTGATCACGTACATCGACATTAAACTACACTGCCTCTCTGAAAGACTTCACTACCCTCTACCACACCCCTCCCTAACTAAACCAAAACAAATAATGTGGAGACACCTTCAAGCCCACACCTTCCCCTCCCCAGCACTGCTATATACCCTTCTCCTCGTCTACTCATAAATCCGAATGTTGCGGGGCCCCGAGAGCTACATTCGAAGATACATGTTCTTATGCCCAGAGTTTCATCCACCGGCCAAATGCATGGGGCCTTACGAACGACGAGGGTTGGGAGATATCGCGGTCAGTTCAGAGCCGGCCTCACAAAGGAGGCCAGTCGACTGGGCTGAAGGGGCCGCCGTCAGGCACGACCTGCCGGCCACCACCCGTGATAAGGAGCCGGGGCCAGCCCTTGTAATATATCGCGGCTCCACCAAATAATGTTTTTCACCACCACCACCGGGAGTTTACATGAACCCTACAAATGTTGAGCCGAGTCCCCTTTTGGAGGGAAAGGGCGAAACGCAGACGAAGAAAGCAAACATGAGTTCTGCCTTCAAAACTCGCTCTTTCTTTTGAATAATCGACTCGACCCGCATTCTGTCGAGTTCATGTACACAAGGCGTGAGCCTCAGCAGTGATAACAAAAGCTATACATCGAAAAACTTCCCATAAAAGGCGTGCCGCATACGATCCCGCTCGCCGTACCATTCAGATAGAGAGTGCGTTGAAGGCGCACAAGAAAAGCGTTGCGGCCCAGCATGGGAAATGAGCAACGTTCATTGTCATCTATTTACTGGTTTCTCCGAGCAAATTAACCGCGGAACGCATCGAGAATTGGAAAGATTCAGATGCGCACAACTACTTTCAGTTCAGAAGTAAACAGTGATATTTTTCGCAAATCACGTAGGAAGTAATCCACTGGAAGCATCACTACACTCTCGGAGGATTCTTCACACCGAGCAGCAATGAGCATTGTTGGTAAGCACGGCGCCTCTCGCTAGCGTCAAGCGGCTTCTGTCCGCACGAGGCAGCGGAGGTGGCTCAGCTACAGAGCCAGTAGCAGGCCCGTGCATTTTCTTTTCTTTCTTTCTAAAGCCACAACAACAACTATTATCGCACAGCACACGAACGCCACTTTGCTCGCCTAAATCTAAAGCAGCCGCCGGCGGTCAGGATCAAACCCGGGTACTCCTGCACAGTGGTCGGGCGTCTAACCCACTTCACCACACTGGCGGGGCAATTAAATAGCAATACCGGTAAATTATCTATGCAGACGACAGTTTGACTACGATACGTCCATGTATGAAAGCCTCCATCCCAACAGACAAGATAGAACTGGCAGAGCTATCAAAGGTAATCGATAGGTGCAATTTCCGGCATAAAGAAGTATAGCACGGAGAAAATCTAGCATGCTCTAAATAACGGTGGTAGCCTTAAAGCAGTGACGCGGAAATTAGACATTGGCGAAAATCACATATATGCGGTAAGTGACACAGCGGGAATGTCGTCAATCACTGATATGGACAGCATAGTCAAAGTAGCGGAGGAGTTCTATACTGACCTATACAGTAGCCGAAGTAGACAGGACAATAATTAGATTGTCAGTAGTGAAGAGCAATGAGACGTTCAGCCTGTAATGAAGAACGAGATTAAAAGAAGTATAGAAGCAATGAAAAGGGGGTGAAAGCATCTGGGGAGGATTAGGTCAATACCAATTAGTTGAAAAAGCAGGGGGGGGGGGGGGGTTGATAACACGCAAGGAAAACCTGCCACCCTATGCATACGCAATGCTTGGTGACATCGACGGTACCGGAAGTAAGGAAGTACGCCAACATTACGCCAACATTAGCGAAAGGGAACCCTAAGGACCTGAAAAATACAGATGAATCAGCTTACTACTTATTAAGTACAGGGTGTTTACTAAGCTAACCGCTAATATTCTCAGCATAACCTCGAACTTCAATCAGCCGAAGAATCAAGCAGGTTTTTAGGAAGGGTACTACTGTTTATCATATCCATACTATCAACCAGGTGATAACCAAATGATCGGAATATAACCAGCCCTTATACATATCAATCTCTGATTACGAAAAAGCCTTCGCCTCAGTTTACACCTCGGCAGTCATGCAGGAATTCTGAACTCAGGGTCTATCGGGTGAAAGGAGGAGGCTAACTAAAAGGGTTCTACTTAAGGTGAGGACCACGCAGAAAGCTATGGAGCCAGAAATGGTAGGCGTCACTTTAGGAAATAGGAAGTGTGCAGAATTTGTCAGAGAAATAACTTGAGTTAATAGCATTATAGGGGAAATCAAAAAGAAAAAAATGGGCATTGTCAGACGTGCAGTGCGGAGAACGGATAACCAGTGGTCGCTAAGAGTAGAAATTTGGATGCCAGGGGAAGGAAAGCGTAGCAGGGGGCGGCAGAAAATCAGGTGGGCAGATGAGGTTAAGAGTTTGTAGGGGTCAAGTGTATGCAGCTTGCACAAATCTGGGTTAATTTGAGGAATATAAGAGAGTTCTTTGCTCTGCAGTGAGTATAGTCCGGCTGATGATGATGACGATGAGGGTAGCAACTGCGTCTGGGGACCCATACCTAAATCTCTCTCCTCGCCCTTACTGATACAGTGACCACCTAGCTGGCAGACGAAGTGAAAACTACGCTCGTGAAAAACAGTACATACCAGGTGGCGGGGTGGTTCAGCTACATCATCATAGCTTTGAAAGATACGCTGCGAACATTGGATGTAGACTGGTCCACCGAAACGTACAAGCTAATGACGCTAGGAGTGAGTTGTACTGCTGCAGTCTGAGTTGCATCCCCGTAGGATTGGCCACGTGCTTTCTCAGAAAGCGCTGCATTTCAAGCGCATTTGGGCACATCCTCATCAGAACAGTGAAGAGGCACACAGAGACTATGATAATAGGTGATAGGTGCATACTTGCTCACAAATAAACGTCGTTCGGGTTTTATTTCTATGTCATTATAAATTTTCTTATATTTCCTTCTGCTAGCTGCAGAGGAGATTTTGGTTTTGGCCTGCAACTTTTGAACATCAGATTATAACCGATGTTAGCCTATATTCGAGTAAATATGGTGTTCGTAGACCGTTTCACATGCTACAATGTTACTAAAGGAAATATAAAAACAAGGTAATTAAATTTAACGACGTAGATAGTCCCTGCAGCCAATGAAAACAATAGCGAATTTACGCTACACAGTTTGTAGTTTTTCGTGATGCAATTTGAAAATAAAATTCGTTGCACATATAAACAATATAGACACCAGAGAACTGTTTCCTAACGTGGATATCTAAAATCAATCTATTCTGGCAGGAGTACAGCACTCTTTAAACTTGTACGATCCCCTGGGCCTGTTTGAAGTCTACTTGCACAAGTGCTGTAAAACTCCGATTAAACAGTGTCTCCGACATGGATTTGATTGAATAGCGTAAGATTTAGTTTGCGATCACCTGGGCCTGTTTGAAGTCTACTTGCACAAGTGCTGTAAAACTCTGATTGAACAGTGTCTCCGACATGGATATGATTGAATAGCGTGAGATTTAGTTTCAAATCGAAGCTCACATTAAACCTCTTCAATCTTGTCAGTCTCCCCTGAAGCTTTTGTCTCAATAACAACGTCGACAAGGCGCTACATACATCTTTGGGCTATAACTTTTACTAACTGCTATTTTTTCGCACAGATGCTTTGTTTCAGGCTGGTTTTTCTTTTTAGGCGCCAATGAACTAGCTCATCAAATTGCGCTTGACAGCAATATTCTTACCTTCCAACCCCCCCCCCCCCCCCCCTTCCCGTTGCTTTTTTTTCTGAAGCTTTGAATCATAGCGCTATAGCTAGGCAGTCGGGCAAAAAAAAAATAAAACTTATAGACGCGCAGTCAGGCAAAAAAAAAAGAAAATATATACACTGGCAAGTGCATATTTACCCGCCTTGTGCTGGCGGCCTATTGTACCATGCATTTCGTCTACCTCGGTTGGACAGAGTAGAAACCAGAGGACCATGGCCACTTTTGTGCAGAAGCCAGCTTTTACAGTGCTTTTTTCATCGGCAGTTCCACGTCAATGTCACATCGTCTCTGCATCAAAAATTAAGAATGCAAGAACGAGTTCCTTGCGAAAACAGAGAAAAGAACCGTCGCAAGGGTGCACGCCTCGAACCTCGTAAACTGAAAGCTCAAAGGAAAAATCTCAATGGTTGAGATAAAGTCACGGGCGTCCCTAGTTTGTATACAGAACTTTATTTTCCTACCTTTTATAGCGACAATTCTTCACATCTAAGGCGACAATGGCACGTCTCGGGCGAAAAGAGCGCGCTCTGCGGTGACTCGGTATATATTTGCTTCTGTACTTTATCTACAGTGGATGTGAAGCTTCTGGGAATTTGTTTTCTTTTTTTTTTTTTTTATACGAATGCGCTGAGGCGTACACATGGACCAGAGTGCGTGTTTTCAGAGCATACGAGACGACAATAGAAATGCGCGTTACTGAAGCAACGTTTCTGAAGGCGAGTTAGTGGGCGGGGCCAGAGTGCGGGGCTGACGGGGTACGTCCCTCCCCCCTGTCCTTTCGGAAACTCACGTGCATTCTCTGCAAAATGGCAAGCCTGAAAACAGCAGTCATCTACATTGTCCACCCGCGCGCGTATGAAAAAGGCTGTAGGAGTTGAGTTGCGCACCAGAGCATGCGAGAGGTAGCCACCAGTTTATGAATGAATGCTTTCGCGTTTTTCAGCCTCTTAGACACGAGCTCTCATGCCCGAAGTGGCAGCCGCCTTTCGCTGCTTGTCTTTACAATTTCATCCGACCGCAAACAACTCCCGTTTTGGTCACTGCTTTTCCTTTCTTGCCACCTCACTCTAAGAAGAATGCGTTGGAAATTCTGTCCATTATTGCGAGCAGAAGGGGCAGTGACCGATGCGTTGTCGCGGTCTACTCTGCTCTAGTCTGTCGATATATCTCTAGTCTTCTTGTTGGACAAAGTATGTAAAAACGATTATGGGAAACGTATTAGCAAGACAATAACGGATCGGTACCGGGTGTAATCCTACCCGGAGCTGCCTATCCGAGAGCTCGCTTTAACCGAAATGTGTTCGCAGTCTCCTTCCGATGAGCCCCCCCCCCCCCACTTCGATTACGAAGTTGAACTCCGATAGTGCTTGATTGTTCGGTGTAATAGTATCAGCGGAAACTATGAAGTTGTCGGAGCAGAACTTGTTCTAATTTTACTGACTATGAAGGTCGTATACGAACTACAAGCGGTAATATACATATAAACTGCAGTAGAGCGAAAACAGAACACAAAAGACAAAATGGGGCAAATAGTTGAAATTAGAGAGGGAAATAAGGATACAAACCATTATAAGAGCGTGCTGGAAGCAAGCAGTGGAGCAGTGATCTTTCATAATTTAAGGTAAGCGGTTACAGTCGCTTAAGATGCATAAAATAAAATAATAATAACGTACCGAAAAAATGTAATCTCCGTCTAAAGAAATTGAACTCTCTTTTAATTTTTGTTTGTAGTAATCAACTTCCGTGGTGCTGTCCTACAAGCAAATATTAAGGCAATAATACAGATCGGCCACACTTGGCCGATTGACACGCAGGTACTCGGAAATACGGCAATTTTCATATTTCTATACGATGAGTACAAGATGTTGAAGCAAAAAGTTTGAAAGCTGAAATTAAACAAATCGTAGTGAGGACGAATATTCCTCTCACCCGTTCAGAAATCTCGGAAACGCCTATTACCTTCGCGAAATATAAATCATGTGGATGCCTTTTTGAGCTACATAACTATGTTGCTCGGCAGGACGGGATATAATTTCGACGAAGCACATAGCACCCTCAGAAAATCATGGGCCGAAAATCCCGTCATAAGGAGAGAACCCCTTAATTACATGCTGTATAGCAACGACAATTGTCTCTCGTTTCCATGAATATCTAATGACGTCCCCAGTGTTCTTCTCATGGCATCAGCATGAGGCCTTTTCCCAAATCAACCTGACCATTTTTGCATAAATTGGTTGAAAGTGATACAATCGTCTGTAAATTCGATGTCGAATGTCCGACGGCTTGCCTAATTGCCGTGTTTCAAGAACGTCCGGGAAAGGGAAAAAGTAAAGGTGTTTTTGGGAGAAGAAAGTATTTCTCGCAAGAAACTTACCAGTAATCATTTACTTGATAAATTACATAGTTGTTGGACTACTGAAAATTGCACAAAATCCAAAACACACCAAAGCAATACTTTTTTGAGCCAAGACTAAAAGCATAAAATTAACACAACGGCTTCCTTAGGCAAACCAGGATATTCAATTCGTAAGTCAGTACAACATCCTTGTCATATTTTCCGAACAACTTAGCTGTGATCAAAATGTCTCTAATCTTTGCAACAAACTATCAGCTGTCACAGGGGCAGTCACCTCTATCGCAATCTGTTACCAACAAAAGTTTAATTACAAATATACAACGTGCTCTTCTTGTCTCCCAAATGATGCTGCAGCCTCATATATGTGATTGCGAAGAAAGCTAACATCACCTAACTACAGGGCCTGCCGTAAATAATTATATATATTCATTCTCTTTACACAGACTTCAGTCCGAAAAAAAAAAAGATCAATAAACTTAAACATGGGTATCGTTTTTGAATCTGACGCTCACTTTGCCACTTAAGACTTCGTAATTAAAGAACAGAAACTAGGTAGAAAAAGAAAAGGAATAACCACGGACAACGTTTTTTTTTTTTTTTTTTTTTTACCTGGGATATTTCTGAGCAAGATGTATAGCTTTCCTGTGTATGGCTGCGCTTGGAAGATATTATTGAGTAATTAATCCCTTACTACTGTTTTCTGCATATTTTATAAAAATTGTGCTCTAGATAATTTACAAAGTTATATAATTATCTCATACCTTGCACATCTCAGTCAAATATTACAATCCATTCAATTGATAAACAGTTCGTCCTTCCGATATTTCTATATTTACTCTACGTCATTCTGTTTCTATTTTGCAATCTATAGCTTGACAGTTGCTGTCAAATGCTATGTTTTTGTTCCTGTTTTGCTGCTCTCTTTGTATAGAGTTTTATTGTCACCTACAAAGTCAACCTATTCTAACAACTTATAGCCGTGGGGCCCTTCCAGGATGTTTTCTGGTCAAATAAAGAAATGAAACGAGATGAAACTTCCCCAGATATGTACTCAAAACAGGATATTCTCAGTGCCCACCATCAATAACAACACTTGTGGCGTAACTCGAACCTGTCGATCAAGGTCCAACAATCCCCGACAGGCGTACCTTGTGTCGGTTGTTCACTCTATCGAAAAGCGGCTTTTTGGACACCGCAAGAGAGGT
Source organism: Amblyomma maculatum (assembly GCF_055883805.1). Lineage (NCBI taxonomy): Eukaryota > Metazoa > Arthropoda > Arachnida > Ixodida > Ixodidae > Amblyomma > Amblyomma maculatum. The sequence continues at coordinate 27,902,261 of NC_139352.1, read as the reverse complement.
CACGCCTTTGCGGGCTGGATGCGCACATTCGTTTTCGTCACTTCGTACGTGCAGTGGAGCCTTGGTACTCGCGTGCTCCCGGAACGCGGTGACTGAGTGGGTGTTTAGTTTTTGCGTTTTAATGTCCCAAGGCAACTCAGGCTATAAGCGACAACGTAGTGGAGGGCTCCGGAAATGTTCGAACATCTGGGGTTCTTTAACGGGCACTGACATCGCACAGCACACGGGCGCCTTTCTTTTCGCCTCCATCGAAAAGCGGCCATTGAGGCCAGAATTCGATCCCGCATCCTTGGGCACAGTGGCCGAGCGCCCTAACCACTGCACTACCGCGGCTGGACGACGGGGTTCATTAAACACCTCCTTCGTGAATTTGGAGGCTGGTTTCATTGCAAAGAATCGCTTTCCTCCCTGCGGAGGTTGAGTGCGCGCTGCGGTGCTGAAGTGCTGAGCGTGTGGTAGGAGCGAATCGGGGCGTTGGCGGGCGCGAAGATCAAATCCGCGTTTTTTTGGTGGCCTGTTCCTCTGTAAAGACCACGCAGTTTTGTTAGTTTACTACTGGCCTCTCCATTCCACTCCTATATTCAGACACAGACAAAACAACGTATCAAGAGTTACTAAAACCACCCAATTCTTCCTACAATTGTTTTCTGAAATTTCACCCAAAATGAAATGACATAACCTAGTGTCTTCTTCAGAATCGGGCCACATAGGATCAACTAATTCAAATCTCTTTGAAAACAAGTGGAATGTACATAGAGCGCTACATGCACCAAATCGGAGTCGTCACAACTTGTTGCCGTATTCTTAACTAACATTTTTACGTTCCCTTTGATGACGTATATCTTCGAGGAAATAGCGAGCAGAAAGTCACACATGCCGCCTTTTTCAGAAGACGATCATAAAGGAGACAAAGGGTTGTATGAAAAGGTTAGCTATAAAGCTATAAAACACGTACTGACAGACTTTCCTGTATATGAAGCTGTATTTCAGTTTGTTTTTCAAAAGTCAAATTTTCAGCGCTTGATTTCAGCGATGCACTTGCGGTGGGCATCTCAACAGTAACAAGGGCATTTATCACTAGATATTTTTAAATGGCGAACATCTCAAACAATGTCCTCACCGGCAGTATAATTTAGAGAAGTGCAATGAACCAACTGGATAAAAAAAAAATGTTGCAAAAGAAATCGGTTGGACAAAATGGGCAGCAAGAAATAAAAATAAATATTGATAATGAAAGAATTTAGATTGAGCACCACCTTTTCTTTCGTGAGGGTACAGCTGTTGTAGTACTTAACATCCGTTTGAATGCAACATTTGCTCGCTGCCTCTTTCTATGGATGGCATCCTTTTACCTGGTTGAATTCGGATTGCCTCTTGTTGTTCTAAATCATATATATATATATATATATATATATATATATATATATATATATATATATATATATATATATATATATATATATATATATATTATATCAGCCCGCAGCCAGCTCAACTTTCCCTTTGAAGAAAAGAAACTTGTTACCAAGAAAATCTACTTTCTACAGTCTTACGAAGGACTGATATTCAAGATGCGTATCGAAACACAGATTGTGTTTCAGTTTTTGCTTTTCATTTCGCTGCTGACCGGACGCTTTGTGCAGCTTTTCTTCATCCATGTCAACTGATCCCAACTTGCAGAATAAATTGCAAAGACAAAGCAACTGAGCCTGCACCGAAAGGCAATTCATATGGGCACATAATAATTGGACTCATATTGAGTCATATTTTGTTCACAACAGATAAAAACCGATGCGTAAACCAGTGATTTACAGCACTCCGATAACAAAGAGCCCTAGCCATTAGATTTACGGCCTATATTAGTCAATGCTCATATGTGCTTTTGCAGGCTAGTGCGTCCCGTCACTCGAATAATGCGAAAATTTTTCTCGTCATCTCAGGATTTCGCTTGCATCGCAAAACCTTTCCGAGCTCTGCAACTCCATTATTTGTGTGCTGGTTCCTAAAAGTTCATATTCGCAAACATATTATGCGTGTTCTTTTCGGTAACCTGTTGCAGCGTAGAACTTAGGTCGACCGCAGCTTATCTAAGCCTACATGCCCTTTTCAAGCACACCCTCCATAGTGCACTTCCGACAAAATGATTAGCTATGAGGGGTGCTTATACAGCAAACCGCTAAAATAGTAAAGCAAAACTGCTGCCGGAGCTCCTCTTTTTTGAAGCGCTAGCGACCCACAGGCGCCCCAGCAATCCGCAGACGCACGTACCTAATCAAGTATAAACCGCCATTATGAAGCAGACCAGCCGCGTACCTCTCCTCACTCATGCCGATGACACGACATTGCTTAGAAGCTGAAATGCCGGCCAGGACGAGCAGGCAACGCGGTCGACGCAGTGCCGAGTCGAGTGCTACTGCAAAAGGCACTGATGCGCTGTCGTTGTGAATAACTGTCGTAGATCAGTTGGGGGGAAAGGGAAGTTTCCGCTGCCGCAGAGAAGTTTCCACGAGACATCAACGTGCCTTCTAGGTTAAGAAAGGCGCAGGTTCCGAGCTCATCTCCTGCGAACGGAGGACTGACCACAGAGAGCCATGCGTCTTGTGCCTCGCCGCAATAGTCAGCGCACGTTCAAGCCCGCAACATTCGCCGCAGAGACGCAGCCCTGGAAATCGGTCGCCTGTCAATCTCGCCGGTGCAGATAATGCGTCTCTGCTTTCAGGTCAGCAGCCTGTCATACCGACGCCCGTGGCTTCTCCAGCGCAAACAGTTGCAAAGGAGAACAGAGGAAGCGTGCTTCCGGTTTGTCTCTAGATGGACGGGGTCATTTTCGACTAGCCCAATTGTGACAGGCTCCTGAAAGGTGTGCAAACGGGTAATGCTGCAGTGCGGCGACGCCCTGAAGCAACGGAAAGTCATCAGTATAAGCCGCTTCGACCGCCAGTCGTGGTTTCATCTACAGCGCCTCAAGGCAGGCGGGCCAGGTATGTTGCACTGCTCTAGAAATCACAAGTTATGGCGAAATAACAGTTATTCCTGTTCACAAAGGCACTAACAAGACACAGTTAATCTTTGGTATTGCCGACTATACCTTGATTCAATAACAGAGTCGAACGATGAGCTAGTTGGTCACACATGTCTTGTTTTGTTGTTACCTGCTCTAGTGCCTTCTTCCAAGAGACCTTTATTCACTCTGCTTAAAGCAGTCCCAAAGTCAGGCGGCCTACCAATTGACTCTTCCTCCGCTAAAAGGCGACCTGTCAGCGTTTGTCAATTAGGTTAACGCAAAAAAAGCCCCTACACTGGCGTCATGCTTCGAATCGAGATGCACCCTTGCAGGGGGAACTATATACTCCACAGTCAGAAGTTGGTCGGGTTCAACTGTATTATTGGCTGGTTTGATTTGGGGTTTAACTTCTTAAAGCGACGAAGGCTATGGAGACGCCGTAGTGGAGGGCACCGGAAATTTTGATCAACTAGGGTTCTTTAACGTGCACTGACATTTTACAGTACACGGGTGTCCTGCTCTTCGCCTCAACGAGGCCGGGATTCGATTCCGCATCCTTGGGCGCTCGGAAGTTAATCAGATGTCATCTATGCTTGCTTTTTGTAACGGACGGTTCCAGTACTGATAGTCAGCGTAAAAATGCTCGTATGAAGAGCTCTCATACCAGGAGTAGGTGGGTTCGGAATAATAGTCGTTCCATTCCTGCCGGAGGTCGATATTTTTTTTTTAAATGCTAGTTCGTGCGAACATTTCCTGCAGACACTTCCTAAAGACATTTACTGTGGAAATATTCGCAGCTATGAGACAAGAAAGGTTTTTCGCATTAATATAAAATAAATGCGACACATAAAAGTAAAAGCAAGCTACAGATTCTAGGTCTACCAAAGTCTCGAACTGCTTGACAGGTAGCCCATGGCCATCAGATGTCTGGAAGAAATGCTTTTCTTATGTCAAAGTATTAGGTTCGAAATGACACTAAAATAATAATCACGGATTTCGGATGTTGTAAACGTTTTTTCTTTTTATTGTCACATTTTCATTTGCGTTTATCACAAGCGCAGGTAATTTATTGCAAGGGATCCATCCTTGTTCTAAAACACTCCAGTAGTCACGCGTTACCTTATCAAAACAGTGTTTATGCTCCGACGTACCGTGTCACAGTGTAGTCGATCATTTGCCGTAGCATAAGGGAAAAATAAAAGCTGTCGACTTTCACTTTCTTTTATCTACCTTCTAACCGACCATTGTTTTGGGCCAAAAAACTAGACGGCAATTTTCTCGGTGGTCATGCCCTCGAGAAACAAATTGCTATGTTCGACGACGACCAACAAAAGAGCAAGGTGACTAGGCAGATCGCAGTGTCTTTTTGTAGACCTCATCGCTCATCGGCGCAATAGGTAATTTATCGATTTTCTCCTAACTATTCACAGTGAAGGCATTGTTCTGGAGATAGGGGAAGGAGAGGGGCGACTTTGACCTTCTAGTCATACACTGGTCGACTGTCAAACCAAACAATGCAAAAGTGCTTATTCAGTTTATTTTTACATTCTATATCACAACGTGTTTTACTTCCTGCGAGCAATCCCGAGCTGATAGAGCAGACCATGTGCTCGAGCTCTTGTTTCGTAATGCGACTGATTATGCTTTACGGTTTGGGTGACACCAATTTGTGAAACCGCGGTACTCTTCTAGCCAATTCAGCAGCTGTATATGCAAACGTTTCAAACATTACGGACGGTTAAAGTGGTTAGGCCGAACGCGAAATAACTTAAGACCGCAAACGCGCCTTACCTTCCATGCGCATTTTGATGCCCCAACGTTTATAGGACTCCCCAGGCTTTGCGTTCTGTAGTTTAAATGTATATAATAACTATATTGAGAATAAAGGGGCATCAATTTCTAGATTGTACGGTGGAATTTAAGCCATGCAGGTAGTAACTTAAAACAACTGCAGCTGTATTTTAACCATGTTCGTCCAAAACTTGATAATGCAGGTGATCCACATACATCTGATCTAACAAGAAAATTATAAGGAATCACAACAGTAAGGTAAGATTCCTTCTAAAAAATCATAGCCATGAAATTCACATGAAAAAGAAAAGCGGGAACTTAAAAGAAAAATTTTAAAGACTGCAGAATAAATGTTAAATTCAAAAATTAATCCACAACCATCATTGTTTTAAAACAAGCAGGAAATTATACGTAAGCACAAACCTTTAGATCGGAGCGGCTCGATCAAATTTTGTTGCATAAGTGACAGCCTCCGTTATCCCCTATCAAGAAAACTTGAACAAATTCGGGAAAAGGGTTTTTGAACATCACTAGTTTGCATATTGTAAACCTGCACCATGTGTTTTAGCAATGCGCAGAGCGACCTTCGGCAGGTTTGAGGTTGTATTTATTTTCGAAAACACACATCATCGGTGCATTTGCTTTCTAAAGCAATCTTAATTACTTATAGTGAGTGAAGGACAAACTTCCTTAACAAAATAATGCTTCGCATCAAAATCATATACGATTTCTATTGATATATTCAAAAACTATTTTACAACATGGCAGTTTTACTATTCAAGGGAGCTGCCACGAAAACTTGAAAATCAAATTTTCGCATGCAACAGTCAACTTCTATCAACATGTCAGCAACTGTAACTTATATAAAACAATGCAATATTGTTTGCCAGAAAGATCCCCTTGATTTTTGTCGAACCATCCAAAGGCGGACAATTTTCCACCTAGATTTGTATATATTGCATTAATGGCGCCGTTTTTCGTCCTTTGATTTAATTTGTTCCTGTTGGTGTTTAAAATCAGTTTTCCTTACTGGACCCGTCACAGGCAAGAAATAAAAAAAAAACACGCAAACAAAAATGAACAACGAAAGCAAGCACAAGGCGTCAGCACTCGGACAAGTCGCTCATTGTTGTCTCATAGGCTTGTGTACCGGATCTATTCACGATATTCAGATCGCGGTCGCATGCGCTATCGACTTCGTTCGTGTACAACACATACTCGACCTAGGTGTAGCGGAGCCGAGCGAACCATGTGCGCTAGAACCAAGGAAACCAAGAAATAAAGAGAGCTGCCAATGGCCTGAATGGCGTGAAGCGATAAACGCAGCTGGGGATGAAGAGAAAACACGCGGCGAACCGCGGGCGCCAAACAGCGAAAGGGGAGGGAAGAAGACAAAGAAGAGCACTTGGCCCCGGAACGGTGCCGTAGTGCCTCACTACTTCCGCGGCCACTTCCGGGAGGCACCTTGGGGGCGACCTTGTTTCCGCCCCTTCATGGCGAAGGGGTAAGGAGGAAGGGGACCTTACGTAACAGGCGCGCCGTGCTGGCCTGCTTCCTCAAGACATGCTCCCGAAGCCGAGATGGGCCGTGTTGCCGGCTGCACGCGCGAGGCCCAAATCACGCACGTCGAGCTGAAAGGAATGCCGCGTCCCGCCGATGCAGCTGCGCGCACTTAACCAATATAGCGGCCGTGCCGAAGAGACATGACGTTGGCCTCGTTGCATCACCACGCATTTCCAATGTCGCCTGCTGAAGCATCGCTCTAAAATGGAAGGCCTTCTCTTAATGAAGCCCATCAACTCCTCTCACGAAGTTTTACAAAAAGCTGTACCTTTGGAGCGGCCGCCGCGCAAAAAGCTTTTAACTCTTGAAAACGTGTCTAAAGATTCGAGTTCACTCTAGCTTATTGGGATGCTCGTTTCTTGCTCCTAAAGTAGTCGAGCGGTTATTTTGAAGTCTGCAGTAAGCAAACGAGGTCTGGTGCTGAATGCTGTCCTGGCCATCGGCCGCCGCAAGGGCTGTGACGTTCACAGCACAGCCACCAGGTCGATGAAATATCGCTGCGGTGCAGATTACGGAAGTGTAGAATGGAGCAGCGGGGAACTAAGTCTGTTACGCCGTGACACGCGCAGTATCGGTATGGAGTTACCGGGATACCGCCTCCGATGGGGATCTACGCCAGGGTGGTCTACTGTATCAATTACAGAGGACCTTAACGGGGTGCCCCTTTTCGCCGGGAGAAGTCTTTGTTCTGCCTACAGCCGTAAATAGGTTTCAGTGAACCCCGCAAGGTGATTAGGCGACAAGGGGTTGCGTCTCCACTGCATCGTAACCCGTTACAAAGGTGTACCCGATACATGGGACAGCGAAAGCTAGCAGCTGTTGTTGTTGTGCCTGTAGGAAGAAGGAAAAGAAAACGCACGCGCCTGCTACTGGCTCTGTAGCTGAGCCACCTCCGTTGCCTCGTGCGTACAGAAGAGAAAATAGAGAAGAAAGGAAAAATAAGAGCGAGAGAAATACGCGCGCCGCAACAGCCGTCGTCCACCACCGAAGAGGTGGCGGGTGCAGTGCGGCCTACAACAGTAATGAAGGTCTCCCCTGATGGGGCTGGGGCAGGTAGGTCACCGCCGCTTGCGGCGGGGGCTAGCCTGCCACCGAATTTTTATCTGTTGTAGGCCGTCATTGCACCCGCCACCGCTTCGGTGGTGGACGATGGCTGTTGTTGCGGCGCGCGTCTTTCTCTCCCTCTTCCTTTACTTTCTTCCCTATTTTCTCTTCTATCTCTGCTGTGCGATGTCAGCGCACGTTAAAGATCCCCAGGTGGTCGAAATTACTCCGTAGCCCTCCACTACGGCTCCTCTTTCTCGCTTTCCACTTTAACTCCCACCCTCCTCCCTTCCCTCATGGTGCGGTTCAGGTGTCCACAGAAAACGAGTGAGACAGTTACCGCGCCTTTCCCTTCCAGAGAACCAATTATTATTATTATCTTCTATCTGCTCGAGGCAGCGGAGGTGGGTCAGCTACAGAGCCAGTAGCAGGCCCGTGCATCTTCTTTTCCTTCTTCCTGCAGCCACAACAACAACACAAACTACAACAGATAAAAATTCGGTCGCTGGCTAGCCCCCGCCGCAAGCGGCGTTGACCTACCGTCCCAGCCCCGTAGAGCCAGGAACTGCTGGCATGATGGTTGGTACGGTGCTGCGACAAACTGCGTCCAGGTGAGATGTGCACCACCTTTCTCTGCGCATGCACAGTTTGTTTCGTGGGCAGCACTACTCTCTCCGATGCGCCGCCTGTGAACTTTTCAGTAGGAAGGGCATGCAATAACGTGGCGAAACACACTCGTTAGTAGGGAGTCAACCAGAGCACATAGCATAATTTATTTGCAAACATAAGCGAATTGCATTATAATTAAGGCGAAAACCTTTGATGGCTCATGTTCGCGGTCCAGTCTGTCCGTGCGCTGGAATCGTGGTAACTGAGGACGCTCCACCGCGCAGCGGCGCAACCTCCCCCCCCCCCCCCCCCGTTACAACCAGCGCGGTGGTGAGGGACGCAGCTGTGCATAGCAACCGTGACGTCACACACTAGTGGTAGAAATGAGCGCGCGCACGTCTTCGATGGCAGCGGCATCGCCGCTCCTACGTCCTCGTTGCAGTCGAGTGAGTGAGACGCATGGCTCCGAAGCGGTCCAGTGATTTCGCCCATCATCAAACGCTAGACGCACATGTATAGAGCGTCCCTCGTTTACTAAAAGCACCGTTGGTTAATTCAAAGGGATATAGGCGAACACTGTGCCCGTTCTACTGATCTCTACAACATGCTACATACAATGGGTTGACCACAAGGCTTTCGCCAAGCACACTTTAGGATTTCCAAAGTGTCTTCGGTAATTTTTTATGTACTGAGAAATGAGGCAAGTGTACCCAAATTACGCTACCAAATAGCGTTGACAGAAAAGCGGTACGAAAGGTTCACTTATTACTTACAAAAACCGTTTGGTCTCGATCGAACAAAAACAGTGTTTTTAAGCGATTTCTGAAGGAATCAAATAATGTTTTCAGCAGAATAGTTATTCTGAGGCAGATCATATCAAACAGTGGTAAGACTGGCTGCATCTGAGGTGGATACCAGTAGAAATTCATCACGCTAGAAATTATCAAGGTTTCGATGGAGGCGAAACGAAGTAGCCTCCGTTTGCTGTGCGATGTCATCGCACGTTAAATATCCCCAGGTGGTCGGAATTACTCTGTAGCCCTCCACTATGACTCCACTTTCTTTCCTTCCACTTTCACTCGCACCTTCCTGACTTTCTTTACGGCGCGGTTCAGGTGTCCACAGAGCAAGTGTGACAGATACTGCGCCTTTTTCTTCCTGTGAACCAATTACTATGATTATTATTACAGGATTGCACTTAGCTTCGCCTAAAGCCTAATAGAGAAAGCGTTTACTCGATCTTCTTTCCTTCCTCTTCTATCCACCTCATCTCTTATTCCCCCCAGGTGGTCGAAATTTCCGGAGTCCTCCACTACGGCGTCTCTCATAGCTTGAGTCGCTTTACTACGTTAAACCCCCCAAAACCAAACCAAACCAAATCATATCTTATTCCTCAATCTTGCGTGTTTGTGTACTCATTATATTTCCATTACTTTTTTTTCTTCGGCTTTGTCGTCAGGCCCTATTGCGACGTCTCGCTGGCACATCTCGCGAACACATCTCGCGGAATATCGAAGACACATCTCGCACACGCGAAATATTCCGCATGAGCCTAAAGACTTTCGCCTCCATAAAACAACCGCAATTTCAGCGCACCAATATAATCACTGCCATCTCTGTGCACCATGAAGAGTTCCGAAGACATGAGCAATATTCGTTGCGCGAGCTCTTCTCCAAGTGGGCACGCGCCGACAAAAGTTGAGCCTCTGCAGCCCTCGGTGCACCTCTGTGCTGTACGGGCAGCGGCTGTCGGGCCTTCGCCCCGGCGACTAGGGTGTTCTACCATAGCGTGGGCGCCGCTTTTCCGCGTTCATCGGCCGCCGCCGCTGCTTTGAGGGGTAACGGAGCGACGCCGCCGCGTGTCATTGTGCGCCACCGCGGGCGCTCCCACTCGCAAGACAGCAAAACAAGCCGCACGTGCCGAGTCGGGAAGCGTGCTTGCAAACCTAAGCACGCGCACACCCTTCCGAAGACACCCCCCCCCCCCTACCTTCCCGGTACTCGACAGCACATCGGCTCCCCATGCAGCTGCTAGTTGCAGACTTCCTACAATGTTAGTGCTGATTTCGCGACGTTAGGCGTCCGTTACACTCTGGCGCCATAAGGTCACGGCATTCGAGAACAGAATACTGGGTTGTTGTTGTTGTTGTGGCTGTAGGAAGAAAGAAAAGAAAATGCACGGGCCTGCTACTGGCTCTGTAGCTGAGCCACCTCCGCTTCCTCGTGCAGACAGAAGAGAAAATAGAGAAGAAAGAAAAAGAAGAGGGAAAGAAAGACGCGCGCCACAACAACAGCCGTCGTCCACCACCAGCGGTGGCGTGTGCAATGACGGCCTAGAACAGATAAAAATTCAGTGCCAGGCTAGCCTCCTGCCGCAAGCGGCGGTGACCCACCTATACCAGCCCCATCAGGGGAAGCCTCGAATTAGAAATGATCCACCTTAAAGCAGCGCTGCGATACAGCTTTGGTGTTTGCTGCATATATAGCAATACCCTTCTTGAAATAAAAATAATTCAGTTAGAACGTGCTCGTCTCGTCCCGTTTCTGTCACTTCGTCTCATCAATACCAGTGATTTAAGACGGGTCACGACATGTATGTTTAGCGGTGCCTAGCATGGTGCGCGTAATATACGTAGCACGTAATTAAGAAATAGTATTTCAGGCGATGTGAAGCGATAAAATACATAATGCCAGATAATGCCTCCATCAGAGTAGAGTAATGCACCGCGAGTTTATTACACATCTGGAAGGAAGCTACCAAACTGGAGCGCGCCGTGTCTGATTCGGCCGCTGCCCTAGCAGAGACCGTAGCTCGCTTGAAGCGCCTCTAAAGGAATTGTTGCAGGCGAGGGTTTTCCCAAACCTACTCACACTAGCAGATCCGGCGATACAGTACCCGCGGTGCAAACACTGTAAAGAAATTGCAGGCATGGTGCCCATGGTGTGAACATGTCCTATAGATACAACGAACCAGACAAGAATTTGGAGTGCTAAGAGGCTTTAATCATCAGCCAGAACAAAGCCGTCCAAAAGAAAATCATCCATCTGGCCCTGGACACCGCTGAATCTCAAGGGATGTCAGCCTGCTGAAAGTGGAGGAAGATTCCTTGGATGTAAATAAAGTTATTCATCATCGCAAATGCCATCACAATCACGGAACGCAAGTGATAACTACGTAGACATGAATATTGGACGTCCGTAAAATGGTGTTAAAGCTTCAAAGGCGAGACGACCTCGATGTAGGAACTCTGTGATGCCGACATGAGACGCCACTTCCAAGATCGGAAAGTTCGCCTCCGTAAAGCCACAGTTGCCGAGCACAAGCAACACGACAGTTGTAAACTTTACACTTTAGAGTTTAAGATCCCGAAAGGATTCATTGATTGATTTATAGGAAGGGAAAGGCGCGGTAACTGTCTCACTTGTTTTTGTGGACACCGCAACCGCGCCGTAAGGGAAGGGAGGAAGATGGAAGTGAAAGTGAAAGAGAGAAAGGGGAGCCGTAGTGGAGGGCTACGGAGTAATTTCGACCACCTGGGGATCTTTAACGTGCGCTGACATCGCACAACACACGGACACCTCTTCGTTTCGCCTCCATCGAAACGCAGCCGCCGAGGTCGAGTCCCCGGGTACTCCGGCACAGGATCTCGAAGGGAAGCGTATACGTGTTATGACGAATAGCCCTGTGAAGGCCTTCGTATTATTTTGAGTTCCTCAGGCCATATTTTAAACTCTAATTTACTATTATAGGAAAGGAAAGGCACTGCAACACTTTCTCTGTAGACACCTTAACTGCGCCGTAATTTGTTGGTTTTACACCCCGCCGGGGTGGTGCAGTGGTAAGACGCCCGACTACTGTGCCGGAGCACCCGGGTTCGAACCCGACCTCGGCGGCTGCGTTTCGATGGAGGCGAAACGAAGAGGCGTCCGAGTGCTGTGCGATGTCAGCGCACGTTAAAGATCCCCAGGTGTTCGAAATTACTCCGTAGCCCTCCACTACGGCTCTTCTTTCTCTCTTTCCACTTTCACTCCCACCTTCCTCCCTTCTCTTACGGCGCGGTTGAGGCGTCCACAGAAAACAAGTGAGACAGTTACCGCGACTTTCCCTTCCTATAAATCAATCAGTTTTTTTATTGCTTTTACAGCAAATGAAACGCGCGGTATATGCCGGTATATGCGAGTCGTAAGGGAGGATTGAAAGCGGAACGAGAGAATGAATGAATGAATGAATGAATGAATGAATGAATGAATGAATGAATGAATGAATGAATGAATGCAGCCTTTATTTGAATAAAGGGATGGCTCTCGGCCGCTTTTTGGGTAATTAGGGAGTTAGGAGGTATGGGAGTGTAACTTCGTCTTCACGGTTCGTCAAGCTGTTTCTCGTTGCTTGCCATGCTGCCGATCTGCGCGCTACGATGAGCCGCAGTGGACTACGGTCTATATGAAATGGACTGCAATGGACTGCATCACTGAAATGAACTATATCTGTCCATTTCAGTGACGTTTCGTTGCAAAACGACCGCTTGTCTGTCACACTTCTTCCTAATCGATATGTTCTCTTCTGTGTATTCAGTGAACCTCTAATCAGCCATCATGATTATAAACCCAACTCACCTAAATGGGCTCTCGTGCACTCGACGCATTAAACAGGAGGCGAAAACCCGCAGCAAGCGCTGTTGTTTTGTGACGTAGACAGCAGCAGCGAGCAATACTTGACTGTACCTACCAATAGCCGCTGTTGATAGATTTGGCCTTATCGGTCCGTTCTAAAACCTCGCATGCATTTTCAACGCACTGACGCTTTGTAGCCCTGTGGCTACAAGGCGTAGAGTAGTTACTTCGCTATTACAAATATAAACAACCTTGGGGAATTCCCCTAAATACCCGACTAACAGCATTCCCACCTCGAGTTATTCATAAATTTACTCTCGCCTTACCATCTGATCTGCTTACCGTCCTGGTTAGCTCAATTGGCAGACCGTCTTCCCGGGATCCTAGGGTTCGATCACCGAACCAGAACGATTTCTTCTTTAACTACGAAATTTCTGAGAAAGCTGTATAGCTTTCCTTTGTAGCCGCATGGCTGAGCTTGGGTGGATGTCTATGAGTAATTACTCCTTTATTACTGATGAAATGTGCCCAAGGGTAAGCTCACTGATACCGGCGATTCATACCATTAAGTTTTCAGACCTTCAACAAACTATAACCTTCTGCTGGCTTTGGCCGTCCCCCGTGCTGGGTAAAAGGAATGCATGGTAAAAAGAGAGGCGAAATCCAATCACACTTGAAATGTTGCTGTCGGGCGGTATTCGGGAAGCAAAGCCCGGCATTGACGGAAGCCGGGAGAACCTTGAGAGCACCCGGTATTGTTCACGTACGACTTATGTATAGTGAAGGCGTGAAATTCTTCGACTATGGCCTGATGTAAATACGCCGGGGCGGTCCGTAACATGCAAATTTCACTTGAGATAGTTAGTAGCAATATACTAATGAAAAAAATGGCTGAGGCTTAGCTTGGTTAAGCTTGGTCAAATGCGAAGCATATTGATTGCTAAACTCGGCTTTCCATGGTTACACTTGGCTAAACTTTCCTTTCCTTGGTTACACGTGGTCCGCACGGCGTGCAACCGCAGCCGACGGCGCGAGCCGGTTCCCCGTCTCTCCTCTGTCTTGACGTCAGCGTATCACGTGGTGTGACGCCACCATACCGCGTGGTCCGCACGGCGTGCAACCGCAGCCGACGGCGCGAGCTGGACCCCCGTTTCTCCTCTGTCGTGACGTCAGCGTATCACGTGGTGTGACGTAGCATTCCACATTCTTTGCACGGCGTGTAACCGTCACGAAGGGCTGTGGTTTACCTCTAGCAGTATACTTCGCATAAAATTTGAGGACACTTCCGCTTCTAAGGGCGTAGCGCGATAGCATTGATGGCGCACCTTTGCTAACTCTAGCCTGTGCGATTGCCACTGCGGATCCCCACGTGGTGGAGCCGTGGTTAAGACGCCCGACTACTGCAGCGGAGTACACGGGTTCGAACCAGACCCCCGGCCACTGCGTTTCGATGGAGGAGATACGGAGAGGCATGCGTATGCTGTGCGATGTCAGCGCATGTTAAAAAACCACAGTGGTTGAAATTTCCGAAAGCCTCCATTGAGGCGTCTCTCATATCCTTGGTCGCTTTGGGACTTTAAACTCTTTGAGCAAAACCAAACGCAAACACCTTCGCGCACATGCACTTCGCTCCTCGCACAGTCACTGATTACTTAATTTGCGGCTTCAATATGTCACAAATACAGTCGTTAGCTTCACAGTGTGTGAAGGACCAATCGACATAAACCACCTTTGTGAACGTTTCATTGAACCGTTATGAGTTCTTTCTTTCCAATGACTGTTGTTAGCCCTTCCTGCTTGTAATACCTCTTTGCCCAGAGACGCCACATTGTGTCTACCCGCCTTTTGTAGTCCTATACCTTGTCCTGTACTAATGTACGCAGTACCCTCCATAATAATCACACATATACTAGCTCTTATCCTGTAATAATGTACGCAGTAACTTCCATAATAATCACACATATACTAGCTCATCAAACGTCTATGCTGCTCTGCTATTACAGTGCTACAGATACGACAGTTATTTTGTCCGACACGATAACAGACAACGCGCATAAGCATTTCAAGCCAGCTTTCCTGATAAAGAAAAAATCTACAAGCATTGTTTCAGTTATTTCTTTGTAGTTTCTGTCTTCAAAAAATTTCACTTCTGTGTTTAAATCCCTCAGCATTACGCATTGCAGTGACGTCGTGGTTAAGGTTGCTGCATGTGACGTTGAACTTTGACAAGCACTTGGACCTATACCGACAAACAATTCTCCTGCGAGCGCTGGGTATAACACATTCTGACCTGTACGTTGCCTGAGCTTTGAGCTGTTTTTACTTTAACTTTGTTGAGCCCTTTTTGTTTCAACCGTTGTTTGTTTTTGCTATCTTCAGAAAATTTATTTTGGTTTATCTTTGGCGAGCATTATGACGCCTACCAATGAAAACGCCCCCCGTAAGTGTTGTCCTGTACAATACAGGAGCTTTAATCTGTGCTTATTTCAATTCTGTCCAGCTAACGCTCAGACGTGCTCTACGCTATTAGTTGTACCGCAAGCCGGGCTGCCTCCTTACACGCCTCCCCATTCGCAGGATGTTGTGGGTCAGTGATTATTTCGGAGATTCGATTAATGCGTCGACAACAGCTGCACCGCTGTAGCGTTGTCGCGTTACCGTCAGAGAATGCTTCTCGAACGGTAACGTTTTCCCCGGTATGCTTTGTTGGCGTGTCACCACAACGCGCTTATTGCTACCATGCACATGCATTAGTGACTCCAAACATGACGTCATTGCAAAGCGCAGCAGGGAGCGATCCAAACGCTGCAGGGATGTTACGAAACCTATAGCATAAAGGGAAGAAGCCAGAAGTCGGCGAGACCAAGAAAAGCGTGGTGTATTTTTTTTTCTTTGGTACTGACCTTAATTAGTAAAACAGTTTAGGGCAAAGATAATTAAACACAAAAAAAAATACCCAACGCTTTTCTTCGGCTCATCGACTGTTAGATCCTTCCCTTCATGTATTATAACCAGCCCCTCGTTGTTCCTTCATTTACCGGCTTGAAATATATAGCATAGTCACGCGCAGTGTATATACCGGCGATTAATAGGAGTAATACAAAAAGAAACAGCCTTCTATTCTCATTTGTAAATAGCTATTGTTGAAACTAAGTTTGCACAAAGCTAACAATTGGGTTCTTATTTTCTGCCACTGAGTGAGTGTTTGCATCGTGACTGGCCCCGCCGTGGTGGTGCAGTGGTAAGACGCCCGACTACTGTGCCGGAGTTCCCGGGTTCGAATCCGACCGCGGCGGCTGCGTTTCGATGGAGGCGAAACGAAGTGGCGTCCGTGTGCTGTGCGATGTCAGCGCACGTTAAAGATCCCCAGGTGGTCGAAATTACTCCGTAGCCCTCCACTACGGCTCCTCTTTCTCTCTTTCCACTTTTATTCCCACCTTCCTCCCTTCCCTTACGGCGCGGTTCGGGTGTCCACAGAGCAAGTGTGACAGTTACTGCGCCTTTCCCTTCCTGTGAACCAATTTATCGTGACTGCATCTCTACTAATTGGACCTCGGAAGCCTCGCAGAGACCACTGTGGTACATTGAAAACCAGTGTCACAGACTGAGTGACCCCCGAATATGTTAGTTTCTTTGTATTCTATGTGCACTGTATTCTGAGCTGCACAATTGTCTGCGTTCAGAATACATTTCATACTTACTACTGCGTTTTTCACTAGTTATGCAATTATTTTGTCTGTCTAGGGCTTGTGTTACATTGTTCTCACTATCGTGTGCTTTTACACCTAACGAGTAAGGTGTGCAGATTACATTGTCATGTAGTATATAACCATGCTCTTGATTGCTGTAAGTTTTCATGGCTCTTGAAGTTATCTATATGCATTGTATGCACCCCCCCCCCCCCACCCCTCTTCTTTGAGTGGAACGTCGTGCGTCGACAGAGCGTCTGAAGCGGCATCAGAATAAATAAAAGCAACAGTCATAGAAGCGGTTCTTTAAGAAATTAATGCGACAGCATTAGAAACGACGTTGATGCTACAGGCTCCCGTCATTGCAGTATGACGGCATTGTTTCCGATTTCGTATTGCTCCTTATTACTTCTTTTAGGCTTTGCATAAGGCTGTGGGTTCAACCGTTCGCCTTCGGGTTGCTCTTCCACTAGGGTAGGTGTAGAAGACGTTGATCTTAGCTCCATTCCGACCGTAGACACTAAGCTGTGCGCAGACTTCAGAACGCGACCAACTGCAGTTGCCCACTACAGCCAAGCCTGTCGCTGCTTCCAGTCATGTCATATCACCAACGCCTCTGCAAACTGCCAGCGCACCTAAACATGCGGTCAGGTAACGTGGTTTCGTGACGCCGCAACAGTCGTCACGAATCAACATCGACCGTGGTGGAAATAAAGGTTTTTCAACAACAACAACAACCGTGGCACGTGGCCTCTTGACGACATCAGCATCTCGACCAATAAGGGAATTACCTAACATCGCTAGGTTTTTATTGCAATAGCAATGCTGCGCCAGGTTTCGAGCCATCGCGTATCCCCGGCGGACGCCACGCTTGACCTTGAACAGCTGAGGAGAAGGAGTAGGAGGTGAAAAAGAAGATGAAGAGGAAGAAGAAGAGGATGAGGAAGTAGAGGAAGACGAAGATGATGAGAAAGAAGAAGAAGAAGGCTGGTAACCTACGCTTTCGCGTTATACTCTTACGGATGAGCTTAAGTGTCCCCAACACTCCTCATCAGCTTGAGATATCTAGATTTTTCATTTTCTATTCCCTAAAGTGAATACGGGAAATTGGGAAGAAGACTATGCGATATCTTGATTTCCTAAAGAAGAAACCATGCCGTAACTTTTCGCAAGGGACAATGGCGAAAAACATTACAGGGTGTCTCAGACATCTCTGAGGAAGAGAATGGCCAAAGATTACCCTTTCTCTCGCATGATTTGCTTCTTCTCATCGTTTGCCTCTTATCGGCATTCGTTGCAGTGCTACATATAATTATAATTGGTTTACCGGAAAGGAAAGGCACCGTATCTATCACACTTTCTCCGGCAAGTGCGAGTTTGGACGATACACTATCGCTCCTGTCGCGTGGCGTTCATTGGCGCGCGTTCAAGTGTGTAATTGCAGATGGCGGGAACTCTAGACAAGAACGCATCTCGCGCACACATCTCGCACGCGGGATTTCGCTCCATGAGCCTAGAAAGGTTGGTTGGTTGGTTTGTGGGATTTAACGTCCCAAAGCAACTCAGGCTATGAGAGACGCCGTAGTGGAGGACTCTGCAAATTTGGACCACCTGGGGTTCTTTAACGTGCACTGACATCGCACAGCACACGGGCGCCTTGCTTTTCGCCTCCATTAAAAAGCTGCCGCCGAGGCCGGGATTCGATCCCGCGTCCTTGGGAACAGTAGTCGAGCGCCGTAACCACTGCGCCATCCCGGCGGGCTTTCGCCCCAAAAACCTTCTTCCGGACAGCGATACATCATTGTGTAGCCCCCGTTCGTCTGAGAGAACTTGAGTAATTTTGAATCTGTCCTGAAGATGCCGGGAAAGCCTGTACAGAATGTACAGACGTTTGTATATTTCATGTATTTTGATATACTTTTCATGCACCGGCGTCATATTCTACCCGCATGAGAGCAGGCGTTCGCTACTAACTCTCCATTCGCGGCAATCAACGGGCCGCGTGTAGCAATCTGAAAAGCAGAAAATGAGTCCCAGTCGACAAGCGAAATCAACAAAGATGAGATCATTCATAGCTGTGCGGTCATTGGAAAGTGAAAATGAATACTACCGGGAAATTTCGCTTTAATCAGTATGCATTTACTGTGTGAATAGGCTTGTCTAAGTTCCCCTTGGAAGCAAGAGCATTGGCGCTTTCTCTAGGGTACCTGTAGGCCAGTGAGGGAGCTCTAGATTGCATCATATCGTGTAAGCATATGCGCCCTCAACAAATCTACAGTACTTTCATTCATTCATTCATTCATTCATTCATTCATTCATTCATTCATTCATTCATTCAATCATTCGTTCGTTCGTTTATCCTAAAAGCCCAAACAGGGCATTACATGGGGGTAGGATACATAAAAGTACAATCAGAAGTATAAACAGCATAGAATGCCATAGTAACCGCACTACACATACAGACATAAAAAAAAAAAGGATGTCCAAATGTCACGTATCAGGTGATCAATACCGAACCATCACACCTTAGAATAACTCTGAAGACAGGTATAAAAATGAAATGCACACTACTATGTATATAGACATACTTGGTTGCTAGAGGTTATATACAAGTGAAAAATTGCTTCATACTGTTTCCAAATAAACTTGGAAACAGTATGAAGCAATTTCTCACTTGTATATATATATATATATATATATATATATATATTCCTTTCAACACCGAGCTGTTTCAAAATTATCAAGTCGTCCAGCGAACTTTTCGCGGTTTGCAGTCTTCAATATCTCTTGGTCGCTGATTCCACTTACTGAGGTCAAAGTGTAAAGCAACTTCTTCGTCCTTGAGAGCGGCAGCACGCGACGCATGTCAGTGGTTATATCGATGAAGATTACCACACTACAGTTTCCCCCCGGGCAGAGAAGGAGCCATCCTGGCGACTCAT
The DNA here is from genome assembly GCF_055883805.1 of Amblyomma maculatum. Taxonomy (NCBI): domain Eukaryota; kingdom Metazoa; phylum Arthropoda; class Arachnida; order Ixodida; family Ixodidae; genus Amblyomma; species Amblyomma maculatum. The sequence goes on along the minus strand of NC_139352.1, from coordinate 27,883,005 downwards.
GGTGCCGAAAGGACAGACGGATCGTAGTAGGGCTTGATTCGGTCCACATGAACTATTTCGCGTCCACGGCGACGCAAGTCCGCAGATGGCGTAACCGGCTCAACTACGTAGTTCACAGGAGATGTTTTTTGAAGGACTCGGTATGGACCGTGATACCGAGCAAGAAGCTTCTTTGACAGGCCGGCGGTTGTGGCAGGAACCCAGAGCCACACCAGGGAGTTGGGCGCATATGAAGGCGCCTCACCAGTGTCACGATGGTGTTTTTGTTGCCACTGATTTTCCTTTGTAAGCGAACGAGCGAGCTGACGGCATTCTTCTGCGTACTGGGCGGCGTCCGAGAGTGGCGTCGATTCAGAAACATCAGGGCGGTAGGGAAAAAGCGCGTCCATTGTGCAGGTTGGCTCGCGCCCGTAAAGAAGAAAAAAGGGAGAAAATCCGGTGGTGGTCTGTATCGCAGTGTTGTACGCGTAGGTTACGAAGGGAAGAACGTGGTCCCAGTTGGAATGAGCGTCGTTGACGTACATGGCCAGCATGTCACTCAGAGTACGGTTGAAGCGTTCTGTCAGGCCATTCGTCTGAGGGTGGTAAGAAGTAGCGGTGCGATGAATGATGCGACATTCTTTCAGTAGGGCCTCGAGAGCGTCGCACAAGAAAACGCGTCCGCGGTCACTGAGCAGTTCCTTCGGAGTCCCGTGGCGAAGAATCAAGTTGTTGAGAATGAACAAAGCAACGTCTCTTGCAGAGGCAGAGGGTAACGGTGATGTTTCAGTGTAGCGAGTCAGATGGTCTACTGCCACAATAATCCACCGGTTTCCAGCAGGAGTAGTCGGAAGAGGGCCATAGAGATCTATGCCAACGCGGTCAAACGGACGAGCAGGGCAGGGTAACGGCTGCAACGAAACAGAGGACTTCTGAGGCGTTTTTCGGCGTTGACAAGATTCGCAAGCGCGCACGAAATGTCTTATGAAGCGGTACATTCCACGCCAGTAAAATCGCAGACGTAGGCGCGTGTAGGTTTTCAATACGCCACCGTGAGCACATTGTGGGTCACCATGGTACGCAGCACAAATGTCGGCACGGAGATGACGCGGGATGACTAGAAGCCACTTCCGTCCATCAAGCAAATAATTGCGGCGATAGAGAAGACCGTCACGAATGGAGAAGTGGTGGGCTTGGCGGACGAGCGCTTTGGATGAATGACCGGGAGTAGGACTTGAGAGAAAATCCAAAAGTGCATTGATCCAGGGGTCATTCCGCTGCTCGGTAGCCATGTCGATAGTTGTAAGAGTCGACAAATCGTAGGCACAGACGTGGTCAGACGAATTATCTCTAGGCAATGGCGAGCGGGAAAGAGCATCCGCGTCCGTATGCTTTAGGCCTGATCGATAAATGACATGAATGTCAAACTCCTGGAGACGAAGAGCCCAGCGAGCAAGGCGACCGGATGGGTCTTTCAGAGAGGCAAGCCAGCACAAAGCGTGGTGATCGGTCACAACGTAAAACGGTCGACCATACACATAAGGACGAAATTTTCCGATAGCCCAAATAATGGCCAAACATTCCCTTTCTGTGACTGAATAATTAGATTCTGCCTTTGTCAATGTTCGGCTGGCGTATGCCACAACATACTCGCTGTAACCAGGCTTACGTTGGGTAAGGACGGCACCAAGCCCAATACCGCTGGCATCAGTGTGGATCTCCGTAGGCGCAGCCGGATCAAAGTGGCGTAGAATGGGCGGCGAAACCAAAAGGCGGCGTAAAGTGTCGAAGGCTTTATCGCAGGCTGGAGTCCAGGCGGAAAGGTCGGAGCTGCCGGCAAGGAGCTGGGTCAGAGGAGCGATGATAGAGGCGAAGTTCAAGATGAAACGTCGAAAGTAGGAGCAGAGGCCGATAAAGCTCCGAAGCTGCTTCAAGGAGGTTGGCTTCGGGAACTCTGCAACTGCGCGAAGTTTGGTGGGGTCGGGAAGAATGCCGTCCTTAGAAACTACGTGGCCTAAAATTGTGAGTTTTCGGGCGGCAAAGTGGCACTTCTTCAAATTCAACTGCAGCCCAGCGCCGGCGAGACACGTGAGGACATCCTTTAGGCGGAGAAGGTGAGAAGAAAAGTCGGCAGAAAAAACTACGATGTCGTCCAGATAACAAAGACAGGTCTGCCACTTGAGTCCACGAAGAACAGTGTCCATCAGGCGCTCGAAAGTAGCCGGGGCATTGCAGAGGCCAAAGGGCATAACGTTGAACTCGTATAATCCATCCGGTGTTATAAAGGCAGTTTTCGAGCGGTCATTATCAGCCATCGGTACTTGCCAGTAGCCGGAGCGCAAATCCAAAGAGGAGAAATACTCGGCTCCCTGTAAACAGTCCAAGGCGTCGTCGATTCGCGGCAAAGGATAGACATCTTTGCGCGTGATTTTGTTAAGCCTACGGTAATCGACGCAAAACCGGATGGAACCATCTTTCTTGGTGACCAAAACAACCGGAGAAGCCCATGGACTGTTAGATGGCTGTATGACGCCCCGGCGAAGCATGTCGTCCACGTTGTCAGCAATGACTTGGCGCTCAGAGGCCGACACGCGATAAGGACGCTGTCGTAAAGGTGCGTTTGTACCAGTGTCGATTGCGTGCGTAACGACAGACGTGCGACCCAGAGCAGTGTGAGGAAGGTCGAAGGCAGAAGTGAAGTTCTGTAGAAGAGCAGCGAGTTGATCGCGTTGTGCGGGTGGGAGATCTGCGTCAATAGCTTGTTGAAGAACATCGGGTGGTGTCGAAGCGGTCACTGTATCGCAAGAGCTGAGCACATTAACGTCTAATGGAGTAGGCGTTGCAGGAAGAGTATTTACAAGCTCGGGATCAAGTTCTTCAATACGACCGAGACACTCGCCGCGTAGCAGGACGGACGGGCACGAAAATGGATTTGAGACGTACATTGCACTAAGGCCATCTTCGAACTTGAGGACAGCAAATGGAAGCAGGAGGCAGGGATGGCGTGAAGCGGCGTCGGAAGGTGTGAAGAAGACAGTCGAACTAATAACGCTTTCACAGGAGAGTGGAACGAGGGCAGCAGAAAATGGAGGAATGTCTGTGTCACTGGCGACGAGGAGTTTTGCAGGCCGGGTAGGGACGTCGCACAAGACGGTATCACAAAGAGGTAAAAAGGAAACTTCCGCGCGGGCGCAGTCAATAACGGCATGATGAGCGGAAAGGAAATCGTAGCCCAGGATGATGTCGTGTGAGCAGTGAGCCAGTACAATAAACTCGATGGTGTATAAGACGTCTTCGATGAGAACACGGGCCGTGCACGCTGCTGAGGGATGAATGCGCTGGGATGAAGCGGTGCGAAGCGAAAAGTCGGGTAGTGCGGTGGTCACCTTGCGAAGACGACGGCAAAGAGATTCACTGATGACGGATACGGCAGCACCCGTGTCAACAAGAGCGAGTATTGCGACACCGTCGACGAACACTTGTATTACGTTTGCGGGAGAAGACGGAGGACTTGAAGAGTTCGAACCAAGCGCAGTTCTTGCCCCGGGAACTGCGACTGTTAGTTTCCCTCAACAGCGCCGGTAGAACGTCGGGGAAGCGGTGATGGTGAACGGCGACGAGGGGAAGATGATCGGCGAGAGGTATACGTTTGATTGTCCCGAGGAACGAACTCGGAACCGGGTTGAGTTCTCGGCGAGGGCTGGTCGGCGTCGTACGTGTAGTTCCAGGGGTCAGGGCAAGAAGGTGGAAGGCGTTGGCGGCAAAGACGGGCTACATGGCCCGGCAGCCCACAAGAGTAGCAAATTGGCCGGTTGTCTGCGGTGCGCCAAGGGTTCGTAGGGCGTTGGCGTACCCTTGGAATACGGACATGGAACGCCGACCCAGGCGATGGTGAAGGATGGTTGGAAGGGGCGGCCTGGTAGGAAACAGGTGCGGTTGGCATTAGCGGTCTGGCCGCAACTTGGGCGTACGTTAGTGGTGCCGTTACTTGCGGTGGCACGGGGCTGGTCGGAAGCACTGGGCTGGGCGAGAGCACGGAACTGGGCGAAAGGACATCAGCGATATGGTCTTGCACGGCACGCCGTATGGTAGGGGCCAAAGACGGAGCCATGTCGGGAACAAGGCGACCAGTGTCTTGTAATTGAGGGACCAGGGATAGCTGGCGGGCGACCTCTTCGCGAACGAAGGCTTTTATCTGTTGAATCAAAGGGCTGTCCTCAGATGAAGTAGAACCACCCAGTGCTAGTGTAGAAATGGTGTCTCTAAAACCGGACCGCCGGGTAGAAGCGCGCTGCTTTCGAAGCTCGTCGTAGCTCTGGCAAAGTTTAATCACTTCACTGACGGAGGCAGGATTTTTCAGCCAGAGCATCTGACACGCGTCCTCGGAGATACCTTTCAAGATATGTCCGATCTTAGCCGCTTCGGACATTACTGGGTCGACACGTTTGCACAGGTCAACGATGTCCTCTATATAACTTGTGAATGACTCGTCGGCATGCTGTGTGCGCTCACGCAAGCGTTGTTCTGCTCGGAGTTTGCGAACTGCAGGACGGCCAAACACTTCCGAAAAATTCTTCTTAAATGCAGACCAAGATGGCAGGTCTGCCTCATGGTTGCGAAACCAGAGGTTCGCCACGTCGGTCAGGTAAAAGATTACGTTACCTAGCTTAATAGTGTCGTCCCATCTGTTATAACTGCTGACACGTTCATACGCCGACAACCAGTCGTCGACGTCTTGGTCAGCCGTGCCACTGAAGAGGCATGGATCACGCTGCCGTAGAACGCCAGAACACAGTACCGTGGTTGGTAGGGGCGCCGATGTCGAGGTGGTCTCGTCTGGCATGGTGGAAGCAGTGGTCAACGTGCGGCTTCTAAGTTCCAGGGTGGATGGGAACGTACCCAGCAGCACCTGCACCAATTGTAGGGGTGTGTTTATTCGGTGAACCCAGGTGATTCCAGCCGCTCAGGGGAGACTCGCAGCGAAGCGTCAGGCGTGGCGAAAGAGCAAGGCAGCGAACAACTTCTTCGTCCTTGAGAGCGGCAGCACGCGACGCATGTCAGTGGTTATATCGATGAAGATTACCACACTACAATATATATATATATATATATATATATATATATATATATATATATATATATATATATATATATATATATATATATATATATATATATATATATATTCCTTTCAACACCGAGCTGTTTCACAATTATCAAGTCGTCCAGCGAACTTTTCGCGGTTTGCAGTCTTCAATATCTCTTGGTCGCTGATTCCACTTACTGAGGTCAAAGTGTAAAGGTGAAAAGCGACTTGGGTCAGTACGTGAGAATATTCTTCCATCTTGAAAATTATGATCGTTACGAGGGCAAATACGCAAGGCTGGTTGTAATGAGCGGTTCAGTGCAGGCATTAGGGTTATGATAAATATTCTGAAAGAACATTAGGTGGGAGGAGGAGGAGGAGGAAGAACATTTATTTCCGCCGAATATGGTGCAGCAGCCACCTACGAGTCCGCACGCAGGCGTCCGGGGAGGCAGTCTGTCACACCGCGGCCAGAGGACACCCGGCCTCGTCTAGGAGAAGAGGTCTTCAGCCTCGGCCGCCAGGCGGACGGCGAATCGCTGTGTTTTTTCGTCGGAGCTTCTTAGCGTGGTCTCCCATTCATCGCTAGTTTTAATCGCGTTGCGCCCTGGAGCACGAACGCATCTCCATATTATATGATCTAATGTTGCCACGTGGCCGCAAAATTTACAAATTTCGGTTTCTGCACCGTCCCTCTTCCGCCCTCTGGCACCCGTCCAACTCCTCCACAGGGGCGAAAAGAAATTTCGAGCTTGGAGTCTTCTCCAGTCATACGATTCCTTTTTACTCAGGGATCTAACCGGTGGCGGATATATCCTCCGGTCTTTCTTCAAGTTGTCCGTTACATCCCTAAAGGTACCTATACATTCTTTGGTTTTAGATGTTGTGGAGGCGTCCGCAGCACCCCGAGGTAGCGAGGAGCGGGCGAGCATGTGGGCAGCCTCGTTGCCGGCGAGACCGGCGTGTGCTGGGGTCCAGATTATGGTCACGCTTTCGGCGAGAGACGACTCGTTCAGAAGTTTTGCAGCACGATTGCTGACTCTACCCTTGCTAAAATTTCTAACCGCCGCTTTGCTATCGCTGATGACGTGTTTCACGCCTGGTCGTGCAATGGCAATGGCTATTGCAATCTCCTCCGCCTCTACCGGCGGTAGATCTCGATTGCTTTCTATTCCTATGGCGATCCCAGTGTCCAATAGGGCGACCGAGGTTACGTCGCCTTCTTTCCCGATCGCTGCATCGGTGTAGGCGACCGATCCCGGCGGGAGTTTGTCCAATTTGTTAGCGAGGTGCTTAGCTCTGCTTTTTCTCCTACCCTCGTCGTGTACGGGGTGCATGTTCTTCGGTATGGGCGAGACGTATAGATGCTTTCTGATTTCTCGATCTATGCTTTCTCTGACACTTTCGCCTTCCCCGGGCGCTAGTAGGTTTACCCAATCGAGGATTTGCCTACCCGCCGCCGTTCCTGCGAGTCGCTCTCTCTGGGACAGCCTGACCGCCGCAGCCAGCTCTTTCCACTCATTATGCAACCCCATTTTCTCTAGAATGTCGTTAGAAGTAGTTATGGGGAGTCCTAGAGCGCACTTCGTGCATCTCCTAATTATGGTGTTTAATTTGTGTTCTTCGGTCTTGTTGATATTTAGGAATGGAGTCGCGTAGCACATTCTGCTCGTGACAAAAGCTTGTACGAGTCTGAGTCTACTAGCCTCCGTGAGACCACTCCTTCTGTTGGACGTCTTCTTAAATACTCTGACTACGAGCTCCGCCTGATCTTTTAATTTCTTCATCAGGCTTTTGTTACTACCCCTGCGGTTGATAATCATACCTAATATTCTAATTTCATCTACTTTCCGGACTTCGTTTCCGTTGACTTTAATTTTGATATCTGGAGTTATCTTCCCACTACTGCTGGTCATTACCAGAAGCTCCGATTTTTCTGGCGAACAGCATAGACCTACGTCCTCTGCGTGATAGCTGATTATATTTGCTGCCTCTTGGAGCCTGGATGTGATGTACGAGTCGTTCCCTTCGCACATCCAGACGGTCACATCGTCCGCGTAGATGCTTAGTTTTAAGTCATCGAGATGGCCAAGCTTACTGGGGAGCTTCCTCATTACGATGTTAAAAAGGAAAGGTGAGAGCACAGCCCCCTGCGGAGTGCCTCTGTTACCCAGCGGGAACTCCTCCGAACATAAGCCCTGAAAGCTGATGATCGCCGTCCTGTCTCGCAGGAATGATCTAATATAGTTGTAGGTTCTTTCGCCTACTCTAAGCTCAGCGAGCCCGTCGAGAATGGCGTCGTGACTGACGTTGTCAAAAGCTTTCTTAAGGTCTAAGCCTAGAATAGCTTTCGTATTTTTTTTCCTGAAGTCTCTGACAACATCGTTATGTAGTCTGAGCATGGTATCTTGCGTACAAAGGCCGGGCCTGAATCCGACCAATTCAGCCGGCCACGCATCATTCTCTTCGGTGTATTTGGTTAGCCTCCTCTGAATAACTTTCTCAAGTAGTTTGCCTACGCAGGATGTTAGCGATATTGGGCGGAGATTCTCCAAGCCCGGTGGTTTTGGTTGGTTGGTTGGTTGGTTCATAGGAAGGGAAAGGCGCAGTATCTGTCGCACTTGCTCTGTGGACACCTGAACCGCGCCGTAAGGGAAGGGATGAAGGTGGGAGTGAAAGTGGATAGAGAGAAAGGGGAGCCGTAGTGGAGGGCTACGGAGTAATTTCGACCACCTGGGGATCTTTAACGTGCGCTGACATCGCACAGCACACGGACGCCACTTCGTTTCGCCTCCATCGAAACGCAGCCGCCGAGGCCGGGATTCGATCCCGGGAACTCCGGCACAGTAGTCGGGCGTCTTACCACTGCACCACCCCGGCGGGGCCGGTGGTTTTCCCTGCTTGTGGATTAGGGTGATCTTAGCCCTCTTCCACTCTTGGGGTACTTGACCACTCTCCCACACCTGATTTAAATATTTGGTTAGGGCATTGATCAATTCGTCGTCCAGATTTGCGAGCATCTTGTTATTAACGAGGTCCGGCCCGGGGGCCGAGCGTCTTTTTAGGCCGTGCAGCTCCGCTCTGACTTCTGCCACTGTTATGGACGCGTCAAGCTCGCTGTTCGCCGGTCCGTTGTAATCTCTGTAATGCGCTGTGGCGGGGGGAGCTACGTACATGGACTTGAGCTTGTCAATGAGCTGTTTGTCCGTACCCTTAAAGTTATACCTCGCCTTGACCTGTTCTATATTGGCGACCGTTTAGGACTTAGTCGGGTCTATCAGGAACCTGAGCAGTTGCCACGTCTTGGCCCCATTCATGGTGCCCTCCATCTCGTCGCATTTGTTATCCCAACGTTGCGACTCGAGTTTCCGGGCGTATTTTTCTATTTCGACGTTGTGTCTGGCTATCTCTCTCCTGAGATTGCGGTTCCACTTTTGCTTTTTCAGCTTCTTCGTTAGCTCTTCTTTCTTTTTGAACATGCCGAATAACCTGCTATCCATCGCCTCAGGCAGAGCTTCGCCTTTAATTTCTTCGGTGGCCTCGTTGACATGGGTAATTAATTGGGCGGCCCAATTTTGAATGCACTCTATATCTCCAATTTCTTCCCGTTCTCTGATCTGTCTGAATTTATCCCAATCCACTTGGGTTTCCGTCCGACACACAGCGCGCTTAACGCTCACTTTCCTACTTAGTTCTTAGAAGGTTGAGGCTACTTTAAATTTTATTTAATTTTAATGCTCATAGCTCTCGGCGTAAAAACACTGCGTTCTGTTCTATTGAACACACTATGCGCCACTGGTGCACACGACACGCAGGCATCGTGCGCTGAAAGAAGCGAATAATTAACCTGGAAAGGAGTCGGTAGACCTTGCGCTGTATTATATCCAACCAGCACCGGCGGGGATAGTGGAAGCATTTACTGAGGGGAGGCAGACCGGAAGTGTATGAGTAGGTTTGATGTGTGCGGTTGCCAAACCATGTTAATAATCCGCTTTCATGTAGTCTCCGTTGCACTGCCTGGACGGAAAAATGTGCTTATGGAGGCGAAAAGCAAGGCGCTTCTGTACTGTGTGATGTCAGTGCACGTTAAACAGCCCCAGGAGATCTACATTTCCGGAGTCCTCCTCTACGGTGACTCGATAACCACGGAGTTGGTTTGACACGTTAAACCTTATAAACTAACAGCGCAATGGACGTGGACGTTAGAAGGGAACACTAACAAAATGCACTAGGGCAACTTTTAACCTCCCTGTCCGTTGGAACTATGTAATACCAATTCACCCAAACATCCACATTAGTAATCAATGATCACCTGGGCAATCAGGCCGCGCGTCTGTCAAAGCAATTAGCGATGCGAAACGATGCCGAGAATAAGCAGCGCCAATGGCACCTTTTTTTACGCGGCGGGATGCGCCTGAAGTTCCGCACTCCGCCGGTATCGGAAGGCTGCCACACTGACAAGAGCGGCGGCACATCTGAGTGCCGTACTTGGATGACTCTATCTCACAACATACTATAATATGTACCTCGGCGAGTCACACTCCTTTTGCGCTATCTAGTAACATATACACACACAAAAAAAAAATATCCAGGACGAGCGACAATAGCTTAAAAAAAAATTACGAAGCTTTAGCGACTAAAGTAGGGAAAGGCGAAAGCCTGATTGCCGCATTATGCTACGCAACTGGCACTAATTAGTAATCGATGAATTAATCAGGTACTAATTAGTCGATAAGTGGGTAATTATTTATTATTGGTTAAGTTGTTAAATATTAAATTGCGTAATTATTAATCGGTTTGTAATTCATAGTCATTCATTATTATTTGATCATTGAACAAAATATGGCCATATAAGGCACGCATTCGCGCATACTGTGGTGGGGATCTATGATTGGTCGAGACCTCTATGACGTCATCTCGCCTCAACCAATCAGAGCTGTTCACGACAGAATTAGCCATTAAAGGCTTTCGCCTTAATACATCGCCGTATTATTCGATGGTGCGGGAACTCCGCACTTAGGCGTGCGCATGCACCGTCCCTCTTGCGAGCCTCCTCATATTTATCGTTCATCGCGAGAAGCGATTATCACAGTGAGTCATTAAATTGGCGCGGCTCCCAATAACAGCTAATCAAAATCAGCATTGCCTTCCACGGCTTCTAGATAATCAAGCGTTATTTCTTCAGCGAAGCCAAAGAATGGGTGTTAAGCTTACCTGAATTATTGGACAACCAGCATTTTTTAACCTCGAATGGCTAAGCCACATAAAGTATCGATACCGAGGTTAACGTAAAAGGTCACTTTTCTTTATTCGTTGCCTGACGTCGCAATATATACCATGGTTGCTGGTCGACGGCAGTGGCTGCCTCGTTCTTCCTTAACCCCTCTTCATATTTAAGTTACATCCTTTTTTAGTGTGAATCAGTCTGCCACATCTGACCTCTTCGGGATATCAGAGTGCCCAGCCTCCAGTTCACATCTCGGCAAATATGGGCCGCCACCATTTTAGGCGCTTGCGACACTAAACATTTCTCCGTGATTCTTGTCATAATGTGAATGGCGGTGTGTCCCAGCATTCCGGATACACGTACACACACAAAATAATGTGTTGCAGCATTCAGATTGCATGAGAAATCACTTGGGGACGGGCCGAATGCGTTTTTATCCTTTTTGTACTTTGAAAAAGTTCATTTAGCGCATCGTCCTTAGCTTTAGAATGACGATGTACATCAATTAATCAGACTTGAATTTGTCATTAGTATATATCCCATTAAGGCTACTACGTCCTTCAGATGTTTAAAAAAATTCTATGCTTTTCTTCAGCGTGAAAGTACAGCATCGCTTTAAGATCAAACTATGTAGGCCGCAGTATGCTGATTTAAATAGTTCCGCATTACCGCCTGAGATTTTCAAACCTGTCGGCCCCCCAGTCGCCCACCCATGATCCCGACATATCGGTCGGCCGGACACAAGAGCTCCCCCATTGTTTCTAATCGCTGCCCCTGTTTCCTTTCTCTCTCTCATTCGCCAGCTTCGTCGTGCACGGCACGAGCAGCGCAGTGCCCTTTATGCGCACGCCTCGAGCACACTATTCAAGCATCGGGGGTGCGCAAAAAGCTTCTAGCTCGCCCACGTTGCAGCACCTCCGCGTGCATCTTATCACGATGCCCGATCGCGGACGAGATGCCTATCGGTAAGCCGCTCCGCTTTTGATACAGCGGGGCACCAATCACGGGACACGATCACGCCCGCCTCCCGGCGCTCGAGCTCTGTGCGGAAAAAAGAAGCAGGGGAGGCCTACGTCAGTTTCGTACAACACACCGACAAGGTGCACGCACTCTACCTTTCGTGATGAAAGTCCTGTCGCGACGGTGGCTTTTTCTGTTTAAATTAATGTGCGATCGTCGTATGATTTGTGTGTCCCGAAAGCATTCTGAGAGGAGACCACAGCTAGTAAAAGGGTATGCAGCTTGGACGCCGGCGCTTGATTCCAGTGAAGACGGCAGTCAATTTGATTTCCCTTTCTGACGCGTTCAGCGCTGCGTACAATTCCTGAGTGTGATGAGGCCAGGAGAGGCCCGAGTAGCGTCCCAGTTGAATAGGAGGTTCGCCATCGAGCGCTGAGAGTCTTCTAAAAGCTATAGGCAAGCTGCTGGGACATTCAGGTTGTTGCATGCAGTATTAGAACACAGGAAGTCATTCATGACGTCAGCTGAGACATGTGGCGACGTTCTCTTTCACACTTGCTCAATCCAGCCACACGCACACACAAAATACGGATTCCCTCGCTTTGGAGTCTCCATTGCAGCAGTGTCGAAGTTATAGTGTTTTTAGACACGGTCAGCTTCGTAACCATCTTAGTCAAGACCAGCAAACCTTCCCAGTAGAAACCCAGTAGAACAAAATTACGGGATCTTGTGAAAAATACAAAAAAATATTCTGTAGTTCTGTCGTTTTTTTTTCTCTAGTTTCTCTAGTTCTATAGTATCTTATTATTATTATTATTATTATTATTATTATTATTATTATTATTATTATTATTATTATTATTATTATTATTATTATTATTATTATTATTATTATTAGTAGTAGTAGTAGTAGTATATTTTTCTCCTTCTAAAGTACTTTCCACTAGTTATGTAGGTTTTCTGTAGTAGTGTTCTGTTATCGGCAGTTCCGTAGTACTGATATGTGGTAACTGCAGAAAAATCTGATGTTGCTGCAGAAAGCTCTGTTGTCACAACGTGTTTCCTGTCAAAAATCGCACAGAAATTGTTTCGTAACAAGGAAATATTTTCTGTCGTTTTTTTTTTTTCCGACTGTCAACAATTTAATTGGGATTAGAGTTATCTCAATACCTTCGCGAGGTATTTCCGATGCATAGTACTGAGCTAAGAGGCAATATTGAAAGGCATCATACTCTTCGGTAGCGCCGACAGCATGTCCCGTAAAGTTGGCCGCCCCGCCGTGCTGCCGCTACTGCGAACAGGTTGTTCGGAGTCGGCGGCGAGGGCCCTCCTTCTGTAACCCCCCTCTCCCCTTCACTGTCCGCGTGGTGGTGCGATGCCGGCGAGTGCAAACTTCCGGAGAAGAGCGGCGACCCAGATCCACCGAGAGCTCTTCCGGCTCGCACAAAGACCCACTTCCGAGCGGAGGAGAGGGCGCAGCCGAAAAAAGAAAGCCGCTCCAGAGAGGGTGAAGCTGACGTAACCCCTCCTTCTCCGGCGTTTCTGGCGCGCGTCGACCCCTTTCCCCTCGCCCTCTCGGCGTTTACGTAACTTTCTCTCGCTTGACCTCCTGCGCGGTCGTCTCGCTACGGCTTTCGCTTTCCAACGCGTTCGGCGGCGACAGCAACGAGAACGGGGTCTCCGGCGCCCACGCTTCTCGCCGTCTCGTTGACGCCCCGTGTCCCTCCCACCGGGGCGCCGCGCCCAACCTCGGGCCCAGCTGCGAGGCCTGAAATCAAGTGCTTTAAATCACGTACGAAGTATGTGGCATCTGACAGCACAAAGTTCTATATATGGAACATGACCGTCGTCGTACTGGAATTAATTTTGAACACGATGGAGGCGAAACGAAGTGGCGTCCGTGTGCTGTGCGATGTCAGCGCACGTTAAAGATCCCCAGGTGGTCGAGATTACTCCGTAGCCCTCCACTACGGCCCCCCTTTCTCTCTATCCACTTTCACTCCCACCTTCATCCCTTCCCTTACGGCGCGGTTCAGGTGTCCACAGAGCAAGTGTGACAGATACTGCGCCTTTCCCTTCCTATGAACCAACCAACCAACCAACACGTGGGAATCTATACCGTGCTCGGATATCTAACGGCCCACGGGTGCTTTTATTGCATATTGCCTCCACTAAAATGCTGCAATGTCAGCAGCACCAACAACAATCTCGGACGTAAGCAGAATGTGGTGGCACTGCATACACCGCACGGGTGGCGGGAGAATTTAAGTATAGCTAACTAGAATACTGTATTGCCTCCACTAAAATGCTGCAATGTCAGCAGCACCAACAACAATCTCGGACGTAAGCAGAATGTGGTGGCACTGCATACACCGCACGGGTGGCGGGAGAATTTAAGTATAGCTAACTAGAATACTGGGCCTGTTCTAGTACACTATGATATAAGTTCTCAGTTAAACTTAGAGGGAATTATGCGCCACCGTTTGTGGGAGTTTATAAGAGAGCGCTTTATCCACCACAGCAATACCGGGAAGGCAAATTTTCGTAATTGGCTTCACTGTAGCACCGGGTCGGACCTATGGCTTCTGTCTCATGTTTTCTAGAGACGGCACGATGCTCTCCCCAGTGACTTGACTTGCTTTTTTTTTTTCAAAAGTGTGTTTTTCAGTTCTTTAATTTGAATAACTGGACATTCTCAAGATACTCGACTTGGTTCATTTTAATGTTGCTCCCTTAATTTTTCAGTCGCATCCCCACATGCTATATTTATCAACGGTTTCTCTCAGTTCTTCCCTTCGAAGTGAAGTATCATCTTCACGTCTTCGCTATCTGTTACCTAGAATAAAAACTCAGTCGTTGCACCTTGGAATTTTTAGGGTTTACATACCGGAATCGTTTACTTTCGGCAGCAAAAGTCATATCTAACCAGACAAGTTCATTTGTCGAAACCTTGCCTCGGCTTGAAAAACTGAGCTTCCCTCAACACTTGTTCAGTACCTCATTCTTACTGTGTAGCAGTCTTCATAGCCTCCTTCTACCCTGGGTCACTATTCCTCCAAGAAACATGTAACAGGTGCTACTGAGTAAAACTTGATACCTTATTTTATCTATGGTAAAACTTTAATGCTTTATTTCATTGCGATAGCAATACTGCGCCAGGTTTCGAGCCGTCACGTATCCCCGGCGGACGCCGTGTTTGACCTTGAACAGCAACCGCTTCAGCCGAGCTCCGCCAGATGGCGACACCGTCGGCGCGCCGCGAGCTGCAGCGGCGCCGCTGCCGCAAAGAACAGACGGTTCGTCGCTGCTTCGGCCTCGCCGTGTTATTTTTGCTATGCAGGCTGCAAAGAGAGGTGTCAGTGACAAGCTGCGGCAAGGAAGCGACAACGTGCACAAGAGAGAGTGGAAGAACGTGAAGAACATCATGCTAAGCGTCGTGCACAAGATGAAGCTCGGCAACTGCGCTCTAGCTCTCCGAGTGCTTCCACCTCGTAGGCTACTGATGAACTCATGACTGCTCAGGAATTCCGCAATGCTACCAAGCGAAGACAGCGCGCTGAAGAATCGCCGGAAGAACAGTCGTAACCATTGTGTGTCATGTGTTACCCTATAGCCAAATTATCGAACCACACAGGCTACGCCACAAGCAAACACACGAGCGTAGCCATGCGGCCTCTTTGCTGTGTCTCGTCTTTTGGCTGGTTAAGTATGAACTCATGCGGCCATTGCTAACGCAATTTACAAGGCTTAACCAGAGCTAAGTCAGTGCCATTTTTATTCTCAAAACAGCAATGTGCCGCCCATAACATATATTTCTGTTATTTCGATGCCCTCGCCTGTTACATATTTGATTGTATAAGTACAAATTTGTTCATAAACAACAAACTCACGTCCTCTCTAGTGTCGCAATTGCATATATTATTATAACAAATATTCAAGGGCTCTTAAACAATTTTGTTGGGTCCCAAAGCTTTTGCACTGATTTGTAGGCTGTTTTATGTTGCAAATATATATGTTCAACTTTATAATGAAAGTGAAAGTAGTGTGTCATGTTGTTCTAATTATTTTCGCACCATTTGATTGCCCTGTGCGTAAAAACCAGAACGAAACGGAAAATTTTAATTTTAAAAGCATGGTAGCTTTAAAATATCGAGACCGTTTAGCGTGGTCGTCGTCCCGCATTAGGCTATGGGGCTGGAACGCAACCTATATACCTTTTCACAAAGTGGCAAAGTTCGCTGACAACAAATAAAGTGTGCAAAGATTTCCTTTAAGCCAATGTCAACGCTCGTTCACGAACTGGGTTATTTTTGTGTGCTTGTGCAAGCCTTCTTGACAGCTGCACAATGGTGACACGGATGGGTTAGCAACCTGTAGTTTCCGCGCGTTATTTTCCTGCTCACGAAGGGGCTAGTTGTGTGTTGCTAGGCCTTAACTATAACAGTAAGGGCAACTGTTACTGCTGGCCTTGAGCGGGGAAAACGTGCGGTACCCCGCAGCGAGCTCTGTCAGATTGCAGGAAAAGCACGTGCGTCACAGCCAGCCGTTGGGGAAGCGATCGAGCCGCTCTTGAAGGAAAAAAAAGAAAAGCAGGGACGAACGCGTCTTCCTAATCGTAATAGAGCCAAGGGATTACGAGCGTCGCTTTCTTCCCCAGGATGTTTATTTATTTCTAGATAGAAACGGTGACCGGACAAGCAGTGCCACAAAGCCTGCAGAGGGGGCGCAAAAGGCGCAGCTCCACCCCCCCCCCCCCCCCCCCCCCCATTTCCCCTCTTTTCTCCCCGATGGTTTGTTTCTTGTATTTGCTGTGCGATGTACGTGGGCGACCCACATTCTCTTTTTTCTTTTAGCCGCTCAGAAACACCGCAGCGAAGAGCGAGCGGTGGCGTCAGGGAGAAAGTACAAGTACAAAAGAAAGAACGAGTGTGGCAGGAGAGAGAATGGGTACAGGCGAGAAAAGCCAATGTAAAAAGTGAGAGAGCAGTTTGAAGAGCTCCGTTGGTGCTCTCCCAGAACCGGTAGACATGAATGGAATAAGCGGAGTGGGAAGAGAGCAGCCGCTGTGTAATACGGATGACGTTTTTCCTTTATCCAAGCAAGGGAGGATCATTTCTTACGTCAAGCTGACAGGACACGGCGAACGTGGAAGGGAGTGGCCACTTCTTCGGTGGCTGAGTGGTTTCGGCGTGAGAACAGGCCGGCTATTTAAGGGACGCTTAACTCTGGCTTGTTTCTCTCTTTTTTTTTTTTTTTTTTTACTCCGCTTCGCACCGCGATGAAATAAAACGTGGCGATGGACGCCTTTGCTTGACCCATTTATGTGCACAGCGTGAAGACAAGAGAGGGAGACAACGCGAGAACCTGTAAAGATGAACTGTGCACATACTGAACGTATGTAAAGAAATAAAGAACTTTTTAAAAACTTTTTTTTTATGTTTTTATTTACTTTAAAAGGTAAGTAAAAATAAATTTACATGTAGTTGCACGAGGGATGGGCCTGGTAAGGAGTCTTTTTGTGTCCGTAGCAAGTTAATTTATTGTATATTGTCGCACCATAATGTGTTGGGAGTCTCAGGCAAGGTTTTCACTTTCTTTTTTTTTTAGTGCGAAAGGTTACATACGATCGTCAGCGCCGAGAAAAAAAAAAACTGCTTGTGCTTCGCTAGTTCCCATAGCAATTATGACGCCTATGCTAAGCCAAAGC